>NC_090929.1:142095414-142695664 GCF_040938575.1 Ambystoma mexicanum
CGTACCTATCTGCCACATATACCCTTACTGCAGCCTTCATGCATGGTAGAAGGTAAGTCCTGTCAGCATCATTATCAATACTAATAATATTTTCCCTGAACCCAGGACCTGCCTTCAACACAGAATGTCGAATCTCCTGGCCAGTGATAAATCTCTTGTCTTGTTCTCTAGCACTGATCTCACAAAAACAGCAGATTCAATAAAATTATCCCCCATGCTAGATGCTGACATAAGAAACAAAAATAAGCTATTGTCCACTGTACCCACAATTGACATCTTAATGAACAACAATTCCCAACGAACGTGGAGAAGGAAGAAAAACCTCCCTGCTCCACCTCCATCAAAATAACTCCCAGTAACATCGACATGAAACTCCAACAGGCCAATCTGCTCTCCATTGCCTTCCTGAATACCCGGTCTTTAGTACAACATGGCATGGAGGTCTCTGACCACATTGCCATGCTTAAGGAAGACCTGTTTGCAATTACAGAGACCTGGTTCCATGCTGGTACCCAACAAGCAGTTGATGAATCAGTCCCATTAGGATATAGAATCTACAGGACAGATCGAACTGAACAATGAGAAGGGGGGGGGGGGTTGCTCTCATCACTAAAGATTCCTTTGACTGTCATACCGTAAACCAACCCAATCTTCTTGTAAAAATGAAGATTAACCAAAACACTTCATTGTCCATACTCACACTCTATAAAACTCCTCAGAACTTACCCCTCTTTGAAGAACAGCTTATCGCCTTGTTGAACAACATCACAAAACCCAATTCCTATGTGATCGTCTTGGGTGATTTCAATTTATGGGCAGACGATTCCTCTGACAACAAAGGGAACTCATTACTATCTTCCATAAGAACGAGAGGCTTCATTCAGATCATAAATAAGCCTACGCATCAAGGTGGTCACACCTTAGACTGGGTAATGACACACAACATGGAATGCAAAATGGTCCATATTATGCCTTGTCCATGGTCAGAACATTTTCTAATTAATATAGCTTTAGCACTACCTACAGCTCCGCACAAACTCAACACCAACCTTAGAACAACAAGGAAATGCAGGCATTTCAAAAACGGCTCACCTCTTACCTTCTCTACCTAACAATATTGAACAACTTGAGACTATTAATACTGACTTAGTGTCACACCTATCCTCAGCCACCAAAGTCACCTCAGACATACTTGCACCCGAAAAAGTCAAGATAATAAAAGCTGAAGTCATGAAGAAATTGTGGTTTAATGACAATGAGATCAAAGCCAGGAAAACTAAAAGAGCATGCGAACATGAGTGGAGAAAGAATCCATGTCCATCATCATTGGCCAAATACAAGGAAGCAGCTCACGCCTTCAAGGAAAGCATTGTTAAGGCCAAATCAGAAAACTATAATACCCGGATAAACAATGCCATATCAAACTCTAATGAGCTATTTAAAATTCTCAAAGAATTTGATAATCATATCTCCCCTTTTCCCCCTACAATAAAAAACTCAGCTTGGTGTCAGTCCATTCAGAATGAATTTTCATCTAAAACCTCTGGTCATAGAATGGCCACTACAAAACAACAAGCTAGCCTAGCATCCACAATAACTCAAGTCCCAGTAGCCATCACTCCGAAAGACATCACCACCCCTAGATTTGTATTCCAAAGTTGCTCAGAGCAAAACATTGTTAACATAGAACACGTTTTCCCTGCTGATAACCTTAAGGGTTCCCTAGAGGTCCTAGTTTCTTGGATCACCAGAATTGTCCACATGTCTTTTAAGGATGAGTATGTACCAGCATCACTGAATGATGTCTGGATCACCCCCTTCTAAGGAAAAGCACTCTCGATCCGGCCAATAAAAAAAATATAGGCCCATCCCCAATGTCCCCTACCTATTGAAGATTATAGACTGAGTAGTCTACTTGCCTTGCAACGGAACAAATTCATTGAGGAAAATAACATACTAAACATCCACCAGTCAGGCTTTAGAGCCCGGCATGGAGCTGAGACGGCCCTATTCGACCTCAAATCCCAAATTGCAGGGTCTGTAGAGCAAGGCCAGCCAGTCCTTCTGATGTTATTGGACCTCTCTGCAGCTTTTCATCTTGTTGATCATGATTTGCTGCAAGAGAGGCTTGAAACTGTTGCCAAGTGCTCGGAGGATGCTTGCCATTGGATCAAATCATTCATAGGTCCAAGAATGTCTAGGGTAGCGGTAGAAAATGCCCAGGCATTGTCAATTCTGTCCACGCACGGAGTTCCTCAGGGCTCCTGCTTATCTCCAATTCTTTTCAACATCTACATTAGGCCCCTACTGGACCTGCTGGATAGACTGGGTGTCAATTATGTGAGTTATGCAGATGATACCCAGGTACTTTTTAAACTCACCAGGGTGTATGCACAAGACTCCGAAATCCTGAATGAAATTTATCGGGAGATTCAGTCATGGATGGCACAGAACTCCCTTGCATTAAATAGTGCAAAAACTAAGCTACTGATAATAGCCTCCAACCAAAGCATAAAAAAACTTGACGACCTTCTTGACCATTTCGTCATCTCTGGAATTAAAATCCCGGTCAGTAAGTCAGTAAAAACAGTGGGTGTTGTCCTGCACCACAAGCTCTCTATGAAGCAACATGTTGCACAGGTTCACTCCTCGTTTGGCCATCTTACCAAACTCATTCATTATACTAACCCCTATCTGTCCATCAAAAATCAAGTCAATTCCTGTCTAGACTATTGCAACAGCCTGCATGCCCGCACTTTCGAGACCAACATGCAATGCATGCAGACCTCTCAAAACCGTGCCATCAGGGCCATTTCTGGACTTAACAGACATGAACATATATCTTCATCCAGGAAAGCCTTTCATTGGCTCCCTTTGAAACAGAGAATCAGGCACAAGATCTTATCCCTGACATACAAATGTATACATAGAGTGGCTACCCAGTACCTTTTGACAGGATATCCGCGAAAGAACCTGCTAGGTCTTTGCGATCTAATGATACTCTCACATTGATCCAAACACGCTACTGCTTGGAGTAATTTGGCTGTCGAAACTTTGAAGTTCAGGCACCCAGGGAACGGCTGAACATAAGAACATCCTCATCTCTGATGACTTTTAAACAATCAGTAAAAACTCTCTTTTTTGATCTGGTTTAACCCCTCTGATTCTGTCCCCACTTCCAACTTTGTGCTATGATGCCCATGGGCGTGTAGCACATAAGAAGTATTCAAATAAATAAGTAAATAAGTACAACAATATTAATATTCCCCTCCTCCTGGCAGATCGGTAGAGGTTATTTTTATTTCAGCACGCTATAGAATGGGCGTGCTATGGTTGTTTGCCCTTTATTTGAAAACTAACATAGTTGGGATCATGAAACATCCTAGTCAGATCTCTAATTTAATAAGTGAATTGCTCCCCAACTTACAAATTTAGAACATTTTCGGGGATGATAGAAACTTGTTTGATTATAACTTGAGTCCCAAATTTTGCATGTGAATGAAAGTTGTGGCAACACAATAACTTTGTAATTAGCTTTAAAATGACATCTGCCACAACTCTGTACGTCTCTTACCCCATGGGTCATATTGCCCCACAAGGGCTATACAACCCAGAAGAAGACAGAGGGTTAAATATTCCAGCACCAAAGATGAATTACCCTAGATCTTGTGCAGAAGGCCTTAAACTCTGGCACTGGTTAGTCAGGATGGACATGAGATCTCTAAATGATAATGATGTGTTATTTATATAGCACCTTGATCCAAAGCGCTTTACAGAGCACATATTTACATAGAATACCACCCCACGGAAATTGTAATTAGCTTGGGTAGGTGTCATGGTCATCGGGCCAAGAACGCAAACATTAAAGAGCCACATTGACAGGGGGCCCGGATGGACACAAGAATAACAGTAAGCAAGAACATTTATTTGGGATAAGAGTGCTTTATTATGGACATAGCACCTCATTTTGGGTGCAAAGTGCATTTAACATGGGAACTTCCATTCACTAAAGCAGCCAGACGTGTACTCTTGCGTGTGGCTGCTGCTATTGGGTTGCCTTGCACGTGCTGACTCTCTAGGAGTGGCAGGGTGTGACAGGCAAGCTAGGCCTAGTGGGCGTGCCCACGATCGCTGCTATATAAACTGCTCCGATCCCCGAGGCAGACGCTTCGCGTTATTCAGCACTTCCATGCAGCGTAACACTTACCTCCGCCTGGGATTAAACTTACCTTTGGAAATCCTGCTTCCTGCCTCCATACTTACCACCTGGGGAACCTGCTCTCACCGGTGCACGTCTTCGTTGGCACCGCAGCTCATCTTAAAATCTTCCCGAACGCTGGCATCTTCATCTTGGCACCGCTGCTCATCTTCAAATCTTCTGGAACGCTGAAATCTTCATCTTGGCACTGCAGCACGATGCGCTCTGTCCGCGACAGCAGCACCTACAAGGAAAAACGAAAGACAAGGTTAGTCACTTAAAAAACATTCAGTTTAAGGTCGCGCTACCACCGAACCTTGCGCTTTTCCTTAAACTATTACTTACCTGCTGTCGGACATTGTGGATTCATATTCATCTTCCACCCAGCCGTGTCCCGCTCCCCACAGCTTATTTTGGGCTGCATTTCCACCTATTTGGAAGAAAACAGAAGAGAAACAATATTCAGGAATTGACAACAATATTGGGAGCAATAATACAAAGACATTAAAACGAGAAGAGACAAAGAGAAAACAGAAAGGGAATGAGATAAGAGACAACGAGCGACACTTACTACCAACCAGGAGAAGCATAGTCGCAGCTGGACTGGACTATTACTTACCAGGGATCAGTGAAGGAACTAGGTCCCATCGACAAGCGCCCCTGCCAGAAGTAGCAGGACGAAGAGCTCAACATCAATAATGAACAGGTGAGCCTTATGGGCCGGTACATGCTCACAGACACCACACCTTGGGGAGAATAGTTTGAGACGTGCAGTAGTCACAGATCAGTACACTCACCTTCTCTCATATCCGCGAAGGAGCAGTGTCACCAATTGCCGCTGCTCACAGCTTATCTGCAGAGGCCTGACGGGGGGGATCTTATTCCAGGGAGGACTGTAACCGTGCCCCAATGCCTCGGCAGAGACCAGGTGAGCGTAACACTAGCAGACTAAATCCTGAAGCTAAATAGTCAAAAAGGTGTGTTGTTATTGGACCAGTTGGTGAAGCCAGAGTCAATTATCTTGTATTATGCGGACCTCATGAGAGGTATTCAGGGATTCTTTCTATCAAAAAGGGTATTGGGAAAGAAGAAAGGAGAACAGAAAGGCTGGTTTGATGAGCAGTGCTGAGCAGCATGAAGGGTGCTCTTTTCGTTACTGAAGGATAATGTTGTGCATAGGTGCGGAATTATACGAGCAAGATCCTTCTATTAAAAAAAGTCATAGAAAAACAGAAACTACAAATTGCCATTAGTGCTTCGGAATCACTGATGGCAGCCAGCTTGGAAAATAACTCAAAAAGCTTCTGGGTGGCAGTGAATAAAACCCCCGCACATAGGGTGCAAGTTTCGGGTTTAGAGGCTATGATACCGGACAGTGGTTGGGTTATGCACTATTCAAAACTCTATGACAACACTGAGAAGTATGCAGGAGTCTATGAGGAGAGGGAAAGTAGGGAGAATATCGATATTTAGTGTAACATCCTGTGAGCACTGAGTAACAATCATGTGAAATTTGAGCATTTACATGTAGTAAAGGCAATCAAGATGTCAAAAAGAAAAAGAGCATCAGGCTCGGACAGAAATCCTGTAGACTATTACCAAGCTTTCATTTGGATTTGGGGACCCATTCTAGCAGGGTTGTTCAATGTGACAATGGTGACAGGCATTGTCCTGGAAGAATGGAAAAAGGCAATCATTGTTCCTATATTTAAGAAAGGCTGTAGAGAGTCTCTGCAATCGTATCACCCTAGTTCACTTCTAAATTCAAGCTGTAAAATATTTGGGAGATGCCTTTTGAAGACAATAGAGCACTGGGTGTCCGTAAACTCAATCTTAACCCCAATTCAACTTGAATTCCATCCTGCCTCAACCTCTCTTTGATCATTGCACACTCACTATATATAAAGATAGAGCCAGTGAATCTTGCATTTAAGAACCTCAGCACTGCCTTTGACAAGGTCAACAAAACAAAGTTATGGCAGGTGCTGAGGTTCTATGATTTTCCACCATGGGTCCTGGTGCTCCTCATCTACCTAAATGAGAACAATGTGGCATGTGTAAGATCAGGGGCAGAGGGGCAGTTCTCCCTGTAAATCAACAAGCTGCATAAGCCCTTAGTAGATGTCATGTGGACGTTCCAAAAAAAGGGGGCATGCCACTGCCTGTCCCGGTCTATGCGGACGATTCAGTGCTCATAGCAAGGACCCCAATATCTATGCAATGTCTGACCAACAGCTATGTATACTTTATGGGAGAACTAGACCTTCATGTGAACTCTGCAGTAATGTACTGTGATCCAGCTAGGAAGAAGGGGATGTTTAGGACCATGTGGTGTGGGACGGATCCAATTCCACAGGTCGATTCATTCAACTACCTGGGGGTCCATTTTTCGGAAGTGTTTTCTCCTGAGTCTCATTTTAAAAACAACTGTGCAGTTTGAGACAGTCAGTAGGGGGCATTTTTCTCTCCACGGGCTTCATGGGGAGCAGCCGAAAAAGATAGTTAGAAAGATCTATATGGCCAGGACCAGAGGAATCGTAAAATATGAGAACCAGAAGAAAATTCAAGAATAATAAAATGCCTTTTTCAAAAGGTTGTTGGCCTTACCAATGTCGGCACCGAAATTTGCATCCACAATGAAGTGGGTTTAAGCTCCATCGTCGACGAGGTGGCAAGAGAACCGATTTAATTGTGCCTAATGGGTATGTCTTGCATGGGTTATCATGATAGCAATTCATTTCCTGAATTATTATAAAGGCGTGGTATGTTCTTCAGCGTGCATGCTTCAATAGAAAGATCAGGGTTAATTTATCATTGATTATGTTCCTGCTAGCATTCTTTACGCAGCACTGGATACTCGTCGCGGGGCAGCGTGACGCGGCGCACCTTTTTATGAGTTACGCTTCCACCTTTTCATGCCCCACACACTCCTCATGTGTACGGTGACCAGATATAAAAAGTAAATAAAACGTGGACAGGGCAACTAACATAAAAGTAGGACTAACTCTTGAAAGTGGCTGTCGGCACTATACTTTAGTAGTGGTTGGAGGAAAAGGAGGTTAAGTGTTACTGGTGGAATTAACACATATTAGTTATAATTAATATATCGCAAACTACCACTATCTTTATTCGTTCTTCTGTGCGAGATTGTGCATTCCTGTCTGCCAGCTATAAAGACCTACTACCAAAAAGGGTCACCACTGCATTTTCCAATGGAAAAAGAATCTTGAGAAAGGGGGTCAGAGCACCTGTTACCGGGACAGTCCCGGCAGAACCGGGACGTCTGGTCACCCCAGTCATGTGACACGGTGCAGAACCTACGTGTGCTTTCCCTTTGTTGGTTTTTCGTTTTATGTAACCGGCTCAGTAGGGTGAGACCTTTGGAGGTGATGGCGGGGGGCCTCAAGGAGGCACCCAGATAACCTGGCAGCGTCCTCCTTCCTCTCCCCTGCATAAGGGGGTGGAGGTGGGCGAAAGCCGTGAAAACCGGGGCTGCAGCCCACAAAGAAGAAAGGGGGTGGGTTGACCGCCAAACAGGAGCAAAAGCCTGCGAAAGTGCAACAAAGGGAAGCGGCGAGCCAGGAAATATAAGGGGGCTCAGCCAGCAGGCAGCATCATCTTTCGCTGCATCGATGCTGGAGGAAGGATTTGGGGAGCTGTTTTTCCACCCACCTTACATAGGGAATGCTACAGTAACCGAAGCGGAAAGTCTTCACCGTTGCAGTCGCAGAACGATGGGGCAGTGTTTTAGCGACCAGGTACTACAAACGAGCCGTGGGAAAGCGGGAGGTGTTTTCGCTCTTCTCGCGATCAGCGCTCCTCTGAGGCCTAGCGGCAAGGGCGCTGGAGGTATCTAAGAGGGCTCGGCTTCCCCCGGCAAAAATGGCACTGCTCCAGCCCAGGATTACCTGCAAGGACAGGTGGGGCACAGATAATAATGGTTGGAGGAGCTTTGGCTTAGCGTGTACTTGGTTGGAAAATGGGGGAAGCAATGATTGAGATGGAACAGTCGGCTGGTCGCCGCACCGGTAGAAACATTTTACAAAGTTTGGTTTTGCAGTGATGACAAACATGGATTGTTTAGTATGTTGTGATAATAAACCTGTGACCTTTTATGCCAACAAAGTAACAAATGTCTCCATCTGCCCTTTTTTCCGCAAAAAGGGGAGGTAAGGGTAGCGAAGGTTAAGAACAATGCTGTTGGTATATGGACAAGTGCACAGGTTACGTGTCTCATTTTATTTTCTTGCCCCTCTCTACCTGCCTCACACAAATCTGTTTGACCCTCACTTTAGAGCCCTTTCGAAAAAAGGATTTGCATCAAGTTGACCCAGCACCTCCATATAATAGGACAAGTTTCAGAAAATGACTATACCCCCAGTTTCTTTTTTTTAAAACCAAAATCTAAATAAATGCTGACGCGTTGTGCTTTGGATCAATTCCATCCCTTGAAACACCGATCGAAAATCTATAATTCGCTACAATCTCTAAAATAACCGGGGATATTTGCATTTCATGGATGAGTTCACAAAATGGCCTGTGTGCAGGATTTAAACACAACTTTAAAGGTTACGCGAGTCACGTGCAGTGTAACCGTCGCAGCGTAACCGTGTGGCTCTCCTGCGCTGTGTGCTAATAATGGAATCCCAAGCGGCTGCGGCTGCAGCTGCAGAGGGTCCTAAAACCCCGCATTCCGGAAGGTTTATCGGGTTCTGTCCAGCGTGCTTTTTTAATTAAACAACACGCTTCTATTTACAGCCTTCGTTTGCATATTTGAGCGGGGAGAAACCGATGGCGCAATCAAATGGGAAATTGAAAACCTTCAAAAATCCAATGGAGCTCGAACTAGCTAAACAAACTACGAATTTAATTAACACCGTTCCCGATTACACACTCTCTTAGTTGTACTTTGGTTCTTTTTTGTGAAATGTGCACATTCCTGGAAGCGGAATTGCACCTCTGTTACCTCTTAACAGGTAATGGTATTTTTCTCTTGTCTACTTTATGCTGATGGTTTTGATGGGTCAAGCGTGTAGCTGCTCCGTGCACCCCCTTTGAAATGTGCTAGCAACTAAAAACAAGCATTGCCAATGCCAACAGTTTGGGCTTTTGTGTAGGGATGGGAAAGGCATTTACCAGGCACTGCCGTAGTGGCCATCAGTGGGAGTACCTGGGAATATAATAGAGGTGCCTGGTAAATGCGTAATACGTATACACAAGCCAACACTGATGGCTTTGCCAATGCTTGTTTTTAACGGGACTTCAGTGAAGGACATACATGCTCCTGCTAAATCGAGTGGCTGAAGGCAGACCTGTTTAAGACATTTTTATTACACCAGTAGTGTTTTTACAGGTTCAATTTAGTCATTGACTCTCAGAAGACTGTAATGGAAAAACACTGCAAGGCACTTCGAGCACAAAGGAGTGTAAGGCTTGATAAGGTTAGGCCAAAGAGATCCTAGGAGAGGGTGTTTTGGATGGGATGGTGCAGGAGGGGGTGCGAATGGCCATAGGGATTTGCGCGGCCATGGACAGTCAATGGTTGGATTAATAGCCAAACAACACATACAAGCTTTGTGTTCCTCCTCATATGGCATTTCTCCCTAGCTGTACTCTTATGCAGTAGTTTGGGCTTATGTGTGGGTCTTTAGCACCACCTAATAGCATAACTAAAACAGTACGTGTATGTACAGTGTCCAGAGTTGCTGTGGCAGAAGGGGCTTAAATTCATACTTTTTCAGAAACAAATTGTACATCTTCAAATTCAGCACTGAAACAAGGCTTCGGCATTGTCAGTATAATAAAACTATACATTATTAATTTATTTTGCAGCTTTATAGTGTGTGAAATCGACCAAAGGTTGTACCAGAGGCTGAAGTAAAAACACAAACAATTGGAAAAATGACAATAAAATACCAAACTGAAATTGAAAATTCATTGGTAAAAATAAGAGCATCATGGCCAGAGCACTCATAGGTAAAAAAACATAACGGCCACCTGAAAATGCTCGCTTGAAAACATATGCGGTAGGTCGTCCATTTACCATAGCATTCCTTTGCGAATCACCCAGGGGCAGAGGAAGAAATGCTCACCTCTGGATTTTCACAGAGTGCCAGGAGTTTGCGCAGGGATTCTCCGTTGTGAAGGATGCTTGGGCCTACTCTGCTTTGACACTCGGACAACCTGTGTGCATTCGCAAATCATCCGTGAACGTGATATCATAACTACCACAATTTACAGAAAGCTGCCTGGATTCCAGAGGCGTTTCTAGGGAGTGGGGCTCAGGGGGCTATTGCCGGGTCTTTTGGTTGTAGCCCCAGATAAAAGCTCAGGGACTACAACCAACAGCGTATCCCTGCATCTTTTCCAGACCTAGCAACAGCCCTGCTGCATTCCCCTAGGGTGCAATCAAGAGACACCTGAAGGACTTGTATTACTTTTCAGACAAGTTGTCAAATGCATGCGCCATTGCCTAGCCATTATGGAAAGAACTGTCCAGATGGAACCACCTGCTGCTGTACCGCAATTTCCTCTCTGAGAAACATCTGGACTGGAGACCAAGAGCGCCCCAACCCGTTCCCCTACCTAACTGTCCACCTGTTGCCACTTGCTTTAAGGGATCATGCCCTTCCCATGCCTACCCCCAACAGTCACCCACTGCGCATATAACACTTGAAAGGTGTACTGTGACCTGCAAGAGCAAAGCTGCCATACCTGAATGCTGCCCTTTACCAGCTCCGGCAGCAGCTAAATATCTGTGTACAAATACCAACTAGAAGCAGCCCCAGAAAAGGCTGCGTGGCCAGGTTCCCCGATGAAGAGCTCCCTGTCCTGGTGGATGTGATTGTAGCGGATGATTTCTGTCTCTTCAAGTCACTTGTGGGATAAACCAGCCTAGATAACAAGATACTATCTTCCTATAGAGTGCTGAAGGGGTTGCCCAGCTTCCCCTGAGTCAAAACAGTCATGTAACAGTCAAATGTTACCCTTTCCTATTTTAAATGGCTGGTGGCAGTGGTTTAGATCAAACTACCATGATTTTTCACGACCGCGAACAATGGTAGCTAAAAATCGGGTCAGCCATGTTTTTTGACATGGCGTCCAAGACCTATCTGTAAAAACAGACTCTGGTCAACTTTTTTTGCCATTTTTTTTAGGAAAGGTCCTTCTTGTGTTTGTCTCTGCGTGCCAAACCAGGTTTGGTCCCTTTGTTTGTTGGCCTTTGGCGGGCTTCAGTGCTGAAGCCCTCCTCTGGCACCAGGGTGTCTGGGGTGGACAGGATGTGAGGGAGGTGCCCGAAACTCCCTGTGCTTAGTCTCCTAGGAGACCTGAATGCACTCTGGCGTGATTGGCCAGCTGGTTGTCCGGCAAGGACAGTCACCCTGCTGTGTGAGTGACAGCCAGGCTGGAATGAATGGGGGAAAACTGTTTAAAAGTCTTGGGACTTGGAAAGCAGAGTCGACCACTGGAATGGAAGAACCGAAGACGAGCTGAAGGAAGAGGACTTCTGCAACTCCTGGATGACCGGTGAAGCCCTGCTGCAGGTCCGAATCACCTGAAACTCCATCGACAGAGAAGCCCTTCAAGGTTAACTTCTTCCCTTGAGTTTGGTGGGAACAACCAACTCACAAGCCACTTGGACACCGTCCCCAGCCTGGTTGAATTTTCTTTAGAGTGCTGTTGAAAACCGGATAGCCAGTGGGAAGAAAACCAGTTTGTGGACTTTAAGGCACTCACACCTTAAACCGACGTTTTGCCAAGTTTGTGGCCTCTTCCCTGGGCAGTGCAGGAACCTCCCAACGTCCTCCTTCTTGTCCCCACAACTGAAGCTCAGGAACAACGAGATCTGCTCGAACTGCCAGGAACAACTGCCTCAGCTACAGCTCTTCTTCACTTTAAAGGTACTGTGCAAACACGGTCCGGAAATCTTTTCGCCCACTGAAAAAGTTGGTGAAACTTTCCCGACTTCGAAGGCTTGTCCTTCCCTAAACATTCGTCTAACTTTTCGCCTAGCCAAATTCTTCAAAAATCTGTGGCAAAGACTTAACCGTTTACTACCAGAATTGTGCTATCCTATACAAAGACTCTGAACCAATGACTTTGGCTCAGGCCTATGAACTGAATTGCTGGTTATAGTTTACTGAAACCCTTTGCCCTGCCTATGCAAGTATTTGTGCTATTGATTCTTATAACCTTGTCTTTTTACCCCTTTTAAAAGTATCTGAAGTGCCATTTTGCTCCCACTTCAGGGGAGCTGAACTTGTTCAGTAACTTATTGGTAGTGTATTGGTATATGATATTGAGCTGCTCTTGCTAGTGTAATATTTTCAAACTGACTGTGTAAATAAATGTATATTCTTTTACCAGGAAATCTTGAGTAAGTGTGTATTCGAATCACTGTATTTGTTGGTCCTTTGTGTAACTTGTTCTACTTCTCACTCAACTCTTAATATAAGTCTGGCTGCTCAGCCACTGCTACCACATAACTGTGTAGTACAGGCTTGTACCAAAGGTGAAATTTTACTGGCACGTGTAGTCTTAATTGCATGTAGTGTTCCCAAAGGCTACTGCATGTGATTCTGCCTAACAGGCCCACAGGCAGGCCATCGCACACCCACTATTGCGCGGAAATATACGTATTCATGGATCCAACCGTGCAACCTCTCGGCAGGGAAATTGGCACGAAAAGCTCTCATTCGATATGTCACCCGAAGACAGGCATACAGACTCTTGCACATAGGAATCACTGTGCAGGGGGAAGATCGGGTGTCAGGTTTAGGAGTGTGTGTACGCAGCCAGGGCTCTGATCCTAATTAGGGGTGCACATACACAGTATAGTGGGGTGCACGAATGGTATATGGGGGTTCACATGCAGATTTCCTGAGTTTTCCGGAGCTACGAAAAATCGTACCATGTTGCAGGGGACCCAATGCACTGATTTGAGGGGGCATGTATTCGCGCCGGGGAGCACGCAACGTTAGCTAGCTGTTCCTGACTGTTTCTGCTTTGCATGATCACGGGTTGGGGGAGTTCCGGGAGCAACTTGCTATACGGTTACTTTGCGCAAACAATTCCATGAATACGCAAAACACGCAGATAAACTTCTGTGCGCGGGCTCGCACAGTCGTTCAAGGCGCACAGCTTTGTGGGATCGATGTACACTTTTCTATGAATCGGGCCCTCAGTCTACAATATGGTCATATGACACAATATATAAATATATGACCAAAAATAATTTTGTAAATATTTCCTTTACTCGATATTGTGCACATAACTCATCATTATGCAGGATTCAATTATTATTGATTTCTCATTGATCTATCAATACAGTGGGCCTCATTACGACCCTGGCGGAGAGGGTTTTACGCCAGCGTAGTGCATGGCGTACCTCTCCGCCATACTACGAGTTCCCGTAGCGCCATGGCGGCCTTTTCCGCCTGGTTTTACCAGGCGGAGAAAACCATGGCGCTACGGGACCTCGTTGTTAATTACGCCACCGTATTTTACGGTGGCGTAATTAACTCCTTCCCCACTCCCATTATACCCTATGGGGCAAAAATGGGAATGGGGAAGGGCAGAATGGGGATTGGGGATTTACCGCTCCGCCAAGGTCGGAATGGGGCGGTAAATCCGCCAACCCCCATGGCGCTATCGACGGCTTTCCGCCGTGCTTCGCGGTGCATTTAGCACCGCGAAATCCGCCTGGGTCGTAATGAGGCCCAGTGTTATTGCCAAAGAGGTTTCAGCTGTATGGTCCCTGATCTTTCTGGTGACCCACCCTTCTTCAGGGCAACACATATTTCATGAGCAGCATATATCTAGAACGAAATGTGAATTTTTCATTAGGATAATACTATCAACAAAGAACAGTTGTATTGGAGCAATCGATGCATACCTTTCATAATATCAGGGCTGGCAATGTGAGTGCATCAGTTCTTTGATCAGATATGATGACTATAACATCACATATGCAGGTATCATGGTATATGCTTACTGGTACCCGTTTAGCTCGTTTCATTTGCATGTAAGGAGTAGGTGCCTCAAAGGTCAGGCTCACATTAACATTTCGCAGAGCTGCAGTCTGTCATTTTTTCATTTTTTTCGCTGCCAATACGTGATGGTACCAGAGTTCCTAGAGTTCTAAATACACCAAGCATAGTTCCAATGGACAAGAACAGGCGGCAGCCAATAGCAGGGAGCTAGCGACGCAGACGGCAGCCAATAGCAGGGAGCTAGCGACGCAGACGGCAGCCAATAGCAGGAGAGCCAGCGACGGCTGCTAGACACATGACGATGGCATGCAGATAGCAAACCTGATGCTTGGGGTGTTGTGGCTGCAGTTCAGCCGGGACGTTAAAGATGCAGCTGAGCTACAGAGGAAGCAGCTGCTGTGTATGCAGAGGCTGGAGCTGCATGAATGCAGGGTGAGATGGATGCCACTGAAACCCAGCTTATGACAGCTGATGCCAAGGAGCAGACAGAGAAGCAAGCAATCAAACCCGCTATTGGCATCTAAGTTTCAGATTCATCTTGTTGGGGAAACTCAGTCGTCCACACATGCCTTAGCAGGTGTGGCCACGTTCAACTTCCCACTGAGTAGACGGGCGGTTGGTGCCATTGTGGCACTTGACCAGACAAATGGCAGTTTAACTGGGTTACTTGAGCACCAGTAGCCCCTTTCCCTTCATACCACCTACTGCACGAGGGA
Source organism: Ambystoma mexicanum (assembly GCF_040938575.1). Lineage (NCBI taxonomy): Eukaryota > Metazoa > Chordata > Amphibia > Caudata > Ambystomatidae > Ambystoma > Ambystoma mexicanum. Next base: position 142,110,321 of record NC_090929.1, read on the forward strand.
CAGCTCTACCTCCTCTGCAGACCCTTCTTCCTGATGCAAGGCCTCGCCCAGTTGCCTCCACCAATGCCCAAAAGGTGATTCGCCTGGATATCCGGCACACACTCATTACCCACCAGCAATGCCAAAAGAAAATGTTTTCGCCAGCTGATAGGGTGATGTGGCTACTGAGGACGTTTGGGTTGGGTGAGTTTAACCGGGCCCTCAGGAGGTATGGATTGGGTGGTGTTTTGAATGGGACGCTCTGGGCTTTTGGGGTTAGAGGGTGGCAAAACAAACAAAAACAGCAAATGCTTTTTGCATTATGAGTCATGAAAAGAAATCGTGGTACGTTGTGCACTCTCTCGTCACTGGCCCATTTACAGCACCCATACCTGTTTGTGGCAATGTCATTGTACTGCTCCATGCCCACTTTTCTCCCTCTGGGGGTGGCACTGGTATATTCCACTAAATTGCAATGTTATGTAGCATGCACACATTACTGTAATGCACCTTAACGGGACGAGTACCGGAGCCCCCTCCCCCGTGTCTCGCGGAGACACGCTCTCATTTCTTTTCCTAAACCACAAAGACACACTCACTTGTGCTACAGGGTCCAGTGTTGGGCAGTGCTGTATCATTGTTTGGGCGGCAGTGATAGGGTGGTGAGCAGGGTTCATGAGCCAGACTTTCCATGTACACCCCCATTCCCAGAACCAAGATGGGAAATAATGGGTTGTGTATAAGGCGATTTGTAAGGAGGAGCGTTGTTGAATCACATGTGTGACCCGAAGGAGGTTCCGCCTGCTTTGCGTTCCATCTACATTGAGGGTCATTGGGTTGCCATGGCCATGCCCCATCACCAATGTGCTTACCTTTGTCATTACATGATATCTGGGAGGTGCACAGTGTCGTATGGTTGCCTAAAGAGTTGCCATGCCTGCGGAGCGAGTCTTAATGGACTACCCACAAGTTAAGTTATGTGAGAATCCATACTGTTTGTCAGACAAGCTCACTTACTCAGGAGCTGGGCCTGAAATGGCACCAGGCTAGCTATGATTGCAGACAGGCAGCTGCTACTCACTCTCATAGAATCATGGGTTGACCTGAGAAACCAGGCGGTTGTATTGGTGAATTGCAAGTCTGTATTACCCACCATGTGTATGTTTAAACTTTGATTTCAGAATACTGGTGCAGTCCATGTACCCATCACGTTGGGAAAGCATGCAATGGCATACATTTTGCCTTGATCTCGTTGATTGTGCACTCGTTTGTAGGGAGGGAGTTGTCGTTCTCAGCTCATCATAGTCTTGTCTCCGAAAACCTCAGCCAATATTTTGGGAAGGTGTACTGTGCTATGACATGGGTAAAGCCAACTAAAAATGTTTAATAAGCCCCTGGAACAGAAGTGGACAATTGTTATATATTTCAGCGTCCGTGGTATGGCTCAAGTTGTTTCTGGATTACCTGCAGGATTCAAATGAAGGTCTCCAGACCCAGCCTGTAAGTTGTCAATACTTGCTGTTAGGGAGGGCCGCATTTTCCAAGCTGGGCCTGAAACCCCTTGTCAGCCTCCTTCTCCTCCTCTGTGCCATTTTCCTGCTTGAAATGAAGCCCCTACTAATAGTGTTCCTGCAGCTACAGATGTAAATGACTCTCAGCAAATTATTAAAGAAGATATCCTGCTAACTCTTTCTTGTTACCTAATATATGTAATTGGTCATTCCCTACCTTTAATATGATATGATAAGATATGATATGATATGATGATTTATTTATATAGCGCCTATACACAATGGCCCTGATTCATGGATTATTTGCACCGAAAAAAACGGGATTCGTGCGCCATTCTGCCCGCAAATCCCTGTTTAACAAATGGGGATTTGCGGGCAGAATGGCGCACAAATCCCGTTTTTTTCAGTGCAAATAATCCATGAATCAGGGCCAATGTGTTTCAAAGGGCTTCAAGGCAAGGGAAGGAACAAGGGAAAATACAATGACATTCTTACAGCCCATGAACAGTAAGGATGTGAAATTAACTATTGTACTGGCCTGACGACATTTCAGATAGTGCAAGAGCTAAGACATAGATAAGGAAGGGTGGGGGGAGAGTGGGAAGGAAATGGAAACAGACAAGCGACTACTGTACTAGACCTGATGACATTTCTGGTAGAGCCGGAGAAAACAAAAGATGAGGGAGAGGGGTGCAGAAAGGGAGGGGAGGAACAATGCAAGCGACTATCATGCTATGCCTGACAACATTTCAGATAGTGCTGGAGGGGGGGGCACAGTAATGGGGTGAGGGAGCGACAGGGTTGCTATGATACTAGGTCCAGGAACAATTCCGATAAAGTATGTGCATAGAAGAAAGTAAGGGGAGGAGGGGAGGAGATAGGAAAAGGGAGAGAGAAGGAGAGAACAGAGTAAGCAGTCAAAAAGAGTGGAGAAGCAAGAGGGGAGAGCGAATACAACTGCAGAAGTCAGTAGTAACACATAGGCCGTCATTACGACTTTGGCGGTAGCCAAGCCTCTATTGGCGGCATGGTTGCCGCCAAAATCGGGTCCGGGTTCCCAGAATGGGGAATTACCAGGCCATTCCGAGTTCGGAGGGCCCGGTAATTCCTCCCTTTGGGAAACCGGACCCGGGCCTTCCCCATTCCCATTTCAGCCCATATAGGGCTGAATGAGAATGGGAAAGGGAGCAAACAACGGGCCGATTACGAGTGGCCCGTTGTTTGCTCCCTCTTCCCCTCGCGGGACCCGCTTTGCACGTCTGGTAAAACCAGACGTGCAGAGCGGGTCCCGCGAGGGTTCCTCGTAATCAGGCGGTACGGGGTTGACGGCGCCGGTACCTTTACCGGCGCCATTAACCCCTTACCGCCTGACTTATAATGAGGCCTATAATGTTGCAAGGCAGGATACAAGATGAAGATGAAGATGAAGATGGGAACAGCATGATCCCGCTTGAAGCACGTTCTCCTATACACACTGATGATGATCTATTTGGGGCACGTCCCTCAACTTTTCTCCCTTTCCCTGTGGTCTTGGAGATGTGTAACATCCAGATTTAAGTTATTATGGAATACTCGTGGGTATTCTCAGCATCCCTGTTAGTGGGATGTGTGGTCGTGAGTCTTGTATCCACAGCCACCACAAAGAGAGTATCTGTTTGGTATCCCAAAAATCCTTTTCCTACATATTTTGATGGTAGGTATGTTCTTCTGTGTTTCCCAAAAATCAAAATCGTGCGCAGGCTTTGGCTCTTCTGGAGGAGTGTTCTGATTTTGAGACGCTCAAAGTTTGGCATCTCACAAATGCGTGAATTTGCAGCCAGCAGAACCTTGATCTTCTCTGCAAGATGTGCAACGAGAGGATGCTTTCTACCCAGGACAAGGTGCCCTGAGACTAAGGCATGTGTCTAGCACTAGTCAGCGTGCATGAACTTTAGGATTTAATGAGGCTAATTCCCACGCCTCACCTGCACGTATTCACCTGTGTCCAACTGGGTGCTAGGCGACAGGTTCAGGGTTCATCAATTCCCCATCTTCTCTAACGTGACCTTTAGCCTGTTCCGTCACAGGTGGGCCCACATCTCTGACCTGGAAATGAAATAAGGCGACTTTAATTGCCACTCAACCATGGGATATGACAGAAGCCTTCAGCTCCCCAGAGGACCTTCTTTAATGAGCTATTGCTGGGGCCTTCATGCCGTCAGACTGTGCATGCACGGGTGGACGCAGCGCGAGGCGGGCACGTCTTTGCAAGACATGTTCCACATATCACTGGATCCCCATCATACGGGCCCCTCGAGAACGCACAGTTGGCATAGAAACATACATGGGATGTTATACTTTTAACAGAAGTGTCATATTTTACAGGTGTTTCCATGTGACCCTATACATTGGCTCGGCCATGCACCCTTCGCAATTAATACATTCTTATGCAAAATGTTTTTTGAGACTTTACGTAACAGCATTAGTCTGATTTACACGTTCATTTTTCAATGGGAAACGTCCATAGAAAAACGGTCCTTAAACCAGGTCCCACATGCACTCGTATGGGCGAAAGCTTTGCTGACAGGCTGGTTTCCGGGTTCTCACCTACTAAACGGAACCCAGTGCACCATCAAACCAACTTAGGGCCTGATTTATGTTTAGCGCGGTGCAAAGTGGCATTGCACTGCCCACAAACACCCTGATTTACAGAAGAGTGCAAAGGGTATGTTTGCAGTGCAAAGTCTTTGCACTGCAAAAATACACTTTGCACCGTTCTGTAAATCACTTTGCACTGAAAAGGTACCCTTGCACTGTGAATTGGGCCCATTTAGCGCGTTGCAAAGTGTACTTTTTCAGTGCAAAGTGATTTACAGAACAGTGTAACGTTTATTTTTGCAGTGCAGATTGACTTTGCACTGCAAAAATACACTTTGCACTGCTCTGCAAATCAGGGTGTATGTAGGCAGTGCAATGTCACTTTGCACCGCGCAAAAAAAATCCATAAATCAGGCTATGGTGTCACTTCATTAAGTTTACACTGAGGCAAGGAGGGGGCAAACACATTTTATGCTTTTATAGGTAAGGAATGCTGCAAGTAGATTTAGCAATAATTCACATTACAACAAGATGTTTGCACCAGGAAAAAATGATGTAAAGTATTTGCAAAAGATGTAAAAACGAGTCTATTGATTATACATCATTTTCCCTGTTAAATACATTGTTTAAGACTGAAAACCTGGTTCACAAATTGCATTTTTTTTCGAAAACGAAAGAACCATAGTTTTCACCAGTCTTGTGACATGCAGCACGTTAGAATTCGTAAATGATTTTGCCTTAAATATATTGCAGTTGTTTACGTTTGAAAAGTGCACCAAAATGTATTTTGTTTTCTTCGTCCTTTATGAAAAGAGGAAAAATAGTGCAAAATCATGTTGTCAAAGTTTTCCCTTGGTAGCCGTGCATGAACAACACTGAGAACGTGTCTTTTCTAGGCGTGCTACATGCATGATACGAAGTGCAGATTGCACAACGTATCATGCGACCAGAAATCATATCCGATTTCTTCCCCATTCACATGGAATGTTTTCCATGGTGCAAAGTGACTTTGCATTGCTGAAAAGTGACTTTGCCATGCCGAAAACAAACCCCGATTCATGGAACCGTGCAAAGTGTATTTTTGCAGTGCAAAGTTCGCGCTAAGTCAGATTTAGGGCCCGATTCATGGAATGTTTTGCACGGTGCAAAGTGACTTTGCACTGCTGAAAAGTGACTGCACTGCTGACACAAACCCTGATACACGGAACTGTGCAAAGAGTCTTTTTGCCATGCAAAGTCAACTTGCACAGCAAAAATACACTTTGCACTCCACCCTGATTCATGGAGCAGTGCAAAGTGTATTTTTGCTGTCCAAAGTATATTTTTGGCTTGAAGAGTCAATTTTCACATCAAAAAGACACTTTGCACTGTTCCATGCATCAGGGTGTTTATTGGCAGTGCAAGGTCAGTTTGCACCAGTGAAAAGACACTTTGCACCGTGCAAAAAAAAGTCATTAATCAGGACCTTAGCACAGACTTTGCACTGCAAAAATACACTTTACATAGTTCCATGAATCTATGTTTGTTTCAGCAGTTTGAACCGTGCAAGAAATTCCATGAATCGGGCCCTGGATGTCATGTAGCAGGGCTGGGCTGCAAGCGCATGAGCCAGGGAGCCTGGTGGCGGGCGAATATTATCATATTAGTGACAGTCCTATCTCCAGTGAATTAGCACAAGTGATCCAGTATAGTGAGGAACCCCTAAGTAAAGTAAAGGTTTTGGGGGTACTTCTGCCATGAACATTTTGAAAATAATGGTTTGAAATAATGCCATTTACAGCAGAATGTTTTAGAATATTTCAGTAAATATTATAATATTTATACTATCGGGCGGCAGAGGCCACCCTGTGGTTATTGTGAAACCTATGAGCCATAGGAAATCCGGAAATTCTATTGGCAATACTTTTTGACTTGTGGATGGATTTGGATGACATTTTCCAAAGAATAAGTTTGCCACAGGTTCCACAAAAACCTGAGTCTGGACATTTTGGGAAAGATTCATAAAAAAATGAAAACGTTATTAAGAAAGCAAAACACTGTTTTCAGCCCACTCCCAGTCATTTTCCCCATACAGAAAAAGTCAAATGTTTTGATTTCCAGGACTGATTTGGGGTAAATCTATCCAGTAGTTTTTTAAAATATTCAACGGGGCGGGTGGTGACCCTGCTCACAAAAAAATAGCTATATCTCCCAGGGAGTTTTGCAGCAGAGACGCTGTTCACAAATGGTTCAATTTTTCCCCAAAATTCTATTGCTGATAACTTTGACTTGCTGGATGGATTTGGATGAAATTTTCCAAACAAATCGTTTGTCAAGGGCCCCTCCAAAACTGGAAATTGTGGGAACAATACGTTAAAAAATGAAAAAGTTATTAAGACAACAAAAAGTGTAGTTTGTTTTCAGCCCACTATTTATTTTCCCATAGAGAAAAACTACAGCGATTGAAGAGCCATAGCGTAAAAACCGCTAGGCAGATTTGGACCAAATAAGAAACAACCTGGACACAAAGCGTTGACTTAATTTCATTGGCTGGTTTGGGGTAAATCCATCTGGTAGTTTTTTAAATATTCGACATATGCTCCTTAAAACATGTATATCGGCCTTGGTGCTTTGCTGCTGTTAGGCTGAGAGAGGCTAATAACTTTTGACTTGCTGGATGGATTTGTATGAGATTTTCCGAGCAACATGTTTGTCAAGGCCCCCACAACTAGAAATTATGAGAAGGATCTGTTAAAAAGTGTAAAAGTTATTAAGAAAACAAATAGCGCTGATTGTTTTCAGCCTACCCGCATTAATTTTCCCATTGAGAACAAAGTGCTGTTTTGAACAGCTGCAGCACGAAAACCGCAGTGGAGATTTAGACCAAATAAGAAACAATTTGGGGATAAAATTCTGATTTAATTTCCTTAACTGGTTTGAGGTAAATCCATCCAGTAGTTTTTAAAATGTTTGACAGAAAAGTTGTTGCACCCCTGCTCTTTCAAACCTTTGCATCTGCCTGGGTGATTTTCTGCAGAGAGGCTGGGAGATAATAGCTTTTGACTTGCTAGATGGATTTGTGCGAAATTTTGCAAACAAAAGTGTTGTCAAAGCAGTCAGAGCAGCTGAGAGGCTTTTCAGAAAGGAATAGACGCCTTTTTTTGCTCAATACAAGAGATTCTGCGATAAAACCGGAAGAAGTTAAAAATGAAAGATCTAAATATGCTATTTGGAGGAGGAGAAAATGATGCCATTCATCTTTGAAATGAACTCCCCCATGAACTTAGAGAATCTAATAACCTTCTTGACTTCAGAAAGAGAGTCAAAACTCTTTGGTTTATGCAATCACTCCTAGGGGAACACTGATTGTTTTGAACCACAGTGCTTCAAAGGCTTGGCCGTAGGCACTTTATAGCAATCACATTAGGCTAGAGGTTAGGAATGGGAGGACACCATATGAAGTTGGAGATTTGGGGGTTGGATGGGGACAGAGTTGTGGGTTGAAAATGTTCAGTTTATCTGGGGAAGACCATGAAAATCTCACGAGATTACTGCAGCAACACTGCAAGATGCGTTTAGAAAACAATGTGCGTTACTTGAAGCGATGAGCGACAAAGGAAAATGGGAAAGGGTTAGGGAGGGGAAAAGCAATTGAGTGGAGTGAGGGGACCTGTTACAAAAAAGAAGGGGGACACATGTTGAGTGTCTGTGAGGATGGGGTAAACTTCTTAATTTGAAAGGAGTTTTTCCCGTTATCGTGGGAATCGGCGAACCATCATAGGAATTTCTGTTATTGGAAATGAGTATTGTGAAATTATCATGGGAATAAGAAATTAGAAAACAAAGGGGTTAGCATCTGCAGCTGCTACATCTTCCGGTGCAGGGGGCACTGGGAGTTGGGCAACAAATTCACGGTGTGACATGGCCAGTGCCCATGGCTAGTGGGCCCAAAAGAAAACTATTGGTGCAACATGTACAATAATGTTTCCCAACATTTCCATCAGCATTTTTTATGTTATGCTAATGGAATAATGTAGCGTTTATTCCGCATTCCAGGGGCTGGAGCTGGGAATAATGGCCCGGCAGCCCAAATTATTGGCCCATGCAAAGCGAGGGCGGATTGCAAGGGCGCCAGACCATTATCCTCCATTCCAGCCTCTGCAACGGGGGATGAAGGCCATTATCACCCTGGGTTGCCAAAGCGGGAACCCGGCATAATAAAAAAATAGGAATTTCCTTCCTACAATGGGACGCATGCAGCATCCCGCTGTAGAAAGGAAAATCCTTTTCCAGGATGGCCACCATGAAAAGGGAAGGTGGGGCTCCGTACAGAGCCCCTCTTCCCTTTCCATGACAACCTGCGGGAGGCAAAGAGAAGGAGCTCCCGCTGCTGCCGAAATAAAGTAAATAGGTACGGTGGGGGTGAAAAAAGAATAAAAATGGGACGGAGGTCGGGGAGGAAGATGGCAGCATGCAGAGCCGGCCGGAAGGAGGCCTGGAACGCGGGCTTGTACAAGCAGTTCAAGCCTGAGTTCCTTCCCATCTGACTGGCTGGCTCCCCTGCCCAGAGTACTAATGTATTAGAGAAAAATATAAAATGACAAAAAATATTTTATAACTATTTACAGTTTCCACAGTCCCCTTTCCACCCCATGGATCATTAAAAGACCCGGATGGAACATGTACACCATCACAGAGGGCAGCCCTTCTACCCTTTTTAATTTTATATTTGTAACACTCCCTCAATACCGCCTTTCAGTCACACATCCATCCACCAATCACTTCCAAAAACTGGACATGTAGCCCTAGGACCATATTAAGCATCCACACACCAACTGCCACTTAACAATCTTTTACATGTCTTTTGTATCTACATTTCCCTTATACAAAGGAATTGTACACAATACTCCTATAAATACACAAAAGTGTTGTTCAGTGAGAGAAGCGCATAACTAAACTGGGCAGTACGGATGGGCAAATGCTCAAGAGAACCCAGGAGAGAAATGCCAAGGTATAGCAAGGTGGGACGCCACTGGGTAACTACTGGAGCAGATGAGTCCCAAGGGTGGGATGCATCTTAACCATAAAATCCATTTAACAAGGTTTTTTCTGTCAATTTAATAGGTTTTTATAAGTGAACATTTTTCATGGTGTTAAATCACTGTATATAACTTATTAATAATTCCTTTTTTTATTTATATGAAAGAACTATAAACCTCCTTTAAGAAACATATTTTTTGCAACACATACTTATGTCTGTCGTCATCAGCAGTGCATGCTTGGGATGGACATCCTCGTTCTATTGCCTATGGCATAAGGCTCCACCATGATTCCAGTCGTACCAAACCACCCCTATTATTCACTGCACCTAACCAGCATCCTAGCTCAGTGCCCACTAATAATGTGACCAATCGCCAGTGCTCATGGCTTTCAAACATGGCCTGTCTCCAAATCCATGGGGCATAGGCTTTGGCCATGCCGCTTTCCCCAATTAGCAAATCAGAGTACACATTTGCGTTTTCCGAGAGCCAGGCCCACTACTCAGGACATATCTGCAAAGCCATGCTTTCCAGTTCTTGCTGACCCTCCGTGTGCATATTTGCTGTAATCCCATCCAGCACTTCAACCTGTACCCACAAGCACATTTCTTCCCCTTTCAAACCTATCCCAATTTGAAAAAACATTACCACATAACTGGTGCCTGGTGGCTATGCCCACTGCAACTCAATTGCTGGTCCCTCATAGTCATGGCTAGTAGCCAGATTCTCTGGGTACTGACCCAGACAATCTGGCCACTACTCCTGGCCACAGGCTATACCTCAGTCACCAAAGGTATATCACATCGTTTTTTCCTACATTATGACACTTTTCAAAACATAAAACTCGGACACATTTGCTAAACCATGCTTTCAGGTCCTTGCTAATGCTCCTTACACAAGTTTTCTTTTTTTTCCGCCCATGTTTTATTTTTTCAAAAGTGTCACAATATTCCTACACGCAATAGTAATATGATTGAGCCTCCACTTGACATAATCCATTCAGACTTTGCACAAACATTCAGGGTTGGGTCTATAATCTTTCTGAAAAGCTTTGTCCACATCCGTCAAACAGCAACAAAGTTATAAGCCATCTAAAAATGTTGAGACCCCTCTAATTGTGCCCCCCTTGACAAAATCCACCAAACATTTCAGAAACATTCATATCTAGGTCTAAAATCATTTTGCAAACTTTCGTGCAGATTCGTCAAATGGCATCACATTTATAAGTCTTTACTATATCCTGGGGCCCCCTCCCCCTCTAATTGTGTTCCTTCTTGACAAAACAGCATCACACTTTGCGGGTGCAGCAGATGTGAACTAGTGAGTGGAACCCTTATCCTACACAGACTTGCAACTCAAACAAACCATGTAAATCTAGGCTGATGAATGTAACTCCCTGTACATCAGCACTCTTCAATGCCCCTTCAATGCCCAGTGTGGCAGGCACTTTGAAATAATGTTCTCCTATTTCGAAACACTACAAATATTAAAAACATCTTTAGACCTTGATATGATATGATATGATATATGATATGATGTGATATGGCATTTATAACGCGCCTATACAAAGTGTTTCAAGGCGCGATGAGGCAAGGGAGGGGTAACAGAGGGAAGACAGACAACGATCTTACTAGGCCAGGTGACACTGAGATCGTGCAAGTGCAGGGGAAGGGGGAAGGGGGAAAAGTACAGAGGGGAGGTGGAAGGGCGGAGACCATTACATGGGATTGACCATAAAAATACATAGAATAAATAAAAGCAATAAGTAAAAGGTGCAGCCAGCTGGTGGCAAGTGCAAGAGAAAGTGCAAACATCAGGTGTCAAGTGCTGGTAGGGGACTGTAGGGATACAGAAAACAGTCCTCAAGCGTGGGGGTTGCCAGTGAGGCAGTACAGGTGTGCAATTGGTGGGGGAGGGGACCTGGGCCCAAGATCAGAGGGTAGCCAGGTGACCAGTGCAGTTTCAGTTTCGGCCAGGAGTTCAGCAGGGGAGAGGAGGAGAGAAAGCATAAACAAAGAGGAAGGTTTTGAGGTGCTTACGGAACTGGAAATGGTTCTCCTCAAGTTTCAGGGAGGCTATTCCAGAGGGAGGCCCCAGCCGAAGAAAGAGATCAACCAGCAACTCGTTGCTTGGAGAAGTGACTGACTCTGAGGGAGTTGGAGGAGGATGAGCGAAGAGCTTGAGAAGGAAGATATTTAGGAAGAGAGAGTTGAAGGTATTGAGGCCACAGGCCCCAGAAGACCTTGTGGACAATGCAGAGGGTTTTGAACTTAATTCTCACAGCCACTGGGAGCAAGTGCAGAGATTTCAGTCCTGCAGAGATGAGATCCATGGGCTTGAGGCCAAGGACAAGTCTTGCAGTCCTGTTCTGGATAAGTTGCAGAGGGTGGAGAGTAGAAGCACTCAGATTTGAAAGAGGCTGTTGCAGTAGTCCAGCCTAGAGAGAACCAGAGTGCAGCTTGTAGTGTAACGTCTTAGAGAGGTCAGAGATGTGAGGAGAGGAGAGTGTGGAGTTGAAGATGCCCCTGAGGTTTTTGGCCTCACAGGTGGGAGCAAGAAGTGGGCCAAGAGAGGCTGGCCAGAGAGTGACAGAAAAGGAAGGAGCGGGTGTGCCGATGAGGAGACTCTCGATGGTACTGGCATTAAGGCAGAGATCATTGGTAGCATATCACTCCTGGATAGCAGACAGACAGGCAAAGATGAAAGAAGGAGAAGAAGTAGTGGAAGGGAGCCTGAAAATGAGTTGAGTGTCATCCACATAGCACTTAAAGTTGGGGCAGAGAGTGGCAATGCAGTGGGCAAGAAGTGCCAGGTATTGGTTGAACAGCCAGGGAGAGAGGTTAGACCCCTGGGGAACACCACAGGTAGAGATAGAGAGAGAGAGAGGAGAGGAAGGACCCAAGTATGGACCTGGGAGGTTTGATCAGAGAGGAAAGAGGTCAGCTATGGCAGGGCCTCATCGGTGATACCCAGGTTATCACAGAGACGGTTGAGCAGGATGGCATGGTTGACCGTGCCAAAGGCAGAAGAGAGATCAAGTAAGATGAGGACACAGGGGGTGTTGGAATCAAGGTTGGAGAGCAGGTCTTCACGGATGTTCAGGAGAGCAGTTTGCGTGCTTCTGGCAGGTCTGAAGCCAGACTGATGGTCATGGAGACTACCAACAGATTCAGTGTGAAGATTAAGCTGGGAGATGGCCAGCTTTTCCAGGAGTTTGCCCAGGAAAGGAGTGATGGAGCTTCGGCAACTCTCGGCCAAGCGTTTCTTAAGAATGGAGTGCACAAGGTAATGCTTCAGGAGGGAAGGGAAGACTCAAGTGGTGAAGGAGTGGTTGCAGAAGTCAGCCAGAGCAGGGGCCATTGGGTCCATGTGGTGCTTGGTGGTTTTGGAGGAACAGGGGTGAACCTGTTTTGACAAGACATTCGTAGATTGGACTTGTCTTGAAACCTCGTCTGGGGAGAACAGGGGAAAGGCAGAGAAGGAGGGTGGAGAGGTGGCCAAAGAGGGGGAGAGGAAGAGAGAGAGGACAGGATGTCCCGAGTTTTAAAATGAAATGAGAAGCCAGCGCCATGCAGAAGTGCTGGGAGGGGACAGGAGAGGTAGCACCGCAGCAGGCTTGGCCAGCTCCTTACAGATTTTAAAGAGTTTGGCCGAGTTGTTAGATGCCGCAGAGACACAGACTTGGATGTGGGCTCTCTTCTCGGTGCAGGCAGATAGCCGGTATTGCCAGTGGAGCAGGCGGCAGGCCAGTTTGTCAGAGAATGTACAAGAAGCATGCCATTTCCTCTCAGCCACCCTGCACTTGTGTTTAAGGGTGGCGAGGTCTGAGTCATACCAGGAGTTACACTTGGCTTTGGGCTTCATGCGGATCCCCATGACAGGGGCAAGAACTTCAAGGGTATCAGATATAGCAGAGTGGAGCATAGAGAGGGCTGTGTCAGGGTGTGAGTCAGCCGAAGGAGGAGGGGGGGTGAGAAAGTGGCGGCAGAAGCCTCAAGAGACACACGCTTCATGGGTCAGAGAACCGAGAATGTAGGTGGCATTGCAGGCGTTGGCTTGGCCTGATGGGTGGAGAGAGTGTGCTGGGAGGAAAGGAGAAAGTGATCCCTACAGGAGAGAGGAGTGGTGAGAGTGATAGAAAGAGGATGGTCTGAAGAGATCAGAACATCCAGAGTGTGCCCTGCAGAGTGAGTCAGGCCAGAGGGGAGGATAGAGAGTGAGAGAGTCACAGAGGTCGCGAAAAAGTCCAGAGGAAGCATCCAGGTGGATTTTAAAGTCTCCAGGAAGGAGGAGTTGAGTGGTCGAGACCAGAAGGGAAGAGGAGAGGTCCGCCCACTCACAGAGGAAGAAGGAGCTCTGACCAGGAGGCCGACAGATGGTAGCCACAGTAAGGGAATGGCTAGGAGAGGGAGAGCCTGCAGACGAGGCATCCGAAAAAGGAGTACGCCTGCCTAGGCATGACAGAGGCAGGAATCCACTTGGGGAAGATGAGGGCTACACTTAAAGCAGATGGTGACCGGGAGTGTTTAAATTGGAAAGCTTTAATAAGCAACTCTTACACAATGGGTCTGTGCATATTGTGCCTCTAAACTACTTGTAGTGGCCAAGTAAACACATTGTTACTGCTTTATTAAGAAAATCATGGAATCAGAATATTGTCCTTGCCATGTTTTCTGAACACATTTACTTGTCTGAACGCCTTTATATCTTCCACGGAGAAGACTCCTTTGAATTCCGATTCATGGTGAGGCTTTGAAACACATTGTGTATAGGTTCTATATAAATAAACTATCATATCATATCAAACTATCATATCATTTCATGTCATATTTTGGAGGGGTTGGTGTGACGTCCACTGTAGTGGTGTACTATATCGTGTTGATTGTATTGTATTAGGACACAAGTGGAATACGCCTGAACAGATCACTCACAAATGGTTTGTGATGACTCGTGCCTTTTTGGGTGCTCTGCGATATTGTGCGAATTGTGAAGGCTTATGTGCCATTTAAATCACCTTTTAGGGCCATAAGCAATCTTATCTACCAAGATACTATGAAGAATCAATGCCATCATCACCTCAAAAATAGTAAACTGTCACTTTTGTTTGTTTGTTTGTTTTTTTTTATTTATTTATAGTGCGCTCCAAACCCGGTGGTATCTGGGCGCATAACGTGAAACTGAATCCCACATTTTTAATATATACCCAAGCCGCCTCCCCCAGTATTTAATTTTCTTGCTGCGGGCCATTCTTTTTCTAGCCCTTGTGGTGTGGCATTAACAAGGCTTTTGGCACACTTTGCACATTTACATTTAGAACTTTCTTGGAGCATTATGCAGTTGCCAAACAGTTCAGCAGTGCCCACAGCCGCCATGGAGACCGTGCCAGAAGACAGGTTGGAAGGAGGAGGGTGAGCGCTCATCCACAGGACTGACAGGCTCAGATTTGAATCCTGCCAGGGCCAACTCTGCCTTTCTTCCTCCTTTCACTCTTGTTCATGAACAAAACACCACTGAGACAGGAACAAATATCAATGATTAATAATTAACCTATAAACATAGCATTCCTAGGCACTTCTAGAAAAATGAAGCAATGCAAAAGCATACCACTGAGCGTCATTAATGCAGAAAGTGAAAAAATGTTATATTAAAGTATTACATTTTTGCTAAAACTGGTTGGTATCCAAGCGAAGCATACCAGGAAGTGAATTGCATGGTGCCCTTAGGTTTCAGCAGACATACAGGGTGCTTTCACGTTATGTTTGGTTTGCTGGTAATTGTATGGCGCAGGCTGATCTCTACAGCCTAACGTTTGGAACATATTTCCGTAGCACTGATTTGAAAGCTTCACTGCTGCCCTTGTCTTAGTGTCCTATGCTCCCCTGCCAGCCACCCCTTGCAATCTTTCAAAGGCCTGATATCTTTTCAAGCCCCTAGTTTCTGCCCGCCAGTTAACACGTGCATTACACTCGCACACTCCTTTTTGTTTTTGTTTAAATATTTTTATTATTATTAGCATACAAGGCTGATTTGAAACATACACACATATGTTCAATATAACTGTCTTATAGTAGAAACACACTATCCAATGCAGATTGATAATGGGTGAAAGGCCTAATGTGCAGAACCAAACACGATAAATCTTAATGCATAAATGCAACATTTCAAAATAAACTGATAGACAGATACAATATATATTATGAATGTTAGGACCAGATAAAACAGACAAGATGGACAGTAACAGAAGGGGGCGGGGGGCATTATTTACTTGCTGTTACACATTAAGGACTAGGTAATGTATTTTCTAAATACTCAATGAACGACCTCCATTTCAATTTGCTTTGTAGGAGTGGGGAGGAAGCATTACATTTCTCCATTATATGGATGTTGCATATAGAATGCCACCATATTTTACAGTGCAGGCATTTAGGATCTTTCCAATTAGAGGTTATAGTTTGGATAGCTATTACGATAAAGAGATCAAGCGAAAATCCTTTATTCATATTGATTGCAGGTTAAATAACTGAGCTGCCTAGAAACAGAAAAGAAATGCAAAGTTCTTGTTGGAAGTGAAACATGGATTTTAGCATACTCCGTACTGCTTTCAAAAATGTTTTTACATGAATACAATCAAAAACTAAATGTTTGAAAGAACCTTTGGTACATGAGCAGCTCCAGCAATTTTAATCTTGTGGAAAACCACCTTCAAATGGGATTAATGGAGTGATAAAGGCCGTATGGTGAAAGAAGTATAGAGTTTGGAGCAGACTTGCCGATACAATAGCTTTCGAAATTGTTTTCCATATCAAAGACCACTTCAGTTGAGAATCAATTAATGAGCAATCTAGTTTCCATTGTAATTGGCTTTTCCATGGAACTTTGTCTTCTGGCACAGATATAAGTGTTTATAAAACATTGAAGCAGTAAAAGTTTGATTAATCATATGTTGCATGTTGTTGTCTTGATATGTATTATCATTACATGTCAGCAAATCATAATTTACAACGATCACATCAAGAGATAAAAAGAACATAGCAGGAAGGGGAATCAGGAGCCTAGGTAACAAATGCAGTACAATTGGAGCAATCAACATTTTCATAGATTCCAACCTTCCCCACCATGACAAAAACAAAGGAGACCATGAACTAGTAAGACCTTTGACTCTAGCCAGAATACTCGTGGTATTTTGTTTTCTAGTATCTTTAATGGAGGAAGTTATGATAGTATCTAGATATTTGATACCTGTGGGACATCATTCCATTCCTAGATTCGAAAAGTGATGCTTGGTGCATTGTATGTTCAGTGGCAGAACCTCTGATTTATCAATGTTAATTTTATAGCTGGAAGCTAATGAAATGTGTGTGATAGTGCTGCGTAAATGACTTAGGCAAGAGTCTGTGACATTTAAGAGAAGTAAAACATCATCTGCAAAAGTAGCAGTTTTAACGCGAGTGTCACCTTGGTGAATTCCAACAATATTTCTGTCTTGTCGGATTGGTTCTAGGAATGGTTCGAGAGCCAGGATAAAAAGAAGGGGGAGGAAGGTGGCAACCTTGGCTGGTACCTCTGCTAAGAGGAAAAGAGGAAGATATATGTCCATTTACAAAAACTGATGTTTTGGTGTTGGAATGTAGTATTTTCACTATTGAAATAAACGGGTCAAACATTCCATTGAAGAGCTTTAAACATAAAATTCCACTCTACCCTATCAAAAACGTTCTCAACATCGAGAGCTACAGCAGCGTAAGGATTAGTGGATGTCCTGATAATGTTAAGGACATTCATGAAAAGTCTAAAGTGAAGACAATCTCCCCTTGACATAGCCTCCCTGATCACTCTTTATTAAGTTCGAAATAAAAGGATTTAATCTATTGGCTAGGATTTTGGCAAAAGGTTTACCGTCGGTATTGATTAGGGTAATAGGTCTATAGTTTTGGACTAATTTGGAATCTTTTTTGGTTTAGGAAAGACAATTAGCATTGCTTCTGAAAATGATCCCATGGCTTTTTAATTGAAAATAAAGGAAGAATAGAGTTCATGAAGTCTAGGAACCAAAAGATAATTAAAGTGGGCAAAACACTATATCAGGAATCCATCTTGTTCTGGGGCTTTTCCTTTTTTAAGTTCTTCTATGGCTTTATATATTTCATTAGCATGTATAGTAGCATTTAATGTTTGGAAATTAGTGGTAGCACATGAATCATGGTGTATATTTCTAAGGAAGTTTGATGCATGAGTGCTGCTAGTTGATGATTCTGAGGAGTATAGTTTTTGATAAACTTTGGAGCAGGCTTGTAGAATATTTTCATCTTTAAGAACTCTATTTCTGTTTTGATCCTTTATAACCACAAACTTGGGTCTATCGTTTTTAAGGTTGAGGTACAAAGCTAATGATTTAATTGATTTGTTGGAACATAGATATACTTTCGATGTATACTTTTTAAGAGGTTAGTACAGGAGTATTGCGTAATCAAATTATTGTACTGGATCTTTAATTTGGGAATAAGGTGCATGGGTTCAATGGACCGTGGCCTGGCATGGAGGGGGTGGAGTCGGTAGTCAACAGAGATGGGACTAGAGCAGGCCTTGGTCTCACATTCAAGGATGAGCACATCTTGTCAGTACTCGATACATGCTAATGGCAACAAATGAATACCTGTGTCTCATTGAGAACAAGAGTTGTGCTGAGCTGGCAGAGGGTGGAGATGGTGGAGGTGGTGGGGGCTAGTTTTGCGTAGCGCTGGGAGAGGGAGAGCAAGAGGGAAAGGGAGAGGGAGAAGGAGAGGGAGAGGGAGAGTGGACATTTCAGCAGAGGGGCTGAGGGCCTAGAAAAAGATGGTGTTTGAAAAGACACAAAATGGAGTGCAAACTACAGGCCTCAACATGGCGTTTATGGGCTTCTATCGCAAATGGGAGATGTAAATACGTACGTGAGGGTGGAGATGCCTCCCTCCTTAGCTCACACAACATTTACCTGGTGCGGGAATGGTGCAGGGCGGCGGGATGCACCGGCTCCCCCCCAACATTAAACCCTTTTGTTACTTCTAATGTAACAAATATTTAGTTCTATCCCTTCTGTGTTCCTCTGCCAATCTTTCAGTTTGATCCCAAGCTGGGATAACCTTTTTTGGGAATCTAAGCTCTACAAACATTTCTTAGGCTTTCTCCCCATCGAGCATATTCTTCAGGAGTACAGGACATATATGGTGGTCGGTCAAAAGACCGAAAAAAAAATCTCGAAATACAATAATCTCGAATCCAAAATCCCGAAAAAAAAAAAGTCGAATTTTTTATTTATTTAATTATATGCTTTTTTGGGGTCAGGTAAGTAAAAAAAATGGGTTAAAATAAAAAAAAAATAGAAAAAAGGGGGGTTGGGGGGGAACCCCCCCATTTCGAACAAAAAACGTCATTAAAAAAAAATTCGACTTTTTTTTTTTCGAGATTTTGGATTCGAGATTATTGTATTCGGGATTTTTGTTTTCGGTTTTATTACTATAAACCGACATATATATCTCCGTTCCTATCTAAATTGACCCACATCTCCCTGTGATTTTCCAGATCTTGTGGATCTTTTTTGGTAGAATAATAAAGGTTGTCAATTATGTCCCCAGTATTGTATATGGCCACCAGAATTTGGGCTCATTACTCTCCCCAGTTTGTACTTATGCATCCTGCATAACCTGAGGCCCTCTGTCTGTCCCTTTCTGACTGCCAATTGTCACCATCATCATTGCACTGTTAGGAATCGTTTTGGCACAGCACCGGATACCTATTTGGCACACACAAAAGATCAGTAAAAGGAAAACAATGATAGGGTTTAGTATCTTCATCACAGTTCCAAGCCAAGATGGAACCCACTCGAATGCAAAGGTGAACCAGTCTGTTGATTGCACACCACCTTCTTTTTTCATCCGTACTCGCAGATCATGCAATGCCTTTATGACATGTGAGAGTGTCCCATTTTCAGCATCAGATAAAGGTATGAACATGCCACATGCGCTCCTGATTTTCTGGCAAACATCTTCTTCCCTGGTTGTGAGCAGGTCGAGCACATATCTATTATACATTGTCATTAGTCTCAGTGCTCTTAACTTCACCTTGATGATGTTGAACCCCTCTTCAGTGTCATTTGCCAGTTGTATGAGTTCCCAGTGCACTATTTGAAGCCATTTGGCATTTGCGCAGGCCTGGATACTGGGGATCAGTGATGCAAAGAATGTCTCAGCTGAATTGAACAGTTTGTACTCTGCAGGAATTTGCGCCAGCAGCTCAGAAGAGTCTTTATAAATGTAGCTGGATGCTCTCTTTTTTTGTGACACTTGTTCTTGTAGCTTATTTTCTGTCAGCACGTACACAAGCAGTGATATCTCATCTTCCTGGTGGGGTACTTTTGACAGTTCATGTTGCATTGTGTCCCTTGCTATATGTTTCTCTGGGACCACCAGCAGTGCTTAGTGTAACGTTTCCAAGGCACAGTCACCGTTCCATGAAGAGGGGAGCTGCATGTATGCATGTTTGCCGCATACCCAGTATTGGTCCTTGAGAGCCGCGGTTCCTTTTTTCAGATCAGCAATGCCAAGAGTTCTGTTGCAATGTGTGTTAGTGCCCATGAGTACATCTCCTTCTACACGGAAGCAAAGTTCATATTTTTGTTCATGGTTTATCTGTATTGGCTTTTCCAGAGCAGTAACCCCCATTAGTTTGGAAACATGTTCAGTCCAAATTTGTGCACACGTGTCATCCATCCATTTCAGTCTGTCGTCGGACAGGCTATGTAGCCCTTCTGCCTTGCACATGAATGTTCACTGCTGCCATTTATTTTCTGTGAATCTTGTCCCTTCGATTGCCAGGAAAGGTTCTTTGAAACATTTTGCAGGTGGCATTTCTTTTTTACAAATTCTGAAGTCAGGTGGGAGGAGCTTTATACGTATGTGTGTGTGCCTGGAAAGTGCCATTTATCTGACACAGTGCAGTATGAATTAGACATTGTGCTTCCACAATGGGAGTTTTTTGAGGTACTAAAACTTTAGGCGTCCCTGATGCATAAGGTATCAGGAAGCAGATGAAACAACTACCATTTGTTGCCTGTCGCCCCGTGGCACTCATGTCAGAGTACTATTTGGTTGATTGCCCCGGATGGCGGATGTCTTCCATTTTATCCAAACCCAACCCATTGTATTTATATTTATATAGCCTTGTTTGCCTTTTGCTTCTATGATTTCGTTTCGGGTATTTTTCCAACCTAAAGACCTTGTGCACAATTTATTTGGGGTACACAATGTTTTTTGTGCATGAAACGACACAGGGCGGTACAGGGGGAATCATTTTGATTTTACCAGACCACTGGGGTCAGTTGTTTGTTGCCAGTAAGGAGTATTTAACAGATCATAATACATAGCTGTGGGGAACACATTATAAATTTGGGCCAGCCATGAGGTACTAGTATTATTCAGTTGTGAGGTGGGCTGTAATAATTTGGCTAGTTGTTCATCATCATAAAATATATTCATACTGTCGTTAAACACATTACTTTCTGTTTCTGAGGTTATATCGGTTATATTTTTAGCAGCATGGGGGAGCACTGTATTGTTCCACATTAACTTGATTCCATCCCATAACAATTGTCCTCCTTCTTGAATTAGTTTTCCCCCTCCCCCTTTGCTTTTATCATTCATAATAAAAGAACCCCCCAGAAAATCATTAGTCCTAACATCACAGCACTAAACATTATTGCTACAAAATAGAGCCCACATTCATAACTGTAGGCCCTTGTTGCACTTATTCAACTACTATTGCTATCTATCTGAGGTATTCCAAGTGCAAGAGGCGTTGTTTCCACTATTGTATCACCTGCAGAAACAAAACAAAAACCAAAACGGGGTCGGCGATTAATGAACCGACAAAAAATTTAAAAGACATGGAAAAAGGTACATCAAAGCAAAAAAACAATTTTGCGTTATATTGTCATTTTACCTACACCTGTTTCTCTTTTTATCTACATCTTTTTAAATATCACTTATTTTACTGTTGTCTGCTACGTTATGGTTTTTCTACTTTATTGTGCTGCCACATCTCTTTCATTTTCCTGTAGTGTGCTTGCTGCTACACTGTCGTGTGCTATTCTGACATCTAGTCAAGAAAAAAGGGGGGTTTGGACCAAAAGGGACAGGGAACAGCCTCTCAATACATGTATCTATTTATAAATATCAATAAATGCTCAATTATCAGTTATCAAAAAAACTTTTATTTTCATATCACAATTCATAAAATTCTAATAAAACATACAAATGTCTAAAAATTCACTCAGACTGATTCACTCCTACCATTCATTCCACTTATTTACTTCTTTTGTCTACCAATTCAATGGCATGTATATATTTATGGCCTCCTATTGGTCAACACCCAATTATATTAACATAATGCAAAAAGTCCTCCATCCATTTGGCTGATGGTTCCGTCTGTGTGTTCCTAATCACATAGACCTACGTCTACACGTGTTTCGGTTGTCTTTTTGGGACATCCACATTCGCCGTCCCTCTGTTTTTGCAACCTCTTAAGGAGAAAAATATATAGGGAGTTTCCTTGTTCCCTTTAACACCAAGTAGGGTGAGTATCACCACCTAAAATACAATATAAAATATCAAAAACACTATAAAACTAGACTTGTTCAAACATTATTTACTATAAAGAATGGCTATTCCCTCTTATTTATAACCACACTAAATGTGAAAAAAAGATTCTAAACAGTAATCCTTAAATCAATGTGTATGAGTGTCAATATTTGACACGCATTGTCCATTGTTCTTTGGATTAATCCTGTCTCAATCCCTATGTAGTGGCCACCTTCATCTGCCCACACCCAGGATGCAAACCAGCATGCACAATAATCATTCTTCATTTTACTTACTCAACATCATGATATCTGAATATCTTGAATCAATTTAAAACTTTTTTAACTATTTCTTCAGGAGAAGTAATACCTCTCACAATTCACAGGAGAATCCAGTGGTCCAGATTACCTCCTAAGGGATAGGGGACTCTTTTAGTACAAGGTGAAAACTGAGTAAATCTAGTTATAAGGGAAGCTGGCAAAATACTTAGAGGGTAATAGATATTATCGACCTGCATATTAGATTTTCAGTCAGCAGCAGATATTCAGATATCATGATGTTGAGTAAGTAAAATGCAGAAATGATTATTGTGCATGCTGGTTTGCATCCTGGGTGTGGGCAGATGAAGGTGGCCACTACATAGGGATTGACACAGGATTAATCCAAAGAACAATGGACAATGCGTGTCAAATATTGACACTCATACACATTGATTTAAGGATTACTGTTTAGAATCTTTTTTCCACATTGAGTGTGGTTATAAATAAGAGGGAATAGCCATTGTTTATAGTAAATAATGTTTGAACAAGTCTAGTTTTATAGTGTTTTTGATATTTTATATTGTATTTTAGGTGGTGATACTCACCCTACTTGGTGTTAAAGGGAACAAGGAAACTCCCTGTATATTTTTGTCCTGAAGAAGGTTGCAAAAACAGAGGGACGGCGAATGTGGATGTCCCGAAAAGACAACCGAAACACTTGTAGACGTAGGTCTATGTGATTATGAACACACAGACGCAACCATCAGCCAAACGGATGGAGGACCTTTTGCATTATGTTAATATAATTGGATGTTGACCAATAGGAGGCCATAAATATATACATGCCATTGAATTGGAAGACAAAAGAAGTAAATAAGTGGAATGAATGGTAGGAGTGAATCAGTCTGAGTGAATATTTAGACATTTGTATGTTTTATTAGAATTTTCGTTTTTTTGATAACTGATAATTGAGCATTTATTGATATGTATAAATCGATAAATGTATTGAGAGGCTGTTCCCTGTCCCTTTTGGTCTAACCCCCCCCTTTTTTCTTGACTAGTATGTGACGCCTGAGGGACCAGGGACTTTAATCAGGCACCCCTTTTATTTATACTATTCTGACATCTGACAGGTGCATCCAATACTTAAGCCCTTTCACTTTCACTGCTAAAGGAGTACAGTTGATCACTTCATACGGGCCATGGAACCTTGGTGAGTTCCATCTCCTTAAAAAGCTGTGAACATACACTAGTTCACTGAGCAAGAGTGGTTTTGTGGGACTATCAGGGGCTGCAATTGTTGTATCAGTTTCGTTTTCTCTGGTGAATGGTGGTGCTATTTTTTTGGCAATGCATTACACTGGCCTCGTTAATTGAGTGAGGTATTCTTTGAATTCCTCTCCTAAAACAGTTGCTGTCCGGTGTGCATCAGACATGTGCCTCACTGGTGACAGTGGAGTTTGCATTCTCCAGCCCATCACAATTTCATGGGGGACAAGTGGTGGTCTTTACTAGGCTGTGTGCTCAGCTGGAAGAGGGTCAAAGACAAGCAGTAGACCCAATTATTTTTCAATGTGTGACATAGTTTTGACAATCTACTCTTGAGAAGGCTGTTGATTTTTTCCTACCATCCCGTTAGCTTGCGGGTGATAAATGGAGCACATTTTGTGTTTTATGCCCAATAATGTTGTTACTTCTTTAAAAAGATAATTTACAAAATGTGTTCCGTTGTTGGATCTTATGACGTCACATATTCCCCAACACAGGAACACTTCTCTCATCCGGAATTTTGCTGCGCATTTCGCATCTGGGTGGGCACACGGTCCTGCTTCCACCCAGCGCAAAAAAGGACACACCACCAGAATCAACTATCTGGCTCCATTACATCTTTCTCCCATGTCTGCATAATCAATATGCAGTTCACGAAATTGACCCACTGGACACGGCAATGTGCCACATATTGTTCTGAGTGTCATACCTGAATTAAATGTTTGACAGGTAATACATTCAATAGACATTTTAGTGAGATATTCCTGGAGATTCGGTACAAACCAATCTTCTTGGATATCAGCAGCAATGTGTTGTTTAGATGTGTGTGCAGGGAAATGCAATTGTTGAAATGCTATCATTAATAATTCTATAGGCATTACTACCTTTCCTGTGCTATCTTGTCTCCATAGGAGATCAGTGGGTGATTGGGTGCACCCTCTTTTTGTTTGGAAAAATTGTG
Organism: Ambystoma mexicanum; assembly: GCF_040938575.1. Lineage (NCBI taxonomy): Eukaryota > Metazoa > Chordata > Amphibia > Caudata > Ambystomatidae > Ambystoma > Ambystoma mexicanum. The sequence goes on from NC_090929.1 coordinate 142,134,507, forward strand.
GCTTGTTTGGCAGCAGCATCCACCGCTGTGTTGCCAAGTGAGATTTCGTCATTGTTATTTGTGTGTGCTTGGGACTTTACCAACGCCACTACTGAGGGTTCTGCTAGCGCTGTAATCCTCTTGTTAAGTAATGCTGCATGTTGTACCGGGGAACCATCGGCTCTCCTGAACCCCCTCCTCCTCCAACGTGATAGACCATCATGTACCATAGTGTTTAAATATGCTGAATTGGAATATATAGTTACTGCACATCCTTTTGCTGCATGTAGTGACTCTATTAGGGCAATTAGTTCTGCTGCCTGAGCGAAGTAGTGCAATGGTAAACGTTTTTGTACCAGAATTTCATATTCCCCTTCTTCCAATTGTACCACTGCCACGCCCACATGTTTGTCACCTGTCTCTGGACAAATTGATGCTGACCCATCCACAAAGTATACTTCTCCCTCCTCTAGTGCCTACTCTCTTGCCTTAGGGATGTCATGTCCTTCCTCTTCATATGTGGCACCATCATGTTCTTGCATATCCTGCACTGTGCACGGCTCTGTGATGAATGTTGCTGGGTTTACTGTTTTACACCAGACCACATGAACATTTGGGTTTGAAATTATTATTTCATACGCCAATGCTTTTTGGGTGGTTAGTGTAGATTTTGATCTCTCAAGAATGGCAAACATTGAATGTTCAACGCACAAAGTGACAGAGCAGCCCTTAAAGATTGTTGCACATTTCTCTAATGCAAAGGTGGCTGCTGGGAGAGATTGATTGCATGCAAAATGTCCCTGCATTACTGAATCAAGTGTGCTGCTGTAGTATGCTAGGGGCTTGTGTCCTAGTGATGTTTTCTGTGTCAGCACTACGGTCACGAATGTCCCATTGGAATGTGAAAATAAGTCAAAATTGTGGTCATAGTCGGGGGTGGCCAGGACAGGGGCGGAGCTTGTCAGTTCTATTAATGTGATGAAGGCTGTGTGCATTTTTGGTGTCCATTTTACTGGTACTTTTTCCTTTTGGGTTTCTTTTAGGCCATTGAGTAGCGGCCTCATGTACGCTGTATAATCCAAAATCCAAGCACGGCAATAGTTACAGATGCCAAGGAACCTTTGCATGTCTTTTACAGTATGCGGCATACCCGTGGCGCGCACTGCTGATACTCTATCTGGTATTATCCTCTTGTCATCCTTTGAGATGAGCTGACCCAGGTAAAGTACTTCTGCTAAACAGTACTGCAATTTACTTTTATCTACCTTGTACCCCTTGTGGGCCAGTATTGTCAACAAAGTGATAGAGTCTTTTCTGTACCTCTCTTCTCCTTCACTACATACTAAGAAGTAATCCACGTACTGTATTATGGTACTCTGTACTTCAATGTTGCCAAGGTCCTCATGAAGTATTTGTTAAATATGCTTGGGCTCTCACAGTACCCTTGGGGCAATCTGCGGTGTTTGTACCTCCTCCCCCCTATGGTTAATGCTGTTCGGTATTGTGACTCTGGATTGAGGGGTACTGAAAAAAGGCATTTTTCAAGTCCACCACTGTAAGGTGGGTTGCCTCTTTTGGGATACTGCACAAAACTGACGCCGGAATGGGCACAAGAGGGAACTCTTTTTGGACAACATCATTAAGAGGTCGAAGGTCCTGAATCATACGCCATGTCCCTCCTGTCGCTTTTTTAATCAGATAGATCACAGTGTTACATGGGGAGTTGGAAGGGACAATGATACCCTGCTGTAGTAACGCATGTATTGTAGTTGGTATTCCTTCCTCCGCTTCTCGAGACAAGGGGTATTACTTTACTCTCAGGAGGACAGCACCTGGTTTTAGTTTAATCTTCACTGGGGTCACTTCTATAAGCAGCCCCACATCATGTGGATTGGTAGTCCACAAATATGGCGGCATGTGTTGCAAGTCTGCGTCACAAAAAGATGGCGGTGCATTGACAGCGGCCATGGGGGGGTTTGCCACTCTTCTTTTGTGAATCATAATGTCACATGGCATACAAATCTCCAATATAATCTCCCCATTCGTGTCTTTGTCAGTGAACAGATCTGCATCTGTTAATTCCCTCAACGTAAGGCTTGGATCATTAGACAATACTGTCCTCCACTCACACCCATGTGTGTCTAAGCCAATTGCCACAATTCGTTTTGCTGATATTTGCACTCCCTGTAGAGTGAGGGAAATCACTGTCCCTGGTATTATTTCAGGTCTGGCCACGGGGCGTAAAACAAAGTCAGAGGGTACTTTCCACTTTTTTTGTGTTATTTCAGGTATTCCTCGGGCCAATACTTGTATCCCATATATAAACATGTCAGCATTTGTAGGTATTCCTCACACTGTTGTTTCATTTGCTAGTGTCTGTATCAATAACATTGCTCGGAGCACACTATTCCTCTCTCTGTAAAGGTGATAGTCATGTTTAACTTACTTAAAAGATCTCACCCTAATACGTTTATGGGAGAATCCTCATCATACAGTAGGGGTGCTCGCGCTGTTTTACCCCCTATTCTGATGTCCAAATCTGTATATGGAACCGTGACCACTGCCCCAGAAAAACATTGTGTTTCTTGAGATTTTTGCCAGATAGGGGAAAATTGCCTTCACGCAAACATGATTTTTCCGCCCGAGTCCATCATAAAGATGAACTGTATATTCCCTATCTTTGCCCCCACCAGCGGTACCTCATCTGGTCGTAAGGTAGTTGATAGTACGGGACACGCAGGAAATCTCTGTGGGCCTAGTTGGGGTGGGTGTCTGTCCCAGGGCATGTGAAGAGGTTTTTCACTGAGTACACACGTTCCCTGGAATGGAGAAGGTGTGCCATTGGCACAAGTGGCAAATCTGTTTGCATGTGTGTGTGCTATTTGGTTTGCTGGCAGCAGTGGGTTAGCATGCAATGCGGGGGATGTCTGAATGTGCTATACCCTGGCGGTGGCCTCCTTTCTTGCTGCTTGTCACATTCAGTAGTCCCCATGGGTAGGCTATAAGGGCTTCCCGGGTGTGGGTGTCCATACTGTTGTTCATTCTCATATCTTTGATTACTCAAATAATTTCCCATGGGCCTGCTCCGACATTCCCGTGCAAAATGTCCCCACCTCCTGCATGACTAGCACTGTCCCGGAGCACCCCCCATGGTCCTTGTCCACCATATATCCCCCTCCTCCCCGTTGTCCTCTGTTCCCACCTCTTCCTCTGCCAGCCCTTCCTTGCCACTGGGGTCCTGTGTAACGTTCCTCTCCTCCCCACTGTTCTTGTCCTTTTTCTGCCCATGCTGCTGCCATCATAGCTTGTATCACTACAGACACCTCCCTTTCCTCTCCTGGCTGCTCTGGGGGCGGCATTGCTGTTACTGCCGCGACCTTCACTAACTTGCTCTGTACCAACTTTGCCTCCTCTTTTTATCTCTGCTGCGCCATTTCTTTTTCCCTTCCTTTGATTCTCCTACAATGATGTACTATGATGCTTTGCATTTCTGACCAGCCCTTGGCTTCTATCCCAGCTATTTTATCAAGCGCCTTCTGTACTTCCTTAGGGAGGCCTCTTTTGATAATAAAGTAAAATAGGGAGGTGGATTGGTCCCAAGCCGTGCCCATCTCCGCCCACCACATCTCCTACATCCGAAGAATGCACTGCGCAGCATCTTCCTTGTCCCCCATAGTGCATTGCATTATTGAGTGTAAATCGTGGGTATCAGGGAAGGTTCTCCGCAATGCAGCCCATACCCGCACTCGTACATTATTAAATGACGCACCATCATGCATGCCGTTCCCCAAGGATACTCCCGGGAACCCCGTCTTCACCCACATTGAGTCTGCCTGATCACCCACTGCTGTTGCCAAAAGGCTTTTAACATCTCCAATTGCCAGTGGGACCCCTGCTGTGTTCTTTTGAAATGCATAGATCCACTTCCCCGCATCCCCACAAAGTGGTGGGAGGGGGCTTTGAGGAGATTGGTTTTGTTCATTAGTGCCCAGGGTACATAATGTGGCCTTCCCACTCCCTGATGAATAAGTGGCATCTGTAATTTTGTCCTTACATTTTCTCTACTCACTTTCACTGCTTACTGTTTGGACAATGCCGTCCTCCCAAGCCTATTCCTTAATCTCCCCTCCCATGCTGCTTCTTCCGCTACCCGTGGGGTAGCCCAGTGTACTTGTGGTAGGGGCATCCCTCCTGCACCCCCTCATTCGTCCTCATCAAAATCACTCCAACATTCTTCATCTCTCTCTGAGGCCACAGTATTTTAACTCACGCTGTCTGCCACCCCTCTCTTTCTACCCGCACCGTTTTGATTGGTGTACTGTCTATCCTAAAGAGAAAATCCCCGGATTTCCACTTGTCTTCTGTTGGTAGGGGCGAGCTTTCTCCCAGCGTTGGTTCTGGCGGTTGCACTTCCCCTTGTATTTACAAAGGCTGTTTGCATAATGCTCTAAAGCGGACATATTCAGCTTCAGTAGATGTTAGTACTCTCTCTAGATACCTATTAGTCAGCCCTCTGGGGACAGAGGGTACTGTTAGTTGGGCATAAGGAGGGGGCTGGGCCACCACTGGAGTCGCAGCCACACTGCCCCCCGGCACATACCCTGGGTCTGCGTACCCTTCTGCTGGTCACGTTAATAGCGGGTATCATTTTTTTGGATCTTTATTCTCTTTTTACCCTTCTAACTTACCATTCTCCTTTTCGGTTCCACTCCCGTCTTTGTCTTTACTCTGTATGGTGGGTGCTTCCTCAAACATCTTGTACAGGTCTAAAACATCTCTTCTATTTTGGAGTTTCTTCCCTTTATATTTGGTCATTAAATGGGTAGCAACATGATCTAGTACCCCCTTATCGAAGGATCCCCCTTCCGGCGAGGAACAAGTCGCTCCCTCCCCCTTCAACTCTGCTAACTACTCACTATGATACTTTTTAATCTTCTCTTGATATAAGGGGAGGTTTTTGTTTACAAATGTGGGACAATGGGGTATCTATCACCATGTTTGGTCAAAATACTTTCTCTCCTTTCTTTAGTCCCCTGTCAACCTCTGCTACTCCTGAGGTAATACAGTAGTATGTATTTTGTTACTTTACCCCCTTACAACACTGATCATCTGGTTTGCACATAAACAAAATGAACCACCTATGCCCCTCCTGGGTCCTCTTCCACAATTCAAAATACTAAAGAAAAAAAAAACGAAAACAACAACTATTGTTTACTAACGAGCCTTCTCCTTATATGAGGCTCCTACTTTTTTCTTTTATTCTCTTATTCTCTGTTAAGCTCTACACTGGTCGGGACAGTGTAACCCGGCGCCGGTTTCTATCTCTTTTCAGAGCTAGGTACCCATACCTCCTCTCTTCTTCACTTTATTTCTCCATATATATAAAAAACATGGCCATACAAAAAAGGAATACAAATTCTCAAATTCTCATCTTAATCACTCACACTCCAACCATGCGTGTTCCTTTCCGCTTATAATTCAACCTCCCAACTATATACCCTTATTTGTTCTTCCCTTGCAATTAGTACTCACGTGCCGGTGTTCTTCCAAGAGCCTCCATTTGCGGTGTATCCCGAGGGGGCCTCCCAGTGGCGGGCCCTGCCCAGCTCCGAGGAGCAGTTGGGTTTTCGCAAAGCAGGGACCCACAGACCCAACTAAGGAGCGTACATGTTTGTAGAGCGTCTGCCAACCATAGGTAGTAATGGCTCTCCACTGGTAGCCCCGGAACTCGCTGCAGGTACGGAAGTATCTCAAGGACTATCACGCATAAGGGGTCACCAAATGAAGGCTAGCACCTTATCATGCACGTGTCTCATACTACCACAAAAGAGGCACAAGATCTGGAAAATCAGAGGGAGGAGTGGGTGGATTTAGATGGGGATGGAGATTGTCTATATATAAATATATATATATATATGTCCCATACTCCTGAAGAATATGCTTGACGGGGAGAAAGGCTAAGAAATGTTTGTAGAGCTTAGATACCAATAAAGGTCACCCCAGCTTGGGATAAAGCTGAAAGAGTGGCAGAGGAATGCAGAAGGGATGGAACTAAATATTTTTTTACATTAGAAGTAACGAAAGGGAGGAATGTTGGTGGAGAGGCGGTGCATCCTGCCCCCCTGTACCATTCCTGCACCAGGTAAATGTTGTGTGAGCTAAGGGGGGAGGCATCTCTTATGTACTTATTTACATCTCCCATTTGTGATAGAAGTGCATAAATGCCATGTTGAGGCCTGTAGTTTGCACTCCATTTTGTGTCTTTTCAAACGCCATCAAACGCCATCTTTTTCTATGCCCTCTGCCGAATTTCCACTCTCCCTCTCCCAGCACCGCGTCTCAAGAAGACTTGTCCTACCCATAGCTGTTTTAGTTTTGCAGCTTCCAATTGTGAGAGGTGGTATTCTTGTAAGCATGCTATGGCCGGTTTAGTCCTGTTAAGATGGGAACACATTTTCTGCTGCTTGGCAGGATTATTAAAACCTTTGACGTTACATGAAGTTATGTTAAAAGATATGGGAGGCATTCACAAAAATATAAGTACACACATAGCTCAAATTAGTAAAGTATTGTATGGGTAGACTAATAGAAGGGAAACATGAAAGGATGGGGGATACAAACAAGATTGACATGTAATTTGTGAAACAATAGGTAGAAGGGGTAGAAAGACACATCTAGAAGGGCTCACCTAATGCTCCGCTTCAGGAAAAGAATCATGAGTTAGAAGACCATTTCAATTCAAGATGTTCTTTATGTTGGTTGTCTTCATGTGTCCATTTCTTCTCTTCTATGGTTTTGTAGAAATCTTCTTACATCCGCTGGATCCTGAAAAGTGAATCAATGGTAATTGAGGGTAACCTTTAAAGAGGCAGGGTGTATAATTCCATATCTGATGTTAAATTGCTTGAGAGCTGGTCTAAATGTTAACAGTTTTTTTTCTCCTCCCTGCAGTGGCATTTGAGACATCTTGAGATTTAAAAATCTTGGTGCCTTCCCATTCTAATTGTTTTCTTTGCTTAGCTTTTTCCATAATGAAGAGAACATGTGTATAATCCAACAATGCAGATATGAAAGTTCTAGGAGCATTTTGAAATGGGATTTTAGGTACTACAGGATGTTCTCTCTGGATGTTAAATTGCATAGATGTAGGGAGATTAAGCAGCATCGAAAGCATTTGATAAAAGAATTGGATGGGATTGTCCTTTTCAATACTTTCCGGAAGCCCTAAAATGAGTATGTTGTTCCTCCTATTCCTGTTATCTAAATGTTCAATTTGCGTCTGGAGAGAGATAGCCGAGTTTTGTAGGGCAGTGACATCTTCTGCGTTACTTTCTCTTCTTTCAACTTCATGAATTCTAGTTTCAAATGAAGACCATTTCTCATCTAGCATTTGAGGTTTCGTAGATGTAGCTTCCATTAAAGGTTTGAGGGATTTTATTTAATCCAAAAAAGCTTGCATGATGGGGTCTTGTGAGTCATCCTTGGGTGAAGGGGAGTCACTTTTTTTGTCTCTTAGGAGCGTTATTGGATGATGTTGATGTCCCATCGTTGAGAAGATTCTTTTTTGAAGACATGGTGGTGTTAGGTAGAGAATTTGTAGAGGAGTGTGCTGAATTGTACTTGACAAATTATGTACTTTACTAAACATTGTAGCATAATAAGGAGACTAGCCTATGGAGTGGACTTATAACCTTTATATGTAATGTTCACTGATTTGTCGGGCGACTCCCTAAAAAGGTCTTTAATATAAACGACAGTAGCACAGATGGTTTGTTTTGCTATTGCTGTAATAATCCAGTAGTTGTTGTTGAGGATTTAGGCTGCTTTGTGTTTTTTATTTTAGTGAGCTAACATGTATCTATATGAATAGTTAGGTTTTTATACACATGAATCATTGAATGTCAGTACATGTTCTTAAACGTAATGTATGGCTATGCATTTGTACATTCTTTTCATTATATTTTCCTTATTCTCCATGAAATATTTGAGTCTTGCATGTAATGGCTGAATTAAATGTGTGAGAAATCCAAGAAAGTACCTGAATGGGTTTTATTGCTCCAAAATGGGCATAAAAGGCACTTCAAGAAGTCTTCAAAATGTATTTAATGAACATACTGTTCATGTCCGTGCATTTGAAGTGGTGCTGTTTCTTTAATTTTAATTTCTAATGTGTTGCGAGCAATTGTCATGAAGAAAACTGCCTCCCTTCATAAAGCGACTCCTTCCTTACGCGAACGCCGTCTAGCTGACAGGACGTGTCGGCTTTGTTATGTAATATACGTCGCTGCTTGAGGCCACACCCACCAGTTCATCTGCGCATGCAGCATTTCGCTTCCTCTCAAAGCCTGCTGGTGTCGGAGCACTCTGTTACCTCTCCACTATAAAGCAGACCACAAGTAAGAGGGAATAAAGTTTCACTTTTTCAGTTTTGTGGCAATAAGGAAATATAATGAATATGCCCAACCGGGAGCTACGCACTAGGTGACCGTTCCGGATCAGCGCTAAGCCACTCCCCCTACACTGCAGTCATTCACACGCACAAACTTTCACACGAGCATGTCCATTTAGACACAAATCTCCTCGCATGCACACACTCGCTCAGTCATACTTCCATCAGTTTCTTATCTCCTACTCTAACCTGGTCCAATCTGCCTCAGCAAAGAGGAGTCTTGCTGCCACCAATCACTGAACCCGGATGGCCCGCCCCAGAGCTTCACACACATGGACGAACCACCAGACTGGCTAAGATTGCTGCCACTCACGAAGGCCACGCTGATTGTGCAAAGATGAAGAGACACAGGGCCAGACGTCTGACCCCCTGCTGGTCTTTTAGTGCACATGCCTATGACATCTGCATAAACCCTTCAATTTCCCCGCACAAAGCAATTGCGAAGCGAAGGTCGTGGCCCTGCACACCCCTACCACCAGCATTTTCCAAGCAGCAATGATTAACAACACGGTACATGTGCCCACCCTGACTGTCTTTCTTTTACTGCATACGCACCACTGTGCTTTGGCTAAGTGAAATTTCAAATGTGTACATTTTGCCTTTAAATCAAATCTTACATCTTGTCACCTATGCAACAAAAAGGGGGGGCTGTGCCCCTGCGCCCATTCATACCAGCCACCACTCGTGGTGCCAAAGTTATAAGCCATCCAAAAACTGCTTTTCACCAACCCTGTAATGCAGAAGTAGGCATAGATGGCCCCGAACATCTGAGATGTTCGCGAACATCATAGGACTGCCCCTGACATCCGGACTGTTCACGGACATCAGAGTTGAAAAGCCACCCAATTTTTGGGCTTTTTAAGGCCATATCCCATTCCTTCCATCCTATCCTCATCACCCCTCACCTCCCCATAGATTGTTTCATTAGTTTGACAAGTGCAATGTTGTGTTTTTTAATATGTTTTTATAGCGATGTCCAATGACAACGGCGGCTGTCGACGAATCTAACATAGCAGGCATTTCCAAAAATCTGACGCACCTCACGCCTTTCACCATCCAATCAGTGGGCATGTCCGATGTCTGCAGACAACACGCTGCCCTCTGGACCAATCGGAGGCCCGTCCGCAGACCATAAAGGGAAGTGAGTATGCAAACCAAACCCAGATATCACAATTTATTTTTACCTACTTTTTGATAGTTTCAAAAATAAAAAGGGACAGATTTACACCAAATTTAAAATGGCATCCTTTCGGGACCAAGCCGATGCACCTGCCGCACATTTGGTGAAAATCCGTCCAGCGGTTTGGGCTAGAGGCATGAGCAAATGTTTTTTCCATTGCGTCTATGGTAAAAACCACCCATTTTAGGTCCCCCACTATAACTTTGCCGCCCCATCATGAAACCTCACCAAACATCGCAGAATAAATATGACGGGACCATATACTTTTTTGCAAACGTTTGTGAGGATTTGCCCAGGGGGGGCGAAGTTAGAAGCGCCCAAAAAGTACTCTTCCTATGAGTTGAGCAACTTAACCATATCTAAAGGGCCACTAAGGCAAGCCCTGTAATATATTGTAGGCTGAGAGCAAACATCTGTACTCATTATATGGCTGTTTGCGCAATTTAAACAAACAAACTATAAAGGCCAATCAGCCTTAGTTCACGCACAACAAAAAAATATAGTTTGGCGCTAAATTGGTGGCAAATACACTGATTTACTGCCAAACTTGTTTACAGTTACTGTCACTTGATCCTGTGGCATTATCAATTGATTACGAGTAGTGGTACGGCAGTGTAAATCCCCATTTTGGAGTCCATAGGAGTACATGCAGATGTTTGGTAGATTTACCGCAAGTGGTAATACTGCATGGTAAATCCACCTTTTTTTGGAGCTCAAGTGGAAGACTCATCGTCTGCATTTTGCCTCCAAACTGGAAATTCGCAAATGGGTAAAAGTGGCAGTAATTCTGTTCACATCCGAAAGAGTTGCAGTAACGCATTACCGCCACCATTTTACTGCACTGCTGAACTCGTAATGAGACCTCTAATGTTTTTATGTTCTGTAGTCCATCTTATCTTTTAAATAAACCAACCATTAGCATCCACACTAAACTCATCAAGGTAAAGGTTTTCTCTTTCTCAAAGAACTTACTATGAAATAGGCTGAATAAATGAGAATACTAATTTGACATTTAGATGAGAGAGTCATTAAAAATGAATCAAAGGTTTTTCAAAATTGGTACAGGGAGTGGATTTGATTCATTCAATTAGCATGCCCTTCAGGGAACACTTGAGGGGAAGGGCAGTACAATTTATTCTACTCTAGCAAGGCCTTGGTTTTTGCAAGCTTGATGAATATGTAAAATTCGTTACACCGGGGTGGAGGAGTGGGATTGGGATGCAAGGAGAGCAGGCTTAGAGCAAGCATTGATGTTTAGGATCATTCAGGCAAGGGTTCAAGGGTACTAGCGGAGGCCCAGTACGCATATGCCTGTACAGGTTGAAACCCTATGGAATAAATGGGGGCTTCAGCTGCAACTTAAGCGAAGGGTCCTCATGGTCAAGGATCCCCCGGGAGAAGCCAAAGTCACAAAAGGATTTCTGTAATTTGTTTGTGCAAAATCTGGAAAAAAGATCCAGTTTGTGCATGCCCCTCTTGGAAATGTGAAGATGCATCTGCGTAATGGAACATATATGTTCTCCCTATACACCTCATCTGATTGGATGCAGACCAGGAGCATCTGTTGGGCAAAAATGACAAGGGGCATTTCTGACTGCAGGCTCTTTCTTTGAACCTGACACCAACACTTGCGCAGGGCCTCATCCTGATATGCACAGGTGGGCAGCTGTTACTGATGCTGGAATAACTGGGCGTGGCTTACACGATGCACAGGTGGTCAGCTGTTAATGATGATGGAATAATAGGGCATGGCTTACACTATGCACAGATGGGCAGCTGTTACTGATGCTGAAATGCGTGGACACGGCTTACACTATGCACAGGTGGGCAGCCGTGACTGATGGTGGGGATGATTGGACACAGCTTACACTATGCACAGGTGGGCAGCTGTTGCCGATGTTGGAATAATTTAGCGTGGTTTACACTATGCACAGGTGGACAGCTGTTACGAATGTTGAGATGATTGGACATGTCTTGCACTGTGCACATGTGGGCAGCTGTTACTGATGATGGAATGAGTGGGCATGGCTTACACTATGCACAGGTGGACAGCTGCTAGTGATGGGACGATTGGACACAGTTTACATTATGTACAGGTGGCAGCTGTTACTGATGTTGGGATGATTGGGCATGGCTTACACTATGCACAGGTGTGCAGCTATTTACTGATGTTGGGATTATTGGACATGGCTTATCTTGGTGCCAGGATGTCTGTTGTGCATGAGGACATGAGAGCCACATTGGTCCTTGATTGGACCACTGCTGATGTGCATGAAGGGGGCAGATCTTCTCATTGGCTGGCCGGGTGCGAACACTCGTCAGACTTGTGAATATGAGGAGGGGTCCTAAATGCAGACCCACAGATCAGCAAAAGGTCCAAATTGACCTATAGATAGAGTCAAGCATTCAGAAGAGCCGAGCAGATCCAAGGATTGCCTGTAACCGCGCTGAAGAGGTTGGTACCCTAGCCCGCTGTTGTCCCGGTAGAGCCCTGTGTTGCGCTCGATCTCAGACAACCTGCGACAGTGCTTTCATACTTTGGAGATGTGGGACTAATCACTCTCCACGCCTACTGATTGGTCCTTGGGAACCTTAGCTTGCATAGCAAAGCACATTGTCACTGAAGTTCGTCATTCCAACTGCTTTGGCCTGCGGGACAGAAGGTTGGGTCAGATCGGAAAAGTTGAGTGCCCCTGTATCAGTGTGAGACAGTGAAGGTTGCTGAATCCAGTTTTCCCATGTTCCTTCTTGTGCCCTGAGACCAACTGCATCAGTGTGTTCTTTGTTCTTCAACAGAGACAAGAGATACAGCTCCTGTTGCAAATCAAACCAACATCTGCACCTGCAGCGCCTGTGCACTTCAAAGCTGAATCAAGGGCAGGAAATCAAAGCTCTGATTACCCCCGCCAGACATGCCACATTTGGACCAAAGCTGAGCTAAGTGCCTTGAGTACCGAAACCACTTACCAGTGGCTCCTTGTTCATCCATTGCATTTTACATACAGAGGTTCCCTTGTGGTCCTCTCTTTGGCTTGGTTTACCTTTGCTTCCTAAAGCCTCTGAAAGTTGCAAATAGCTTTGTTCATTGCAGAGGATCATCCCCTGACTCTTGAAACCTGTGTTCACCCTTCAGAGTCATGTCCCTAACTTTGCCAGCTCCTTAAAAAGGTACTTTGTGCCTTTTACTCACGACTGAGCACGTTTACTCGTGCATCAAACATTGAGCACAAAGATCCATTCATTGTAGGCTTGGACATAAAATTATGGTTTTCTATTTCTGAAAATTGTCTGTGCTATGAAGTTTGTCTGCCCCTTTCCCTTACAGGTATTGGCAGAGTTTAGACCTTTACTGCATTGACTCCAATGATGGCATATATCTTACAAAGTGTGTTGTTTGAGTGGTGTTTTTGGTATTGCTTTTCATTCTTGTGTTTATTCTTGGGCCCAATAAATTGTATATTTTCGTATACTACTGTCTAAGGGTAATTATTGGTGTTTCACTGTATTTTCTCATCAACTACCACCGATCACCCCTACTCCTCCTGCGACTTAGCCTTAAGTGACCTCCAAGTTACCATGAATTGGTCTGGCTATCTTCCCAAACGTGTCTTCTGTTTCACTAACAAGGGTGGCCTCCTAAACATCTGTTCACCAGAGCAGAGTTTTGAAACCCATTCTAACAATGGAGAGCTGCTTACTGATGTTGGAATGATTGAGCATGGCTTGCACTATGCACAGGTGTCCAGATGTTACTGTTGTTTGAATGACTGGGCACAGCTTACATTATGCACAGGTGAGCAGCTCTTACTGATGTTGGACAGCTTATATTATGCACAGATGGGCAGCTGTTACTGATGTTGGGATTATTGGACACAGCTTACACTATGCACAGGTGGGCAGCTGTTACTGATGTTGGGATTATTGGACAAAGCTTACACTATGCATAGGTGGGCAGCTATTTACTGATGTTGGGATGATTGGACACGGTTTACACTATGCACAGGTGTATAGCAGTTAATGATGTAGGAATGATTGGGTACAGTTTACACTATGCATATAAAATAAGATGTTTGGAGTTGTTACTTCTGCTCCCAGCACAAACTTCAAGGGAACCCTACACTTTAATCAAGAGTCACAGAGGGCTCAGTTAACCAGAGAAACACTTTGATCTACAACAGACGGGGAGATGGGTGAGATTTAGGTATTTGTTGTCACCACCTTGTCTGTCCTGTTGCAGAGCACTCTGGTCCTGACCTCATGCATAACAGAAGATTGTTGGTGAGGTCCCAGGATTGGTTCATTAAGGTGGACTTAGCCTGCACCAATCACTGGGGCCCGTTTGGCTTTAAAAGAGGGCTAAACCCTTCAATCAGCAGATCATCTGAAGATTTTGAAAGGAGAAAGAAGGACTAATTTGGACCCAAACTGAAGATACAGTCTACCTTACATCTCATGCCAGTGAATGAAGGCCAGGAGTTGCAAGATGGAAGCAAGATCCCTCCCCTAATCATCTCCCAGGGAACAGAGGGAGATTCCAGACTCAGAGGACCCATCCAGTAGCTCCAGAACTGGTACCCACCCAGCACACAGCGTTCCCTGCTAGGTTCTGCCAGCAAGCTTCCTAGGTGGGAAGTGCCGAAGAGTATCTGAACTAAGGACAAGGCCGTTGCCTGCAAACACTCTCTTGAGCTTTGGGCCATCCACCTTGAAAGGACACAAGCCCTGCGAAGAAGCTAGGAGGAGTACCACACAAGCATCATCCAGCGTCCATCGTTTAATGACATTTTCAAGACAGTTGAGTCCTCAAACTGCATCAAACTGCCCCTCTGACTGTTGTCACGCTACAGTCACCAGAGTCATCCGAGATGCCTCGACCAGCATTCAATATCTACCAACCAGCACAGAGTCAATGATTCTTGGCCCTGAGCCACCGTGCCGGACCTCCTGCAGAAGTCTATCCAGCCTTGCTTGCCGAACTGACTGTCGGCTGGTACCCGCAGCAGTCTCCCGCCACTAACTCTGTATCAAGTGCTGCAAAGTGACCTGGAACCGCCTTGATGCTGTCGAGCACCAAGAACTTCTTCAGCACCAGGTACATTGTGGTTCTGGCCCCCTGGTCCTTCTCCGAAGGCCCCAAGAGACAGTTAAGACCCTTTGCCCCTTTGTTGTTGAAACCAAATAACCTTGAACAGTAAGACGTATTACTTTACCAACTAATCTCCTATCAGTATCCAGAGTGCATCCCTTTCCTTTGTGAAACTGTCTGTCCTCTGTGTTCCTTTACAGGGTAGGTCATATTTGTATTGTACTAGAACTGTCTGTTGTAGTAATAATAAAGTAGAAATGTTTACACAACCTTGACTGGACAGTCAGTTTTATCATTGGGTAATCATTGTATTTTCGCTGTGTTGCAGCTAACCAACGATCCACGACCTCACAGAGATAAACCTGTTGTTCCTTCCACGTGACCCAAATTGGAAAAGGAGGTCTTATACTTTACTTGTATTCCAATCCGTTCGGCTCCCTTCTGGTGTACTAGATGTGTGGGGCTGATTGATGGTTTAGAAACCGATATTGACCCTAGGACCACTGGTACCGTGGAAGTTGATTCTTCACAGAAATATTGTGACTTCTGGTGGTGCATCGCACTCAAAGATGATGAATTTTTTGTACAGGTAGAAAAATGCTGGCATCTATTATCAACATTCTAACTTCATAACTCAACCCATCTGTAGCCAGCCTGTTTCCTTACAGTCCTTCTGGTGTACAAGAGGTGTGGGGTTGAGTGATGGTTTAGAAACCGATATTCATCCCTGGACCAGTGGAGCCCCGGAAGTTGATTCGTCACAGTTAGTCCATGATTTGCTCCAGTCAGGGACCGACTGGAATCAAATGTTTGTAAGTACTATATCCTTTGTATCTATCAAACACCTGATGCCCGGGTCATGCAGTAATGTGTAAACTGAGATGTTGTTGATGTTAGTATTGAATGAGTATAGGGGATTACTCATTCCTCTGCTGTGTTAAAGATTGCAAAAGTTGTGCTGCTATAGTTATTTATTAGCTGCAATATAAAACTCCCCAGTCTCAGGGTTGACATCTTCAAAGGTGTACTGCGTCTTATTCTGCTCACAGTGGACAGCTAGTCTGACCCAGCGCATACAAAGGTCATTGCCATATTTCCTTCTCCCAGATAAAGGGGATATGGGGCTAGCCCCTTAGTCGCCCCGTGGAGGCACTTCTTTTTCTTTTTGTTTGTTCGTTCCTGCCTGTGGTTGGTGGGGCATACTCATTCTACCAGATTCTCGAAGTGCATGTGCGTGTTAAGGTGAGTGCTCAAGGGTTGTCACCTACAGTGCGTGGCAGAGCCATACCCACGTCCCTCATTCCAGCTCTGTTCCACATTACTCCACTGTTCATGGGCACTACACCTTACACTTAAGCTGCACTTCGTCACATGGAATTCCCTTCCCATACACATCAGAAACGAACCCTCTCACCAGCACTTTAAGAGTCTTACGAAAACACGGCTCTTCAACACATTCTAACTAGTAGCCACCCCACAATCCCTCTTGAGCACATTGTGAGCACTTATGTTTGGTGTGCTCAGTTTGCATTGTAACTTCATGTAACCCGAACTATAGGATCTGTACTGTAACGAACGACTGTTCCTAACCTTGATTGTATTGTAACCATCTTGTGTAACCAGACAAGCTTCTCCTATGTAACCTACGCCGTGATACCTCCGGGTTTGGCCATGCAACACATGCTTTAAATAAATAAATAAATAAATACATAAATACATAAATAAATAAGCGACGTCTGGCATAGGAACCAGAGCACATGTATAGCCCATCTCCAATATTGGCTCTATTGCCTTGCCTTTTGTAATCAGTAACAGGCAAATGGGCGACAACAGCACAGATCAGCATTGCTAAAAGTAGGCATTGCCTGCCACTTTGCTCATGTACAGCAGCATGAACCAGGCACTGTGTGTCTACGCTGACAATAAGGGATTGCCAATGTAAATACATTACAAGGAGACTCTGTTATGGAAACATTAATAAACTGTGGTTGTTAGCGGCCCTAGATTACATAGTCAGGATATGAAAAGATAGACGTGAAAACTCTAAAAAGATAGCGCCATGTTGACGAGGAGTTTCCGTGAGGGCAAAGTGTACCTTCGTTATCTGGCACTTATAGAAAGCGAAGACGCCTTTACTGAAAATAGCTAATTCTATTTAAAATGAAACCCCATTATTTCCCAACTGAAAGCAAACAGATACGACATTGATTGCAACAAAATGCATCAATAGCTGAGATGCTTTGTGTTTGCACAGACACGATGAGCAAAGGTTCGTGTTCAACACATCTAGCGGGGCGTGATACTGACGTTCCTAAGTGGTAATGAAATGCTTCCGATTACGTGATCTAACCGAGTACAAAAGGCGTGTATAGTCTAAACTTGGCCTTCATAAATCCCATTTTCAAAATTAATTTCCTTTGTAGTCCGGGAGACGGTCAATAGGGGAAGCTAAACACCATTTGTCTGTGTGAACTGTTACACATTTTCAATTTTGAGTGTGGAAATGAATCGCGAAGGCCTTTTCATATGGAAGGGAAATGTGTTTAATTAACGTCAACGATTCATGGGTTTTGAGAAGCGAGTACTAATGTTTAATCATTGTAAAACAGCTGGAAACCACTGGAGAGCGGAATAGAACTTTGGTAAAACGATATTGAGGGGGAGTTGAGGACACGTGACATGAAGGAAGGGTGTCTAGTAAAGGGACACAATCTGTGCAAAGAGTCTATATGAGGAGTTTCTTATACAATGTATATATAAGTCTTGTGTAAAACTTTGAAAGCAGTGTTTGGTGCTACTGCGAATTGGAGATGTACATGGAAGGGAGGGTAGGGCTTCAGCGAGGGTGAAGTTAAGGGAGGATAACATAATATTAGATCCACATTTGGGAGGTATGGCCTAGGAGTGTCGATACAGACTAATAAGCTATAGGCTCAGCTTGGAAACCTGATAAATCGGCAATGTTTGCGCTGACACATGATCATTTCATATAAGGATCATATCGAGAATTAATGTGCATTTGATGGAGAAGTAAAGGACAGTGCAAACAGTCTGGATGATGTTGGCCCTGTTGCCAAAGCATACTCTGAAGAAGCCATGTGGTGGGGGGCTGTTATGCTTGATGCACAATGGCTGCCACTCTGCAATCCTCTCAACCATTCCTCAAGACAAATGCCTCAATGATACCAAATATGGGAATAAAATTCCTTATACAGATCCAATAAGACCGTCGACAGTAGAGACTTAAAAGTTGGTGACCACATATACTGTGTCCTCCCAAAACAGGTGTGCTTCCAACACCAGGCTTCAGTTGCCTGTCACCTAGTCATAATAGAGGTACATCCTTAGGAGAGGGTCCTGACAGAGCCGGTGAAATCCGTTGTAATCAGGAGTGGGAGTATCAAAGGGCTGATTCATGGAATTTCTCACCGGAAAACACGCAAGGTCCGCGCAACGAGTAGGACTGTGCACAAGCCTCCGCGCAGAAAGAAAAAGGCATGCAAAGCATATTCATGGAATTGTTTGCGCAAAGTAACCATATTCACAAGTCACGACTGGAACGCCCCTGACACGCCCACACGTAAAGCAGGAAACTGCCAGATCAGCTACCTTTGCGTGCTTCCCCAGGCTCAAATGCACTCACCCTTCAAACAGTGTGTGGGGTCCCCTGTAAGCAGGCCTGTGACTCGGGGAGCCTGCGCTGGGTCCCCCGTAACTGCATCCAGCACCCCGACAACATGCATATGAAAATGTGTAACTCTGCAATAACTCTGGAAATGTGCATGCAAACCCACGTAAAACGTTCCTGTACCCCGCTACAAAGCTGACCCGCACCCCTACGTTACTTCGGAACCACGATTGAGTACATGCACCCTGAAATCCGACATGTGTTCCCAACTGCGTGCTGAAAAGCCTATCTGGAAGTGTACTTATGCCAGCCTTTGGGTGGCAGATCCTATGAAGAAGCTGCATGGGCATTTCCCAGTGGAGATATTGCACGATCAATTCCATGAATACGTCTTTTGCCACACAATAGTGAGCGTGCGACGGACTGCCCATTTCTTCGCAAATTAGTCCTCATTTCAGGTGTTCCGCCCACTTCCCAGCCCTCTGCGCAGGCCACGCCCACCCTCTACTCGGAGTATCGTGCAAGGCCCTCGATGGCTTGCACAGGCATGCCAGGCCAGCACAAAATCCATGCAAGTCCAGGATAAGTGCCGCACATTCTATTCCATGAATCAACAGAGTCGCGTGGGCACATTGGGTGCAGATTGGGTGCAAATAGCCAATTTTCTGCGCAAATAATTCCATGAATCTGCCCCTGAGTGTCAGTTGCCAGAACGGGCAACGTGTTACTGCCTGAAAGGAAGGGCTCCCAGAAAGGGATACTATTTGTGTTGTAACTGCTGATTCTGTGCTCATGTAGGCAAGAGCCCCATGTGATTAAGAGGCATGAGAGCCATAAAGTGGCTGCAGGGAATTGGACACGTACCTTTTCCAGGTCCTCTGCAGCTCTGCAGCTGTTGGATGGGAAGGAGGAGGTTCTAAGCAGCCATCTTGGATGAGCATATAATATTTCGCATAGAGAAGGCTAGTTCCAAAGCAATTTGTCCATCTTCTAGGTGGGTAAAAGTATGCTGCCACATATGCAGTCAATTCTATGTGTGTGTGCGCCAAGGAATCATGACTCACACTGCAATAGGGTCAAAATACAGCCCCCAATACAGTGCATAATACAAAATAAACTCCAGAGGATGAGAAACGGCCACCTGGCACCAAGAAGAGTAGGCGGGAAACGCTCTCTGCACCAACAAAGACAAAATCAGAACTACAGTTATAGGACCGCCTCATACAAGCAATCTCACCATGATAAGAGACCAGTGGAGATGTTCATGATGAATAGTGACTTTGCTAACATCACAATCAGGATCTCCGACTGCAAAATAACGTGAACGGTTGCACAAAAGCAATGCACGAGATGAAACTGGGCTGGCAATGAACAACCTGGCATTGAGAATCTCAAGTGCAATATAAGATCATGATCCCATGAACTTTCATCCGCCAGAGGATCTGTAAGGGGAGAACTAGAAAGGGTATGTCCAGGGACGTCATTTCACCAAAATGCCAGGGGTCGCGGAAGTGACATCACAATGTCACGCCCCCAAGAGTGACATCACAGGAAGTGATGTCATTTGGCCATGCCCCCACGTGACATCACGTGAATTGATGTCATTGGACCATACCCCCGCGTGCCATCAAAGGAAGTGGCATCATATAGCATTGTTTCTAAGTACACTACGAACAATATGGTCACGGTAACCCTGTAAATTGATGTACATTTTTAATACAAGAATGGATCACCATATGTATCGTTAATATCAGTGTGTATTGGCCCATATTACAAAATCACTGTGATTGCAAGCAGATGTCCAAGGCCAAACGATAATGATGTTTTAATGTATAGCACTTAAGCACTGGTTGTGCCTCATGCCTGCTACGCTGTGCCACAGTAACCGTGTCCCCAGCCGTGCGCACTGCATGCAGCCCTCACCTTGCTCTGCAGCAGTGTGGTTCCGGCCGACCCCCTTGCCATGCAGCAGTGCTTGCAGCGGCATCTTCTCCTCGGCCCGGGCGATGCAGCGCAGCCCCAGGAGCCGCGCCCACCCCCAGGCAGGCATCATGGAGCCTGCCCTGCAAGTCGCTGAAGTTCAAAGTGCAAGTGCATAATGTTCTTTCTTTTGGCCCATGCTCCCATGTTCTTAAAACAGCATAAAGAGGTAATCCCTTAAACCAGAACTAGGTTAAAAAGTACACGTGCAAATCTGTGCCTAATACAGTAAATATGGCTCTATACCTGGTGTAGTTTTCAGGGTAAAATACCATCTCATAGTGTGTTTTTCAGGCAGAGCTCTTCTCTCAGTGTTTGATCAAATGTAAAGTATGTATCCCTGATCTGAGTTTGGTAGTTTCTGGGAATAAAATCCGGATTTGCGAACCAGCCAGCCAGACCAATTTGCTAAGGACTTTTTTAACGTGATTCAGCCATGGTATTAGGCTTACCATGACACTATTCATGACATCTGTCATTATGGTCCTTGCCAAACATATTTCCGGGTTACACCAAATTGAGCACCCAAAGGAAATTGGATGGATTCCCAATTGAGCTTCAGTGTTCAATCTTCAGGGAGAATGGCGAAAGGGATCAAGTGAGACCCTTTTAGAACCCTTCGCAAGAAGGTATTTTCTGCTTCAACCAACTGACTGAACTTGGATGCCCTCTGTTGATGATACAAAGCGAAACAGGGCTGCATTAGCCTGCTTCACAGGCGAGAGGAGATGGCTACTTGATTTGCCCAGCTCAAGTGAGGTTATCCTTTTGAGCCCCAGCAGAAATACCCAGAAGAATTCTCTCTGCTCCATCGCCTAGGACAAAGATTTCTCCAAGAGTCGAAGTTAAACCCTAAAGGTCTCTTTTATAAAGAAATGACAATGCCCCCAAAGATTTATGAAGTAGCGACCACATGTTTTTTCCCACTTAAATTATTAACATCTATGCCCCTTGTTTCCTTAGCTCAGAGAGCTGTGCTGCTGGGGCCTGCCGTTAATGCATGCCTCGACTCTGCTGGCATTATCTTTGGGGATCTACCTAAGTTCCTGATTACCAAGCTACACATGGCCTAGGAAGCAGGCGTCCACTTGGCCGGTGGCATCAAAAAAGGAGGTCATGTAACAGAAGCCAGACGTTCCCTACATTGGCTCATGTTGAGCAACATTTTACCTTTAAAATGGCTTGCTTAGCTTTCAGGTGCCAGGCAGGCCTCACCCTCCTAACAAATACACAGCAGAGATCTGTTATTTCTGGAATAACCCAATTTCAATCTGACTTTCAGCGGAGAATGACTGTTTGATGTCCAGTCAAAGTGTGCCATATGCTCTTTCACTTCTGCAGTCTCTGTTTCTACCATGTTCACAACGCAGAACAAACATATGGGTAGGATTTGATGTACAAATTAGGTCACTCGCTAAATCAGTCTAATTGGGCTGAAGATCCAGGGCATACATCACCCACCCATCAAGTTGGCTCAACGAGGGGCCGGTCTAAGAAATATCGGCTACCAATTGATGAGGTTTTGTGGCTGTTGCCTGGCTGATCAGTATCCTTGTGCAGCAGAATGTGGAAGTTTATAGCAATGGCCAAACCCACCCTACAGAGGATACATATTAATCTATGAGGCCTCACTTGCCAAAGGATTGGTGCTGTTAAAACATGGGCTGAGATCACCAGCTGGAGGAGGAATGGATCAGATATTAGGAACTCTGGATGAGATATTTGATTAGTAGATGGCCAGCGAGATGCAACCAGATCAATTTTTCCATCCTCTGGACTTCAGATAGTCTCTGTCCAGAAAAAGTGAGTGACTCTCCTAAACTGTATTAGCCATAGGTCAGTGGTAGTTGCTCAGGAAGGACACAATGTTGTTTTGAATGACGTTAATGCCTTTTTAATGCTTCTTATGCCATGTTATGATCTGCTATCTATTGTTTCAGGATTGTCTGCACCCATTCAAATAATGTTCCCAGATGGTACCAAACACCTTTCTCCCACCCATTTGCCTACTACTGTCGAGTCCCTGACTAACCAATATTACAATATACTCTTTATAACATTCTTATATCAATCGCCCCCAGGACAGGGGAGGACATCCGCCAACCTGAGCCTAGGCAGGCCTGAGGGAAGCAAGGAACTTGGATAGGGCTGTAGGCATTACCAGCCATATCTGCTTCCTGACAAGGGGGTGAATGCTATTTGCATTCTTGGGTTTTCCTTGGGTGCAAATAGTTGAATTTCTTTTTTTTTTCATGCATATTGCGTGAGCCCAATCTCCAGTAAAAAATGAAACAAGATGGCAACCGTTTAGTCCCTTTTCCATTTCCATGGAGGCCGTGGGCAAGTGAAGCCGGGACAGGAGCACAAAGTTCTTGTCCAGCAGGAAAGTGGGAAGGTGGGAAAGGAATGTGGAAAGGGATTGGGATGTCTTTGGGGGTGGGTGTGAGGGTGGGGACATGGGTAGGCAACAGGGAACTTCTCCATGTTGCCTACTCACTATTAAGATGCTGCCGCCCAGGGAAGGACCTCGGGTAGCTAGAAACTGCGGCCGGTAAACTGTGTATTCTCGCCCGCATTACCAGCCACCTGATTGGTTGAGGGCCCTTCCCCAGATTCGAATATGGAAATTAACTAGGCTCAAGAAAACATAGGATGTTTTGCCCTCTGATGTCTGGAAAGTTATTTCCAGAATGCTGCCTCTACTAACTGCATTACCGACCTTCAGGCAGATTGGCAGATCTCACTGCAAATAAATGTATTCTATCAAACTACCAATCCACTTAGTGATTGTATGTTCATGTGTGGTGGAGCTGAGTGATAATAACAGATGAAGATGTCACATCGCAGAAACTCCAAAGTCACAATCTCTCCAAACACCTCTGGGCCTGTGTCAGCTCACATCTCAACAATGCTCCAAAGGCAAGCATGGAACAAGGAACCAAGACATTCTCATAAATCTGATTTTTAATGAGTTTAGTAACGTCTTGCTACCAGTTTGGAAGGTTTTGCGGTTGCAAGTATGAGCATTTTTTCAACAGGAGTCCTCTGTGTTTTATGAGTATGGACTTTAGCTTGGCAATGGCCTCAGTTTTTCTGATCAGTTGAATTAAGGAGATTTCATTGACTATATGTAAAACGTGACCTAGATCTCAGGGTCTCAACTAATTGTCAGCGGTTGTACAGTTACCCTGCAATTGCAATAATTGGATGTTCCTTTTATATTTCTTCTATATCCTCTTGGCAAGGTGGAGGTTAAGAAATTTCACTAATTGTTCTTTAGATAGTTGTGCATGTGATGGGTTTTTTTTCCTTGTCCTCTCACCTCCCTTGACCCAAGTTTCCAGCTTCCTTATCACACTTACCTCCCCAGAATCCATTTGAATCCTATACTTATATTAAGGTATGTTGTAAGGTGTTTTTCACTATGTATCTTTTAGACATAGGCGTAGCCTCTATTTTGTGAGCATAAATGTAACGGTATTTCATGTCAACCACTATCTTCATATGGGTGTATATATTTGCTTGTTTGCAATGTAATTAGATGCATTATGATGAGATGATTGGCTTGTTCATGTCTAATTTGATAATGAAACTCTAACAAAGTTTCTCTCATATCTCTCCGATTTTCTCTATCTTTTTCTCGTTTATTTGTACCATCATGGTTTCTGTGATTTTTTCCAAATTATTATTTTCTTTATATTTAGTTGTTTAATACTAGCAAGGCTAACACCTGTTCCTTGCATGGGCTCACTGCCTTCACTCCCGAGTCAGGAGCAGAAGCTCCTCGGGCAGGTCTGCCACTGCACGAGCAGCGGGCACCCTCGGCACCTCGTCCAGCTGATTGCCGCGTACTTATTGGTCCCGCGACTTCGCGCCGCATCCACCCGTGCAAGATCGCCTTTGGAAGCGCCAGAGCGCCCAATATTGCTGCAGCGCCGAGTCACAAAAGAAGAATAGGCTGCCATGCTTAAATCTGCAGCATTTGCCATTTTTTTTGCACCATCTCGCAGGCCAGGTACATGAAGTACCTCCACGTTTCAAGATGGCCGCCCGCTCTTTGTTGCAGACCACAGTAGCCTAACCAGGCCCTCGAACAGCCCCTGCCCCCATCTGATTGGCTGCCGCTGGCTCCTAAGGCCATATTGGCCACCGGCAGGCGTAGCCGGCCCACTCATCCCAAGGCCCACGGAAGCAAGGCTAACACCTGTTCCTTGCCTGTTTCTTGCTGATTCTGCCTCTACCAGTCCCCCTGTCCCAAACAGGATAGCACCAGCACGAAGGACACGCTGCCCCAGGACCTTGCACCATCGCCTTCCAACTCATGAGATCAAAGGGTAAGCCCACCATCAGCATATTATGCGCACCCTGTTATCCTTAAACTGGCTAACTCCCAGCCCCATACGCTAAACCCTTCCACCTGGTTGCCGCTCCACACACCTACCGCCACTGGCCCACACCACTCTGGTCATGGCAGTTGGCCAACCATCTCGTGACAATTGTACTCATAGCTAGCCATGGGCGCACACTGCTCTCAGCTGCACACCTCCTTCAAACCATACTTCAATTCAATGTTTTTACAATGACTGCACCATTATTTATTTATAACCTGGCTGCTCCCATCAGCCCTCTCCATTGACACTAGCGTATGCTGCCCACTGCCTTGCCTTACCCAGCACGCTTCAGTAAACCCTTTGTGTGACATTCGAATCTATGCAGGTTGGCACTGTTATTATTCACTGCCTGAACATTGCATTTTGCTCAATTCTGTGATTTTCGAATCTAGGAAGGTTGGCACTGCTATTATTTACTGCCTGAACATTGCATTTTGCTCATTTCTGTGATTTTCGAATCTAGGCAGGTTGGCACTGCTATTATTTACTGCCTGAACATTGCATTTTGCTCATTTCTGTGATTTTCGAATCTAGGCAGGCTGGCACTGCTATTATTTACTGCCTGAACATTGCATTTTTGCTCATCTCTGTGATTTTCAAATCTAGGCAGGTTGGCACTGCTATTATTTACTGCCTGAACATTGCATTTTTGCTCATTTCTGTGATATTCGAATCGAGGCAGGTTGGCACTGCTATTATTTACTGCCTGAACATTGCATTTTTGCTCATTTCTGTGATATTCGAATCTAGGCAGGCTGCCATTGTCACTAGTAGAACACTGCATTCTGCCCATTGGGAGACTATAATAGTGATTTAGTGCCATGTGCGCCCTGCCCCTATCATAGTTGTATTTTAGACTTCCTGACTACTGCTCACAGCTCAACAGTGACATCCACATAGACAGTATACGCTAACCACCCGCCTTCCAATTTATAGCGTATTGTGCCCTCTGCCATCCAGGCCAATATTGTGCAATCTTTTTCGCGCTCATCAGTAATGCATGCCCCTAGCATCTGAGCAAAACTAACTCACCCACAATATGTACTCACTGCCCGTTCTCATCTGCATAGTTTGCAAGCTGCTCCCCTTTATGACCACACCTCACCCCTCTACATCAAAGCACCTCCACCACTATCAAATCACCTTGAGTCATCAAGGACACACGAAGGAACTCCTGCCCATGCCTTCACACACTCCAGACAACACAGCTCTGATGATACCTAACCTTAACCTCAGCCTCAGACTAGACAGACTCAGAGCCTGCACCCTCCCTACCCACTACCATGCTATCCCCACGCGCATACCACACAGAAACTGCAGACTCAGCTCACGCACTTCTAAAGTGCATACACCCCACCACCGTGATATTACCTCCACGCTCACTATACCCAGAGGTAACTCCCACTCACAATGTACCATTGCACCCAAGGCAGACACCCACACCATACCTACAAAAATATGTAGCCCGATGCTATACAAATGTGCCCTAATCAATGTACGATCACTCAATGCCCAAACATTAGAAATAAATGATCTAATAACTACTCAAAATCTAGACTTACTTGCAATCACAGAGACCTGGCTCAATGAAGCTTCCGGCCCAGCTATTTCATTAGCCCTACCACAAGGGTATGCCATCCTCAGACAGGATAGGATAGCCAGAACAGGAGGGGGGGTAGCCATTATTCACAAAGAAACACTCTCTATCAGAACCGTACCCCACCAAGAGGAAGAAAATATTGACATCCTATCAGTCAAATTAGCACTCTCTACAAATAGCAAAATAAATATTCATACCATATACCGCCCTCCTGGCCCAACCACCAACTTCATAGATCAAGTCAATCACCTCTTAGGAAACAACCTTAAAAAATCTACTAAATCACTTCTTATAGGTGACCTTAACCTAGGATTCAATGACCCTAAGGACAAAACTGCTATCTCCCTAGCCAAAGACCTCCAAAACTTAGGCTTCTCTCAAAAGATCAACTCACCTACTCATGCTAAAGGACGCACCCTAGATTGGATTATAGACCACAACTGTAACATAGCCATCACCTCCAACACTAGCCTCCCATGGACAGACCACAACCTCCTCCTATTTGACATCCCTGTCTCACCAAGCGCTAAAGTGCCTACTAAAGCACCGGCGACCCAAGCTAGAAGTGCCAAAAAACTTACCGCAGACAACATCAGTGCACTCCTCAATCTGCCATGCCTAGCGCCTCCGTTCTCCGCTGACCCGAACATCCTCGCAGAAATATTCAAAGACACCATCACATGGGCTGTCAACTCTGTTGCCCCATTGGAAAACAAAAAAGAAAAAAATCCTGGTTCACTGAGGAACTCCAGACTTTACGGAAAGACAAACGCATAGCGCTCAAAAATTGGCAGCTTAACC
The DNA here is from genome assembly GCF_040938575.1 of Ambystoma mexicanum. Taxonomy (NCBI): domain Eukaryota; kingdom Metazoa; phylum Chordata; class Amphibia; order Caudata; family Ambystomatidae; genus Ambystoma; species Ambystoma mexicanum. Next base: position 142,161,601 of record NC_090929.1, read on the forward strand.
CCTGCGATACCACAAAAGCTAACTTCAAATCCATAGCAAAAAAATACAAAGATGCAATCTTCCTTGCTAAATCTGAAGCCTACAATCACCGCATCTCCAATGCTAACTCCCGCTCCAGAGAACTTTTCAATATATTCAAAGAATTAACCGTTCCACCCACTTGCCCTGATGAAATCGTCAAAGACGAGGCATGGTGTACAGGCATTCAAACAGCCATGCTTACAAAAATAAACCTCCTCCAAAAAAAAATATCCCACCACTTCAATACCCTACCAAAGCAAACTGCACAGGCACAGATAAAACCCAATGTAAAAGCAAGAAACGTGCCCAAATTTGCACTTACCGAAATCTCCGAAGCTGAGGTCACTGACATCCTCAGACACCTCAAACCTTCACAATGCAAGGGCGATGTATGCCCCCCTAAAATCATCCAAGACTGCGCAGAACCACTTGCCCCCCTTCTCACTGCCTTCATCAATACATCCTTCAAAATGGGCATAGTCCCAGACAGCCTTAAAGAGGCCTGGGTACGCCCCCTAGACCCTACTAACCCCAACAACTATTTACCCATAAACACAGTCCCATTCCTCCTGAACCTACTTGACAAGGCCGCACACAAACGGATCCAACTATACCTTGAATCCAACGCAATTCTAGGAAAAAGACAATCGGGATTCCGCAAGGGACACGGAACTGAAACCGCCCTTCTAGACTTAAAAAACGAAATTACCAACATCCTAGATAAAGGCAAGCCCGCCCTCCTCCTTCTCCTTGACCTCTCAGCCGCGTTCGATCTAGTAGAGCACATTACTCTTACCAGTCACCTGACACACGCTGCACACTTCTCAAATGACGCAGCATCATGGGTAACATCATTCTTAGAGGGAAGAGTTATGAAAGTGTTCTCTAACACAGCACATGCAGCACCCTCCATCATCCACTGTGGTGTACCACATGGCTCCTGCACTGCCCCTACGCTCTATAATCTTTTTACCAAGCCACTATTTGATAAACTAGATGCACTGGGGATCACCTACACAAACTACGCAGACGACACCCAGGTTCTTCTCCCACTGACAGGAAATTACAACCAAGACGCGGCTACCCTACAGCAAATCTACTCTACCATACAAGCTTGGATGGCTACCAACGGCCTCTGCTTGAACGGGGACAAGACCGAAATCCTCATTCTAGGACAGAAATCCACCCTCTCCAACCTCCATCCACTGTACATTAATTTCAACATAGACAATTATATCATCCCAGTCCTATCTTCAGTCAAAACCCTAGGGGTTCACATAGATGCCACGCTCTCCATGGACAAACAAGTTAGCGCCATAGTCTCGGCATCAGCACTGAGTACCAAACTCATTAATGAAATAAAACCATTCCTAACCAAGGATAACTGCCTTTCCATCACCCGAGCAACTACAGTAGCCAAACTAGACTATTGTAATGCGCTCCTAGCCGGCACCTCCAAAAAAAACTTATCTAGGCTCCAAACAACCCAAAACAACGCTCTCAGAGCAGCCCTCAGCATGCCAAAGAGAGAACACATCACACAAGCCAGAAAGGCAGCTCACTGGCTCCCAGTCAAAGACTGTATCTCCTTCAAAATTGTCACATCCACCCACAAATGCATCAACCTCACAGCCCCCCCTTATTTATCTGACACGATAGGTAGACATCAGTCCACGAGACCAAGAAGAGCACAATACACAAATCAACTAATAATACCCCGCATCAACAGAACAAAAGCAGGAGGCATAGGCTTCCCCTTCCTCGCACCCAAACTCTGGAACTCCCTACCTACTGACCTCAGAACTGACACATCTCTCTTCTCCTTCCGAAAAAAGCTCAAAACTGCCCTATTCAACTAACCCCGTTCTCATGTGCTCCTGCTTCTCTTGAATATGTGTAATAAGTGTATCTCGTCCAATGTAACCGTATGGACACTAACTGTATGCAACTAAATATAAGCAACACTGTAACTAGCGCCACGATGTCTTCGGTCTGCTGTGCGCTTAACACATGCAAATAAATAAATACATAAATAACACTCAAATTCATTTTCACATTGGAAATTGCTACATGTATCAAATAGTAAGCCTTGAAGAAGACCCATAGGGGTCAAAACACGTGTTGGCTGCTATTTCTGAATTTGATCAATAAATTGTGATTCACAAGCTTATTTAAAGGCTGCTGTTTCTGAATTTGGTAATTAAATTGTGATTGACTGGCTTATTTAAGCATTGCTTCCTTTTTCTTTGAGTGACATTAGATAGAATTCAAACAATATATTACACGTGGCCTAGTGCCACTTTCGCTTAGGATCTTACTGGAATATTTTAAACAATAGATGATGCTACGGCATCATCATTTCACTTCCTATGTTACTGCAGCAAGGCTAGTTTTGAACTAGGTCAAAATACTGGGTGAAGGTTGAAAGATGCTCTAGTGCCCTCATGCCTGCTTATCTATTGACTAGCTTAAGTACCCGGTTTCGCACGAGAGGTACATTCTCAGATTTGTTTTCATGTTCCACTGAAAAAGATTAACACATATTGTTGTTTGCCACAGAGGAAAAAATGTGATACATGTTAATTTCACTAATTAATTGAAGACCACATTTTCATTTATCTCCAATTTAATTTCTCACGTGAATACCACATTTGTATGCGTACTATGTTATTTGCTGTGTTGTTAGTAGTGGTGGACATTTTCGCTGCTAAACACACACTGCAAATACTCAGAGTAAGCATACAAATATGATAGTCATGTTAGACTTCAAATCGGAGGTAAATAAACATTTAGTGGTCAATTGATTACTGAAATTAACATGTATTGAGTTTATTGCAAAACAAATCAATGAAAAGAAAGACACTCTAACTCTCTTCTAAATAAATTTGAAAAAATAAAAAAATGCAACCCAAATTTAGCACACAAAACGTAATGCCGAAAAATAAAGAAATTCATTATCTCTGGAATGGGATGACCTATCGAGCTAGAAATAGTTGCTTTCATTCGGCAATGAAATAAAGAATATTCCATGCAAAATGCATGATGCCAGATCTCACATTCATGAGGAGTTACGTCCCCAAGATCAACGCCACATACAAACCCACAAACAAGCATGATTTTGTTTTTTATATATATAGATTTGCATATGGTCTTTGCCTTTCTGTAATAGAATGGCAAGCTGAAAAATGGTGGTCTGGAGGGCTGGCGAGCTGCCCAAAGCAATGCCATTGGTTATGTGTTATGTGTAATTCAAAACCTTCCAGCCATCAGCTTTCTGTTTTCTGATGTTTGTATTTTTATTTATTTTATTTAAAGAGCGTGTTTGCCAAAGAACTTTAACAATTAAAAATATCACAGTGGTAGATTTCAAATTGAGGGGTATTGAAAACATGAGCAATGGAGATTAAGGAATTTAAGCAAATAAGCCTTAAGTGGAGTCTGGAAGATGTGGAAAGTATAGCAAGAGTGTTCCAGTGTTTGGGCACAAGAATTGTAAAAGAACAAAAACGAGAAGAGGCGCAGGGTGGCTTAGGGACAGAAAGAAGAAAGCAGGACTGGAAATGAAGAGAACAAGCTGGATATGCAAAGAGACTAGAGAACTGAGGTAAGGAGGAGCAAGGCCATAAAGAGATATATAAAGTGAAAGAGAAGATAGAGATCAAAGGAGAAAAGAGAAGCCAAAATTAGAGAAGGAGTAATGGGGGAATGAGGAGGGAGGAGAAAATAAAAAATGAACAGCTCAGTTAAAGAAAGAACGCAAAGGAGCAAGATGAAAAGAAGGGAGGCCAAGATGGAGGACAGAGCAGTAATTGGGTTGAACGACTACCAGTGAGTATACCAAGAGCTTAGCTGCCCTAAAAGAGAGAAAGGAACAGGCAAATCGTTGATTATAGAGATGATAGCGGGCAGGGCTGGCTGTTGTAGAGATATGAAGAGAAAAGGAAAGCGAAGGGTCAAACGTAACTCCAAGATTGAAAGCAGAGGAGGCAAAAGGAAATACAGATGGCAGAAAATACATCCCGTTGGAGGATTCATCTTCTGAACAGTGTTGCTGCAGCAAAGAGCTAACGTGAACTCATCTGCCTTTGCTCCTGCCTGGGGTCCTCTCCTGCTCCCATCTGATCCTGCCTTACGTGCGCCCCTCCATCTTCTGGCACTGAACTCACCGGGGTAACGTAATGATTCGCATGACCACAATCAAGCGCTTACCTGCTCCACGGCCCGCTTTTGCCAAGTGGTTTGGGTATTCCCAGATATGAGTCCCAAACCTCCTGTGCATAGAGACTCAAGCACCATCTCACTGACAAGGCCCAACAACACTGAAACAAGTCTGTTGCAGCTTGTGATCTTTCCCAGAAGGTCTGTGATTAAGAAGCTCTGCTTGAGGGTCGGACCAAGCCTGATTTTCATATTGTCTTTCCTCATCTGTAATTGTATGCAAGCCAGAAAACAACAGTTTGGAAGTTGCCCAGAGCAATGCTTGCAGTTGTGGTTGATTGCATCTATCACTCTTGAGTGTTTGACACTGAAATCCAACTGGATTAAAAAATGTGGAACATGCATTGCTGTATAGTTGCAACCATGACCTCAATTTATAGAAGAACAGGAATAATCCTGGGGCAGTGACAGAAGAGTGTCTAGATATATATTTGTGAGAAAATGCCAATAAAAAGCTGTTGAAGATCTAAGTGTCATTTAAAATCATGTAGAGGTGGAGCTAAGTACTCCCATCCAAAGCTCCTCCCCCATGCTGCCTAAATGTTGGGAGCCAGAGTGTGAGACACGTGCATTACCAGTGAGAATACCTATACCAAAGAGATTCCTGGAAATAAGATTCCCATTGAGAAAGCCATACAGTCATACACAACAATATGATGCCATTTGAATTAAATCCCGGAAGAAGTGTGAAAACTGAGCAAAAGAGAAGACTGGTGACATTATGAAGAATAGAGCTTACTCACCCAGAAGAGATGCAGAGCTGAGAAAACATAGACATTCTATAGGTTTAAGGAGGAGGTGTTAAAGATGAGCAACATTTCGGGCTCGAGATGAGGAGGCTCATGCTACAGAAACGATGAAGAAGTCATCAAGTCATTTTATAATTGTACAGAGGCAGCAACACAAGTAGACAAAGTATTCTTAAAGGCTAGCTATGTAGTGAATAGATTGCAGCGATGAGCCCACGTATATACATAGGAAATGTAAGGACTATGGATGATTCCACAACGCACTTTAGCAGAGATGGATCCCGTGAGCAGAAATACTTTTTCATTGTGTCGTAGTTAGAAATCGGAAAACTTAACCATGGAGGTAAATCAAAGAAAGGCTTGGTTGGATCAACACCAAGAAGTCAAGGCCACCGAGGGGCTGTACAAACAATTACAGAACGTGTGAATAGAACAAACCTTCTGTCTTAAGTGAGGGGCGAGAACGTTGAAGATGTCAGAGGTTTATCAAATAATAGTATTTTAAATGCAGTAAGACTCAAAAACATAGTCTACAGTCACGTGGTCAGCACTGGAGCACATGTCCTTGGAGGGGGCCCCATTGGAGAAAAATAAAAACAAGTTTAAAAACATTTTTTTCTCTTTTTCAATTCTTTCTGCATTCATAAAGAAATTATTTCTGTAACAGAAATCATTTCGTTATGAAGGCAGAGTGACTACAAAAAGACTATTTCTTTTTGAAGTCCGAGGGCTCTGCCCTCCCCATGGCACGGAGTACCCTAAACTGGAGGCCTCCATGTGGTGGGGTGGGGAGAGCCCTATGACTTCAAAAAGAAATAGTTTATTTTGAAGTCACTCTGCCTTCACAAAGAAATTATTTCATTTATGGTTCGGTCCTTAACGGAAAGAATTTCTTTATGGAGTCAGAGTGACTTCAAAAAGAAACAATGGGACTCATTACAGGTTTGGCGGCAACTGTGCAAGTGCTACCGGCAGGTTGCCACCAGACCCGTAATGATTTACTGGTGCCTGACTTCCCGGTAACACCGGGGGATTACAACCCCAACGGTCCGGGATGTCAGGCGCTAGCAAATGGTAAGTCATTATTTCCATAGAGTCCTATTGGACTCTATGGGAATGGGGACCATGGAAGCACTGGCACCGTTAACAACCTGACCTGCCGGACGGGACGGCAACCGCCCGCAGAGCTGGAATATGCCAGTCCTGAAACAACAGTGCTGGTAAACTTACTGGCACCGTTGTTTCCAGACCTGCATATTTGTAATAAGGCCCAATTTCTTTACGAAGTATTTGGGCTCCCCTCAACCCCATGACATGTGTGAGTGTATGGTGAATGGGTGCATACTTTAATGTATGGGTGGCTGCCTGGGTGTGCCTGTATGGTGAAAGGATGCACACTTAAATGTATGGATGGCTGCCTGGGTGTGCCTGTATGGTGAAAGAATGGACACTTAAATGGATGGATGGCTGCGTTTGTGTGTGTGTATATGGTGATTGGTGTGTGTGCTTGCCTTCAGGGGCACAACAAAACCTACATTTCGGAGGGGCTAACCCTTCAAATGTTGGGAGAGGCGCTAACTTCATGGGTGGTGTGGGAGGGGTAAACTCATTTGTTTGGGTGCATCTCATTTCTTTACGCATTTTAATGAGACTATTCTAGTGCAGCTTTAATGTTACACGCAGTTAACTCTCTCCTTTAAGGTTGAAAGCACCCACCTATGGACTGCTATGAGAATGAGTGGTCTCCTGTTCCCTCTCTACCCTACCAATCACTCCCCTGGCATGCAAGTATTAAACCCACATCACGATTTCAATTGCCTAAAAAATGTGGCATTTGAATGCAGGTACTAACAGTGAAATGCTTTATGTTAGTAATTGCTGGGCTCTTGTTAACAGCGAAAAACCCAGATGCCATTTAACATCTGTGTCCTGTTCTGTCTGGCAACTGCTCTGAAGGTCAACCAGGTCGAGTCAACATAGCCCAACATTTCAGGGGAGGGTGCTGAATCCCAGTCAACTCAATGGTGTTGCACCAATACTTGTGTTTAATGCTTTGATTACTCATTAATCCTAGCCCTATTCTTCCTCATCGTGTGTATGAGAAAGTACTTGTGTATAAGACACTCTGCCTAATACACAAGTACTGGGATGAGGTAGAGGTACATGTAGGTAATAACTGACTTATCTACCTGTAATCTTCATTACTCCTAGTCCCACTCTTCCTCATCCCAGTACTTACCTATGAGGCAAATAGCCTCATACATAAGCTCTGGGACAAGGAAGAGGGACGTAGAGGTAATTCTGGGCCAATCAGCTGATTTTGGACATTGGGGTAGGGGTAGGAGAGAGAGGGTATTTGTAGGGGGGGCAGGATTGTGCAACAAATCGTAATGGCTGTCCATGTCCAGGCTAAGCAGGCATGATATATGGTATTAGTGGCTAGAGAGGCATTTTGGTGCAGCCAATGTAGTCATTCCTCAGTTTGGCGTGACTTTTTTTTTAACTGGGCATTTCTGATAAAGCAGTCCTGCTAAGTGAATTACCTGGCTAGACTGCCATTTGCGTGCTGCCAGTCTAGCCGTTTCTTACTGCGGCATTGTATATTTTTCTGGGCATCTGTGATCAAATGATATGCAATAAGTCATTTATAACGCGCCTGTACACAAGTGTTTCAAGGCGCGACAAGACGAGGGAGGAAAAATAGAGGGAGGACAAGACAAATGATCTTACTAGGCCTTGTGTCATTCAGATAGTGCAAGTGCGAGAACGAGAAGTGCAAGGGAAAAGGGAGTGGGGAACTCCAAGGCAGAGGGGAGGGAAAAACAGGGCAGCAATGCACTTACATGCAGCCAGGGCAGCGCGGCTCTGGGTAGTGCAAGTTGAACAAGGTACTGTAGGGTTACAGTTACAGCCCCTAAGTGTGTGGTAGGCCCAGAGGGAGTGCAATGGTGACTTCTCAAGAAAGAGTCTGGACTCAGTGAGACTCTGAGGGTAGCCAAGCAACCAGTTGGTACAGAAGACAGGTAGGTCAGGTAGGCCAGCAGGGGAGGGAGAGAGAGAGAGAAAGCAGAGAAGAGGAAGGTTTTGAGCTGCTTCTGGAACTTCAGGTGGTCCAGCTCAAATTTGAAAGGGGCAGGGAGGCTATTCTAAAGGGAGGCGCCTGCAGAGGAGAGAGATCTACCCCCCACTCTCCGCCTGGAGATGGGTCTAACCATAGGTAGCTGAGCGAAGGGCTAGAAAAGGAAGATATTTTGGAACAGAGCGTTGGATGTAGTGCGGGCCCCGGGCCCAGAAAGCATTGTGGACAATGCAAAGGGTCTTGAACTTGATCCTTGCAGCAACTGGGAGCCAGTGGAGAGATTTCAGGGATGGAGAGATATGATCCCTGGGCTTGAGGCTAAGGATAAGTCTTGCAGTCCTTTTCTGGATTAGCTGCATAGGGTGGAGAGTAGAGGAAGGCAGATTGAGAAAGAGGTTGTTGAAGTAGTCCAGTTTAGAGAGAACCAGGGCTCTGGAGACAGTGAGCTTCTGGGGGAAAGAGAGAAAGGGAAGAGTCCCTTTGAGGAGGAGCAACTGGTAGTGGGACTTCTTGGTGAATGTCTGAGATGTGAAGAGAGAAAGAGAGAGTGGAGTCAAAGATGACACCAAGGTTGTTTGCCTCACAGGAAGGCGAATGAAGAGGGCCCAAGGCAGGCAGCAAGAGTGAGAGAGGGAAAGCAGGGGCAGGGGTCCAAATGAGAAGGAGCTCCATCTTACTGACATTAAGGCAGAGATTGTTGGAGGCACACCAATCCTGAATCGCGGGGACACAGTCAGGAATGAGCGAGAGAGGAGAGGCGTCTGAGGGGATCCTGAAGGAAATCGGAGTGTCATCCCCATACCACTGAAAGGTAGAGGAGAAGTTAGCGTTCAGGGGGGGCCAAAGGGGCCAGGATGAAAAAGCAGGGTGAGAGGATAGAGCGGAGAGAAAGGGACCAAGTTGGACCTGGGAGGGGCTGTCCAAGATGAAGGAGGCCAGCCACTCAAGAGTCTGATCCGTTATGCCCAGGTTCTCATGGAGTCGATTGATCAGGATTCCTCAGGATGGCGTGGTTGACCGTGTCGAAAGCAGAGGAAAGATCAAGGAGGATGAGGACAGAAGGAATACTGGAATCAAGGTTAGAGAGAAAATCTTCACAGGTGTTCAAGAGAGCAGTTTCCGTGCCTCTGGCAGCTATGAAGCCAGACTGAAGGTTATGGAGACAAAAAACAGATTCCGTGTGGAGAGTAAGCTGGGAGATGGCCAGCTTTTCCAACAGTTTGCCCAGGAAAGGGGTGATGAAGATTGGGGGATAGTTTGCTGGGCAGGCAAGATTGGCAAATGGCTTCTTGAGGAGTGGGTGCATAAGGGAGTGCTTAAGGGGAGAGGGGAACGTTCCAGTGGCAAAAGAGTGATTACAGAAATCGGCCAAGGCTGGAGCAAGTTTGTCAATATGGTCCTTGATGGTTCTGGAGGAGCAGGGGAGCACCTGTTTGGATGACACTTTCATAGATCGGACTTGTCTTGAAAACTCATCAGGTGTTGTCAGAGAGAAAGAGGAGAAAGGAGGAAGAGAAGTAGAGATGGCCAAAGGGGGGCCAAGAGAGGAGGAGGAGATGGAGGACAGGATGTCCTGAGTTTTAGCAGAGAAATGAGATGACAGAGCCATACAGAGGGCCTCGGAAAGAACAGGAGAGGTAAAGACCGCAACAGGATTGACCAGTTCCTTGCAGATTTTAAAGAGTGTGGCCGTGTTGTTAGACGCCACAGGCTTGAATGTGTGTTCTCTTCTTGATGAGTGTTATTGCTTTGACTGGCATTTTGGTTCAACCAGTCTAAGTATGTCTAAATGTGGCCTGGCATGCTTTACTGTAATGATATTATGTATCTACACTTCCTTTGTACTGTCAGTAACTTGCATCTATTGGATTGGTGTTACCCTACAAAACAATTGCAAACACTCTGGCTTTCCAGTTTTTCTCAGAAAGTGTGCTGTATATCGCATCAAAACACATATTTATATCTTTCTCCTGCTGCAGTGTGTGGCATATCCCTTCAGCAACACATTTGTGCGGATTGCACAAGCGTGATAATCTAGGCCGGCCCAGAGTGTGGCTTGACCAATGATTTGTTGCCGAGTTGGGGGGGGCCCTCAGCATGGCTCGCAGGGGGGCCCCCACATTTTGTGTTATGCCACTGGTGGTCAGATAAAAATAGACACTATGATGAGCTGTATCGAAAACAAGAAGACAGAGTATGCTATACTCCCTCGTATTCTCCAGCATAGAGAACATTTCCAAGGCCAAGTTCAAAGCCTTAATTGACAAGTAGACTGCAAGTGTGATGATGGATGCCAGGGCTAAATTGGTTGGAAGCTATGGTTATGACCAGCCCACTAACACCTGTGTGCCAGCCTGCGTACTGATTGCATAGGTGGAATATTACAAAGGGGTACAAGGGTGCCAACCAATTATAGAGGGACACGTAATAGAGAGCCCTATAGTTTGTATAACCAATGGGACTTTGTGTATTTGATGACGTTTGTAGAAACCTGCACTAGAGGAGGGCTTAGTTGCCCCACCTGATGTTAGACACCCAATAACATCCCCTGACAAGTATGGAACGTATACCTACAAGATGTTCTTGTAGTTTGCAATGCAGATTGGCATCAATAAGGATGAGTTTTCAGTACGTAAGCTACTTTTTTAATGAGTTACATTGAGTGTGAAGAACGAGCGAACGCATTGATATTCATTCTAACTCCCTCTTTTAGATAATTGATATGAAAACAGATGCACTTTGCCAACTCCCTGAGTCAGTTTTTATTATTGATGTTTGAATAATATTCTGCATCTCCATCCGTCTCTAAGTATTGTTGCCTCATCTTAAAGGCCTGGGTCGGACACCCCAGTTCAATCTAATCAAAGTATCAAGAAAATGTTTTTTTCTCAGTTGCTTAACATTCGGAAACAAAATATGTCTTTGCTAAACTGTGTTATGTGCTGAGAGGAAACACATCTGAGCTTAACTGTACATTCAGATCACCTCCTGATAACTGTAAAGGAATCCTAAACAGAGCCTTAAGCACTTTGAAAGGCAACTCTAATTACCATGTTGCTAATGCTTTGCATAAAATACTCTGGTGCATACTTTCACCTTATTAGACTAATCAGCGACCTTTGACCCAGTTGGCCGTACTCTTGACACTTGGTTTATCTACACAGCTCTGAGATCTGACAGGGTATTGGCACAGAGACACATTTTTCTATGGGACTGATTATAACCTGGGGGATTCTGCCTTATGCTTTAATCGTTTTAACTTAAAACACGGATTCAGTTAGTTATGCAGCTGAATGAGCGCCTGGAATGCTGGCTGGGCCACTGGAACACCCCAGAACCCATCACAGCAACCAACATTCCACACAACCCCTTTGCCTCAGTGACAGTTGTGGACAGGTCCCAGGGAAAGGGCTTCAGCAGAGTCTGGAGTGATTAGAACCCGCATGAAGGTGAGAAGAGAAAACAACATATTGGTAAACCCTGCCTCCAATTCCCCACCCAAGCGCACTGATGTCTAGAATTGCTCTATTATCTGAAACAAAGTATTTTCTTCCTAAAAAGTCCATCCTGATCATCTTTGGAAGGATATCAATAACTAATAATTAGCATCTGGAGCTCCTGCAGCTGGCTTAAATCTCAGCAAGCTACTCAACCACTGATGCCAGGAATTGCTTCGATGCCCAAACCAGCCGAGGTAGGCGTGAGAGCTGGGAGGTGACCCTATGTTCTGTTCCTAGCAACGCTTCTAAAAGGTGTTGCTACGGCTGATCTCATGCCCTGCTTTGCTTGGGTTCACAATCACCCCCTACAGAATCGTTCACATTCTCTTAAATAAATCACGACCTTGATCACAGTTCCAATGCACTCAAGGATTTTCCAATCAAACTTTCGCATCAGCTGCATCAGTGCAGTGCAAGTCGCCACTATCAAGCCAGTTGCACTGGCAGCCTTCCACCCAAACTCCTTGCCCAATTAGTAAGTTTCACAGTTGTGGGTGAGGGCCATGTGTGAGATGTGCACGTGTCCCTTGCACTGATGTCACGTGATGTCGTGATGATCGTCTCTAGAGTCCATTTTCCCCAGTGCTCACAAGATACCGAAAGCTCATGCTGTGGTGAGGTGCCCTTTGATGGTCCATGAATCAAGATGACCACTCGGGTGGCAGTATTGGGAAATACGCTGTATTTCCTGATTCAAATTCCAGCTTGATGGCCCTGTTAGCTCTTCCTGGACCTCTCCAGTATTTTCCTCTTCCCCTCATGCTTTTCTACACACTCCTCCTGCATGCCTTCTGACATACAACAGACTAATGCAGTGCAAGCAAGTCTACTGATCCGCGTGTAATCCTGTGCTACACAGATGTCTGTTGCACTTCCACCACCTCCCGCTTCCACAGAATTCACCTTTCCCACTGACCCTGCTTCACCCGCTTTGAATTTGGTGCAGCCACATACCGGACAGCACCTTAAAATGGGCTGGGGACCTAGAGTACTCCCTTTCCTGTGACCATTCCCAATGCATTGGCAGGTTTTACACAACTAGGGAGAGGTAACATGTACAGCAGGTTCCCAGGGCCTGTCCTTGGGGCCACAGGCCAGACTCAAACACATACTGGTTTGGAAGATGCCATGTTTTTTGGCAGGGCCAAGAGGATTAACCTGTGCTTCCTCGTCTGTGTACTTTGGTTGTAGCTTCATGTTCCCCAGCATTTAAAGATGTCTCCTGGACAATCACACCTCCTTCTCTTCATCATACTGTGGACACGTTATGTTTCTGGTTAGCAAAGTGTTTGTGTTGTGTCTTGGCCCTCCGCAGATTATCACAAGCATGTCCGCTGCACATGCCAACTGCACTCCTGCACCGCAAGCATCTGGGAGACCTGAAAAGGCACCAAAGGACCAGCTCGAGGATGATACCCATAGGTGCAGTAACATGTTGACTTGTTGGTGGAGAAATGCAATGCAAGTTTCTGGTGCCTCCCACCTAACATGAGACTGGGCGTATACTCCTCCACTTCCCCAGTTTCCTCCCCTGGTTGCTTGTAAATCCTAAAAGCCAAATTGCCTGTTTGTCCCCTACCTCAATGTTAGCTCTGTAGTCCCTTGTATTGATCCCTTGTTTTCCGCTTCCCTCATCGTGTACTTCCCCCCATGACTTGTAAAGAGTTGTTAACTCCTGAAGTTAGGTCTGCACTCAATAAATTCACTACTTATAATAATAGGTGAACATTGCAACCAGAATTACGCAATCCAAGGGATGGCTTCCTCATCCAGAAAGCAACTTAAGCAACTGTTAGAGAGATTGGTACTAATGCCCTGTTTGACTGTGTGGCATTGCCATGCCTTGCTCCAAGTGGTTGTGGCTGAGGTGATTACAGGGCCAGGTAACACCATCATCTATCTGATGCCGAGTCAAAGGACACAATGGATCTTCTGGTCCATCCCACCCTCTTTCAAGAGCATGATAGGGGCTTGTCACATTGTGCCTAATATTACCGGGTCCCCTTTGGAAAGCCTAAAGAAAGGATATCAAATTCAAAAGAACAGAGAAACTTTAGAGCCGGGGCCGCATAACCACAGGCCTTATTGAAAAGAGACCGCCGGTCATGCCTCTAGCATGTTACAATTCACAATCCAGTCTCCAGTCTTTGAAAACACCTTCTTATTCGCTAAAGAACAATTTCCTTTGAATGACAAAAGCTTTACTGAAAAGAAAGCTAGACCTCAGTCTGAATCATTCTTGGGCAATACGGCTTTCAAAGGCGGCATCCAAAGCCGCCTGCTCTGCACTGCACAGTGATCCTTGAAAGGGGGCATAGAATGGAGGCCGAGTAAACAACCCCTTCAGTGTGCCGAAATCCTTCTCTGTGTCTGGATCTACTCAAAGTGAATCCTTCTCTGCAAAAGAGCTTTTATGGGAGACATAGTGAATAAAATGTCCCTGATGAAGGATCTACAAGTATTGGTGAATCCTAAGAACTTCTACAATTCCTTGTGGCGGAAGAATTCAGGCTGACCTGTATTTTAGGATTCCATATTTACTGTGCATCAAGGGTAAAGCAAAAAAGAATGCCATGCTCCCTGCAGCCCCACACCTACATTTAGCAGCCTGCTCCTTCATGCTGACACACAGGCTCTCCTACACACGCATTCATGCAACATATACGCTCTCATTCAAACAACTCCTTGCATGCATGCATAAAGTCAAAAACACCAACATACACTTTCACATGCATGCATACAAACACATTTCCTACACATAAATCACTGAACTTGCACTGCTTGCACCCTTAGCACGCCCTCTATGGAGGACCAGATGGCCTGCCTTTCATCCCTGTCGTGTGAATATGATAACTGACAGGAGAGGACACATCTCCTGTCTGCCAGGGTGTGCACACAGTTGGAGCAGCAATGAGAGATGGTGGGGCCAGACTCCCGATGTCCCATTGGCCTCTTATTATTCCAAGCTATGTTTGTTGCAGAGCCCCAAAAAATATACATGTAGCCTGCTCAGAGGCCTGCAGCACACTCCCCCATTCAAATGAAGCACACAGGTGAACTGTGCTGCAGGCCAATCAAGCAAGAGGGTGGCGCCCCCACCCATAGTGGGGAGCCGCCACAGGCAACGAACATGGGACATTTTTGATAAATATATATAATTGCATCAAATACAAAACTTGCCTGTACAAATTAGACATATATGCAAATGTGTCAAGGATGGAAAGTTAGAAATGCATGTCACCTATTGGTCAATGATGCACATGTTAACTGTTCATGTGAACAGAAGAGAGACAGTTACTTATCAGGGCACACAATGGACACGTGGGTCACTTTCTTTGCCCATCCACAGCACTTTTTTCAGCAGCTGCAGGTTAGCTGGAGACTCATCAACAAATGCAATGGATGTGACCTCGCCAAAAATTAGCATAACAAAGTTTACACAGGACGAATGGCATTTCCGTAAAATCAACACACACACACAAACCCAAGAGAGGATGTTTTCCTCTAATAGTGTTTTTAAAAACCGTTAAAAGGTGGCATGTTTTAAACTCCAAGAATCAATAGAAATGTTTTCCCTGGAACTTGCAGTACCAAAATGGGACATTTCATCTGTAGTTGTTTGTCATTTTTCATCAGGTAGTGCAGTGGTCAAGTGTCTGGCCTGCAAACCTGACGACTACGGTTTGATCTCCGAAGTTGGCTTTAGTTCATAAATAAATTCAAAGAAGACATTCAATGTGTCTCATTTTAGCTGGGGGGACTGAGTCCACCCTCTGAAAAAAGTGGCTGGACTCTGTCCACCCACATGTACCCTCGACTTGAGCCCTGCTGTTTCACCACAAGCAGCCAAACTGTAAAAGCATCTACCTACTCACATATGCCATATTTGAAACCATAGTTTACTTCTACGGTAATTAGGTTGGTACATGTATCTGTTTTTTTTCTTTTTACAGCACCAAGCTGCATTTGAAAATGTATAAAAATAATGATCATACAACTACCAGAGCATAAGAGAATGGAACTTTTCTAAAACATTATGTGAATGATGGGTACGCACACATCTTGCATGTACAAACATTACAAGTGGAACTTGTGTAACTGAGGCCAGGTAGGCATTCATTTAACTAATTTGTCCATTATGCTCCTACCAAGCTTCAGCAAGCCTCCCTATTTTACCCTGCCAGTGTAGAGAAAGGGGAAGCCCAGTTGGTTACAGTGTTTGCTGGACAAATTAAATACCTGCTCCAGCCATTACTCCTACCCCAAATGGTGTAATGATTATGGAGAGTTGCCAAGGAAGGCTGGTCTTCTAAATGCAGGTTCAAAGGACTGTTTAACTGATGGTTACAGCAGCAGTACCAGTGTCCTTCCCTGCACTTGCCTGCTTGTCCAAATGTTTGGCAGCCATGGCTTTCAGAATGGCTGCCTCATTAGGTCAACGCTCATTGCACACCCACACTGGCCACTGTGTATAAAGCAGGAGATGGTCGTGGCTTCTGATTTTAATAGGTTAGTCCTTGATGAGGACCCCTGATCTACAGCCAGAATATTAACGCCACGGCCTTCCTATCAGGCTCCCTCTGCTGCCTGGACCGATATTACCACCCAGCCCCTGCCCTTCAGCCGGCATTGATGATGGCACCACAAGTGATATGTCATCTACCTGCCAGGGAAGGCTGATTACCCAACTTTCCCTCATTTTCCTGCATCATAATACTATGCCATTCATTTTGCATCACTGTATAACCTCCTCCTTCCTGACCGCCACACAGCAGCCGAGAGCACCTGGCGAGCAACACGTTGCTCCTGAGCTACACGTTGTGGTTATTTGTTAAATGCAGCCTAAAATATATGCAAGCTGGAGCCTCAAATGCCCCAATAATGAAATCATGTGTCAGGTATGTCACCGTGTGCATGATATTGTCTGCGAGATGCTAGCATCATATGCCAATTGCAGCATCAGACATTCAGCTCCTGCAGGGAAAGGAATGTTCTTAAAAAAAAAAAAATTGCTGTCAGCCCTGGGAGGTCTTATCTTCCCTGCAGAAGCAATCCTTAACATCAGCTTGCAGGTCTTGATTTATATTTATTTTCGATTTCCCACATTCAGAGATTTACAAAAGAAATGGGAGCAAGAATCACAGTGTGGGTGGCTTAGTAAAGTTGCTAGACCCATGGGTTCTAAACCGAACATTCTTTTTTTCTAGTAGGAAAATAATAGTTGTTTCTGCAAGTGATGGCTACTTCTCAAGTCTGGGTCGTTTAATTTGAGAATGTATTGGATATTTAGCTTGTATCGGGTCATTCAAGGTATACATTAAATGGTATTGTATTACTGTACTTTTGCTTGTTTAGCACTGGTGGCGATTAGATTCCATTGTAGTTCACACTGTCGCATCCTACCATTCCGTCAGGTGCATTTCTGAAGATGCCGGTGAGTGTAATGTGCAGCAGTGATCGCTGACGCTTCAGTCAAATTGGTAAAGATCAGGGATTTGTTTTCCTTTTTTGAGAGTAACTCATGAAGGGCTACCACTAAACATATGGTAGCTGTTCTTTTATATCATGGCAACTCATTATGTGGCCCGACAGATATTTTGGACTACAACTCCCATGATCCTGCACCATTGACTATGCTGTCTAGGTTTCTTGGGATTTAAAGTCCAAATCATCTGGAGGTCCACATAATGAGTAACTGTTGTGGCCAAAACCAGTGGTAATGCAGTGGTAACACAGTTATCACTGCATTACCGCTGCATTACCTTAACACCGAACTTTGGGTTTGGAGGTAAGGAGGAGGAAAAACCTTCAGCAAAATGCTGGAGGTAGTCTGCCACTTTACCACCCAAAAATTAAATTGTCATTTTGGCAGAATTACCGCAAGCGGTAATTCCACCAAAATCCCCAATGGGCTCCATAAATGGGGACTAACACCGCCATATCGCCAATTGTAATCTGGCGGTAATTCCACCAGACCAAATGGCAGTAACAGTAAATCCATTTGGTGATAGCTCAGTGGTTTTACCGCTGAGATAGCACCAAATTTGTAATAAAGCGGTTTATATCTACACACTGCATCAAAACCATGTTATCATTTAAGTTCACATTTGCTCGGTTGCTCATTTTGTCTTTGGAATGGGAAATTACATGGATGAGCATGCTAGAAAACCTTTGCACCCGGATGATTACCCATTCAGGCTGCCCATCTCCTTGTCTGCAACACCACCATCCACTTTGCATAGTTTCTCAATGCACAAAAGAGCAGCAGTGCAAGCAGGTGGGGGAGGCGTTCCGAGCATGACTCTTATGTGCCGGTTTATTACTTTGTGTCTTGAATAAAGATAGGTTAAATGGTCCAGAGTGTACTTCCCAAGTATGTTCAGCTAATCCTCACATCTGAGACAGTAAAAGGGTAATGAGGCCATGAGACTACCAGCTGCCATCTTTGCATGCCATATATATGTAGCAGAGCCAGCAACAAGTATATGTGAAGCTCACCCACACAGCCACTCTCATTATTTCTATGCACAGCAAACTCTGCTTCGCCTTTAAGTGATGAGTCAGAAATTAAAGTCGGACGCGGGTCTGCCATGTTTTTGGTTAAAGACTTTTATTCATAGAAAAATGGGTTGGGAAAAGGCCTCTCTGATCCTTCTCTAAGAGGAATTTCCCTACCTAAACCAAAACTAAGGATTAGTCTGTGTCAGGATGTCAAAACAAAACTGTCCTCTGTCCAAACGTTCTATTCTGACTGGCCTGGTTTACTCTCTTGCCAGGAATTCAGTTCTTGCATACTTGGAGTCTTTGACCGCTCCTACAAGTCTTTATATATAAGGTTGGATAACGATGGACTCCAGCCTGCTTTCTCCTCAGAGCCGCCTTCTCTTCGTTCCCAAGTTACCTGCAGCTTCTGCAGGACACTCCTGCTTCCCTCTCAACTTCGTTAAGTGGTGCACTGCTTTTCTCTGTCAGCAATGCCCATCAGCCTTTCACCAGCTCGTGGTGTTCCCACGGCGGATCTTCCCTCGACAGCTTTGTTCTCGGTCTACAAACATCTCAGAGAGAGAGGGCCATCAAGTTCAATATTTATCACTATTTACATCCATAGTTCCTTAGATATCTGTCAGAAGGAGCCGGAGGGAATTAGAACAGTAAACCGAATTTTGACAGGTCTATTCATCAATACTTTTTTTTATAGGTGTCCATGGCCATCCCCTCCAAGATTTAATTTAGAAATTGTATGACTGCAATGATCATAGATCGTGATTCTCCCGCGAGCATGCAAGGCCAAAAAGTTTCAGCATCTTTCGAACATCTAGCTTTGATGAGTTTTCCAATGTATCTCGTGCGGATCTCAGTTAGACCTGTGCAGAGTATGACAATGTGCATTCATGACTCAACGTTTCCTTCCTGATTGCAGAATCAACATTTTGAATCTCAGACTTGTCTGCACGATTTAAGAACCTGTCTTGTTGGCATGATGTTAAGATGAAATCTCAATAATTGGGATCGATACCAATCCCAGAGAAAATGTCTGAGGTACTCAGGGACTGAGTCGAATGATTTTGTTTAATTCGTCATATGAGTCTGACGCTAGTAAGTGGCTATTTTTCTCTGCGTTTCGATCCAGGCATCGTCTTTCAAGAGTTTCTACAGTTTTCTGGGGTTTAGTCGTAGAGTATTTAAACTGAGACCCAATGAGTCAATCGTTTTCAAACATGTTTTCCCCCATTGATCCAGAAGTATATTTTTTCTCCCCTTTTTCTCTTGTATAAAGAATGAGTAGAACTCAGATTTGGGCTCCATTATGCATTTCCTAAAGAGGGATACGGTTTTCCAGAATGTAAGGACATTCATAGATGCCAGCCCAGCTCAAATCGAATCACTGCATTTGGAAAGTTCTGAGGAAGTCTCAGTGTTTTCCTCCAGAAGAAGGCTTCCAGGATATCCCAGATCTTCCAAGCTGTAAATTTACATGATTCCGCTCCATGAGCCGAATAACGAGGCTGGCGGTAGCCGTGCCTGTAATACAGCCACGGCTGCCACCAGTATTTTATTTTTTCCGGTGCCCAGAATTGGGCAATTATTGGGTCATTACGGCCTTGCCGGACCTGGTTTGTGCCCGTTCCTGGGTGCCAGAAACAATTCTACCCCATTCCTATTTTAGCCCCATAGGGCTCAATGGGAATGAGGAAGCCGGATGCACCTGCACCATTATGAACGGTGCCGGTGCATCCGACATGCTGTGCTCACGGGTGCCGCTCTGCTCGCCAGGTCAGACCTAGTGGGCAGAAAGGCACCCGCAAGCACAACTCGTAGTTTGCCGATCCAGGACCTACGGTACTGGCAAGCTTACCATACTGTAGTTCCCGGACCGGCAAACTTGTAATGAGGTCCCATATGTCAAACTGGGCAGGGCCTTGGATCTGTAAAAAGCGATCATCGAAAGAATTGAGAATTTACAATATTTTCTGTAAATGAGTCTGCCTTGCACCGATAGCGCTTTGATTTTTGTCCATAGCTCCTGTCGGTGATCGAG
Organism: Ambystoma mexicanum; assembly: GCF_040938575.1. Lineage (NCBI taxonomy): Eukaryota > Metazoa > Chordata > Amphibia > Caudata > Ambystomatidae > Ambystoma > Ambystoma mexicanum. The sequence continues at coordinate 142,181,707 of NC_090929.1, forward strand.
TCTACCCAGCTGGAGTATATACATATTCCAAGATGAACCACAGACACAACCTGGGAAAGGATCTAATTTCCCAGGTACCATTTAAAGTTGGATTTCTTTTTTGACTGAGCCGCGAACAAAAACTAAAATATTAGTTTCAGCCACATTTATCTCCAATCCATTATTTTGCATATATTTCTGGAGATCAGTAAGAGCCCTTTGAAGTCCTATCGTCATATGGTCTATGAGGACTATATCGTCTGCATATAAAATACGCAGTATTGCTTGCCATTGATATGTGGTGGAAAAGTGTTGGTCCGGTTTCCACAATGTTTTAGATCTTCCAAGAAGAAGTTGAATTGGGTGGGTGCCAAGGGGCATCCCTGCTTTAATACTCAATGTGTATGGATTTCTTTTGTAAGGGTGCCTTGATCACTCAGTCTGATTTGAACTCTGGTAGTGGAGTAGAGGGCCCTAATTGAGGTCAGCATATCACCAGGACATTTCTCAGCCTCCATTTGTGCCCATAGTAGAGACCTGTCGACCATGTTGAACGTATTTCTTAGATCGATAAAGGCAAAATATACTTTGGATTGCGTTGAGAAAACGTTTGCCTTTAAGAGATTTATTATGAACAGGTTAAGTTCCCTCCCTACTCCTGGGATGAACCCTGATTGTCGAGGATCAGAGGCATTGGTATCTATCCACTTTATCAATGGTTTTAATAATAGGGCCGCAAAAGCTTACCTAGAACATCCAAAAGGGCTATGGGATGATAGTTTGAAGGGTTTGTCCTGTCTCAATTTTTCAAGATATGTACAATAATAGGTTTCCTCCAAGAATCAGGGATTGTTCATACACTCTGAACCTGAGTAAAAAAGATCAAAGGTAAATGGGATCCATACCTCTGTTTTTTTTCAGTGCGTTTGTTAGGCCATCCGGTCCGGGTGCATTCGATGAACTTGCTTTTTTTATAAGGAGCTCCAGATCAAGTCTGTCCATCGGGATGGTCCAAGGATGGTTCTGCTCGTTCTTCAGTTCTTTCAGAAGACGTGATCCTGTCCCAAATAGATTTCCAGAGAAATTACACCAGGCCTCTTCGGTTACCACTGTTACCACGTTCTGGTTTTATTTCTCCTCTGTCTTTGCTTGTCATAAACTTGCTTTCTCCCCTTACTAGATCTTTAAATGTGTTTAATAGGAGCTCTTCTGGCCCCTTTCTTTTACAGAAAAAGGGAAATGGGAAAAACCATTTTGATATTTCCGGCGTTCCTTAATTCGATGTATACCCTTTAAATGTTTATTGGCCTCAGCATGATTCGGAGCTGTTTCAATAGCTAGTGTTCTGTAATTAAACGACTGCACTGTGTAGATAGGGGATAAAGAATGTACAAACTGCTCAACATTCAGGACTTCTATTAGCGTGGGTAGGGATTCTTTTCCCAGCCATAAAGCCATGGTGTTTTCCACTCGGGCCCCCAATTCTACAGGTGTTTCTTTTAGGTATAACCTGATATTTCTCAGTTTTTGCTTATAGAAACTATTTTTTACCCACTCTTTTGCAACAACGCTTTTTTTATTTCACCAAAAGTAGCAGTACCCAAAGGATTCAACAGCTGATAGGAGTTCTGCTACTAGCCTTTTAGCAGAGGAGCCAGATAACACATTGTTAAGTCATCTCCCCAGTGGAATTGGTATGCCAACCTTTCAAAGTGGAGACAAGGAAAAAATATCCCCGGTTTTCCCCTTCTTTGTAAGGTTGCAGCACCCAATGGGGTAATATGGGTCTTTTTTGAGAAGCAATGAACCAATACAGCGTGGTTTGAAACCAATCCTCGGCCTGGATCTGGTTAGCGGTCAACTGCGTCAGTAGATTTGCTGTCGTAGCCATCTCTACCTCTTCTGTTATCTTTGTGATTATGATGGTAACCTCCTCTTCAGTGAAACCAATATCTTGTTCAAAATTAAAGAAGTCAATATCTGGTACACAACCTTCTGTCGGTTTAGCTGGGAAGGAGAACACCTCCTCCCGAACTTCCTGAGGTGGTTCTATCTCTTTAGGGGTAGGTATCTCCCTTTGTGGAGGAGGCTCTTCTTGATGGTTTTGTTCAACAGGGACCCGGGGAGGTCTTCTAAGGCTAGGTTTTATCCCTAGAGGTATTCATAGAGGAAGTTCTATCTCTGCCTTGATTAATTTAATGTTAGTATTTGGCTTCACCTCATAGTCAGATAACCTAAGGGTGTTGTGAGAAACCTGAGGTGTTTCTCCCAGGTTATTCCTGGGGATCCTTTGTTCAGGTGGTCAGGGGAGGGCCATCGCTCTTGGATCCCAACCCTGGGATCCAAGAGCGGATAAGCGAGGGAGGATCACCTGAGCAGAGGGTCCTTGGAGACTGCTAGAGAAGCGCTCTTGGGCGAGACGCGGGCTCCCATTTTCTCTGATTCACCCCTACCCGATATCCCAGCAGTCTTTATGGGATATCGCTACCAAAATTCCATCTCCCCAGTAATTTCCCTTATGGAAAAGAGGAAACCCCAATACTAATTTTGCCTCTCTACAACACTACAAGTCCCATAATCCCCTTCTTCTCTTAGAATATCAAGGGTGATGTAAACTAACACCCAGGGGACACCCCCATTTTAACTCCCATAATCCCATTCCCCTATTGAAATGCACAAGGACTGGGACGAGGAAGAGGCAGACGTGAGTCGTGAGGATTAGCCATAGGAATCAATGGGCAATTAATTCCTATGGGCAGTCTCCATGTTGTCCCACTAATGAGGTCAGGCAGAGTCAGGCAGGGAGGGACAACTACTCACACCTGACTCCAATCAACTCTGGCTGGGAGTATTTAAGCAGCAGCCAGAAACAGCACTGTGAGCGAGTCGGGGATGCTCGAAGGTGCTGGACAGCAAGGTAAAGCCCTAGTGAGTGGGAGAGACCCTGGGGGACCTCGAGGAGGAGAATAAAACTGCCCAAACACTGGCCCTGCTACCAGAAAGGAGATTGCAGTGTGGAGGAGGAAACCACTTCCAGAAGGCAAGACCAGGGGTAGCTGGGTTTGCCTGGTGGTACCAACAGTTAAACTCCTGCCCTGGGCCAGGCAGGTGAACCCAGGTCTCTGAGGGGCACAGGAAAAAGATCATGACCTCCTACTTGCATCCCATTTCGGCTCCTGCAGCTCCCAATGACAGAAAATACCATTTCGGGGACCAATGAAGTGGGAGCCAAATTAGCCTAGAACTGTGAGGCTGGCAAACGTGAAGCCGACGGAGGGATCCCTGCAGAACAGGGTGAAGCATGATGCCCCAATGAACATTGTGTTGATAAGAGTGAACCCAACAGAGGGATGTCCGCAGTAGATTATCTGAAAGGACATTAAGACTTGTGAATGCAACAGGTGAAATTGTTTAGGAAAAAGCCATAGTGAACCCGACAGGGCAGGCTAACATTCGAGAAGGGTCTGAACCCAGAATAGGGGGATACAAGGGTGAAAAGGCATCACCCAACGTACATACAGAAAGGAACTTTTTTGTTTAGTTATTTTGAACACATCAGGTCCTCGAAGGCAAGAGACTTTTTTATTGTATAAAATAGATTTAACCACCGAAGATCCTGATACCTGAGAACGGAACTGTAGTCTTGTGCTGGGAAAGTTCGAGAGTGTGCTTTTCTCAGGAGTCCTGCCTTGTCTCAGGCTCAAAACGCCGGGAAGGGAAACCCCGGCTATCACATTCTGACATATAATTTTGTAAGCACTTCTTTCTTTCTTTCTTATGAACCCTATCCCACGCTCTTTTTGTATTTAGTTGTAAGGATAGGCAATGTTTTGTTTTTTTTTTAGTATAGGCCCTTTTATTTGACAAGCCACTACTAGGACTGCATTATTATTATTTGATGGTTGGAGCTTGCTCCCATCTTACATTTAGGTTTAGATTAGCTGTTTTTCCATCCTGCCTATACAGTATAATAAACACCCTTGAACTGTGATCACTTGTGTCTGTCTTTACTGCTGCCAGCATGAGTTCCTTACAGTGTCCAGTAAGGGGCAGCCTTGATAAAGTAGCCGTTGACATCTAATGGGAAGTGAGAAATGTATCCAATATGTTCTGTTACATTTTAAGAATGATCTCAGCTGTGGGAGTTTCAAAAATGAAATCTTCTTCTAGTTGTTGCATAGTAAGTATCATTTAACATACTCATCGCATAACTATTCTGTATTACTGTTGGGTTCCCCAGTTTGTGTCAGATGAGCCAGAATCCCACTCCTGATACCATATGTGATGAGTCAGAAATGAAAGTTGGACACAGGTCTGAAATGTTTTTATCTTTATTTAATAATGTGTTACAGTTTATGTATAAACTTTTCACATGATTATATCAAACATGTATAACAAAAAAAAGAAGTTTTTAGAAGATTTAAATCACATGAAATCACATAAAATCAAAACCAAATACCATACGGTATCACACATTATCTGAAGACATTTCTTAAATAAAATAATAACAATAAATTTCATTGACTAATATAGAGAGTCATCCAAAAGAAAAATATAGAAATCAGTTACAGAGGATAATAATTAACAAATGATTATGTAGGTATAATGCAAAAATACAGGTGAGTCACTGCAGACGGTTGCATAGTTCTTAGATAGATATGCCTAGCATTGTTTCAATCCTGAGCCATATATTGTACATTGCCATGTGCATTTTTAGCCTATTTGAGTTCACACAATAATACCAAAACATAGGTTCCTCAATAAATTCCATATCATGGATGTGGTTACTGTAGTGCAGACGGTATACTTTTAACATAAGGGGACACGCAGTCAATAAATGTTTTGCTGTTTCCATGATTTGGCTATTTTTACACATCCGGCAAAATCTATCTTCTGTTGACAGTTGGTTATAACAACCTTCGTTAGCAAGGACAGGTAAGTGATCCATTCTCAACAAAAGGAGAAAACGTCTAAGTCTACTAGATAGGCACAAATTCAAGTAGCTCTGGGTGTTCTTAAATGAATATAGCATGTAATGTACAAACTAGTATGTTTTAAGTGTACTCAAGGGCTCATAATTTTCCAACCAGTCCCAGAGATCTACCCTTTTTGACAAAGCCATTTGCCTAGAGTTGTTAGTTCCGTTCCATCTAGGAGTCCAGCATATAACCTTGTGAAATGATTCCATTTTCGCTTTTAAGGGATAGTTACACATGTCCTTGGAAAGTTCTTGATAAATGGAAGCCATAAGCGAATTCACAGGGTTTTTTTCTCATCCTACGATAGTTCTCAGCTCTTCTTTTCAACACAATCGATTTTAGAGATCCAAGGCCTAATTCGAGCTTAATAATGGCCATTGGTATGCATTGTGGGAGGCCTAATATTCTCCTCCAGAATTTTCCCTCCACCCGTTGAAGCCATTTCAAATCAACGGATAGCAGCGTATCCAGACCATAGACCACCACAGGGGCACGGGCCTGTGTGTATAGTTGCTGCACACCTCTTATTGTATATCCACACTTCTTATTTGAAAATCGATGGACCAAAGCTGTTACTTGGGCTGCTTTAGTTGTGCGTGACTTAATACAAGAGATGTAGTCGCCAGTCGCATCTATTTCTACACCCAGATATTTATATGTTGAGGTATATTTTATTTCATAATCTTGAATAATTAATCTGGGGCGGGTGAGCCTCCTTCCTGAGAATACCATAAATCGTGTTTTTTCTTGATTGATAATGAGACCATTTGTCTCAGCATAGTCCCACAATGCATAAGCCGACCTGTGTAACCCACTGAATGTATGATCCAATATAATAAGATCATCTGCGTAAGCAAGTACAGGGCAGTGTGCAGACCCAATTTTTATGGGACAATTATGTACTCCTGAGACCGCTGCAGGAATGTCGTGGGTGAATAGGTTGTACAGAAAAGGAGCAGTTACAAAGCCCTGCTTGACTCCCCTATTCTGGGCAATTAGATCAGTCATTGTGCTCTGGGAATCCAACTTAAGTCTGGCAGTAGTGTTATGATGTAAAAGCCTCAAGTAATAATGGAGTTCCTCAGGGCAGCCCAGTTGTTCTAGTTTTCGCCATAGTGTTGCTCGTGGTACGAGGTTGAAAGCGGCTCGGAAGTCAATAAACAGGAAATATAGTGGAGGGTTGTCGTTCTTCCTGGCCCTAGTATGCAGAAGATCTAAAATTAACAAATTATGGGTGGTTGTATAACCTTTTCTGAAACCACTTTGAAACTGATTCAGTATGCCTGCTTTATTGGCCCACTGCTCCAGCTTCTCTAGTAATAGTGATGCAAACAGTTTACCTGTACAGTCCAGCATATAAACTATTCTGTAATTTCCAGGTTCCATCCTGTGTCCCCTCTTGAATACTGGAATTAGAATGGAGGTTTGCCAGGAGGCTGGGATTTCACCAAATGTTTTTGGTTAAAGACTTTTATTCAAAGAAATCTATCATCCTTCACAGCTCTCGTTTCCCGGGCACCACAAGCAGGGACAGCCCCACTTGACAGCACCACTCCAATCCTGGCACCAGCCCCTTGAATGTGCTCCACCCTACTCTCCATACGCACAGAGCGCTTACCATCAACAACCAAAGCATGTAGCCATTTGCCAAACTGGCTCCCCTTCAAACACCAGCCTCCAGTCCACGCGAGCACTGCAGAAGAGGAGGCTTGCCCTCCATGTGTTGGTTCCCATCGCTCAATTAACCTATGTGCTAGAACCTCACACCTCGATCCTCCACTTTATAATCTCACCTTCCCACCACCAGATGATGCCAGACTTGCTAGACTCTGCTCATGTACGAGCCCACCCCCACTTCCAGACACTGAGATGCCTTCCACCCCCACTGTCTTCAATGTCCAAAACAACATAATAGCCACCACCTAGACCTAATAGCCACTACCAAATCCAGGCTCCTCAGTGCCTCAAGCCTGCTGCTCCCACTTGCCCCCCCTAATCACTCTATCTTTAGGACCAACAGAATGAATGCCCCTGGAGGAAGCGTTGCACTCATCGCCAAATCGTCACTTCAGCTTCCACCCATAGCCATTCCGCCCATCCCTGGGTACAAAATGCTTATTCTCAAACTTAGCACAGACCTTCAATCCGCCTACAACATGTTTCTCCTGTACCAACAGCCCAATTGCTCCAGAATCCCAGACATAACTATCCCGTTCCTGATCACCCCTCTCCTAAATACCTCCACCAAATGTATCATCCAGGGGCACATTAACCTTGGATTTATGCACACAACTATTCACAAAGCCACAGCTTGCACAAGCATTAGGAGATATGAACTTCACCAAATGGATCTTCTCCCCCACCCATGCCAAAGGTTGCATCCTGGACTGGGTACTCTAAACCAATGTCACCATTGATGTCAAAGCCATCAACTCAGTAGCTTGGTCTGACAATTCCCTCAAAGAGTTTGACATTTCCCTCGATAATCCTCCCTCAGCACAGCTTCCTCCTTTAAGCCAAATATTAGTCTGAAGCAGCCATAAACTCACTCTCAAGCTGCTTGATTCCATGCTCCAGACCCTCCTCAGTTCTCAATCACTACCAGATAATAAGAGCCCCCAAGACCAAGCCAATGTCTACCATCAATGCCTTTTCCTTACTAAGAACCAGCATGCACCCATCAAATCCCACACTCCAAAGCCTCACAAAAAACCAACACTTGGTTTACTGATGATCTCATTGCCCTACATAGAAACAAAAGAGCCCTCAGACACATATGGTGTCCCTCCCCAAGCAACAGCGAAACACTCTCTTTTACCACCAAACTCTATAAGAAAAAGATTGTCTCTCACAAAGCCAACTCATATAACACTAGAATCTCTGAAGCAGCCGCCAACACTAAAGAGCTCTTCTCTATCCTGAAAGAGCTGAAGAACCCCTCCCCAGCAATCACACCGACCTACTCAGCGAAAGCATTGTGTACTACTATAGTGGACTCCCTTGCCAACAAAATTGATTCACTAGTGATCAAAGTTGGAACCAAAAGAGCCACGCTAGCTGCAAAAGCCAATGAACCCCAGGACATAGAGTATCCCCAAATGGCCCCATCGTCTTTCTTTCCTTTTGCTTTCTCCCGAATCACTCAAGAGGCAGTCCTGCAAACCATCTCTGCCGTGAAGCCATCAATCTGCAAGGGTGACACCGGTACAGCACACATAGTTAGGTTCTGTGCCCCCACCCTCTTACTCATCATCACAGACTTTGTAAATGCCTCTTCCTGTCAAATGAAGTACCCACCAGTATAAAGTCAGCCGGATCACACCCCTACTCAAAAAGCCCTCCCTGGACACCACCATCCCCACAACTTATTGTCTAATTACTACTGTCCTCTTTCTTCTTAAAGTCCATGACTGTATTGCTACACTCAAATACATTGCTTCCTTGAACAGAACCACCTCCTTGGAACCAGACAGTCTGGCTTCCGCCCCAAACATAGCACCAAAATAGCCTTACTTGACTTAAAAATCCAAATGGACAACATCCGAGACTCAGGTAGCCATGCCATCCTCCTCTTACTAGATCTCTTTGCTGCTTTTGACTTAGTTAATCATGACACCCTCTGCCAGCACTCCAGCCTGCACTTTCACTTCTCTCTCCTGAGGCCACTTCCTGGATCAAATCATTCCTCAGTGATTGTACTATTAGAGTCTGTATTGTCAATGCAACTGCCGACCCTATCTCAGCCCCCCTCGGAGTACCCCAAAGTTCCTGCCTGTCTCTCACACTCTATAATAATCTACCAAATCACTATTCGACCTCCTAGATTCCCTGGGCATCATCTACACTAACTTTGCTGATGATTCACACATTCTCATCCCTTTGACTGGGAACCAAAAACAAAGCCTATAGTACAATACAAAACCGGATGGCCACTCAAAAACTCTGTTTAAATGATGATAAAACAGAGCTCCTCATTGTGGGATCCCCCTACTGGCTACAAAATCTCAACCCATCCTTCTCCTCCCTGAGTATTGATGGTTCGGTCATCCCTGTTCTTTAAAATGTGAAAACCTTGGGTGTCCACCTGGATGCTGAGCTGACCATGACCAGACACATCAATGCTTTAGCTTCTTCCACTGCCCACACATCCAGGTTCATCTCCCTGAGCAGACAATTCCTCTCAGCCAGTAACTGCCTCAGACTTGTGAGAGCGCTCATCATCAGAGAATTGGACTATTGCAATGTACTGCTCATGGGCACAACAGCCTCCAACCTAGCAAAACTCCAACTCCTGCAGAACAAAGCCCTACAAGCAGTACTTGGCCTACGACGATCCAACCACATAACAGCAACCAGATGTTAAGTCCAATGGTTGCCCATCAAAGCTCACATTGATTTTAAAACCCTGGCATTGGCCATCGCTGCATCCACAAAGAGGCCCCCCTCTACCTCAAAATCAGTATTGCCCAAAAACTCCCGGTGTGCGCCCTAAGATCCAGCACCAGAATCTCTCTCATCACCCCTCTCTTCAAAAAAAAGAGAGCTAGGGTGGTCAGAATCTGTGTCATGACTCCCACTCTCTGGAACTCCCTGCCGGCTCACATCAGAAACAAACCCTTCTACGCTGATTTACAAAATCTGGTAGAAACGTGGCTCTTGGACAAAAATGAATAATACTCCTGCTCACTGATTACTTATTGTACATACTATACCTGCTTATTGTATCTTTGTAACGTACGCCGTGATACCCAAGGGTCTGGGCATTACAGAAATATATATAATGTATAAATATATAAATAATTAAAATGGGGTTCTAAAAAGTCCTCTCTGACTCTGCTCTAAGAGGAATTTCTCTACCTAAACCAGAAACCAAAGATCAGTCTGTATCAGGATGTCAAAACAAAACTGTCCTGTGTCAAAACATTCTATTCTGACTCTCACACTATAAACTATACTAAAGGGTGAAAAGTGAAATGTCTTTAACCTTGGAAGGTTTGGAAAAAGTGTTCATAAAGAATAAATGATTCAAACAAAAAAGTTCTCCAGAGAAGAAGGTCCATTGTTCCAGAGGCTAGTCCCTTTCTCCAGGATTCTGCCTGGCTCCTTGGGGCTTTTTTCACACAATAGTTCTTTAGGCCTCTCAAGGATAAAAATTGTTTGCGTTCTAGAGGGTAACTCCTTCCCCTAGGTTCCTTTTTTTACTCCTTGAGTTTTATCAACAATAGTTCTGTAGGACTTCCTTAGGCCTGCTGCCACACTTGCCCACAAAACTGTTAGCTTCACAAGTTCAGATGAGGTGGTTTGTTCTTTCTTGTTTAACACAGTCTTTTCCAATCTTCCTGGTATACTCTCCTGCCAGGAATTTTGTCACACACATTTGAGTAGCCTGGTTTACTCACCTGCCAGGACTTCTGTTTACACACACTTGAATGGCCCGGCTTATTCTCCTGCCAGGATTTTTGTCACACACATTTGAGTGGCCGTGTTTACTCTCCTGCCCGGACTTCTGTTTACACTCACTTGAATGGGCTGATTTACTCTCCTGCCTGGACTTCTGTTCTCGCACACTTGGAGTCGTTGCCCGCTCCCACAAGTCCTTATATATAAGAATGGATAACATATCCCTGTAATGGGATATCCTTTCATTGTTCTTCAATTGTTTGCACTTTGCATATCCACATAGGGTTTACTTGCAACTTAAATTCCCCCTTGTCAATATATCCAAACTGTGTTTTTGTAAATAGCTGTTCATGTATTTGCATTTAGTGTGCTCGCCAATACACCCCAGGTTCCCCTTTACTTCTGGGTGGATGCACCAGTCTTCTCTGGCTTTGATTCACTCTCTTGTGGTCTGCAAACGAAGGACTCCAGCCTCCTTTCTCCTGGCAGCCGCCTTCTCTTCATTCGCCGGCTCCCAGTGGCTTCTGCTGGACACACCTGCCTTCCTCTCAACTTCGGTAAGCTGTGCGCTGCTTTTCTCCATCTGCGAACACCCAGGGGTCCCTAACTGGTTCCTGGCATTCCCGCTGCTGATCTTCCCTCTGCAGGAAGAGGTTACCACTGGGAGATTCGTGATGACTCCACTGGATTTGTCACATTCAGTTTAAACCATGCAAGGTGTGACCTCTCGGCTGTTCTTTCTGACTACTCCATGGTTGACACTCTGCCGTGGTCCCAATGGCGTGTCATGTTTCAGAACTACCTGAAAGCACTTGATGGTGATGATTTCCCTGAGACTCAAAAAATAAGTTTGTCTGCAATAGACCAGGCATTGAATGCCGGAGACTTTCGTAGAGTACCTCAGTGGCCAACAAGCCAGATGGCATGGCATGTGACGCATCTTAATGGTGTTCAAGATGCAATAGAGTCTTGAATCAAAATTAATTATGAAATCCAAAGTGATAATAGAGCATCAGAAACTGCATGCAAGGCTGCCCACTTCCATGGATACTGTTGCAGAGTTTGTGACAATTCTAAGGGACCTGGCAGTATTAAGCAACATGAGGGACTAATTGATTGACGGTCAACTCATCATCCATGGCATTAACACCAAAGTTGAATTGGCCCTCTGGCTGAGTAAGGGTCCCAGGCTGGACAAAGCCATCATGATTGCAAAGGAGACTGCGCACTGGATGAGATGTATGAAGGACGTCAAGGCACCAGAATTCAAGGGAGAACTTTACACAGTGGGACGTTGTCAGGATTGTAACGACTGATGCATATCGAGTCCCAGATGAAGGACTTTGTCTGACACAATCAATGCCATAACAGTAAAGAACAGCTCAAATGAGGGAATGCTACGGGTGGGACAGTATAACCAATTTGGCTGGCAGCAAAGACTGCCCCCGCCAAAGATAAGCACTGCTCTTTGTGCAAGAAGCATGGGCACGTGCCATAAGAAGATAATTAGAGACATTGCCCTAGCTTAAAGTGATGAGGATACAGTTAAGGTGAATGGAACACTGGGTGAACTGTTTCTTCGCTTCACAAGTGCAGCAAATTAGAAGAGTCACAAGAAGCTGTTCTTTTTTTAGCAACTTGTTGGGGCTGAAGCAGGTTTCATAGCAGACTATTGGTCAGTTCACACTATTGTTCCTGCAATCATGTTTGAGAAATTGTTTCTACTCACAACTAGTGTGTTTTATGTCTGAAACCACATGATGTCATCTGTGTAATAAAAGGGCTGCACAGACCCACGTGTGGTAGTTACCAACCGAACTCCAGAGCTCCTGTCTCTGTGTCCAGCATGTATGTAGGAGGGGGCCCGGCCTTATCTAGTGCCCTACAACAATGGCGAAGAACACTTGATGTAACCCGTGTGCAGACCGGCCTGGCTGGTGCATGCCCTTACGAGTGCCTGATGCACGCTGCTCATCTCTTTTGTCAGGCTTGCCCTGAAGACCGTCGGCCTCCCCAACGGGTCCCTCTGATCAGAAGACTCACTGCCACCACTGCAAACCCCTTCAACCGCTACCCGCGGCCCATCACTGCGAAGACCCTGTGAAACCAGCCCTACTGTGACAAGACCACACAGACCAAGAAGAATACAAACCCACGACTACATACTCAACCCGAGAAGATGGAGTAATGAGGCTCAAGCCTCGGTATCCAAAAATCACAGCTGATGGATAAAGAATCTATCGGCAAGAAGAAGAACAAGCGCCGGAACGGGTCCAGCGTTGAGTGGGCGCATGCCCTGGTGTCCCCAGAGCATGCTTTTGTGTACTTGAATGTGTATGTCAGGGCAGCACTGACATCCATCGGTGAGCCGACGAGGTCCCTTGGTGCCTGGGCGCCCACCATCCGTGTTCCCGGTGTGGGCTAGAATGCACCGACTGAGTGGGATTGAGCGCGCCCAGAAAACAGCCGGTGATGATGGGACAGGCTGCTTGAGGGGCTCATGCTGGGAGAGGAAGAGCGGCTCACGCCACCACACTCATCGTGGGGCAGCAGCAGTGCTGGGGGAGAAAGCAGTCTGCTGCTGCACTGAGAGGAGCAGTTTTCCACCTTTGCAGGCCCAGTAGAACAGTGACCACATCCGCATTGAAGGACAGGTTTGCCACCCAAGGGAAAGTGCGAGGCTGGCCGAGCTGACACAGCGAATAGTGGCAAGCACCTGCCTGGGGCAATGAGGGGAAAGCGGCAGGGGTGTTTCTAGGTCTGGAAAAGACCCGGGGCTACACTAATGTCAGAACTGTCCGGACTGGGGGCTAGCTGGCCTTTTGTTTGTAGCTCCTGAGGTTCTATCCGGGGCTACAACCAAAAGACCAGTGGCTATAGACCCCTTAGCAACTCCCTAGCAACGCCTCTGGAAAGCGGCACATCTTCCTGGACTAATAAAGTGTTTTGTATGTATATAATGCACAGTGCCCCACTGGCTGGGTCATAAATGTATGTTTTGTTTTATTGCACAATTTTAAATGTGATCAAAGAATGGATATCCAATGTTAAGTGTTTGCACTGCTATATCTAACTTTACACCATGTCATTTTGTTTAATATATACTTGTCATGGGGTGTTATGTCTGGACCCTTCACAAGGAACGTGCAGTGTCACGTGTGAAGTGTCACGTGATGTCATCTGTATAATAAAAGGGCTGCACGGGCTCACGTGCTGCTGTTACAAACCGAACTCCACAGCTCCTGTGTCTGTGTCCAGCATGTATGTAGGAGGGGCCGGCCTTATCCGGTGCTGCCATAACAGTGTGTGGGATACAACAGCATAACCTTGACTAGGGATTGACAACAAGGGATTTGGTCAAGTCTCTTTCTCACCTCACCCTCCAAGCATGCCCACAAGCATCCTTGCAAGGCACGAGACGCACAGGCATGCACTGAACTGGACGTGCTCCCGCAGCGATGTGAGGGAGTTGAGGAAAGGGCACTAGCACGACTAGAAGGCGGCAGCTCATTACAATGTAACTTATATCAATGCAGTTGAAACATTCCTGTCCCTCACATTTGTGCTCCGTCAATGCCCACATCTAGACTGCTCTAGTCTGCTCTTCTGCATGCCTTCTATAACAACGTACCCCCCAAAGACAGCAAATCTTTCCAGTGACACTAATAATGATACGCTGCTATACTGGTTTGACCTAAAAGGAAATAGCTGTCTCCACCAGCTGGTTGAAATGTAGTCTCCTTTACACAAGTGAAAACAGTCACTGATGTTGTCCTAGGACACACGTGCCCCTCGCAGCCTTTTCAAGTCAAGATCAGATGGTTGGTGGGGCTACTAAACAGCCCAATGGTCGTCGCTGTCGCCTTAAAGAAGCACACCCATCACAACTGAGTATGTCAAATGTAGGACAATGACAGCCGAGTTGAAATCACACTTTAACCCGCAGCAGATGATTAGGTGGGCAGCTTGACACTAGGGGGAATATTAATGGCACACAGTCTGTTGCCCATGGTCTATTAAATTGATCACAGGCAAAAAAGACTGCATACCCAAGGCCCGTGAGCCGGCTTCCGCTGAGCCTGCCGCAACGCAGAGAACGGGTGCAAAATGAGGCTGACAGGCTCATCAGGAGCGACGGGAAGAAAACAGAGAACAGCAGGGGAGAGAGAGAGAGAAAGAGAGGGAGAGAGAGTGGGCCTCATTATAAGCATGGTGGTCTGGGAACTACGGTACCGGTAAGCATGCCTGTACCGTAGTTCCCGGACCACCATACTATGAGCAGTGCTCGTGGGCGCCGGTCAGCCCGCTAGGTCTGGCCTGGCGGGCAGAGTGGCACCCGCAAGCGCAGCATGTCGGATGCACCGGCACTGTCATTGACGGCGCCGTTGCATCTGACGTCCCCATTCCCATTCAGCCCTATGGGGCCGAATGAGGATGGGAGTACCTTATTGCCAGCACCCGCGAATGGGCAATTACCGGGTCCGCCGACCTCGGCATGACCCGGTAGTTGCACATTTGTGGGTGCCGGTAAAATCACGGGTCCGGCGGCAGCCGTGCCTTTGTTACAGGCACGGCTACCGCAAGAGCAGTAATGAGGTCTGTATGTACATACGTAATGTGGCTAGCAGGCAATGAAGGGATAGGGCGGGAACGAAAGGGGATTTTGGGGGTTCACCCAGTGAAGAAAAGAAAATCCCGCTAGCACGGGAGTAAATGGAGTGGCGGGGTGGGTTGGAGGAGCAACTCCAAGGAGGATTCAGGGTGTGAACCCCCAAACCTCGCCCCTAATACGGCAAATTCCCGCCCATTGAACGCCACTCCAAAAAAGTGTGAAAATAGTGGTATTTTTGGGATGCAGCCTTCAGTGGGCGGGATTTCGACGTAGAGCCTGGGTATTTGAAGTGAAATCCATCAAATTTGAAAAAGAAAACATGATGAAAACACACAAAATAAGCAGACACTGACTGACAATAGGGTTGTCCAATAAGAAAAGAATAGCAAACTGCAGGCAAGTGTTTCTAATTAAACAGCAACCCAGATGTGTGGAGAAGGAGGGCAGATAATCAAAGGGCCTCATTCCAAGTTTGACAGTAAATCGGCTGTAAATCTGCCTAATTACTGCCAACATCCATTACTGTCACCACCACTTGGTCCCGTGGGTTTACCCGTGATTACAAGTGGTGGTAGGTCAGTGTGAAGAGACCATAGGTCTCCATAGGGACTTTGGTGGAATGACCATGAGCCCTTATTCTGCCACAGGAATTCCGCAGACTTTTGGTGCAAAAGTGAAGGATTTATCTCCAGTATGATGCTGCGGGTAAATTCTCCACTTTAAAGTCAACCTTGGAATTTGGAGGAGTGTTGCAAATGCCAGGAATTCTGTTACCACCAAAAAAGGTGGTGGTAATAGAATTATTGCCAGTTCTTTACCACTCTTCCAAACTCAGAATGAGCCCCAAAGAATTATATTTATCCGCCAATGCCATTTCTTCCTCTCCACACTACATACCATTTGTTTTGGCTGATTCAACTGGCACCTTTGCACCATCAGTCGTCAAAACCTAAAAAGTACATTTTATCTCAGCATTCTGGGATCGAGTTTTTTCTCTGCGACTGTCAAATAGCCTCAGGTTAGTGGCAGGGTGGAGCTTTTGTTACATAAAACCGTTATGGGTCGGGAAAACTATTTGATGGATTTTGAGATATCAATGGCACGTGCCGGTACATGAAGATGAGATTTAGCACGCTTCCCTTAGCGCCAGTAACACATGCCTGGTACAAAACAGGAAATATCTGCTGCTCCTTTTGTCCAACTGTAGTTGGAGATGTGCAGCATTTTTTATTTTTTTGTCCAGGTTACTGCTGTGTAAGGATGGGGAACCTAAAAACATGCTTAAAGAATGATGGGGTTCTTTCATTGCACTCCCCAACAGGGTGTTTGCAACCTTAAATTATCTACTGAGAGCCTGGAGAAGAAGGAGTAACAAAATACGTCCATTAGTTCCATTAGTATGATGCATTTTGATCCAATTTTGTAATCCTGCTATTTAATTGACTTTGTCGATGAAGCTCTAATGATGGGAGATAAATGGCTGCAAAATGAATGATTTTTAGTTGGCGATTTTATATGCTTTGTATTCTAATTTTATTGTTTGTATTTTCTTTTTTGTTTTTTAGCCGAAATAAAGCTTGTTGTAACTATCATATCTCAAAAGAGGAAGGGGGTGAGAAAGTATTATACTAGAGAGAGAGCAACCACAAATAACCAGAAAACATTACTTGTGGAGGCAAAGCCCAAATGCTTCACAAATGTCATGAGAAAAAGCAATTTTGCAGTTAGTCATTATGCATTTTTATTTCGTAAGAAAAGCATGTGTTTTAAGCTTTTTTAAAAGATTGAAAGAAGAAAAAGATTCGAATAAAGATACTTTATATCTTTCTTAAAGCGTTTGTAAGTTTTTGTGCCAAATATAGAGTATGGAATGAAGATTTCTCATGATCGTATGGAGTGGAGATTTTTGAGGATCTTATGGATGGAAGATTTCTGAGGAGATTATGGAACAGAGGTTTCTGAGGAACATATGGAAGGGAGATTTCTGAGGCGATTATGGAACAGAGATTTCTGAGGATCGTATGGAATGGAGATTTCTAAGTATTGTATGAAATGGATATTTCTGAGGATCGTATGGAACAGAGATTTCTGAGGATCGTATGGAACAGAGATGTCTGAGGATCGTATGGAACAGAAATTCCTGAGGATCGTATGGAATGGAGATTTCTGAGGATTGAATGGAATAGCAATTTCTGAGGAGAGTATGCAATGGAGATTTCTGAGGATCGTATGGAACAGAGATTTCTGAGGATCATATGGAATGGAGATTTCTGAGGATCAAATGGAATGGAGATTTCTGAGGATTGTATTGAATGCAATTTCTGAGGAGAGTATGGAACAGAGATTTCTGAGGATCGTATGGAATGTAGATTTCTGAGGATCATATGGAATGGAGATATCTGAGGATCGTATGGAATGGAGATTTCTGAGGAGAGTATGGAACAGAGATTTCTCAGGATCGTATGGAACAGAGATTTCTGAGGATCATATGGAATGGAGATTTCTGAGGATCATATGAAATTGTTAAAAAGTAATCATATAGTGCCTCCTTATTATGAATACTGGCCTAAGCCCACTTGCGTTACACAGAAATCCGTGTTCTGTAATGTTCCGATTTTGGGTTAACTTCGCCGCCATTTTAAGACTCATCCGCCATTTTATTTCAACTCATGTTCCATGTCCTAAAATGGTGGACTGTGTTTTCAACTTGCAGCCAAGCTGAACGACCTTTGAGCTCTGTTAATGTTTAGGCTGACTGAGAGCAGACTGTTTGACCAATGTAAAGAAGCTTTGTAACTCGAATGAACTGCCATCCAAGTTGTGTCTGCGCTCACAAGCCTCATCCTTATATAAACAAAGAGACAATGGAAAACAAACTCAGACTGTGTGGTCTGGCTGAACTACATTGTAGCGATTCTTGGGACAAGGCTTACCGTGGATTAGGAAACCAACAATCTCATTGTAATTTCATGGACATGCAAACTTGTTTTGATCCCTTGTATAATATTGTAACATCTGTCATGTGAACTAGGCACAAACTCTAGCCAGTAGCTTATTAGTGTGGAGAGGGGTTGGACAATGTTTCAAAAATAGTGTAAATATGTCTGTGTTTAGATGTCCATCACTCTCACTCCTCACTGTGTCTGCTGGTACACACTGCAAGATGTTGGGAGCCAGATAGCTATCTGTTTTGCTTTGACTGTACAGAAAAAAAAAATACTTGTATCTTTTCAGCCTGTGATTGGTGTATTTTGTTTTGTGGTACTAAGCCTCGATATTTCTTTGGTCTTTCAGATGGCACCCAAATAGGGACCCTCAAGATCGATGCCACCTCGTTGAAGAGAAGACGTGGCTATCAGACCAGGATCGGACGGTGAGAAAAAAGGGGGCCCCTTTGTATGAGACCCAACACCTCGACAGTACTGCATGATACGATCCCTGGAGGGTTAACATGCCGTCCGCGAAGGCATCTTGACAAGGGTCCACATATCGAGGCTGCCAGTTTTGCCGAAATCACCAACCACGAGGGTCCTTTGTTCTTTGTAATGCGATCGGACCTCCTTTGTCCTTTGCAATCAGGTGAGTCGTGCCCTTATTCCTAAGTATCCTGATATTTGGTTGCAGTTTTGGACTCGCGAGTTCAAACAACGCCAGGTAACACCAGTGATCTTATATGCCTGGGAAAGTGTCTGCCTGTTTCAGGGCCACAGGAGGGGTCGCCGGCATGTACTATGTACTGCAAGCATGGCATTGGTAGTATATTATTCAACGATATTTGGCACAGACAAACTAGACATGCTTCTGAATTTCAGTGGCCAGTCAATGGTAGTTTTGAGATTGTCCGTATAGAGTATTTAGAGTCTATATTGTTAAAAGAAAAAGTCTAGGCCTGCAGCATTTTATGTAATTCAGAATTGGAAAAAAGAAGCTATGCAGCAACTTAAGAGTAAAGAGAAACATGCACGTCGTCACATGTCTAATTCAGGGAATGCATTATTGTACGATCAAGATCAACAAAAACAGTTGGAGTCTGTTAGAAATATGGATAGGGCTTTCCAACTTGGTGTACAGAAAATATATCCGTCTAAGGTTTTTCATGCCTCAGACAAATTAATTGATAAACCTTTAAATGAGCGTAGGACTGTTGCCACTGCACCACCTCCCCATGTGCCTCTTCCTGTTGCCTTACGTCTTCCCGCTGCTGCACTTCCTCCCGCTGTTATTCCTGTTCCTCCCGTTGTCCCTCTGCCTCCAGTTGTTGCTCCTTTTCCTGTTGTTGCTCCCCCTTCTGCGTCTCCACCCTAACCGATACTTGCTGTTTCCATAATTCCATCTTTACCACCAGCGGTAGTGTCTCCACTACCTGTTGTACAGGATTTGTCTGAACTCTCTTTCCCAAGTGGTTCTGCTCCACTTGAAACAATTGAAGGGGCAAGTGCTGAATCAAAGGTATTGATTTGTAGTACAGGTTCTAAAGCTAGAAAGAGGAAATTGTATGTATGGGCTAAGAAATGTATAGAAGAAGGTGAAAAATCAGCTGTTTTAGCTACAATTTCTGACCAAGAAAGAACAGAATATTTTTATAGAGGGGATGGGAATGCACTTGGCTGAAATGTGGAATGATTTCATGGACATGGATGTCCCACAAGGGTTGAGGGATTTGAATGTTTTAGCTTACTCAAGGGACACTGTGGAGAAAGCACATGAGCATGTCGAGAGGGTTTGTATGTGCAGAAACGGTTTCTTCCTTCTTGTAAATCAACGAATGAAGAGACGCAAATTTGCACAAGTGATGTGCTTAGATGGATTTCAGATATTTCGATATCTCCTATAGAAGTATATGATACATTTAGTCAGTTTACTCCAGAAATGCAAAAGAAAGTGTTACAGTTATTGGTAGAGTACCTGCAGGATGACTGTATGAATAAAAAGATTTGTTGCCCCGCAGATTTGATGATTATTTATAAGAGAGCATTTTCACCTGACACTGCTTTGACTACTTTGTCGCTCGATTTAGCCTTATTGCTTAACAAACGTTAGGAGTTGCCTACTTCTCAGTTGCCTATGAGAGAGGTTCCTCCGATATTTGTTCCTAAAGTTGAGATTCCAGCTAATGCTGCAATACGCGCAGCAGCCACTATTATTGAAGCTCACTATGTATCACAATTTTTTCATGTCCCGTTCTCCAGACAGAAGGTGAACACTATTAGACAGTCAATTCCAGACATTAGGAAAAATCCAACAGGGTTTTATAAAGAAATAGAATCTGTCTTGAATTCATCAGTTTTCACCCTGGGTGATATAGACTTGTTGTTTTCTGTGATCCTACCTGCTGACTTATGGAAACAGATTAGGACTGTAGATGATCAGGCAGGGCTGGTGACACATGGGTTAACCTAGTATGGTTAGACGGAGAAAGGAAAGCTGGTGAGAGACCACCACAGGTGATAGTAATTAAATTAAAGACTCTAGTTCCAGAGAGAAGAATAGTTTGGGACAAACTCACTGCTTGTACCCAAGGGAAATTTGAGGGTGCTACCGAATTTTTTAATCGGTTCAAACAAGTATTTTCAGAGTTTAGTGGACAGGATTTAAGCACCAAGTCAGGGAAAAGGTTGTTTGTGGATAAATTTGTGCGTGGATTGTTGCCTGATATCCAATCACAAATCATGACTTCCGAAAGTGCTTGGCAAGCTAAATCGCATTCCGAAGTACTGCATATGGCTCAGTATTACGAAAATAGAGTCAATAATGAAAAAGAGAGAATTGAAAAGAAAAAGGGAGACCTGAAAACCAAAGCATTATTGCAACAGATACTTAGAGGAACCAGAGGCCAGTTTGCTCCACAAGGTAATGCGCAGTTGGGTCCTGTACACATGAACCAATGTGCTTATTGCAGACAAGAGGGTCATTGGCGAGCACAATGCCTGATCCTTCACCAGAGATCGAATAACACATATGGTGTCATGGGTAGACGATCCAGAGGCTGCCTTGGGATAGTGGGTCCTGGTAGAAACCAGTTTGCTCCAAATCCACAGTCATTCTCGCAAGATAGTTAGCAAACTAGTATAGATAGCAGAAATATTTATGATAATCCTTCAACTGCCTATCTTTCTGAGGATCTTGGCTTTGATGATATATTGTTTTGCTAGGACAGCCTGAAGCAGGGTCTGGAGCCTGTACCTATTCCCATCAATCAAAAAGGGCCCTACGTTGAGATGAAGGTTGGGAATAGGAAGCAACTATTTTTGATAGATACAGGAGCACAGAAGTGTTCCATTGATCATTGACAGGTTCCAGGTATTCCACTGTCAGGGCAGAATAACGTCTCTGTAGGGTTTTCCGGTATGCCAGTGGTCAGTGCGGTTTCTCAACCGGTACCGATTTCACTAGGGCCATTCATGGAGCACTGTCCATTTCTTCTAACAACGAATTGTGGTGAGAATCTTTTGGGGTTGAATCTGTTGAAGGAATTAAATGCGGTAATTCATTGTTCTTTGAATGGAGTACATTTGACGATTTCACCCCAGCAATTTTCTGCTTCACAATTTTTGACTAAGCCTTTACCGTCTGAATTTAGTAAAGTTCTGGTATGGTTATGGGGGTTAATGACAATGATGTTGACATTTTGCAGATTGAACCTATTCAATTTTTTTTGAAACCAGGAGTTAAGTTGCCAAGTATTCCACAATATGAGATTTCAGTTGATGGTGAGCAAACTCTAAAAAGCATAGTTTCTGATTCTGTTCATCGTGGAGCGATTGAGGAAATTGCAGGAAGTTTGTGCAATAGCCCGATTTTACTGGTGTACAAGAAAGGAGATAATGTGATTCCTTTCCGTTTTATTATTGATTTGCGTGCTATCAATAAGATTGTTGCTCCACAATTTCCAATTGTGCCGGATGTGACCACAATATTAACGATGATTCCTGCTTCTTCTACTCATTTCAGTGTGGTGGATAATAAGAATGCCTTCTTTAGTATTCCCGTACACGTGGATAGTAGATATTTGTTCACGTTCACCTTAGGGGGATGCTCATTTACATTTACTCGTGTGACACAAGGATTCCAGGAGAGTCCGAGCATTTACAGTAGAGCTTTGAAGGAGCAGCCTGATACACTTGAGCTGCCTCCCACTTGTACATTATTGCAGTACGTTGACAACCTTCTTTTAGCTGTAGACTCAGAAGTTGCTTGCAAGGAGGGCACCGTGTTGCTGCTTATTCATCTAGCATAAAGCTTCATTGAAAAAGTTTCAATATTGTCGACAGGATGTTGCCTATTTATATCTCCTGTCAAAGGAGGCAAGAAGATTGACACCTAAACGGATAAAAAACATCTCTAGCATGTCTGTCCCAAATACACAGAAAGAGGTCAGAGCCTTGATAGGAATGGCTTCTTACTGTAGACAGTGGATCCTGAAATGTTCACTAGTGATGAAACCAATGTTGGCATTGACAAAGAAGGGCATTTATTTGCCATCACTGTGGAACTTGGAACACCAGAAAGCTTTTGATCTGCTCAAGACTGCACTGTGCTCAGCACCAGTTTTGGGCACACCAAATTATGATAAGGTCTCTGTTCTGTATGTGCATGAATGTGCTTTGGATGTCTTAATGCAGGAGGACAGGGGTAAGAATAGATTGTGCGGTTATTTTTCCTCCACGCTTGATCCTGTTGCATGCACTTTGCCGATATGCTTGAGAGCTGTTGCTGCTGCTGCTGCGTCCGTAAAACAAATTGAGGGTATGGTTTTAGGTCACTATTTAACCGTGATGGTACCGCACTCCGTAGACGTTCTATTGAAGAGAACGCAAATGAAACATCTTACATCAGCACGATTAACAAGATACAAGCTGATTCTATTTGCACCGCATTTCGAAATTACAAGATGTTGCGCATTAAATCTGGCTGAACTATTGCCTCTTCTGCAAGAAATTACTTGCAGTGACGAAATGTCACATGACTGATTCTATACCACAGAGAAAGAAACAAAAGGCAGGATTGATTTAAATGACACACCATTGAAAGATCCACAAGGGGAGATGTTTTGCGATGGCTCCTGCTTCAAAGTTCTGGATGGTACATCCACTGCTGCTTATGCCATCACTACATTAAGCACGATTGTTGAGACCATGAGAATCTTGCATAACTCTGCGCAGGCCGCAGAGATTATCGCATTGACTTGAGCTTGTGAACTTTCCCAAGGGCTTAGAGTAAATATATTTACAGACAGCCAGTATGCCTTTGGGTTAGTTCACAACTTCGGTAGACTATTGGCAGGACAAGTTTTCTTGACCTCACACAGAACAAAAATCCAACATGGTACTTTGATAGTTCAGCTACTCTCAGCACTTGCGCTTCCTACTCAACTAGCAATCATGAAGTGCGCCACACATCAGAAAGTTGCAGACGATGTAGGGAGAGGAAAACTTTTGCTGACAGGATAGCCAAACAGACTGCCACTGATTTGTGCTCAGAAATGTATGTCACTAAAGAAGCCACAAACACTTATATATTAGATGAAGGAATTGATTTGATAAAAGATATTCAAGCTGATGCCACTCCAGAAGAACTTAAGCAATGGGCTGAGGGTTTAGCAAGTTTGGATAATGAAGGGTGTTGGGTATACAATATAAAGAAACAATGGATGCTACCTGATGCTTATGTCACTGCAATGGTTACGATGGCTCATGGTCCTACTCATATATGTGCTAGAAAAATGTGTAAACTGCTAGAACCTGTCTGGGTCAATGTAAACATCTCGAAAACTGCTGAGCGTTTGGTCCAAAACTGTATGGTATGCTTACAGTATAATGTGGGGAAGGATACAGCGACACCAAGGGGTAGTTTTGGTCCCCTCCCTGTGCGCTTTGAGGTTATACACTTCGATTTCATCAAAATGGAACACTGCGACAACAACAAGTACGTTCTGGTAGTCATTTGTGCCTTTAGCAAGTGGGTTGAAGCTTTCCCTGTGAAAGATGCCACAGCAATGACAACGGCGAAAACCATGCTTAAGGAATATTTTCCTAGGTTTGGTTTGCCGAGGGTCATCTGGTAGGACAATGGTCCACATTTTATCACTGCTGTTATCCCGCAAGTATGCACAGGATTACAGATCGATAAACGGTTGCATTCGGCCAGACATGCTCAGAGTACCGGACTTGTAGAACGTCATAATGGTATCTGGAAGAACAAGCTAGCAAAAGTCTGTGCCAGCAGTAACTTGAAATAGCCAGATGCGTTACCGGTAGTTCTACTGTCCATGCGGATGACCCCACAGACTAGAACTGGACTCTCCCCCTATGAAATTGTAATGGGGAGACCAGCTAATATTTGGAATTTGCCTAAACCCAAGAAACTGAAAGACGTGGAGCATTTGCTTCTTACTGAATACTGTGACCAGTTAACTCAAAACTAATATTTGATTTATCAACAGGTGCGAGAAGCCCTCCCAGTTAAATACGAGGGGCCAGGTCATCGACTTCGACCTGGGGATTGAGTGCTTACAAAACCTTTGAAAGAGCATCCAGTCTTGCACCACGCTGGAGAGGACCGTTCCAGGTCCTGTTGGCCACACAGACCGCTGTACGAGTATCCAGAAAGAGACAATGGATCCACGCGACTCACATCAAGAAGATACCTTTTCCTCTGCCGCTTGACGAAAGAGAAGAGAAGGAGACTGTTTGTTCTGTTCCGTACAACAAGCCGTTTTTGAACAACACCAAGGGTGTCTCGGAGATTCTTTCTGAGCACGTGGGGCCTGGGGCGACTGCTGCTTTGTCTTCGAATTCTTCCTCGGATCTTTCTGCACCCTTCAGCAATCTTGCCTCTGTTTCACCACTTCCATCAGGAAGCAACAAGGCTCTGTTCGCAGATCACGCCATACCTGGAGTGTTGAGGTACGATCTGCATCCACGACACTAGACTTAAAGCACAGCACAGCTGTGCCCACAGGAAACAACTGTTGAGCTAGTCCCTTGAAACTCTCGCTGAAACATAAGTAAGTGGCCGGGACCAGCAAAGTTACCTACTATCAAGATAAACCACGTGGTCAGGAGATCACCAACGAACGAACTTAAGGAATCTGTTGCAGAAACTTTTTTAAATGAACTTTGAGGAACAATGCCTGTCGCTAACTCTACTCGTACGAAGCAACCGATCGTTCGTGTGGCTAACAAAGACATTGAGCATCAAAAGTCATGGTACTTGAGGACTTACTGTTTTCTTATGATAATGTTAACTGGTCTAACAGTTGTGATAGTCCTTGGGTTTTGGTACATTGAAGGGATGCGTCCACTTGAGACTTGTTACCTACTGAAAGTGTTCCCACTAGGTCTTCACCTTTCGTGCATCTGCCACTCTACCTCCTAGGGATTCCCAACACAGACAGAGTTACCACAATAACACTCTTCGACTTATCATGAATGCGACTCATGCAATCCTAAATAGAACGAATTGCTGGATATGTTTGCATTTGCCACAGCACGGGGAAAAAGGGTTGGGCTGGTATATTCATCCTCTTCCAATAGGGGTTGGGCTCTTCCTTTGAGTACTGCTTGCTATGCCTCTCTAAAGGCACTATTCTTTGGTCGTTGGAATGACAGCATCTCGGGGACTTCGATGGGACTAATTTGAATGAATTTGAAAGATGGGTCCTGACGCCTCTGGGATGTTCCCTTTTTGCAAATTGGAGCAAACTCAATGTTGCTTCTATAAGTCCTTCCGATAAACTTTCTAGACTTTTCCAATCGTTAATTTCTTTCAAGATGGCTCCCGTAGGCAACCGGGATGCCATGCCTCCTTCTTACACTATCAATCATAGCCCCAACTCTGTTTCTTTCTGCTTACAAAGGGATGGTTCTCAGTCAATGGGTACTTTTGAGGGTTGTATCAATATTGCAAATCTGACTAGTGAGGACAGACCTTTGTATGTAGGTGATCCTGTTTATTTTGTCTGTGGAATTAAAGCTTTTCCTTGGCTACCTAGAGATTGGCAGGGTACTTGTTATTTGGGTATCTTGCTACCAGGGGTATTTGTAGCCAGCATCTCTGAGGTCTCTAGAGCTCGTCCAAGGCGGGACGGGAATGCTGATACTCCTTCACAGGTCATGGGTGATGTAGCAAAATCCATTGTGCCATTTTGGGGACAGATCATGAACTCTGAGGATATTAGGAGACTGGCAAGGGTACTTGAGAGAACCATCAACAGAACCACTGATATACTATACAATATGACGTTGGAACAGAAAGCAATCAGATTAGTGGCTCTACAGAACCGGATGGTGTTCGACGTCATCCTGGCTGAGCGTGGTGGAATATGTAAATTGGTGGGATCTGCCTGTTGCGTTTTCGTACCTGACTCCTCCCCTACCATATTCAAGGCAATACAGAATCTGTGCGTCCTAAGTACAGAAGTACATGTTCCCGAGGGAAATTGGGATCTTAGTGCTTGGTTCTGGGACTTTCTACGGTGTTGAGGATGGAAGCTTCTTTCAGTCTTGGTGGTAATCCTTGGTGTTCTATTGTTCTGTTGTTGTAGCATACGATGTCTTCCTGCCATATGTTCGATGTTAGGGGGATGTTGTGCGCACACTGTGCGTAGATTAGAACCAAACATGCATGCACTCGAGAAAATGACTAATGTTTTTGTAATGAAGGATTTCACTATCACAGGTCTAATGATGATTGATATTTCTGAATACGGATTCTGATGTACGGACATTGAGACGTGGGGTTTTGAGTAAAATGAATGTTTGGGTAATACTCTTGGCCTAGGCCAAAAGGAGGGTTTGTTAAACCGTAATCATATAGTGCCTCCTTATTATGAATATTGGCCTAAACCCACTTGCGTTACACAGAAAACATCGTTCTGTAATGTTCCGATTTTGGGTTAACTTCGCTGCCATTTTAAGACGCATCCGCCATTTTGATTTCAACTCATGTTCCATGTCCTAAAATGGTGGACTGTGTTTTCAACTTGCAGCCAATCTGAACAACCTTTGAGCTCTGTTAATGTTTAGGCTGACCGAGAGCAGACTGTTTGACCAATGTAAAGAAACCTTGTAACTCGAATGAACTGCCATCCAAGTGCTCATAAACTGTGCTCATAAACTTCACCCTTTTTTATTCTTTTTTTTTCGAACATAAGCTTCATCCTCATATAAACAAAGATACAATGGAAAACAAACTCCGACTGTGTGGTCTGGTTTAACTACATTGTAGCGATTCTTGGGACAAGGCTTACCGTCGATTAGGAAACCAACAATCTCATTGTAATTTCATGGACATGCAAACTTGTTTTGATCCCTTGTATAATATTGTAACATCTGTCATGTGAACTAGGCACAAACTCTAGCCAGTAACTTATTAGTGCGCAGAGAGGTTGGACAATGTTTCAGAAATAGTATTAATATGTCTGTGTTTAGATGTCCAGCACTCTCACTCCTCACTGTGTCTGCTGGTACACACTGTGAGGTGTTGGGAGACAGATAGCTATATGTTTTGCTTTGACTGTACAGAAATAAAAGATACGTGTATCTTTTCAGCCCACGATTGGTGTATTTCATTTTGTGGTACTAAGCCTCAATATTTCTTTGGTCTTTTAGAATGGAGATTTCTGAGGATTGCATGGAATGGCAATTTCTGAGGAGAGTATGGAACAGAGATTTCTGAGGATCGTATGGAATATAGATTTTTGAGGATCATGTGAAATGGAGATTTCTGAGGATCGCATGGAATCGAGATCTCTGAGGAGAGTATGGACAATTTCTGTCAGTGCATGGAAAGGAAGGTTTGGTCTTTTGCATCTCGTGGTTGCACAGATGCCACAGGTCACTTGGTTGTCTAGATAATGCCGGTATCACTAGCAGATTTTCTTTGGGGCCCTTGTGCTTCAGTCAGTTCACTTGTTTGAGGTAGGTGTGTAGCCACACCAGCCTGCTGTTCCCATTCACTGACCAGATATTTTACTCTTAAGTGGCAGTGGCAGTCTGCATCCCCCGTGTGCCCCCAGTCTCTCAGACTGCCTGTTTCTCTGGAAAGCGAACATTTTTGCACACTTTCTTGCTATGCCTAATTTTGAATTATGGCCACTAAAATGACTCGTAGAGGCAGTTGTGGTTGTCGCCTTCTCCTTAGGGCCATGCTTCAATTTAGGTTTGTGAATTATGTGGATTCATTAAGCAATGCAGTGTTTGAGAAAGCTGCAAATGATTGGAATGACATGAGCATTAATCATTGTCCTCATCATGAAATACAAGCTTTGAAACCTCAGCTAAGCATGAAATGAATTGATGTCCTCAAGTAATACATTCTTGTAGTTTCAGCTTTTGTGATATTGAAGTTTGAAATGCGGCACTGAAGTCAAACTTCAGAGAACAGCTTGAAATTCATTATAAGAGTGTCCATTCACTTGACATCAGGCCTCATTAAGTGCTTGGTGGTAATTTGGCCATAAAACCACAGAATTACCACAAAACTTGCTTACCGTTACCGCCACTTGCTCTTGTGGGTTTACCATGGGATTACAAGTGGTGGCATGGCATGGTTGATTCCCATTTTTGTGATGAATGTGCCTAAAGCATGATGCTGTGGTAAAATACTCCCCTTGAAGGTCAAACGTATAGTTCGGTGGTGAGATAAAAACAACATTAATTCTGTTACAGCCAAAACAAGTGGCTGTAACAGAATTAACACTGTTTTGTTCCCACACAACCGAACTCGTAATGAGGCCTATAATATGTACAAGATGCACTCACAAATCATGTTAAATGTGAATGTAAGAACCATGTTAACTACGCACTCCACCACACAACCCTTGCTTTTGACATTGCATGTATCAACATCAATGATGTAATTAATTACTTGATGGAGACCATCACAGAGCAACAGTCGTTAAACCGGGAATATTGAGAATGCCCGGCTCGTACAGAATAGGTTTGGTGATATCTCAGCGGTAAATCTGCTGAGATACCACCAAATGGAATTACTGTTATCGCGACTTGGTCCGGCGGTATTACCGCTGAATTACAAGTGGTAGTAGGAGGTGTTAGTCCCCATTAATTGGAGTCCATACGACTCAGTGGGGGATTTTGGCAGGATTACTGCTGGCGGTAATTCAGCCGATGGTAATTCCACTTAAATTGCCATTTTTGGCCGGAATGGTGGCAGATTTAACTCCAGCTCTTAGCTGGAGGTGAATCGTTCACATCTCCACCAAACTTGGAGTTGGGTGTTGCAGTAATGCAGCGATAACGGTATTACCGCTGCATTTTTACTGCACCGCCCAACTTATGATGATGACCCATGTCTTAGAATGAGGATGAGCCTTCAACAAATGAGGATTCTCATCCATTTCCTCAGAAATAACACCATGTATTGTGTTCATACCTAGCAGATTGAGAACCAGCCTTGCTCTATTATTTCCCAATTAGGGACCATAATATCAAAATGTTGCCCTTCTCCGAAAAATTGAACAAATGAATTTAGTTCCACTTTTGGTGCTTAGACAATACAGAATTGAGTAAACAGGTTTTGCCCCAAATCCATATGAACTAATAAAAAATGATCGGTAAGACAAAAAAGAAGTAGACATGCTTACTATGCTTGCTGCGTAGCAGGAAAAGAAATTGTAACAAATCAACATTCTGGGCACCAGTGGTCCAGGGATGAATATCGGTTTCTAAAACATCAATCAGCCCCACACCTCTAGTACACCAGAAGGGATCCAAACAGATTGGAAACACAAGCAAACTATAAACCTCCTTGTCCAATTTTGGTAACCTGGACGGAACACCAGGCTTAGCTCCGAAAGGTTGTGGATAGTTGGTTAGTTGCCACACAGCGAAAATACAATTATCCAATGATAAAAGGGACTGTCCAGTCAAGGATGTATGAAAATATCTATCTTATTAGTATCATAACAGACAGTTCTAGCACACTACAAAATACAACCACCCTGTAAAGGAATGCAAAGGACAGACAGAAATGGGATGCACTCTGGTTACTGACAGGAGGGTAGTCGGTATGGGAAATAATTGCAACAATTCAAGGATACTTGGTTTCAGCACGATGGGAGCAATGGATCGTAAAGTGTCTATAGGGGCTTTCAGAGTAGGACTAGGGGGACAGAACCACAATGTACCTTATGATGTAGGTGTTTGTGGTGGTTGACAGGGTCGAGTGAGTTTGAGGACGCTTTGCAGCTTCTGCGACAGAGTTCAAGATGGGACACAGCTGCAGGTATCAGACATCAACCAGGTCAGTGAGCGAGGCTAGACAGACGGCTGCAGGCTGGCCTACGCAATGGCTCAGGGTCAGAAATCATTGTCTAAGTGCTGGTTGGTGGTTCTAAAGCACTGGTTGAGGCGTCTCAGAAGTCTTTAAGCAACTGCAGTATTGCAGTCGGTTGCAGCTTGGGGACTCGATGGGCTTGAAATTGTCCTTTAAGGCGGACGTCGTTAGAGGCTTGTCAATGCACTTCTCCTAGCTTCTTCACTGGGCTTGTGTCGTCCATTAAGGCGGATGGCCCAAAACTGAGAAGGGTGTTGCAGGCAGCTGTCTTGTCCTTGGTTTCAGGTTCAGAGACCTTCTGGCACTTGCCATCTAGGAAGCTTGCTGCAGCGCCTAACAGGGCATGCTGTGTGCTGGCTGGGTAACAGTTCTTGAACTGCTGGAGGGTCCTCTGGATTCGGTATCTCCCTCTGTTCCCTGGAGGATGTTTACAGGAAGGATATTGCTTTGGACTTTGGAGGTCCTAGCCGTCCTTCACTGGTGGAAGATGCAAGGCAGACTGTACCTTCACCCAGGGTCCAATGATAAGTTATTTCTGCTACTCCTTGCAAAGACTTCAGATGATCTGCCAAAAGAGGAGCTCAGCCCTCTTTAAAAGCCAAATCGACCTCAGGGATTGGTGTAGCCTAACTTAATGAACCAATTCTGGGTCCCCACCAACAGCCTCCTGTATGCGTGGAGTCATAGCCAGAGTTCCTTTCAACAGAAAAGGTAAAGGGTTGAAAACATATACTACTAAGTCCTACTCATCTTCCTCTCTGTTGTGGATCAAAGGGTCTCTCTGGTTAATGGAGCTCTCTGTGGTTCCTGATTAAAGCAGCAGGTCTCTCTTGAAGCTGCAGCGAGACCAGACTCTCTAGCTCCGGCAAACCACATTATCGTACCTTATGAATGGGGCCCTCCTGTGGGGTGAACTATTGCAAAAACGCAGTCCCAGGCATGATAGTTCACTGTCAATCAATACTGAAGGCGGGACCTGGCTTCAGGTTGACACAGTGCATATGAAAGGTTGTTTGGCTTTCCTGTGTCCTTTGTTAACCTCTGCAGCCAGGCCCCATTTGGGCTTGTTTGAATTACCCTCTGAATGGTATGCGAATCACTGCCACAAGCTGCAGGCCCCTAAAAAGGACAAAGTGGATCCATGGATACTTGGTTAATCAGGCTGGCCATGGTAGGAGGAAGGTTTTGGTCCTCCCCCTTCTGGAGATGCATTGTGTACTCCTCCCGTCATATCCCAGCTGTATATGACAGGGCAGACTGAGCATGTACGGTGTCTACAACCATACTACACGGGTCTATGCCTATGTTGTGCGGTGAACATGGGAAAATGGTGTGGATTAGCCCCACCCATTTTCCAGAGGTTGATCTACCATCATTCAATTTCATTTAAAACTTCAAAAAAGCCGAGGCCAGCGCCCACCCACTGTGCGGATGGTTGAATTCCTCACAGAAATCTAGTCAACATTATGCAGAAATATATTACAATAAAAACACCAGGGGCCTGATTACCTAACATTAGAACCATTGCTAAAAGCTGAGCAAAGATTTTAATCGCAATACAAAATGGAGCAAACCACTTGTGTCACAATCCATATTATCTAAAAACACATGCACTACGACAATAATAAATCAGGTTGTTTTTGTAATATGTTTGCTGCATAACATAAAACAGAGGTGGATCCTACATTTCTGTTCAGGTTATGCAGCAAATATAGTATATGAAACAGCCTGATTCATCAATTTCCCCCAGAGAAAACATGTGTAGATAGTACTGATTGGGGTGAAACCCATTTGTTCCATTGTGTATTATCCCTGCTGAAAAATTGGTGTCAATTTCATTTGCTCCATTTCTTTTGGGCAAAGCTTTGATAATATGGCGCTAGATTTAATTTTGCCCTAGTGCACATTATTTTAGATGATAGGGATTGTGACAAAACATGCTTGCTCTGCTCTGTGTTATCAAATCATTACCTGGGGTGCAAATGTTAGATAATCTGGCACTACATTTTTACTCTGAATGTTGGCAGATCGTCTCAATTAACGGGCTGATTCATGGAATAAATGTGCGCTGAAAAGGGGAGCGCAAGCGTGAAAATCGCAGCGCATGTGTGAAAATCGCAACGCACGTGTGCCAAAGTCGCGCACACTGATTCATGGAATTCAGTGCGCGTGTAAATCCTGGGATGTGCGCTAAAATCTTGGGTGGTGCACGCGGGCGCACATGTCATTAAACGGCATGTGCTACGCATACAGGTAAAGCGCACATAGCACAGTGCACACAACAAAAGTGGGCGGAACACGGGGCGTAACACGTGGAATAGAGGGAACAACGCATGAAAATGTGGGCGTTACGGGGGAAGTACAGGAGGTAAATGCTCGTAACGCCCACACGCGCGCCAACAACACGTATTCATGGAATCGAACAGGGGAAAGGCGTGCACCAAAAAAGACGTGCAAATACGGAAACACGTACGCCAGCAGGAAGCAGGTGTAAGTGCCCCCGTGCAGCATAAAAGTGCACGCAAACAACAAACAAGCTCAGACGCTACGATGAATATACCATTCCTCGCAGCAGTGGTCGTGGGACACCGCAGGAGGAGGAGGAGGATAGCCAGGCCCCGCATTTTTTTTACCCAGGACTAGCCTTTTTGGGATGCCTGATGGCCAGGTGTATGGGAGGTACAGGTTTCCACCACAAATAATCCTCAACCTGGTGAGTGAGTGGGAGGATGACCTCACATCACCCACCCTGTGCTCGCAAGCACTGAGCCCCTTGGAAAAGGTGCTCAATGTACTGCACTTCTTGGCTACTGGTTCATTTCAGCGGACAAGTGCCATAATGGGGAGGTGTGTCACAGGCCACGCAGTCACGCTGCCTACACCAGGCGTCGGCCATCATGACTGCACGCCCCTCAGTCCGCAGGCACATATACATGCCCAGAACACCTGCAGAAAGGCAAGCCGTGGTCCAGGACTTTTACAGGGTGGCACACTTCCCCAAAGTGCTAGGTGCCATTGATTGTACCCATGTGGCTCTACGTCCTCCCAGGGCCACTGAGCACATATATCGAAACCGCAAGCACTGGCATTCAATCAACGTGCAGGTAGTATGTGATGCCAAGGGAATCATAACTTCAGTATATGCCAACTATCCAGGGTCAAGCCACGATAGTTTCATTTTCAGAATGTCACCCCTAAACCGGGACCTGGAAGCTGGGTGTCATGGCGACACATGGCTGATTGGTGAGTATAAATGCCTCTGCACATGCATGCATGTCAGATACTGAGTAATGTGACAACCCCACTAATGATAGCCATCATCACCTCCCCAGGGGACAGTGCCTACCCTCTGAGCACCTACATGATGACGCCAATTCGGAACCCCACCACACCACTCGAGGTGAGATACAACACAGCCCATATTGCAACCCGGGGCATAGTGGAGCGCACATTCGGAGTGCTCAAGTCACGCTTTCGCTCCCTTGACCGCTCTGGTGGGCAGCTGCTATATGCTCCCCCAGTAGTGTGCAGGATTATAGTGGCAGCATGTGTTCTGCACAATGTTGCAACCCGCCGGGGCGTGCCGGTGGACATGGTGGTGCCCCCACATCCCCAACCACATGCACGGCCGCTGCGCATGGGAGGTGAAAGGGCACGTGGTGAGGCAGCCTGTACCCAGCTTGTGGCAAATTACTTCACCTAAAATCCCACCCCTGTAGAGTGCACACAGGCCTGGCACATACCAGCTGACAATCAATGATGATGACAAAAGGAACAGTCAACTGTCACAACCATACCAGCCTGAGATTGTTCACCTGGAAGTGTTACATTGTGTGCATCCCTACCTACTTAAAGACACCCAATGCTGTGTCACAAAAAGACACACATTCATGCAGCAGGAATTACTACCCCCTTGCAAAATACCACATCAAAATAGTGGCATGTCACCCAACCCCTCCCCATCTCAGCTACCCAGCACACCATGGCATGGCATGCAATGTGAAAGCAACCAAATGAATGCACAACACAAGTGTCACAAAGTGCACTGTCCCTAATGTAAACAGGCCACAGACAATATGCTCTCAGTAATCAATAAGAAACAGCACACATGAACAAATACTTACCAGCAACACAAAACATCAGTACAGGATGAAACCGTGGCAATATATGACAGGAAAAAATTAAAGTAGTGCAAGTCTCACAACCTGACTAAGGCAGCACATCGACCCCTTCCAACTGCAGAGTGTTGCTGTCAGGCAAATGTCTCAGTGTACTGCACACAACATGAACTGCATCTGCAAAGGAGACGGCCTTGTGAAGGCATGAAGAACCTACATGTGTATAAGGAGAAAGACATGGATGCACAATCACATATCAATACACCATGCAGTGTAAAATCCAACAACAATCCCCACTAGGGATGTACACACAGTTTTGACTACAGACTGCCCACACAACTCATGGGAGCCCAATGTCACTGTGTACGTTACTGTCACTTGGTCACACCCTTTGCAAGCCCATGGAAAGGGGAAGCAGGAGGGGTGTGTGTGTCAGGAAACCAAGCATCTAACCCAAACACAGGACAAGCCTCCATGTGCCGAGCTGGAATACACAGTGGATGTCCACGGGAGCCACACAAAGCAACACACTGTAAAAAAAAAAAAGAAATTCAAATAAAAAATGGCCATGTGTGGACCAGGGGGGGGCACCCAGGAGGGACGAGGTACAGAGTGCACCCTAACACCCACATGCATTGATGTTGAGAAAAAAAAATACATCCATGGGCTCATGGCCTGCACGGATACGCTACACTGGGAGAACTGCCGTCGCTGTCATCACCCTCTGCTGCTACATCAGGAGGTGGCCGTGATATGGGAGACAGCCCACGCAAAGCCCTGGTATGGTCCTCCATGGCAGCAAGCATGCGGGTCTGGAAGGTTTGGTTCTGCAGGATGATGGTACAGAGATCCCCATGCAGCACCTCACGGGTAGCACGCATTTCTGCCTGCATGTCCTCGCGTGATGCCCGGATCTCCGCACGGGTTGCCTAGAGCTCAGCTGAGAGTGAACGTGTGAGCTGCTCCAGCTGCTGTTCTGACCTAAAATTCTGGGAAACCTCAAGTTCCCCCAGAGTATCTCTGAGGGACCCCTGTTCTAACCTCAGGGCTTCCCTGTGGGCCTGTGACTCTACAGATATGGCTGCGCGCAGAGTCTCCAGTCCAGCCCATCAGTCCCTGTTGGAAGCCAACATGTTCTCCCTGTGTGAGTGGTAAATGGAGTCTGTTGCCTGCTGCTGGAGTTCCATCTGCCTTTCAGGGGGGAGAATGGAAGTGGCCACCCTATCCATTGCCTGAGCCATCATTTCACACAATGCCCCCTGTTGTGCTGCTATAGTGTAGGTGGAGTTCTCCCACACAGTATTGCCTGGTGGCGCACGGCCACCGCGTTGGCGGACTCCACACCTTTTTGGGGCAAGGCGATCTGCACCTTGCTGTGCTGGCACTGCCTGAGGCTGCAGGACTGCATTCCTCCTTTGATCTGCTGGCCCAGGAACAGGAGCAAATATTGTAGAGTGTGACTCTGCATCCGTAACCGCCAAAGGCGGACTTACCAACATTGAAATCGCCCCGGTGCAGGTGGGTTGGACAGAACAGCATCCCTGCCAGAAACACTCACCTGCGATGGCACATATGTCTCACTGTCCGATTCAGCACCTGATTCATAGAGGTCTGCGGAGGTGTACCCAGAGACACCCATGGACAGCATGTCTGTAGGACAAATGGGTTTTCACCCACCACTGCCGCACATCCTCGAGTGGTGCCCGGTTGTGGCTGTGATTCCTCCTGGGTCTGCACCATCTCCTCCTCCTCAACAGCATCAAGTGCCTCATCACCTGCAAAAACACGAAAGATAACAAATGGAAACAGGCATGAGCACCATAGCACACATATAGGCCTGACGAGGCAGAGATCCAGTACATAAATTACACATGTCCCACATGACTATAACCCTGGCATGCATGCACTGTGAATGAGTTGGAAGGGTAGGCAACAAGCAGACAATGTGGACTCCAAGATGGAAAAGCAACACATGTGCTGCATGATGGATAGCACTGGCATCACACATTAGCTTGTGAGTGGCATGTCCAATACATGTACATGACACATGCCAGCACACAGATGGCACGTAGCATAGCCATGGTACATTTGACAAGTACAGCCATATGGTAGGAAATCAGTACTGTCACCCATCCATGTGAGATGGACATCATGAGATAAAACATGCAAAATAGTGTGACAAAACATACATGTGCCACACACTGCAACAGATCCAGTGTTCACTGATACAGTGATCGCAGGCAGACGAATACATCAATGGTTGGTCACTTCAACATGACAGAAGACAACAGTCTTGTTCAACATTCAAACAGGGCCCAAAAATGATTGTGTGCAGGCCATTACTCAATTAGCCCGAATGGTTAAATCATTCCCATAACAAGGTAATAAATGTGGGCCATAGTGGGGTGTAATCTATGACCGAAGTATGTTACATTTGTGGCAGTACGGCAAAAAAATGTGTCCTAAAAATGGCAAGGATTGAAACAATCAGGCTGAATGAACAGGAAAACATTTTGAACAATGTTGTTGCAAGATGACAGTTGAAGGGCAACTGCAGTAATATGGTGCAAATTGGCAACTGTGGTCAGAAGGGATACTGTCATACCCAAACCCAAGGCCAGGGAATGGTTTGGAGGGACCACATGGGTGACCCATACCAGTCATGACTACACAGCCTCACCTGACCCTCAATCAAAACACATCACCCAAGCAACATACACATGGATTGCACACACATGCATGCGCAGTCACCGGACAATGCTTCAAGATCTGGTAGGTCTCCCACGCCTCGGATCTGTTCCTCTGTGATGAAGCCTCCAGCGACAGACTCATGTTCAGTGAGTTTGTCGTCCTCTGACGGAGACCCACCGCCAGTCACCAGAGTAGAGGCATGATTGGAAGCCATCTTGTTCTTTGCTCTGCGTTTCAGGTCATTCCACCGCTTATAGCAATCATCAGCTGTGCGCCTCACAAATCCAAGGGCACTAATGTGGTCCGCGATGGTGTAATGCTCACCTGATTCCCACAGAGGCGCCGGTCTTGACTGGGTGAATGCCGTATCTTCAAAGGTGATGTGTAACACACGGTTGGCTCTTTGGGCTGGACCTCTGTGCACTGTATGTCTGACTCGAAGAGTAAGATGTCTGCAGATAGAAAATATGGGATTAATGAACTGGGGTTATTGGGTGCCTCTCTCCTCTTCCCTTTCTCTTCTCCTGTAGAACCCCAAAGGTTAACACCCTCACCTTAGGTAAGTGAACGCCGAGCTCTCCATCTGCCTCGGGGCAGGGTGCCGTAACCAGTTTCTTCACTGGATAAGGGTGCAGGCCTCTTGACCTCAGAGGACTGCTGTCCGTCGTTAACTGCACGAACGGTAAGTTCTGGGCACTTCAAATGTCTTAAAAGTCTTTTGTAATGATATCTCTTGTTTTGCAGGGTTCCGGCGATGGCAGATGGCGGGCTGATGAGAGTTGAGGATCGAACCCGCGTGAGGAATAGAAGCGCCTGGAAGCACGTAAGTAAGCGCTTGTAGCCTGCTTCACGATGCGCACTAACTGTCCCTTTTATCTTTCAGGTACAAGTTCGGAGCTTTAGAGAAGCTGAAGGGTGCTGGAATACCCACTGGATTCGGCGTGGGAAGGAGTAATGGCACGTGAGTAATAAAGTTGCCCAATGTCTTTAAACGCACCTTCTTTTGTCTTTCAGATGCGGGATGCAGCGCCGAAGGCCTCCGGAGCGTGCGAAGAGCTGGTAAGCTTTTGTCTTTCAGATGCCGGAATGCAGCGCGAGGCGTTGGTGACAGCCGATGGACCAGGTAAGAGATGCGCTGCCACTGAAGACCGTAGTGCTAACCTGTTCTTTCTTTGTCTTTACAGGTGCTGCTGAAGACTGGATTCCAGGATGGTAAGCCTTTGTTCCCTTAGGCCCAGGATCACACGGATCGCAGAAGACACGATGAGCGTTCTGCTGCAGAGAATGCAGAATAACGCAAAGCAAGATTCATCCATCGGGTGTGGTTTAAATAGCCTCCTGTAGTGCTTAGGTGTCTCCTTCCACAGCCACGCCTAGGTAAGAAAAGAGGTCCTGCTTTCCAGAAGAGTTCCAGTGTTCTGAACCTAGGGAGTGGCTCCTGCCCCACCCAACAGGAAAAGTAGTCCCAAAATGAAGAGGATCAGGGGTTCAACTGGCAGGTAAGTAAGCAGCATGGTCTGCTGCAGGTAAGTCCACCCAAGCATTATGAGACCGGCGCTTCCAGCGCTGGGACTGGGCATCTTTATGAGCCTGGTGCCACTGGCGCCAGGACAGGGTCCAAAAGGTCCCAATTGGGACTGGCTGGCACTCGGAACCGGGGTTATGGGTCTGCTTCCAAGGGAGTCAGGCAAGTTCTGATCTTTTGGAAGCAGAGATCATGACAGCACCCCCCCTCAAGGCCCCTCCCAAACCGGGCTTCTCCGGGGGTTTGGGCTTGTTAGGAAATGTTCGATGAAATCTTTTGATTAGACGAGGCGCGTGGACATATTCTGCAGGTTCCCAGGATCTTTCTTGGGGACCGTAGCCTTTCCAGTCAATCAGGTAAAATAGTTTAGATTTGGAGATCTTGGAATCCAGGATGCTTTTGACTTCAAACTCGAGTTCTCCATCAACTAGAATAGGTTTTGGAGATGTAGTTAGTCGGGTTTGAGGTTGCACGGGTTTTAATAGAGAGACGTGGAAGACCGGATGTATCTTCATGTGAGGGGGCAAGTCCAACTTGACCGCTACTGGATTTACTATGGTAGTGATGGAATAGGGACCAAGGTATCTTGGGTTGAATGTGCGTGGTCCTTTTAGAGGTAGATATTTGGTGGATAACCAGACTTGATCTCCTACTTGATATTGGGGGGCTTCCTTCCGATGTTGGTCTGCTCCTTTCTTGTATTGTTCTTTAGCCCTTTGAAGGTGAGAAACGGCTTCCTTAAAGGCTTGGGTGATTGTAGAATGCAGGTGGTCTACTGCTGGTGTTCCAAGATCTTGGAGTGGATCCAACTCCGAGGTTCGAGGGTGACTACCGTATAAAAGAAAAAACGGGGTCTTCCCAGTTCCCGAGTGGACAGAGTTATTGTAGGCATATTCGGCTATCCAAAGAATATCTTTCCAAGTTTTTTCAGTTTGTTGTAGCATGCAGCGCAAATACTGTTCCAGAGTTTGATTGGTCCTCTCGGTTTGTCCGTCGGTTTGAGGGTGGTGGCTGGTCGAAAGTCTCACATCAATTTGAGCTGACCGACAGCAACTTCGCCAAAAATGAGAAATAAATTGACTACCTCGATCCGAAATTAGAACTGAAGGAAAACCGTGCAGTCGGACGATGTTTTCGAGAAATTCTCGGGCCAGAGTTGCTGCTGTTGGTAAGCCTTTGAGTGGAATGAAATGCGCCATCTTGGAGAATAGGTCCACGATTACTAGGATTGTATTTTATCCGGAGCATGGAGGTAGATCGGTGATGAAGTCCATAGAAAGCGTATGCCAAGGGCGAGGCGGGATGTCAATAGGGCGTAAGAGGCCGGCTGGTTTTTCCTTTTGACTCTTGTTTTGGGCGCATACCCCACAGGACATTATAAAGTCTCTGATATCTTTTTTCCAAGACGCCACCAGAAGTAGCGCTTGATCTTTTCCGAGGTCTTGGTCATACCGGGATGTCCTTCCATTAAAGAATCGTGATAACAAGAGATTACCTTTTTCTGTAAATCTGTGCTGGGCAGGTATAACCGTTCTTGGAAATATAATAGGTTGTCCTTCACCGTAAAGTCCTTTCCCTGCAGATGCCAATTCTGTATGTCTGCTGGAGTTACCAGTAGCCTGGCTTTATCCTTAACTTCCTCTATGGATTGTGTGGCGATTACACCTAGAATTCTTTGTTCGGGAATGATAGGTACAGGTTTAGGATTGATCAAATGTTCTTCCACTCCCATCCGAGAAAGGGCATCAGCTTTACCGTTTTTTGTACCAGGTCGATAGGTAATTATGAAGTCAAACTCGGCAAAGAATAGTGCCCAACGGAGTTGCCTAGAGGATTGAGCTTTTGCGGTTTTCAAATATTGCAGGTTTCGGTGATCTGTAATGACAGTAACGGTGTGTCGGGCCCCCAGAAGATAATGCCGCCAAGCCTTAAAGGCGGACTTGATAGCTAGAAGTTCCTTATCAGTAATAGTGTAATTGATTTCAGGAGGCGAGAATTTGCGGGACCAAAATGCCACGGGATGCAACTGATTGGTTACTGGGTCCTTTTGTGATAGAACTGCCCCCATGGCAAGGCTCGAAGCATCAGTTTCAATGATGTAGGGGAGTTCTGGGCGAGGATGTTTTAAGATCGGTGCAGAGATAAATCTAGTCTTCAAATTCTGGAAAGCTTGTTCCGCCTCGGTAGACCATTCAAAACGTTTGTTTTTCTTTAACAAGGCGGTGATGGGCTGGACTATTCGAGAGAATCCGGGGATAAACCTGCGGTAAAAGTTAGCGAAGCCTAACATGCTTTGAACACCTTTTACGGAGGATGGCGATGGCCATTTGAGAATTGCATCGACCTTCTTTGAATCCATACGCACTCCGCTAGGTGATAATATGAATCCCAAGAATTCAACTTCAGTCACGTTGAAAACACATTTTTCCAATTTAGCGAAAAGTTTGTGTTGACGCAATCTCTCGAGGACCATTTTCACGTGTTTCCGATGTTCAGTTTCCGATGAAGAATAAACGAGGATGTCGTCAATGTAAACAACACACACATCTATGAGCTCTCTGAGGACATCGTTCATAAAATATTGAAAGGCGGCCGGGGCATTGCAAAGTCCGAAGGGCATGACCTGATATTCAAATAGCCCATACTTGGTGCGGAAGGCCGTCTTCCATTCATCGCCCTCTTTTACTCGTACCAAGTGGTAGGCTCCTCTAAGATCCAGCTTTGTATATATGCATGCTTTTCTGACTTGGTCCAGGAGTTCAGGGATCAAAGGTAACGGATATCTATTCGTAACGGTGATCTGGTTCAGGGCGCGATAATCTATACAAGTTCTAAGGTCCCCTTCTTTTTTTGGAACGAAGAACAAAGCTGAGGAAGCAGGGTACTTGGAAGGACGAATAAACCCATTCGCTAGATATTGATCCAGGTATTGTCAGAGGTGAAGATTCTCAGGCTCGGTGAGGGCATAAATTCTACTACAAGGAGGAGTAGATCCAGGTATCAGGTCTATCTGGCAGTCATAAGACCTATGAGGAGGTAGAGTGTTAGCCTGATCCTTTCGGAAAACATCTTGGAATTCTAGGTATTCAGGAGGTAACTGAGGAGCCTCCGAGGAAATTGCTGCCAGTGCAACACCAGGTCGAGGGTGACAAGTAGAGACACATTCTGGAAACTGAACCGTTCTTGCTCGCCAATCGATCTGAGGATTGTGCTTCTCTAACCAAGGAATTCCTAGAATAATCTGGAACTGAGGGGCCTTGATCACATCGAACACAATCTTCTCATGGTGTCCATCTTGACTTACTAGCGTCACTTCTTGGGTGGTATGCGTTACTGGTCCGGAGGCTATCTCCGTACCATCCACCGTAGTAATGACGTCCTTTACAGCCTTTGGACAAAGAGTCAGATTCATCCTCAAAACCATTTCATGATCCACATAATTGCCGATAGCACCGCTGTCGACGTAAGCTTCAATCGCATGTAATCGATCCGGATGTTCAGGGCTAATGAGGACCATAGGTATCACGAAATGCGAGGTCACGGAACTGGTTTTAACGCTCGGCAAGAGGACCTCTATTCTTGTCAGGCGAGGTCGTTTCCCTGCTCAGAGTTTGTGACCCTGGTAACTGCAGCTCCAACTGCCTTCTTGGCTGGTTTCACCGGACAGTCTCGAAGAAAGTGCCCCGAGTTTCCGCAATAGAGGCATAATTGCAGCTTTTTTCTCCTTTCCTGCTCCTTTTGTGTTAGTGGTCCTTTCAGGCCCCCTATTTGCATGGGTTCCCCGGAGTCTACTCCTTTGGTAGGAGTTGGTGGTTTGGAAAATACTCGAGCATCAAACTTGGAACGATCGGCCTTCCTGTTCTGCAGTCTGTGGTCAATTTGAACGACTAAGTCAATATAGTCTGAACAGTCTTGCGGGGGATTCACTACTTGGGCTAACACATCTTTGAGCTCTCCACGTAGACATCTATAAAACAGCGTAATCCTTTTGTCCTCAGGCCATCGAGTTTCCACTATCAGTCTGTTGAAAGACGCAATAT
Organism: Ambystoma mexicanum; assembly: GCF_040938575.1. NCBI lineage: Eukaryota > Metazoa > Chordata > Amphibia > Caudata > Ambystomatidae > Ambystoma > Ambystoma mexicanum. The sequence goes on from NC_090929.1 coordinate 142,224,348, forward strand.
AAGCCAAAAGGTCTTGATTACCCTGTCGCAATGAAAGTAGCTCATTGTCCAAGGCCTGCCCCTGTGAATGTCTTGCAAACAGTTTTTCCATACTGAGCTGAAAAGCTTGAAAATCATGGAGAACCGGATCATCTTGATTAACTAGAGGCATCGACCAGTCTGCCGCATTGCCACTAAGGTACGAAAGCACGAAAGCTACCTTAGCTTGATCAGTTGGAAAGGCTGCTGGCCGGCATAAGAAGTGCAACCGGCACTGATTAATAAATACTGCAAACCTCTTTGGGTCACCAGAAAATCGTTCGGGCGGAGCCAGAGGTACATTCCCAGGTAGGTTGATCTGCACTGGGTTCGTAGAGGATGTTGAAGGAAGATTTGCCCCTGATGCGGGTAACGGAGTTTGTCCGGCTTGTGACTGTAGCAATTGTCTAGCGAGATCGTCTGTTCGCACCTTGGAAATAATCAGTTCCCTTCTTAGAGCATTCGTTTCCTGACGGGCTGCATGCACTTCTGCTCTTAGTTCCCCAAGTAACTGGGCTAGCTGGTCGGTATCCGAGGTTTCCATAGCGCCTGGGTGGGAGTTTTGCGATAGGCTTTGCGTTCTGTAACGCTCACCTGATTCCCGCAGAGGCGCCGGTCTTGACTGGGTGAATGCCGTATCTTCAAAGGTGATGTGTAACACACGGTTGGCTCTTTGGGCTGGACCGCTGTGCACTGTATGTCTGACTCGAAGAGTAAGATGTCTGCAGATAGAAAATATGGGATTAATGAACTGGGGTTATTGGGTGCCTCTCTCCTCTTCCCTTTCTCTTCTCCTGTAGAACCCCAAAGGTTAACACCCTCACCTTAGGTAAGTGAACGCCGAGCTCTCCATCTGCCTCGAGCAGGGTGCCGTAACCAGTTTCTTCACTGGATAAGGGTGCAGGCCTTTTGACCTCAGAGGACTGCTGTCCGTCGTTAACTGCACGAACGGTAAGTTCTGGGCACTTCAAATGTCTTAAAAGTCTTTTGTAATGATATCTCTTGTTTTGCAGGGTTCCGGCGATGGCGGATGGCGGGCTGATGAGAGTTGAGGATCGAACCCGCGTGAGGAATAGAAGCGCCTGGAAGCACGTAAGTAAGCGCTTGTAGCCTGCTTCCCGATGCGCACTAACTGTCCCTTTTATCTTGCAGGTACAAGTTCGGAGCTTTAGAGAAGCTGAAGGGTGCTGGAATACCCACTGGATTCGGCGTGGGAAGGAGTAATGGCACGTGAGTAATAAAGTTGCCCAATGTCTTTAAACGCACCTTCTTTTGTCTTTCAGATGCGGGATGCAGCGCCGAAGGCCTCCGGAGCGTGCGAAGAGCTGGTAAGCTTTTGTCTTTCAGATGCCGGAATGCAGCGCGAGGCGTTGGTGACAGCCGATGGACCAGGTAAGAGATGCGCTGCCACTGAAGACCGTAGTGCTAACCTGTTCTTTCTTTGTCTTTACAGGTGCTGCTGAAGACTGGATTCCAGGATGGTAAGCCTTTGTTCCCTTAGGCCCAGGATCAGAAGCAGAAGACACGATGAGCGTTCTGCTGCAGAGAATGCAGAATAACGCAAAGCAAGATTCATCCATCGGGTGTGGTTTAAATAGCCTCCTGTAGTGCTTAGGTGTCTCCTTCCACAGCCACGCCTAGGTAAGAAAAGAGGTCCTGCTTTCCAGAAGAGTTCCAGTGTTCTGAACCTAGGGAGTGGCTCCTGCCCCACCCAACAGGAAAGGTAGTCCCAAACAGAAGAGGATCAGGGGTTCAACTGGCAGGTAAGTAAGCAGCATGGTCTGCTGCAGGTAAGTCCACCCAAGCATTATGAGCCCGGCGCTTCCAGCGCTGGGACTGGGCATCTTTATGAGCCTGGTGCCACTGGCGCCAGGACAGGGTCCAAAAGGTCCCAATTGGGACTGGCTGGCACTCGGAACCGGGGTTATGGGTCTGCTTCCAAGGGAGTCGGGCAAGTTCTGATCTTTTGGAAGCAGAGATAATGACAGATGGTCTGCCAATGGGCCCTACATTGAGCAGGCGTAGTCTTGTACCCTGAAGTCACCACCATTTCGCGGCTATGTGCCAACACATAGGCCACAAGTGCATCGAGTTCGGCGTCATTGAAGCTAGGCTTCCTTGACGTGCCGGAGTGTGTAGCCGTGTCTGGGGTCCCAGCCTGTAGTGCAAGAGCACCCTTCTTCTTCTTGGAAGGTGGTGCGGATCCTGAGTGGCTTACGCTGCTCTGGTTGACAGGGGCAGAAGCGCAGGTGGACTGGGTACTGGAAGTTTCCAAAGGCACAATGACCAAAGGTCTCACTGCAGGCATTGGCTGCAGGGTGATGTTGGCAGGACCAACCTCGGTGTAATGGACTTGGGCCGACACTGTCCCAGCTGGGAGACTCGGAGCTGGGGTGGATTGAGCTGCAGCTGCCCCTGCAGCCTCCTCAACCTGGCTACTTGGGGCAGCAGATGACATTGCTGCCCCAGATCCACGTGGCCTGGTGACAGCAACTTTCACCGCCACACGTGGCTTAGACTTGGTGACACGGAAGTCAGCCTGGGAGTCATCCTGTTCTGGTTCAGTGGACAATATGGGCTGGTTTAACAAGGCTGAGCTGGGATGGTGTCAGCTACATTTCCCCCAACCATTGGGGGAGGGGGGGTGGGGGAATAGGTGGCCCCGATTGGTCCTCCAAACACTGGCCTCTTGGGCCACCCTGCACATCCTGGCCACGTCCCCTACCGCGCCCACCTCTTTGAGTTCGGCCACCTTTGCCTCCCTTACTGCTTGGTCGCCTCCCAACCATGGCACTGATGTTGTTGTGCGTATGGGAGTTGCAGTAAACAATTGTCCTGGGCAATTGGGGTCAAAGGGGTAGGGTACTAGATGGAATTCGTACCCTAGTGCTCTAGCAAGGCTGTCTGTGACCCCTGGGGGAAGATGACGGGTCACGCAACGCACAGGCACCCCAAAAACAATATTAAACATGCACGCAACACTTGGTAGACCATGTGCGTGGCAAAATGAACCCGCATTACGCTGTGGCACCCAGAAACACAAAAATAAGTGTAGCGTACACGTGATACACGCAGCCTACAATGACCTCTGAAGGGGTACGCGACACACGAGGGCAACCACAGTTGGAAAATACGTGCGCGGCTCACCGTCTGCCTGGAAAAAGAACATGAAAAAGACGTGCGTGTGCACGTTGGCAAAACCCCCGCCAAAAGAAGAAATGAACGCTGTTTGGGTAAACAGGGAGTACGAACTGGAACCGTTGTGAAGTAATCGCTTGTGAACCGACAAGAAGTACAAGAATCACCTGCTCGCTCTCCACAAAAAGCACGTACAAGAAAATGGCATCCTACGCGTACCTTTTAAGCCAGCCCACACGTGCGACGTCACTTATCCGCGTTGGCGCTAAGGGCCTTTCCTCCAATTACACACAGTGACACCCAGATGTGCAGTTTTTTCACGTGTACAATAAACATGCACCCGTGTTGTGGGAAACGCCCGCGTGCGTAACGTCACAGACGTGTTTACGCGCTAAGGGCCTTTCCTCGAATTTCACACTGACGTGCACTTTTTTCACGTGCCAAATCACTCTGTATCAAGCTGGCCACGCGACAACACACGGAAGATCATGCTCCTGCCCAGAAGGCCATTTTCCTGCCCCCCAGGGCCCCGAGCACGATCCCACCTGCCATCTGCTGCTGCCTGCCTGCCTGCATAACACCTGCCCTGCTCTTTGGTGCCTGCACGTCAGCCATCTGCAGGGGTCCAGTTGCTGTGACCACCCCTGCTGGAACAGAAGACTCCCGACTGGGATACCATCGCTCCACAGCACAGCCCGAGGACCCAGTTGCCCACCCACACCTTCCTCAGGGTTGCCATGTCAGACACAACACCATCTGGCATCAGTGGCAACCCTCCAGCAGGGAGGCAGAGGGCTACCAGCTTCCATGCCAATTAAGTTGGTATCCTGGTGGAGCAAGTCCTGGGGCAGTATGATGCCCTCTTTGGAAGTTTGCGCGCCGACTATGAAGGACGGAAGAGGATCTGGATGGACATCGTGGCTGCCATCAACGTGGAGGAGGTGGCAGCCCGCGACATCAAACACGTCCGGAAGCGCTGGGAGGACTTCAGGTCCAGGACCCTCAACAAGGCTCGGCGCCTCTTGAAGGCAACTGATGCTGAGGGGTGCCGGGTCCACCTAACCAACAACCAAATGAGGCTCCTGGAATGTATACGCCCAGCACTCCACGTCCAGGTCCATGAGAGGCAGACCCGTCTGGAGTCGAGCGGTAAGTGTACATGCGTACTGATTGGACGCTGTGCGTGTTGAGGTGTGCCAGGAGTGTGCAGGTTGCACATACGGCTTTGTAGGGCCATGTATGGATGTGTATGTACAGGGATGTGAAGCTGCCACATGTGAGTCCTCTCATGTGTGAGACACATCGATGGTGTATGTGTTGGTAAGCATGCTGGCCAAATGCAGGTGTGGATGCACACATTTGTGAATTTCTGTGTATTTACTGTGGCATGGTTGTGGTGTCACACATGGATGCTGGTTCCACCTGCATGTATCTGCACTATTTACATGTGCGTGTGTGTGTATATGACAAGCGTGCAACTGTGAAACACCATGGATGCATGTGACACTGACATGTAGGAGGCTGATTGCCAGATGTGACATGGATGGCGATGTTATCACTGAGACAGGTGGTGGAGATGTACAGATGCATGTATGTCTAGTGGCATCTGTGCATGTGTTCTGCACTCCCCGTGTTGCATGTGACGTCAGGCTCATCTTCGGCTACTCATGCTATTGTTTGTGTGTGGATGGTGCTGCCTGGTGCAACATTCCTGTAGTTTTGCTCATGTGCGTGAGTTGAAATGACATGTGTGTTGGGGTGTGATGCCATGTCTGAAGTCTGTGACTGCCACTCATCTGCAACTGTCATGTGTGTATCAGACCATTGTACATTGCTCTGATTCCTGTGTTCTGTCTCTCCCTGTCTGCAGCGTCAACTGATAAAGAGGGCGGAGACAGTGCTGTGGAGCACAGCGGCAGGGATCCCACCGCCAGTCGGAGACGCAAGGCCCAGCTCCCCTCCCAGGTTGACATCTCTTTGGGGAGTGAGGAGTCTGGTGCCGCGTCCGCAGCTGCCGGGGGTAGGTCCAAGAGGCGGAGGTCGGAGGTGGACTCCTCGGCAGCAGAAGGGTCAGCTGAGGCCCCACAGGGGCCTACGGAGGAAGATGGCACAGAGTCATCCAGGTTGGTGGGAGGTTTGGTTGAGGAGGAGGCCATGGAAGTCACGCGCACGGGGCCTGGAGGGGGGGATTCCACTGGTGCCAGTGATGCAGTCCAGGGGCAGGGACAGGAGGCAGCACAGGCTGTCGCGGATGTGCCTGTGTGTAATCCTGTCCCCGATCCTGTGACTGCATCATCCTGCGCCAGCAGGGGTGCCTTCGTCCAGACCCATATTCAGGGAGGGGATAGCCGCACAACAACTGGCCTTCCTCTCCCTGCAGATGTGGCAATCCGGGACCGTGTTCAGCCTGTCCTGGCTGGAGTGGCGTTGTGTGTTTGTGACATTCGGGGTGACGTGCAGGGTTCTCGTGAGGACAATGCACGTAATTTCGAATGCCCCGAAGACCGCATCGACCGGCTAGGAGGGATCACCGGTGCTGGGTTCCTCCGTGTGCTGGAACTTCTACCGACCCCCTCCTCAACTGAACCCCCTATGCACCAGTCATCCTCCGTGCCATCTTCCTGCCCAAGTGTCACCCGCGCACCCTGTGGAGTTGGCCCTGACCCAGTGGCCAAGCTGGTGGAGGACACATCCCTGCCACAGTCGGGAGTTCAAGGTCCAACAGGGGTGGCCACCACAACAACTGGACCCCAGCAGGAGGAGGACATGCAGGCATCACAAAGCAGGGGACATGCACAGCAGCAGCAGGCTCAAGGTGGGAGCGATAATGGCTCGGGAACATCAACATCAGAGGGGCAGGCATCGGCCAGAGGGCAGGAGGACCCTGGATTGGGAGTGTCTTCCGTGTGGCAGCGGTTGGGCCAGGCCATAGATGCGGAGCGGCGGCAGGCGGAAGAGGCATGGCTCACTATGGTCAGGGCAGAGAACTCCATGCACAGGGCGCTGAGGCGGGCTGAGTGCCTCAAGGGAATTCGCAGGGATTTGGAGGTGAACATGGCGTTATCCCTGCGAGACCTCGGGGCCAGTGAACAGGCCCGCCTCCAGGACATAGAACAGGAGTTTGATGATGCCCTGGCCGTGAAATCGGCAAGTGAGCCGGAGGACTTGCCCGCAGCCATTGTATATAGTTAGTTAGTGTTAGGTTTCATTTATGTTTTTCTTTCATTTGGGGCGCTTGGACTGTGCCCCACCTTTTTGTAGAAAGTTCTTTATTAGGTATTTTTTTTTGTAGGTTTTATTTCAATGGTTGGGCTCATGGACCCTGGATTTGTTATTTGTATATAGTAGAACAGTGGATTCATTGTTATTTTATTTATTTTTTAACCATGAAGCAATGGATTTTACTTATTTCTTTCCCTTTGTATTTGCTTTGTCGGACGGAGACTTTGGACACATTTTCATTTTGATTTTTTTTCTCATTCTGTAACATGCAGCATTTTATTTCTCATTAACATTATTGTGTGTTGTGCGTGGCTTGAGCAGCCATGGAGTAGGACGTGCTTCCCATGGAGCTCCGGAGGATCCGACAGATGATCCGTACAAACTACCTTTCAAAGTGTGCCACTGGTTCCAGAATCGATCACACATGCATGGGAATGGATGCTTCGCTCATTGTATAAAGATCGAGAAAAATCGTAAGCGGGAGTCTGGAGGAATTGCTCAACGAACGACAGTGGCGGCATGGTCCATTGTCACACAAGATGGCCGCCAACAAAAGAAACGAAACCAGGGTACCCGAAGAGGACGAATAGAGGCGGCGGCCACGGGGAAAGAACGACAATGGCGAGGTGAAGGCAGAATACAAAAACCCCCTGGGGCCGTAGGTCTTGAGTCGTGAAAGCTTGGGCGCTGGCCCGGACGGCAGCGGCCCGAGGGCAGCAGAGGTGTGAAAATGCAGGCCGCACCACGACCAGCACGAGAAGCGCTCGCTCGGCACTGAACTAGCAGCGGCGAGAGGAGGTGGAGGTTGCGACTGCCTGGAGACCACCGCGACAGCCGGTAAAGAGCGGAAATTGCGGCTGGGGAGATACTTGGTCGCTGAATCGTGATAGGGAGACCCAACAGTAACCAGAAAATGGCGGCGCGAGGGGCCGTGGGCAAGAATAAGACCAAACAACCCACGATGGACATTTTTGCGAAAGCACAACTGTCTCCTGCGGCCACCTGAACCAAAGGCCCGATGGCACAGGCTGAGGGCACGACAGCGGCTGATAATCGTCAGATTTTGGAAGCCATTACGGAGCTGAAGGAATCTTTGGGGTGTTGCGATGATGGACCTACGCACTTCCCTGGAGGCTAAAATTGAAGCAGTGGGCATCGAAGTCTCCCTGCTGAGACAAGATGTCAGGGGACTGGCTGAACGCACAAGCAGCCTGGAGGGCGCGGAGAAATATAATACGGACACCGGTGCCAACAATACAAAAGAGATCCATGTCCTCAAGCAACAGGTGGCCAACTTGGAGTCTCGAGCAGAAGAAGCAGAAGGGAGAGCGAGGAGAAACAACATTTGTGTGGTGGGTCTGCCGGAAGGCGAGGAGGGCCAGGACCCGACTGATTATATTGAGAACTTACTCCTACAAGGAATCAGGGCCGGTACACTCTCGCAAGGATTTGTGGTTGAGCATGCACATAGAGCCCTGATGCGGAAGCCGAGACCGGGGGCCCCTCCACGAGCGATAATTGCCAAGATACTGAACTATAAAGACTGGGAAAAAATATTGGAGTATTTTCGGAAAGGCGGAACAATCGAGAGGGCCTCGAGTACTATCACGGCATACCCGGATTACACTATGCTGGTCCAGAGGCAGCGGTACAGCTATGTAACCATCAAAAGGAGGCTGCGGGCGGCTGGGATAAAATATATGCTGCTGTACCCTGCGAAATTGAAGGTCGTGTATAAGTGCAAAATGCACTTTTTTTGACACTCCGGAAGAAGCGACAACGTGGTTGGATCTGCAGGGCTGCCCGGATCAAGACACGGAGGAGACACAAAATGGACGTGAAAAGTGTCTCAGACACAGTATGCATTTTGCTATGGCGGCGAGCAAACATCCTAGGCGAAGGCTGAGAACGATGGGCCTGACTGTAGGAGGCTGATATTCGATAACATATTGCGGATTGTGAGAGACTTGATGGACTTGAATATAGTGGCGGTTACATATATTTAAACTGTATAGCAATGTGTAGTTCTTTGATGTGCTATTGGAGCGGCAGGGTGGTAGCACCCTACCCCCCGAATTGTAGTTGTAGTTATCGTAGGTTGGCCACTAGGGCGGCCTCACCCTGCGGAGCTTCGAGTACAGGCGAAAGCCAGAAAGAGCTAGATGCGGGGGAGCCTGAGATCCAGGGATGGAGCTGGTCAACAGTTGGGGGGGAGAGTGTTGGGGAAGGGTTGGGAGGCGGGGGGGAGAGGGAGTGTGAAGTTCGGTGTGTTTTTGGTTAACAGGGCTTTAGAAGGGGATGCAAGCCTATATAGATTGGAATGGAACTCAAGGTTACACTGCACCTGGGGGGGAGGGAATGGGATCATACCAGGCCATGGGGGACCTTAAAATACTCACATGGAATGTGCGGGGGCTTAATAGCTATTTAAAAAGGAACAAGGTTATGCTGTATCTGCGCAGGCAGAAAATAGATATTGCATTGCTACAGGAAACCCACCTTGCACGTGGAAAGATGGACAAGATTGCGGGAAAGTGGAAGGGGGTGTTGGTGGGCTCTTCGTACTCGGCCTACGCAAGAGGAGTACTTATATGGGTGGCACCACATGTCCCGTTTCAGCGGTTGCAAATGGTGGCTGAGACAGACGGGAGGATGGTTATGCTGAGGGGATTGGTAGAGAATAGGGAGATAAGTATTGTTAACAAGTACGCCCCGAACCAGAACACGGCGGCGTACATTAGGACACTGAGTGCGAACCTGAGCGTGTGTGTGGGAAGCGCGGAGATCTGGGGAGGGGACTTCAACTGTGTATTGAACCCGAGGGTGGATAGATCGGACGGGAAATTGGATAGACCGGTCCCTGCAGCCAGGGCGCTAAAGACACTGCTTGATGACTTTGGGTTGGAAGATGCATGGAGAATGTGGCACCCTGGGGAAAGGCAATATTCACATTATTCTACCACACAGCAGTTATCAACAAGGCTGGACTAGGTCTTCGCATCACCAGAAATGATAGCGGAGATTGCGGACATACAGGGCCAGGGTCCTCTCGGACCACTCGCCCCTGATTCTTGCGTGGCAATATTGCCCCCCGAGGGCGAGGATCCCGACATGGCGCCTACGAGCAGAGGCGTTGAGAGACCCCTTCTTTAGAGAAGATTTACGGGAGGAGATAGTAAATTATTTTGAAATCAATACTGGGAGTGTGCACTTGGCGGGGACAGTATGGGATGCCTTTAAAGTTGTTATGCGGGGGGCGGCCATGGCGAAATCCAAGGGCCTACAGGGTGGGGTTTCAACAGAACTGAGGGAGACGGAAGCAAAATTGGAAGAGGCCTTAAAAGCCGGTGACGATACAGCGGAGAAACTAGATTTGATACTTAAGCTGCAGCAAAAATGTGCGGATTACTGGGAGAGGTTGTGCAACCTTAACTATAAAAGGTGCATAGAGAGACAGCATGCGGGAGGTGACAAACCGGGGAGACTTTTGGCGTGGTTATATAAGAGCAAGACCCCCAGAGCCACAATCAGAACTGTAGAGAGGAAAGATGGTAGCGTAGAGGACACCCAAGAGGGGGTTAATCAAGCGTTTGTGGATATTATAAAGTGTTATACAGGGAAGACGGGGATAGTAGCCGGGCAATGATAGAAGAAACGCTTGAGGATATGGGGCTGCCCAAGATAAGTGAGGAGGAAAGAGAGGAATTGGACTCCCCGATTACCCTGGAAGAACTGGGGGAGTTGGTGAGGCAGTTGCCTACTAGTAAGACCCCGGGGACAGATGGGCTCCCAAGCGAATTTTACAAGGTATATATAGAAGAGGTCCTCCCCCCGCTGCTAGAGATTATAAATGAGGCGTTCGAGACGGGCCGCCTGCCGGAGTCACTGAGAGAGGCTGTTATAGTACCACTCCCTAAACCAAATAAACCAGGGCGCAGCTGTGGTTCCTTCAGACCTGTGTCAATGTTGAACCAAGACGGCAAGATATTAACTGCGGTCTTGGCGAATAGACTGAAAAAGGTCATTGGTAAGTTAATACATCCGGATCAAACGGGCTATGTCCCCCATAGAAACATCACCAACAATCATGGGCGACTTCAGAGGATCATTGAGTTTGGCAGAGGAAGTGAGGAGGAAATGGCAATCGTGTCCCTGGATGCGATCAAGGCCTTCGACTCCGTCAAGGGCCGTGGCTGCTGGCCCTGAAACACTATGGGTTAGGGCCTGGCTATGTAAGGTGGGCGGAGATTTTGTATAGTGAACCGCTGGCCAGAGTAAAGACGGGATCTGTGATATCAGAGAGGTGGCAGCTTAGTAGGGGTACTAGACAAGGATGCCTGTGGTCCCCTATGCTCTACATTTTGGCCCTGGAGCCTCTTGCGATCTATTTGAGGCAGCAATATGACACCATAGGCATCGAGGTGAATGGGGAGCGGCATTTGGTCTCCCTATATGCGGACAACATGTTGCTGTATGTGCGGTATGCGGAGGATACATTTTATACATTTTGGAAGTGCTTGGGAGATACGCTGTGCTGTCAGGCATAGCGGTGAACCCCCAGAAGTCTAGTCTGTTCCCGTTGGGGGGTTATTCAGGGGTTCCAGCAGAGAGGTTACCGGTCTTACAGGTACCGTGGGCGGTTAGTACTTTTCGGTACCTGGGGATAGATATATATCACACCTTGGGGGAGAAGCATAGGTGTAATACAGAGGTGACAATCCAAATAATTGAGAAATGCATGCGGTTTTGGGCGAAGCTGCCTTTGGCGATGATGGGGTGGAGAGCGATGCTAAAGATGGTGGTCCTGCCAAGGCTCCTACATTACTTCGGGAATATTCTGTATGTGATTCCTAAAGGGTTTTTTGCCAAACTGAATAGCATGTGTAGGGACTTTCTGTGGCATGGCACGCGAAACAGAGTGGCGTTATGGAAGCTCCAGAACTTCCATGACAAAGGGGGTATAAAGCTGCCCAATTACGAGGCGTACTATGTGGCGAGCCAGTTGCAATATGTTGCCAAATGGCTATCTGATGAAGAGACCTCCGAATTTAGGCTGTTTGGGCGGGATTGTGTACCCTTTTATTTGAAAGAAGTTATGTGGGCACCCAGGCCGGAGATGGTGGGGCGCCCTAAAATGATGCTGCTGGGGTGGAAGGTGTGGCGCAGGGCATGCCAATTGATGGGGAACCCGTCCCCATGCTTGCCGCAGATGCCATTGGTGGTATTGACAGGGGCAGACGCTCAGCTGTGACTGGTACTCCGGACCCACTGGGAGCCGGCTGGGGTGGCAACGATGGGGGATATTTGGCAGGGGGGCTCTTGTGTTACCTTTGAGGGGCTGCGGGAGGAGGCTGGGTTGCACAAAGGCCAGTACATCACGTACCACAGAATGGTACAGAGGATTAAGAGAATGTGGCCCGAAACTGTGTTGGAGGAAGAACTGGACGCCACCATAGACGTTATATATGATATAGCTGAGGGGGGCCATGAGGTCTCCAGACAGTACGAGATGGTGATGTCTAAACTGGGGAAGGAGGTCACGCAGCTGAGATTGGATTGGGAAACGGAGGTTGGGGCCCAAATGGGAGATGGGAACGGGTGCAAAGGTATCATAAGAAGGTGTCGAGAAACGCGAGACTGAAACAGATACAGCTTTACATAACACACAGGGCTTATATGACGCCTGGGAGGATATCGAGGTTCGAGAATGCAGGTCGGCAAGCATGCCCCAAGTGCGATGAAGAGAACGCAGGCATGGTGCATATGTTTTGGTCTTGCCCGATCATAGAGAGGTTCTGGAGTGGTGTAAAAGAGAAACTAGAAGGAAGAGGGGTCAAGATAGTAGTGGACACGGTATGGGCCTGCCTGCTGGGGGGGTTCCCCAGACCACGGAAACTCAGGCATGTAAGCAAACTAAGGGACCTGGCTTATGTGCTTGCAAAGAGAAGGATTGCCATGGGATGGAAGTAAAGCCATGTGCCGAGGATAGAGGTGCGGTGGAAATGGGCAGAAACAGAAACCATAGCATGGCAAGAGGCGTGCAGCAATGGGGGGAGGAGGATAATGAGTCCCTGATGGCCTGGAAATCACTGATAGCCGGATTGTTTGGGTCATTAGATGACCCGACTGAACCTCTTGAGGAGGAGACCGAACCACAGGGTGTGGAATCTGATGACTCAAGGTGATAGACTCACAAGGGGGGTGGGGTAGTGTGAGTAGTGGATAGGGAATTTAAAAAGTGTAATGAAACTGTTGAACATGCACTGTTTGTTTGGTTTTATTGTTTGTTTCTTCAAACATTTAATAAAAACTTTTTTTTTAAAAACATTATTGTGTGTTTTCATTTGATTCACGGCATTTTGTGTTGAATACATTTTTGTTTCATACTTCAATGTGTGGTATTCTCTGATTGGTTTCATGCATGTCACGATGTGGGTTTTCACATTCACTGGCACCCATTGTGTGTGTGTGACGGACATGTGTTGATGTACATACATGCCATTTGGGTTGTTTCATGTAATGGCCATTTGAATGTGGGGTGGATGTAATACTTGGTTGGTTCTTTGGGCAGGGGTGACATGCGGTGGGATTTGGGTGGCCATGAGGGCCATGATTGTAGATCATGATGACGTGTTGGGGGGACATGAGTTGGGGCCTGCTGGCAGGTGCCCATCACTGCTGGGTGGGTGAGTGGGTGGGGGGACATGAGTCGGGGCCTGCTGGCAGGTGCCCGTCACTGCTGGGTGGGTGGGGGTGCAGGGGTACATGTGTCAGTGCTCACTTGTGCATGGTGACATGTGGGCTGGCTGGAGGGAACGGCCAGGGTAGATGGGCTGCCTGCGGAGCATGGCCAGGGGTGCAGGGTAGTCCCCTGTGGTGGTGGCTGCCTGCAGGCGCTGGGGAGGGGGAGAGGGCTCACCTCGGACGACAAACATTGCCAATTCGCGTTGGGGCACCCCAGGAATACACGTACCCCGCTCGCCCAGCGAAATCGCATGTGGAACTCCACGCAAACCCCCCAAAATACAAGTACCCCACTCGCACAAGGCCTATCGCGTGGGACACTTCCTGCACATCCCCAAAATACACGTACCCCACTCGCACAAGGCCTATTGCGTGTGACACTTCCAGCACACCCACAAAATACACATACCCTGCTTGCACAAGGCCTATCGCATGTGACACTTCCCGCACACCCCCCAAAATACACGTACCCCACTCGCACAAGGCCTATCGCGTGTGACACTTCCCACGCACCCCCCAAAATACACGTACCCCGCTTGCACAAGGCCTATCGCGTGGGACACTTTCCGTACACCCCCCAAAATACACGTACCCTGCTCGCCGAAGCCCTATCGCGTGTGATCATTCCAGCGCACCCCAGAAATACACGTACCCCGCTCGCACAAGCCCTATCGCATGTGAAAATTCCTGCGCACCCCCAAAATACACGTACCCCACTCGCACAAGCCCTATCGCGTGTGATACTTCCCGCGCACCCCCAAAATACACATACCCCGCTCGCACAAGCCCTATCGCATGTGACACTTCCCGCACCCCCACAAAATACACGTACCCCGCTCGCACAAGGCCTATCGCGTGTGACACTTCCTGCACACCCCCCAAAATACACGTACCCCGCTCGCACAAGGCTTATCGCGTGGGACACTTCCCGCACACCCCCCAAAATACACGTACCCCGCTCGTCCAAGCCCTATCGCGTGTGATAATTCCAGCTCACCCCATAAATACATGTACTCCGTTCGCACAAGCCCTATCACGTGTGAAACTACCTGTGCACCCCCAAAATACGCATACCCTGCTCACACAAGCCCTATCGCGTGTGATACTTCCAGCGCACCCCCAAAATACACATACCCCGCTCGTACAAGCCCTATCGCGTGTGACACTTCCCGCACACCCACAAAATACACGTACCCCACTCGCACAAGGCCTATTGCGTGTGACACTTCCCGCACACCCCAAAATACACGTACCCTGCTCGCACAAGGCCTATCGCATGTGATAATTCCAGCGCACCCCAGAAATGCACGTACCCCGCTCACACAAGCCCTATCACGTGTGAAACTTCCCGCGCTCTGCCAGAATACATGTACCCCACTCGCACAAGCCCTATCACGTGTGATACTTCCCGTGCACCCCCAAAATACACGTACCCCGCTCGCACAAGCCCTATCGCGTGTGACACTTCCCGCACACCCACAAAATACACGTACCCTGCTCGCACAAGGCCTATCGCGTGTGACACTTCCTGCATACCTACAAAATACACGTTCCCCGCTCGCACAAGGCCTATCGCATCTGACACTTCCTGCATACCCACAAAATACACGTACCCCGCTCGCACAAGGCCTATCGTGTGTGACACTTCCCGCACACCCCCCAAAATACACGTACCCCGCTCGCACAAGGCCTATCGCGTGGGACACTTCCTGCACACCCCCCAAAATACACGTACCCCGCTTGCCCAAGCCCTATCGCGTGTGATAATTCCAGCACACCCCCAAGATATACATACCCTGGTCGCACAAGCCCTATCACGTGTGAAACTTCCCGCGCACCCCCAAAATACACGTACCCCGCTCGCACAAGCCCTATCGCGTGTGATACTTCCCGCTCATCCCCCAAAATACACGTACCCCGCTTGCACAAGTTCTATCGCATGGGACACTTCCCGCACACCCCCAGAAATACACGTACCCTGCTCGCCCAAGCCCTATCAAGTGTGATAATTCCAGTGCACCCCAGAAATACACGAACCCCGCTCATACAAGCCCTATCGCGGGTGAAACTTCCCGACGACACCCCCAAAATACACGTACCCCGCTCGCACAAGGCATATCATGTGGGACACTTCCTGCACACCCCCAGAAATACACGTACCCCGCTCGCCCAAGCCCTATCACGTGTGATAATTCCAGCACACCCCCAAGATATACGTACCCTGCTTGCACAAGCCCTATCACGTGTGAAACTTCCCGCGCACCCCCAAAATACACGTACCCCGCTCACACAAGCCCTATCGCGTGTGATACTTCCTGCACATCCCCCAAAATACACGTACCCCGCTTGCACAAGGCCTATCACGTGGGACACTTCCCGCACACCCCCAGAAATACATGTACCCTGCTCGCCCAAGCCCCATCAAGTGTGATAATTCCAGTGCACCCCAGAAATACACGTACCCCGCTCACACAAGCCCTATCGCGTATGAAACTTCCCGCGCACCCCCAAAATACACGTACCCCGCTCGCACAAGGCATATCATGTGGGACACTTCCCGCACACCCCCAGAAATACACGTACCCCGCTCGCCCAAGCCCTATCGCGTGTGATAATTCCAGCACACCCCAGGAATACACTTTCCCCGCTCGCACAAGGCCTATTGCGTGTGACACTTCCCGCACACCCCCAAAATACATGTACCCTGCTCGCACAAGGCCTATCGCATGTGATAATTCCAGCGCACCCCAGTAATGCAAGTACCCCGCTCACACAAGCCCTATTGCATGTGAAACTTCCCGCGCACCCCCAAAATACACGTACCCCGCTCGCACAAGGCCTATCACGTGGGACACTTCCCGCACACCCCCAGAAATACACGTACCCCGCTCGCCCAAGCCCTATCGCGTGTGATAATTCCAGCGCACCACAGGAATACACTTTCCCCACTCACGCGATTTCAGTGTCGCGGGCCTGTAAGCTGGTCCAGGGTTAGCGCGGCCCTTTGCGCTGCATTGGAGATTTCAATGGCTTTTCCTTGCGCAAGGGGTGTTCTTGGGGGTGTAACTGGCGCTGCGGGATGTTCTCTGCACCAGCGCTCATTATGGCTTGGGAATTCCATGAATAGGCGGTGCGCCAGAATGCTGTTTAGCGCACATGGCTGGCGCACGCTGGCGCACGCTCCCTCTCTGCGCTGCTCGCGTGCGCTGCCTCTACGCTGAAATAGTCCAGCGGTTACAGCTATTTAAACTGGCTCGGATCAGACCAACTCACTGAGAAAGTAACTGTTTCTGCTTCGTGTATAGATGCCCTAAGCGTGTAAATGGAGTATGCAGCGGCTTGAGGAAGAAACCACTAAGCTAAATACAGGTAAGAAAGTGATTGTGCCCTCTAGTGGACATGGGTGGACTGGGAACCAAAAAAAGCCATGGACATCATTTTCAAAGGTTCCCCATTTTACACATGTTCAGCAAGCCTAACTCTCCCTGGGCCTCATCAATTATTTAGAGGTGTTAGCAGTGCTAATACCACCAAATGAAATTGCAGTTTCTACCACCGATAACTGGAATTTCCACATCATTATGAGTCGTAGTTAGTCCCCATTTTAAAGTCCCACCCACTTAATTGAGGAATTGAGGTATTACCCTCAGAGTTAATTCTTCCATTTTATTGGAGGCGATACCACGATGTATGATCTGGAGGTATTACCTCCTGTTGGGTTTGCACCTTGTGATCAGGAGGACTGAAAACAACTGGCAGTAAAATTGTTACCACCAGTTTTATTACTTGCTTCCTAACTCATAATTAGGTCCATTGGCTACACACATATTTTGTCGACAAAGCTTTCTTGAGCTGCAGATGTTCAGAAGCCTCATTATTTAGCTGGGAACCTGTGATCGTCCAGGCAATCCTTCTTCAGATCACAACATTTTATTCCAGGATACCTTTGGCTTTAAAAGGCTCTCACAAACATGTGTATTAAGGCTGGTACATACCTGCCAACATTATCCATTCTATTTAGGAGATGCCAGTCCAGTCTTTGTTTTAACTTTGCCTTCTGGAACTTGTAGTCCTAAATCACCTCTGTATGAATCCAGAACTGCATGTCCCAGAATGCAAAGTTAAAACCAGCAGTGGACTAATGTCTCCCGATGGAATGGATAATGTTGGCATGGATGATTGTAGAATATTCCTAGTTGTGAGGCACATTGAAGAAAAAGGGAATTGTCATTCTAATTGCCTTAATGCAGCGCATTATGGGGAGTGGTAGCTTATTCAATCGCTTCAGATTGTTACTTGGTAGTGTAGCAGTTTAGAAATCTATAATTAATTAGAGGATTTGGACCCCAGTGTTGTATAGTTTGCTTCTTCATTCCTCTGGTATATTCATTTTTAAATGTATCTACATGTAATTCTGTTCCCCTGTAACCCACTAGTTTGGAAAGTTCGGGTCCCATTGGAATATTCTCACAAATACATTATGATGGAACTTGTGTCTTGCTATGTCACGTGATTGTATACCATGAGCCTCAGTTATTTTCCTGATCTCTTGACGACACTGGGTCGGCAAAAAAAACAGGTTGGATTTAGTTAGGGTCAGAGGTAAAGAGATAAATTTGCTGTTGTGTTGCTGCGTTCAGATCACAAGTACCCGGGCTCTGCATGCGGGTACATTTCTAGGTGATTTGTATCCGGGGCACTTTTCTTTTTCTGCCTAATCTGCTATGACAGAAAAGTCACATGTTGCTGTTCTCAAGATTCAGAATCAAATCTGTAGTATGCTGGAGGGCCGGGACCCTGCTGGGTTTTCAGGATATCCCTCACTAGTATTCATAAGGAAAAATGAGCATACATTTAGAATCATTGTATGTAAATTCATCTCATGAATATTAATGAGGGGTATCCTGAAAACCCAACCTGGATACTGCCCTCGGGGCCTGCAGTTGGTCAATGCAATGACAATGCTATGTAACAATCAGTAGTGTTCCCACTTTTCGCTTCCTAGCTCAGTCACTGTTATAATATGTTCGATAATTGGTCTCTATTGCGTGGTAGGTCACGTTTGCTCCCGAAGGGCCTCACTTTCTGCTCCAGACCACTAACTTAGGGCTCGGTCATGAATAACACAATAAACCGCATGTCTAAATCTCACTTCAAAATCGAGAACAATCTCTCATGTGATAGGCAAATAGCATGCATGTTAGACGGAGAAGCGCCCAGAATCTATGTGATCACTGCGTCTCACGTAATTCCACCGTCGAAAATGTCAACGACCATTACGGCGCAGCGCAGTGATCATATACCATTACGGTCAGATAGCTCACTGTGACCCACATCCCCCTACCCTACTCCACCCCTAGCCACTTACCTTAACAACGGGACACATGGAAGTGTGTCGCGGACTCCCCTCAATCCTGCAGTGTCAGTTCCCACCCACTTACGTGGGTCGGCGCTGGTGCCGCAGGGTCCCTTTTTCTTTTTTTTTCTTTCCCTAAATCTTTGTTATCACCCCGCAACACCTGCCACCACCGACCCCCCTTACCATGTCTAAGAGAAGCGGGGGACATTTTGATTAGTCGAAGTAATGGGGGTCAGCATTTTTTTACTGTGCAAAAGTGGAGTGTTAGTCCCGGCGACATTCAAGAGGCGCAGTAAATGTATAGTCCCCAATATCACACAGCACGTTTCTGTTGCTCTATTTATTACATTTGAAAATCTTTTTTTTCTTTAATTATTTATATTTTAATGAATTATTGAAATAGTATACCACAAATATCTACATCAGTGATCCGACATGAAAGAGGTCAGTTATTAATGGTATATTCAGTGTCAGTAGGGTGCATTACTAAATAGTGGGGTGTTACTAACTGACTGCATGGAGACCGTTCCTAAAAGCCAAAATTCGGATTTTAGAAAAATGTTGGCCCTCCTATTTAATTTCCATATTGACATTTTGTGTGGACAATTGTTTGGGCAGAATTCCATTGTGTGGGGTTCTGCTGTCCCATTTTATGGAGCCCCTAAAGCGTTTTGATTTTTCCTGAAGCCCCCCGCCAATGCAACCTTTTTTGATGTTATGTCCTATGGTAGTGCATCTGGCCTATAGGATAGGGGTGCATTTTAAGCAGCCTATTTTGGCAATAAGCTAATTATATCAGCCTGCACCTGTGCCTAGGAGTAGGCTGGTGGAAGCTGTAGTTTAGAGGTGCAGCTGGTTTAACCACGTTAGTAGCCCAGTGTGTCACTATGGTAGCCAATGGGGTGAACATGCATTTTGTTAAGCCTTTCTCCTGTCCATTTTGTTTTGGAACATCCCTTTGTTTGTGGGAACCACCAGGTTAGACCTATACTGGCCCTTATGCTTACAGGGGCTTACTCTGAGCACAGCCCAACACCGCCTGTAGTGGTTTGGACTGGTCCCTCGAAGCATACACAAACTGTATGTTTGGACGTCAGACTGACTTTTTTTTATTGGCATTTTTGGTTTGTAATAAACCTTTCCCCATGTATTTATTATTTATCAAAGTAATACAACAATGCATAACAAAGACATGCATTAGGCCCAGCTAGATTGGGGATTGGCCATGAAGAGGGGATGCTGTATCTTTAGGGTCAAGTTTGCTCATACTGGCTGCACTCTGTCTGTTGCACTTCGCTCCAAGTTCTTATTTTGGCTGCTGAATGTCCTCCTGGTCTGCTACTCAAAGTCATCCTGATTCTCACTGGCTGGATTGGATGTCCCATGCTAGGACCTTTTCTGGGCAGTTTCTCTACCGTCTCCCCGTTTAAGCTTCCTGGTTCTAGCATCTGAAGTTGGGAAGCCTCCATCATCTAGAAGTCTGGTAGGACACCACTACCCCACATCTGATCTTCAGCTGGGCCATTTTAGCTCCTTTTTTGGCATTTCTGAATGTCACGAAAAGGTCAGAAGTGGTTCTAAAGTCCTTTGTCCTATCAAGATGCTTGACAGCTCTCCTGATGTCAAGGTTGTGTCGGACCCATTCTGGGCTTGACGAGGAGCCCAGAAACAACACTTGCAGGTGATTGACTGGTTAATATGAAACTCTGAAATAATTTTAGGGAGGAAAGACGTGTGTGCGCAGCACCGCTTTATCCCTATGAATGTACACAAATGCAGAGGGCTTGCTAATCCTTCTTGCTGAAGTGATTGCAACAAGGAAGGCACACCTTCCAGGTGAGAAATTTGAGATCCACATTGGCCATGGGCCTAAACGGCTTATGAGAAAACGCGTTGAGCTCCACATTGAGGTCCCATTTCATCTGAGGAGGATTGACGGGAGGAAAAGAATATAGCCTCCTTCAATCTTGACTCCCTCTGATTCTCTACATACTTTCTCCTTCATTCCTGACTGCCTATCTGCCATACAGGTCTGGTGTACCTCCAATGATCTTGTCTCAATGCCAGCAATACTGAGATCCTTCTGATTGTGACTCATGCTCCCTCTTTCTGTCCCTCACTCTGGCCATCTTCTATGGGCTCTCCCCCTTCTCCTTATTCTGAAGCCAGAAATCTTGCAGTCATCTTCGACTCCTCTCTTTCCTTCATATCTCACATTCAGGATCTTGCCAAGAAGTCACAATGTTAACTCTACCTCCTTAAAGGAATTCTCCCTCTCCTCACTTTCCCCCAGATGCTCAATATCTCTAGAGCCCTGGTTCTCTCTGGGCTAGATTACTGTAATAGCCTCTTTTTCAATCTACCCTCTTCTTCACTACGACCCCTCCAGCTAATCCAGAATAGGGCTGCAAGACTTACCCTTGGCCTCAAGACCAGGGACTGCATCTCGCCAGCCGTAAAAACTCTCAGATGGCTCCCGATTGCTGTAAGGATCAAATTCAAATCCCTCTGCACCATCGTCAAGGCTGCCTGGTGTAGAGCGCATGCATAGGCCCCAAACAGAAGTCCCTTTCACATGAACAGCGTGATTTTAAACACTGAAACAAGTAAAATTGAAGAGCCATGTGGAAAGGGGGCCTACCTGTCATTACCAAAGGAAAGGCAGAATTTTAATTTACAAAAGAATGAGGAATCAAAGATCCCTTTGACATGGAAAATGTGATTTTTTTAACAGTGACACAAAAACGGCTTGCACATGTGTGGGCAAATAAAAGCAGTTTAAATGTGAAAATGTATTAGTGCTAACAGAAAAATGGCGGGGAAAAGACATGATGTGTGGTCTGACAAAAAAGCAATGCATATTATGTTTCACATACAAACCTCCAGTGACATTTGAAAAGCCACTTTGTTTTCATGGAAAAATGTCAGGAAAAAAGACAAAGGGCCTCATTACGACCCGGGTGGTATGTGTTTAACGGCGCCGGTAAAGGTGCCAGCGCCATTAAACCTATACCGCCCTATTACGAGGTCCCCTTGCGAGACCCGCTCTGGACGTATGGTTTTCCCAGACGTCCTTAGCGGGTCCCGCGAGGGGACCAGGGAGCAAACAATGGGTCCGTTATTGATTTTCCCATTGTTAGCTCCCTCCCCATTCCCATTGAGCCCTATGGGGGCTCGAATGGGAATGGGGCTGGTCCGGGTTCCCTGAATGGGGAAATACCAGGCCTTCCAAAGTCGGAATAGCCTGGTATTTCCCCATTCAGGGACCACGGACCCAGACCCGAGTTTGGAGGCAGCCATCAAACTCGTAATGAGGCCAAAACCCTTTTGCTGGCTGTGGGACACTTCAGAAAGAAATCTCATTCTGCCTGTCCGGATGTACATCTACCATCTAATTACCAACAGCAATAAAGTGTCCTGCTAAAGGTGTCAAAATTCGCTGCTCACCAGACCTGCTTGCTTTGAAGGCATTGACTGCAGGAGAAGGTCCCCTTGGCTGGAGCATGACCAATATGTGTGAAAATGGGGGCAACAACTGAAAAGAGTAAGCTTCCAACACAAAGAGACTGAAGAAAAAAAAACCTGGGTACAGGCTGACCTAGTGAAAACAAATGGCCAGAAGGCAGGAACATGGCCAATTTTCCCAAATGAAGATTCACAATTGATTTAAAAGGTCTATTATCATTTAGGCTTTTTCTCAATAAACTTAAGCCGTTCTAATTTTATTTATGTACCATTTTTTTTAATGTAATTTCCAGGCGATTTTTGAGTTATAAAATCCATCCACCTGCAACTGAGGGAACTGTAATGGCCAGTTAAACTAGGTTTCTGGCTGATCTGAGCATGTTCCAAATGTGGGACTTGATGAGCGGGTGGAGAATAAAATTAGGGATATGGTAATAACTTACATGTTCATAACTGTTATGCTTTTTCTGGAAATGGCAGAAAGGTGCCAAATGGCTGTGTTACATGGTACAGACTTGGTGGTCAGCTTATCTGATTCCCCGTGGTTAGCTGAATCAGGAAATAAGTTTATTAGGGCAGTTGCTAGTAAAACTATGAAGTGGTGATGCATAACATTTGCAAAAAATTTGAAAGAACACATTTTGTGGTGGTTACAAATGGGAATTGCATATGTTGCTCCAGATCCCTAAACAAATCCTGACTTGGAGGCTTGGTTTGGGAGGAGAGAGAAGGGTAACTGTCTGATCCTAGTTGCAGGAATTATTGCAGGGCACTTCCCCAAGATTGTAAAATTGGTGGTGTCATTGCTGCTATATGAGTGCGACTGCACTTGGGGGAGAGGACACACACAGGAACAGGAGAGAGACAGAGAGGGCTGCTGAACCTTACCATTTGACAGCAGCAAGGAAACACCAGAGGAGTTTGCTGAGAGTGCATCTGGGTGGAGCTGTCTATTTCTAGGAAGGCCTCAAAGTTGACTGGGTGCTGTGGTGGAGAGCGGGAGGCCATCTTTGAGAATGGAGTGACTAGACCCCTGCCCTATCTTTCCAGAGAGTCCTGAGATACAGCTGGCTTTCCTGAACTTTAAACAGAGGCTTTCTATGTAAGTAGAACTGAGCCCTGGAAAACTAAAAGGTGGAGGAGTCGGCTTGCCTTGAATCCTTTTCCGTTATAGTGGGCAGGGGAGGGGGGGTGCAAAACTGTGAATAACCTTAGCCTATTTAACAAAAAACAATTATTTAATTAATTCCCCATTTGGCAGAACACTATGAGGTGAATTTTGTTAAAATTCGAAATTACCAAACCTCACATCCCAGTGTGCGCTGAAAACTATAGCCTATAATTTCATTGCGTAATCCTTTTTGTCCTGCTGACCCTGACTTCTTTAAGGAAGAGGGTTTTGTTTGCTCTTAAATCAGTGCAACCTTTTTATCCAGCTTCCCAAGCACAGGCCTTTCAGTGGAGGGGGGTCTGAAATCCACAGTTCTCTAAATCATTCCAATTTTTCTGTCCGACTTCCCCAATACAGACCAAAGTAGGGGGGGTCTGAAAAACAAATAGCTAAATCACCCTGAGCTTATTTTAAACCAAAAGTGTGGGCAAAATCATAATTGCCATATGCATTTTTACCCATCTTGAAATACTACTGCTACCATTTTTCTTTTAAGCCCATAGGAAAATCTAAATTGTACAACACTACATGATAATTGCTTTCGGTATTGATCAGTGTAAATTATTTCTTAAAGTGAAATTTGCAGAAAATGCAAATTTTTATTGTGTTCTTTTCAACTCACTTTTGTGATTTATTTATGCTGAGAGAAGTTGATTCTGTTGTGCAACAGATAAAGTGCTGATTGACATTTTCATGCAAATTTCTATTACTTTTATTTAAATAAATATCAATATATTTCCTGTACACCGTGCACCAGCCTAGTTCTTGGCTCGTTGTTAGCTCAGGGGGAGGGATCCAATTAGCATGATATGCATCTGAAGTAGGGCTGAAGAAAATAATCAGTTAAATAGTTAGTTGTGTGACACCTTGATTGGAGAGGGAAGGAACTCCCTGTGTTGAGGGTGGTCTCTCAATAAACCATTACACTTGGGCCAGGGACCACACTACCTACAACTTGCTATCACTAAATACTGTCCCTCCAGATCTTTACGTTACTCTGGCACCAACTCTCTGCATGTTAATCACTTCGCTAAAGAGCAAGCGGGTGGCCAATCTCTTTCCCCAGCAGACTCCCTCCTATGGAACAGCTTCCCTCTTCCTCTTCGTCTTCAGCTGGATCTCCTCAAATTCCGGAAACTCCTCAAGAGTCTCCTTTTCACCTCCTCTTCCCCTTCCCTTCCTCCCTCCTCTGCTAAATCCCACAGTTGCTGAGATTGGTGACCAGGGCCCTTATGTGTCCTCCCGGGTCCCGGCCTCCCACACCCAATCGTCTACAGCCTCCACCCCTCCCAGCACTTTGCTTTGGCACCCATTGGCCTATGTAACCACAGGCCTGCACTTGTTTTTTTATTGACAGATAACTACTCTACCTTTGCACTTACTGCTGCTCACTCCCTAGCACTTCCCTCTTGCTATAACTAGCACTTACTACATGGTACTTACTTTCATTATTGATCGGTGTAATTATTTCTTCAAGTGAAATGTGCAGAAAGTGCAGATTTGTGATTGTGTTCTTTTCAACTAACTTTTGTGATTTATTTATGCTGAGAGAAGTTGATTGAGTTGTGCCACGGATGAAGTGGAGTTTGACATTTTCATGCCAATTTCTATTATTTTTATTTAAATAAATACCAATATATTTCCCGTACACCGGCCTGGTTCTTGGCTCATTGTTAGCTCAGGGGGAGGTATCCAAGGGGGCATGAGATGCGTCTGAAGTAGAGCTGAAGAAAATAAACCATTAAATAACTTATTGCGCGACACCTTGAGTGGGGAGGGAAGGAACTCCCTGTGTTGATAGGATATGATATATGATATGATATTATATGATATGGCATTTATAATGCGCCTGTACACAAGTGTTTCTAGGCGCGACAAGACAAGGAGGGGGAAACAGAGGGAGGGCAAAACAATGATTTTACTAGGCCTTGTGTAATTCAGATCACGCACGCGCATGGGAAGGGGAAGGGGAGAAGTGCAAAGAGGGGGTTGGAGAAGTGCAGGTAATAGATAATCAAAAGTGCAGCCAGCGGGTTGCTCAGTGCAGGTAATTGGAAAGTGCAGCCAACGGTTGGCTCATAAGTTCAGAGAGAGTGGACTGCAGGGTTACAGATACAGACCACAAGTGCTGGGGGAGCCAAGTGGCAGTGCAAGGTGCAACTGGACAGGCAGGGACCTGGGCCCAAGTTCAGAGGTTGGCAAGGTGACCAGTGCATGGAACAGATGGGTCATCAGCAGGGGAGAGGAAGAGAGAAAGCAGAAGCGAAGAGGAAGGTCTTGAGTTGCTTCCGGAAACAGAGATGGTTCTGCTCCACTTTGAGAGTGGCAGGGAGGCTGTTCCAGAGGGAGGCCCCAGCCGAAGACAGAGATCTGCCCCTAACTCTCTGCTTGGAAAAGCGGCTGACCCTAAGAGATTTGGAGGTGGATGAGTAGAGAGCTCGAGATATGAGATACTTAGGAAGAGAGAGTTGGAGGTAGTGCAGACCCAGGCCCCAGAAAGCCTTGTGGACAATGCAGAGAGTCTCGAACTTGCTGCCACTGGGAGCCAATGAGGAGATTTCAGAGCTGGATCCCTGGGGTTGAGGCCAAGGACAAGTCTTGCAGTCCTATTCTTGATAAGTTGCAGAGGCAGAAAGTAGAGGCAGGAAGATTTAGAAAGAGGCTGTTGCAGTAGTCCAGTCTTAAGAGGACCGGAACTCTGGAGACAGTGAGCTTCTGGGAGAAAGTGAGGAAAGTAAGAATACTTCTGAGGAGGTGCAGCTGATAGTTTGACTTCTTAGAGTCGTCAGAAATGTGTAGAGAGAAGGAGAGGGTGGAGTCAAAGATTACCCCAAGTTTCTTAGCTTCACAGGTAGGAGCAGGAAGAGGTCCCAGCGTGGGCGGCCAGAGAGAGAGAGGAAAGGCGGGAGATGATGTTCTGATGAGGAGGATCTCCATCTTACTGGCATTAAGGCAGAGATCATTGGTGGAACAGCACTCCTGAATTGCAGACAGTCAGGAATGAGAAAAGGGGTAGAGGCATCCAAGGGGAGCCTGAAAGAGAGCTGGGTGTCATCCGCATAACACTGAAAGTTGGAGCAGAGAGCAGGGATGCGCTGGGCAAAAGGTCCCAGGTATTGGTTGAACAGCCAGGAGAGAGTTTAGACCCCTGGGGAACACCGCAGGCAGAGAGAGAGATAGAAGAGAGGAAGGACCCAAGTTGGACCTGAGAGGGTTGGTCAGTGAGAAAGGAGGTCAGCCAGGCCAGGGCCTGATCTGTGATACCCAGGTTATCATAGAGGCGCTTGAGCAGGATGACATGATTGACCGTGTTGAAAGCAGAAGAGGGATTGCGGAGAATGAGGACAGAAGGAAGGTTAGAATCAAGGTTGGAGAGCAGGTCATCACAAATGTTCAGGAGAGCAGTTTCTGTGCTTCTGGCTGCTCTGATGGTCACGGAGAAAACCAACAGATTCAGAGTGAAGGTTAAGCTGGGAGATGGCCAGCCTTTCCAAGAGTTTGCCCCAGAAAGGAGTGATCGAGATGGGCCATAGTTAGCTGGAGAGGAAGGATTAGAAGAGGGCTTCTTAAGGAGGGGTTGCACAAGGGAGTACTTCAGGTGGAGGGGAAAGATCCAGTGGCAAAAGAGTGATTGCAGAAATCGTCCAGGGCTAGAGCAAGGGTGTAGATGTGGTCCTTGTTGGTTCTGGGAGAACAGGGAAGAACCTGTTTTGATGAGACTTTCATAGATCAGACTTGTCTACAAATATCATCAGGGGTGAAGCAGGGAAAGAAAGAGAAAGCAGGCCAGGATTGGAGAAGGAGGAGAAAGAAAGGGTGGACAGGATGTCCTGCATGTTAGTAATGAAATGAGAAGCCAAGGCTGTGCAGAGGGCCTGGGAGGGAGCAGGGAAGGTAGAGACTGCAGTAGAGTTGGCCAGCTCCCTGCAGATTTTGAAGAATGCGGCTGAGTTGTTAGGTGTCACAGAGACACAAGCTTGTATGTGTGCTCTCTACTTGTCAAGGACAGAGAGTCTGTACGTCTTTGGAGCAGGCGGCGGGCCAGTTTGTCAGAGGGTGCACCTGTAGCCCTCCACTTCCTCTCGGCCACCTTGCACTTGCGTTTGAGGGTGACAAGGTCAGAGTCGTACTAAGAGTTGCACTTGGATTTGAGCTTCAAGTGGATCCACATGACAGGAGCAAGTACATCAAGAGTATCAGAGATAGAAAGATGGGGGTTAGAAAGGTCTGTGTCAGGATGTGAGTCAGCCAAAGGTGCAGAAAGAGGAGCGAAAGTAGCGGGGAAAGCCTTCACAGTGCTGGAGTCGGCTTGGCCTGAGGGGTAGAGAGAGATAGATGGGGGAAAGGGGAAAGTGATCACTCCAGGAGAGAGGAGTGGTGAGAGGGTTGTAGAGGTGGAGGTCTGAGGAGATCATAACATCCAGGTTGGGCCCTGCAGACTGAATTGGGCCAGAGGGAAGAATAGAGAGACAGAGGAAGTCACAGAGGTTGCAAAAGAGTCCTGCAGAAGGACCCGAAGCATCCAAGTGTATGTCAAGCTCTCTGAGGAGAAGTTGAGAGGTGAGAGGGAAGAGGGACGATCCGCCCACTCAGAGAGGAAGAAAGCTACCTGGCCACACAGCGGGTAGGTAGTGGCCACAGTGAGAGAAAGGCCAGGAGAGGGAGAAAGCCTGCAGACCAGGCATTCAAAAGAGGATTAGTCCTGAATAGAAATGACAGAAGCAGTTATTCACTCCAGGAAGATCAAGGTTACACCCCCACCAGGACGTTTGATTCTGGGCACAGAGAAGATCTTGTAGCCATCAGAAAGGAGAGTGTCAAAGCCTGTGACTGAGCTGGCTGTGAACCATGTCTCGGTCAGGCCAAGAACATCCAGATCGAGTACTTCCAGGGGACTGCAGATGTCAGAGGAGTGTTTAACAGCTGAGCGAGAGTTTAGAGTGGCAATGTGGAGCAGGTTGTCCCCTTTGAAAGTCTTCCGTGGAGGGGTACAGGTTAGAGGTATGCCATGAAGAAGTGTTGAAGACTCCAAGGATGGGCAGAGGAGGAAGGAGGAGAGGGCAAGGTAGCCAAGGAAGAGGAGGTGGGTGCCAGAGGGGTGACAGAGGATGAAGGAGGCAAATGAGACAGAGAGGGGAAAGAAGGGACAGCAGGAGCAGAAAGGAAGTTGATAAGGCGCAGGAAGCATCTATCAAAAAGGAGGAGGTTTGCCTGAGAGCCTTGGACCAAGATGGTATCATTTAGGTGAACATTAAAGATCGTCTTGGGGGAGTGGAAGGGGGCCAATAGGACCTCCCATCGGGTGCCATCATTAATTCGTCAAGAGAAAAAAGGAGAAAGAACAGAGACCATATGGGGGGTCAATATGCGTTGAGAGGGAACGACAAAGAGGATGTCGCTAAGGGTCTGTCTGAAGGAAGCACTGGTGTAGGTATCAGCGTTAGGAAGGACTGGGTTGGAGAATAGGATATCTCTTTTGAACTTCTTCCTACCAAACCTAGTGAGAAGGATAGGATAGTCGACAGAAAAACAGTTAGAGAATATAGGAGAGACAGAGAGCACCATAGAGAGTGCGGTGGGCAGAGCAGCGGGAGTGAAGAGTGGAGGGGGTGTGAGCTAGGGGGCAGGAAGGAGGGGGGAACACTAGGATGGGGAAACAGAAGGAGCGGGGGCACACAGTGGACAGAACAATGACCGGAACTCAGATGCAATATATAGACAAGTAAGTAGCCAATGGAACCTAGAAGTAAAGAATGGACACAGCCGGCATGCCGGCAATACAGTGTAAGCAAACAAACAGGAGAAACATAAATAAGACAGAACAATCGACCAGGGAACCTAGAAGAAAGAATGAACAGCAGGGATGCAGGCAATACAATGAAGTAAACAACTAGGAGAAACACAAAACGCTGAAAACACAGACAATCAACCAGGAACATTGAAGAAAGAATGAAAGGCAGGGATGCAGGCAGTACGATGTAAGCAAGCAACCATGGAAAGTAAACACAAAGGAAGTACAAACTACTGAGGGAACCTAGAGGAAAAGAATGCAACAACCATGGAGAACAGAATCACAGCGGTACACAATAAGTCAGGTTAAAGGGGGCTTGGAAGGGGGAGGGAGAGGGCCCACAAGGGATCCAGAGAGCGTGCGGCCGAGTAGAGAAGAAGGCCTAGAGTTGCGAGAGAGCACACGCATTCTAGGATTGTGAGGGAATGCACGCAGCCCAGGTCACGAGGGAGCACAGAGGATGCAGAGGGCGCACAGCCGAGTGGAGAAGAAGGCCTAGAGTTGTGAGGGAACGCACGCGGCCCAGGACGCAAGGGAGCGCACCCAATCAAGGACTGCAAGGGAGCGCGGAAGCGAGGGAGCACACGCAATCAAGGATTGCGAGAGAATATACCCAGCCTAAGATGAGAGGGAGCATGTGCACCCTAGGGTGTGGGTGGGTGCACGTGATCAGGGATTGCATGGTGCGAAGGGAGTATGGGGACAGAGGACAGGTCAAGGAAGAAACAACAATGCAAGTGTAATAATGAGAAGGGGCACCAGGAATGCAGGGTTATGTGGAGTAAAGCAGGCTAAACTCTCAACATAACCTCTTACTTAGTGGCTGCAGACAGGTCTACGCTGCAACCCCTTTGCTGCCAAACACCTGCATCGTTCAAAACTGCGGCCTTGTCCTGAAGGGCTTTACCGCAGAGGATCCGTGCCTTGGTGTCATGATCACAGGAAAAGGTTCCCTAATTGACTCTAAAAGGAAGTGGTCTTCCATGCATAATTCTTGGGCCACAAAAAAACAACTCGGAGCACGGAAGGGGAATTAATGTCACTTCCTGTCCTTTACACATGGCCGTCTAGCTTATTCTGGGAGGTGAGCAGTGTTTGTCTAGTGGTTGTCATCCTGCTCCTATTTAAGCCCCTCCCCTCGAGAGTTCCCTGCTTCGCGTCATCATTGCCTTCGATTGACGCTTACCGAAGTTCCAGTCAGCTGTCCTGTCAACTTTAGCTTTTCGCTTCATTGGTTCAACGGTCCCATTTTCTAATTCCCTTTCGTATTTTCCGTCACCTACCCGACCTGTCCTTTAGCACCAATTCCCTTCAGTCATTTGGTTTCATTTTCCGCACGGCTGCATTCTAATATGCACTCGTTCCTGTCAGCGGCATAATTATTTATCGTTCCTGTCAGCGCTACACATTGCAAGTATCTGTTTTCTTTTTCTTTGTGAGCGGCTTGCTCTTGTGTTTATTGACTTGATTTATTGCAGTGCTCTTGTGAAGAGCTTTCAGTCAGCATTCGGTAAAACGAGTTCCCGCTCTCAGCTGACGTACTATCTCCAGTGACAGACATTGCCATGTTAGTGTTAAGTGCATTTGGCAGGCATTGCTACTGAGCGCGTGTCCCGTTCCTCGCTAGCTTTATGCTTCTGAGGGAAAGACATTGCGCCGTTTATTTTGGAGTGCGTTAGGCTTGTAATTACACGTTGGATTTTGTGCCAGTTCAGTTCATCCAGTTATACACACATACTTAGGAAGAAAAAGCTTTGGGGTGTGAAACACATTTCTTCTGAGTGGGTTGTAACCTATTTTGTCACTACATGCCCAGTGGGGCTCCACTAGCATAGTAGGAATTTTCCCTTCTGTCACTTTTGCTCCCTTTCCACCCCACTGTCTTCATCTGGATGTCCCTCTGCAGAACTAGAGCCCCTGCACAGATGCAGGATGGATAGCTCGCCTCAAAAATAACCTAGGTAAGAATCTTAAGGAGAATTCTCTTAGAATCCAAGATTTTAATCACCTTACATACACTAAGGAACCTTTGGTGTTTTATGCAGGGACCCCTTGCTAGCAAGGTAGAGGGGAAGAATTGAGCCCAGCAGTTTCCACTCCAGTGTCCCAGACTTGTGCCCAGCAGTTCCCCACCACGGTGTCCCCGCAGAGTTCAGGTAAGCGTTACAGAACGCGAAGCCGTACTGAAACATACTCTGCCTGGACATCATGGGAACTCCAGAGGTGGATCAGTTGGTCCAATTGTTGGGGGAATTGAGAGCTGAGGTTCATGCAGCTCGTTCAGAGACTAACGCTCTGAGGAGGGAGTTAGTGGTAAACAGGGATAGGACCGAAGAATTGGCCCGCCAACTATTGCAGTCTCAAGCTGGACAGGTTCCCTTGCCTCAGGGTAATCCACAAGTTCCAGCCCCATCTGCATCAGCTGTTCCAGTTCAAGTGGTTGTACCAGGAAACATTCCCTTAGCTCCTCCGGAGCGTTTCAATGGAGACCCAAAGAAGTTTGCAGTGTTTTTAAACCAATGTAGACTACATTTTCTATGTAGACCAGGAGTTTTTCCCACGGACCAGTCTAAGGTGGCATTTGTGTTGTCATATCTTGGTGGATATGCAGCCGACTGGTCTATTCCCCTTGTCAACAGAGATGATCCTTTGTTACGAAATTTTCAGGAGTTTCAGCGGGAACTGGAAAAGTTATTTGCGCGTCACACTCAGGGTCAAGCCCTAGATAATGAGTTGTTATCGCTGCGACAGGGCAATCAAGATCTACTGGCATATGTGGCAACCTTCAATAGACTAGTTGCAGAAACCAATTGGCCTTCGGAAAAAAGAACCACCTTGTTTTACCGCGGGTTGCGGAGTGAGTTGAAGGATGTCCTAGCACAGGTGGTGAACCCACCTGAAGGTGTCACAGAATTCATTGATTTAACCATCCAGTTAGACCATCGGCTCCAAGATCGAAGAACAGACCGGACCCGCCCCGAAGGTCGAGCTTTTTTTGTACGTCCTAAGGAATCTGTTGGAAGAGCATTGGGAGAGACTCATGCTGAACCCATGCAGGTGGGGGTAATTCGAGGTCCTCTCTCTCAAGCGGAAAGAGATAAGAGACGGCAGCAGCAGCTGTGTTTATATTGTGGAAAGGCGGGGCACTTCCTGAAAGACTGTCCTGTGAAACCCTCAAGAAAGCCCCTAGGAGGAATCAGTCAGGAGAAGAAAGAACCGAGTCCGGAAAACTCCAGTGCCCGACAAGTGTAGAGGTCAGCTTGTCGAGCGTGAAGAAGGTTTCTGTGACCTCGCATTTTGTGTTTCCCATCATCTTAGTTAGTCCAGAATGTCCCACAAAAAAATTTGCGTTGAACGCATATATTGACTGTGGGGCAATTGGCAACTATATGGATTTACACCTAGCGAGCAAATTGGGTATTCCTTTAAGGGAGAAATTGGAAGCTGAAAATGTCTCTGGGGTCGATGGCACCCCTCTAGTGTCAGGCCCGGTGACTCAGTTAACAAACGATCTCATCATGCTCTGCCAGGAAGGACACAAGGAGGGGATTTCCTTTGACCTAATTCAAGCACCACAATTTCAAATCATCCTAGGAATGCCTTGGTTGGAGAAACATAATCCTGTTATTGATTGGCGTGCACGGACTTTGATGTTTAGCTCTGAATGTTCTGAGAATTGTAGTCTCTCTGAACCTTCTACGGGCTTAGAGCAACCAACAAGGAACACTGAGATCATGTTGGGCCTCATTGGTTCATTGCCCTTAGAATATCAAAGATTTCAGGATGTTTTTCAAGAAGAAAAGCAAGTCGAAATTTTACCCCCTCATAGGCCTTATGATTGTCAGATAGATCTGATTCCAGGAGCTCAGCTTCCTTGTCATCGCATTTATGCATTAACGGAAAAGGAAAACCTTCATCTGAAAGCTTACCTTGATCAATATTTGGCCAATGGATTTATTAGACCATCTAAGTCCCCTGCTGCATCACCTCTGTTCTTCGTGCCCAAAAAAGAAGGACAATTGAGAACATGCATCGATTATAGAGCCCTGAATCAAATCACTGTGAAGAACCGATACCCCCTGCCTCTCATTTCTACCCTATTGGACCAAGTAAAGAGAGCCAAGATATTCACCAAGCTTGATCTTCGAGGGGCATACCATCTCATTCGCATAAAACCTGGAGATGAATGGAAAACGGCCTTCCGCACTCGCTATGGACTATTTGAATACCAGGTTATGCCCTTTGGGCTATGTAATGCACCAGCTGCATTCCAGTCTTTTATGAATGACATATTTCGCGAGTTACTGGATATTTGTGTAGTGGTTTATGTCGATGACATCTTGATCTTTTCAGCCAATCCTCTGGAGCATTTTACACATGTCACTGCCGTTCTTCAGATCCTCAAAGAAAACTCCTTGTACGTGAAGTTGGAGAAATGTCAATTCCATGTTCCTGAAGTTGAATTCCTGGGATTCATGTTGTCTTCGCAGGGGGTAAAAATGGACAACAGAAAGGTTGACGCCATCCTTTCCTGGCCAGCTCCAACTTCTGTGAAAGGAGTCCAAAGTTTTCTGGGGTTTGCCAACTTTTATCGACGATTTGTATCAGACTTTTCTCAACTGGTTCATCCCATCACGTCCTTGCTGCGAAAGAACAAAACCTTCAATTGGACACAGGAGGCGGATGAGGCCTTCCAGAAGCTGAAGGAGAAGTTCACAGTGGCTCCAGTTCTTCAACATCCCAGACCGGATCTTCCCTTTGTGGTGGAAACCGATGCATCCAATGTGGCCATGGGTGCAGTCTTATCACAGCGTGATCCAATATCGCAAAAAATGCACCCAGTGGCCTTTTGGTCCAAAAAATTTTCTGCTGCTGAATTGAATTATACTGTCACTGATAAGGAGCTGTTGGCGATAAAATGTGCATTGAAGGAATGGAGGCATCACCTACTTGGGGCTAGACACACTGTCACCATTTTCACTGACCATCGGAATTTGCAGTATCTACGCTCTGCAAAGGCACAATCTTCGCGACAGTTAAGATGGGCCCTTTTCTTTGCGGAGTACGACTTCATTATCACGTTTCGGCCTGGTATCCGCAATGGAAAGGCTGATGCTCTGTCCAGACTGGGTAAGGGTGAAGAGGCTTACATTGCCACGACCCCAGTGGAAATAATTTCTGCAGAGAAAATGCTTGGAGTTATGAATACCACAGATTCATTGTTTGAAGAGCTGCGAGAAGAAATCCAAGCAAATATTAGGACGGCAGAATTGCTAAAGTGGGAGTCTGAGAAGGAACATTGTTATGTCCAGGAAGGGTTGCCATTTTATAATGGAAGGCTCTTCTTACCTACTCAAAAATTGCGAGAACAAGTGATTGCTGACTACCACAGTGCTTTGATGGAAGGACATCCTGGAGTTACAAAAACGTTGGAAAAGGTCAAGAGATCTTTCTGGTGGCCTACCTGGCGAAAGGATGTGATTCAATTTATTAAGACATGCGGAATCTGTGCACAAAACAAATCTCAGAAAATGAAACCTGCTGGGTTTCTCAAGCCATTGGATGTTCCACCTCTTCCTTGGCATACCCTCTCGCTAGACTTTATTACAGATTTACCTAAGAGCGACGGATTCGACACCATCCTGGTGGTGGTAGACCTTTTTTCCAAGATGGCGCATTTTGTAGCCCTGAAGGGTCTACCAACTGCATCAGTTCTGGCCAAAATCTTTTTGGAGAACATTGTGAGGATACATGGTTTTCCTTCCATAGTCGTGTCTGATCGAGGAAGTCAGTTTGTCTCGGAATTCTGGAAGAGATGTTGTAAAATGGCTAAAATTGAAGCACGTTTGTCCACCAGTTACCATCCTCAAACGGATGGGCAAACCGAACGCACGAACCAAACATTGGAGCAGTATCTGAGGTGCATGCTCCATCAGACTGAAGACTCCTGGCTCAAGGTTTTGTGGATTGCAGAATACGCTTACAATAATTCAGTCCACTCATCTACTGGATTGACTCCATTCTTCACTATTTATGGAAGGCATCCCCGAACCTCTGTTCATGATCCACCTGAATCCTTGGAAATGCCTGCAATCAAAACCTTGCATGACAATATCACTACTGCAGTGGACCAAGCAAAAAAACAGCTGTACTTAGCAAAAGAAGCTCAGAAGAAGTTTGCTGATAAAAAACGAAGAAACTCCCCGGAGTATGAGGTGGGAGACACTGTGTGGTTGGCCACAAAGAACTTGAGATTGAGAGGGTCCCGGAAATTCCTTCCAAGATTTTTGGGTCCTTTTAATATAGAAAAGGTTGTCAATCCAGTGGCTATGAAGTTAACGCTTCCCAAGAATATGAAGATTCATCCAGTGTTTCATGTGTCCTTGTTGAAAGCAGTGAGTCCTAATACCCGAATTCAAGATTCCCCAGCTCCCATAGTTGTGGAAAAAGATCAACCAGAGTATGAAGTAAAGGCCATCCTGGACTCTAAAGTAGTTCGTAAAAAATTGTACTACTTAGTGGACTGGAAAGGGTATGGGCCACAGGATAGAACTTGGGAGCCTTTTGAAAATATTCATGCACCCCGCTTGATAAAATCCTTCCATTTGAATAACCCTAGCAAACCTGGAAAAGGGGGGACTTTGGGGGGGAATACTGTCATGATCACAGGAAAAGGTTCCCTAATTGACTCTAAAAGGAAGTGGTCTTCCATGCATAATTCTTGGGCCACAAAAAAACAACTCGGAGCACGGAAGGGGAATTAATGTCACTTCCTGTCCTTTACACATGGCCGTCTAGCTTATTCTGGGAGGTGAGCAGTGTTTGTCTAGTGGTTGTCATCCTGCTCCTATTTAAGCCCCTCCCCTCGAGAGTTCCCTGCTTCGCGTCATCATTGCCTTCGATTGACGCTTACCGAAGTTCCAGTCAGCTGTCCTGTCAACTTTAGCTTTTCGCTTCATTGGTTCAACGGTCCCATTTTCTAATTCCCTTTCGTATTTTCCGTCACCTACCCGACCTGTCCTTTAGCACCAATTCCCTTCAGTCATTTGGTTTCATTTTCCGCACGGCTGCATTCTAATATGCACTCGTTCCTGTCAGCGGCATAATTATTTATCGTTCCTGTCAGCGCTACACATTGCAAGTATCTGTTTTCTTTTTCTTTGTGAGCGGCTTGCTCTTGTGTTTATTGACTTGATTTATTGCAGTGCTCTTGTGAAGAGCTTTCAGTCAGCATTCGGTAAAACGAGTTCCCGCTCTCAGCTGACGTACTATCTCCAGTGACAGACATTGCCATGTTAGTGTTAAGTGCATTTGGCAGGCATTGCTACTGAGCGCGTGTCCCGTTCCTCGCTAGCTTTATGCTTCTGAGGGAAAGACATTGCGCCGTTTATTTTGGAGTGCGTTAGGCTTGTAATTACACGTTGGATTTTGTGCCAGTTCAGTTCATCCAGTTATACACACATACTTAGGAAGAAAAAGCTTTGGGGTGTGAAACACATTTCTTCTGAGTGGGTTGTAACCTATTTTGTCACTACATGCCCAGTGGGGCTCCACTAGCATAGTAGGAATTTTCCCTTCTGTCACTTTTGCTCCCTTTCCACCCCACTGTCTTCATCTGGATGTCCCTCTGCAGAACTAGAGCCCCTGCACAGATGCAGGATGGATAGCTCGCCTCAAAAATAACCTAGGTAAGAATCTTAAGGAGAATTCTCTTAGAATCCAAGATTTTAATCACCTTACATACACTAAGGAACCTTTGGTGTTTTATGCAGGGACCCCTTGCTAGCAAGGTAGAGGGGAAGAATTGAGCCCAGCAGTTTCCACTCCAGTGTCCCAGACTTGTGCCCAGCAGTTCCCCACCACGGTGTCCCCGCAGAGTTCAGGTAAGCGTTACACTTGGTTCTTATAGGCGCAGAAGCGTGAATGTAGTGAAGCATGCTAAATGTCATCAGGCAGCGTCTGAAGCGTGCTATGTGTCATCGAGGAGCATCTCCTGCGCACCTGCATCGCTCAACGCTGTGGCCCTGTCCTGGGAGGGCTTTGCCACAGAGGGTCTGTGCCTCGGTTCTTAAAGGCGCAGAAATGTGGATGTGCTATGTGTCATCGGGCAGCATCTCCTGCATACCAGCATTGCTCAGCACTGCAGCTTTGTCCGGCAAGGGCTTTGCCACAGAGGGTCCGTTCCTCGGTTCTTATAGGCAGAGAGGCGTTGATGTAGGGAAGCATGCTACGTGTCATCGGGCAGCATCTTCTGCGTCATGCAACAACGCAGCCTTGTCCTACGAGGGCTTTGCCACAGAGGGTCCGTGCCTCAGTGCTTATAGGCGCGGAAGCGTGGACGTAGTGAAGCGTGTTACATGTCATCAGGCAGCGTCTCCTGTTCACCTGCATCGCTCAATACCGCGGCTTTGTCCTGCGAGGGCTTTGCTGCAGAGGATCCGAGATTCAGTTCTTTTAGGCGCAGAAGCGTTGATGTAACAAAGCATGCCACATGTCGTCGGGCAGTGTCTCCTACGCACCTGCATCGCTCAACACCAAGGCCTTGTCCTGCAAGGGCTTTGCCGCAGAGGGTCTGTGCCTCGGTTCTTATAGGTGCAGAAGCGTGAACGTAGCGAAGCATGCTAAATGTCAGCAGGCAGCATCTCCTGCACACCTGCATCGCTCAACACCACGGCCTTGTCCTACAAGGGCTTTGCCACAGAGGGGCTGTGCCTCGGTTCTTATAGGCACGTAAGCGTAGATGTAGTGAAGCGTACTATGTGTCATCAGGGAGCATCTCCTGCGCACCTGCATCGCTCAACACTGTGGCCCTGTCCTGGGAGGGCTTTGCCGCAGAGGGTCTGTGCCTCGGTTCTTAAAGGCGCGGAAGCGTGGATGTGCTATGTGTCGTCGGGCAGCATCTCCTGCATACCTGCATTTGCCAACACTGCAGCCTTGTCCTCCGAGGGCTTTGCCACAGAGGGTCCGTTCCTCGGTTCTTATAGGCAGAGAGGCGTTGATGTAGGAAAGCATGCTACTTGTCGTCGGGCAGCATCTCCTGTGCATCTGCATTGCTCAACACTGCTGCCTAGTCCTGAAAGGGCTTTACCGAGAGTGTCCGTGCCTCAGTTCTTATAAGCGCAGGTGCATGGATGTAGTGAAGCATGCTATGTGTCATCAGGCAGCATCTTCTGCGTTGCGCAACACCGTGGCCTTGTCCGGTGAGGGTTTTGCCGCAGAGGGTCTATGCCTCAGTTCTTATAGGCACGGAAGCGTGGACATAGTGAAGCGTGTTACATGACATCGGACAGCGTCTCCTGTGCACCTGCGTCACTCAATACCGCGGCCTTGTCCTGCGAGGGCTTTGCTGCAGAGGATCTGATATTCAGTTCTTTTAGGCACAGAAGCGTGGACGTAGCAAAGCATGCTACATGTCATCGGGCAGCATCTCCTGTGCACCTGCATCGCTCAACAGTGCGTCCTTGTCCTGCGAAGGCTTTTCCTTGAGGTTGGTCTCTCAATAAACTGTTGCAAATTGGGCGCTTGTGGCCGGGATTTAGCTGTCTATTTCAGACCCATGACATGTACATTGTGACAGACTATTCATTTTGATGCAATTGCATTGAGGTGGAGGCAACATCAACTTTGTTTTGTTAAAGTGCTGCGAGGACTTGACCCTGAATTTGAGGGAAGCGTACAGGTGAATAGGTAAGATTGTGCAAGAATTCATTGGTGTGAGGAAATCAAGCAGGAACAAGGTGATTTTTCCCCCGCATAAAGAAAGTTTTATGAAGGTGCAAAAAGGAAATTGTGAAAATGACTGCTGTTCAAATTGGGGATGCCAGGAAGCATCTCCTAGCTAAATTATTTCTTAAAAGAGAATGGGTTGAGGATGATGGCAAACCAGAATTGTGCGTGAGGTTACCTCGGTAAGCAATGATATTTGGTTTGAAGGTGGAATATTGCACAAAGCACTTGAGGCATTTTATGTGACCACAACTGCTAGTGATAAACAGATACACGTGTCTCGGCTAATTGCTGAGTTATATTTTCATTTGCTGTTAGTAGAAGAGCATTGGAAAAATAGTGAGGCTAGTAGGATGAATCAGGCTGGAGACCTGTCACAGGCCCAGGATAGTGTTCCTAGTTAAAAACACTGCAGCAAGAGAGTGTAGAGCATGAAACACCATTATTTGCACTGATAAATGCACATACAAAGTGTGTAGAAAATCTGGGCGCACTGCAACACAAGCCAAATGACAATGCTCCTCATAATAAAGTCTTTTTGGAGGACATTATCACATTCCAATCAGAAATAAAACAATTGAAAACTGGAAATAGTCAATTAATTGTCAAAGTGGTTGATTCCCAAAATAAGTTTGATCAGCTACATCAGCAGGGAAGTACTCTGAAACAACAGAGAAAACAGCTGGCTCATGAAAAAAACCTATTGAATCAATATAACAGCATCCTATTACAGAGGATAAATCAGTTGGAAATGGAGGTAGAAAAGGTACAGTCAGGTTCTCAGGAACTGGGCAGAATGAGAGAAGAAAGGAACGAGCTAGAAAGGTAAGCTAGACAAATATAAGCTGAGCTATCAGAGGCAGCAAATTGTAGGGATGAGAAAGAGCTTAGTCTCCTGAAGGAAAAGCACCTTGAATATGCATGCAGCATACAAGGCTCACAGAGGGAGAATTAATCACTTCAGCATGATGTTCAATAAACAAAAGATTGGTTAGCAGCTCAGAGCAGGGTGCATGAGATTACTCAGGTCTTAGTGTCAGAATTAAAATGTCAGCTCTCTGACTACCAACAGCAAATAAATAAAGAGAGACACAGGTGTGAGAGCCTCACCAAGGAAATCGAAAATTATAAACAGGCTCTGAGACACCCTGATAAATCAAAATATGGGACAAGGCTCACTGATCAAGGTGAGGCGCCCTTCCCAACAGGGGCCTCATGTCACTTATTTACAATCTCTCATGCACAAATGGAAACCAACCTCATGCATGCCACCTATCAAGAACAGGGTGACATGAGGCAGTTAGACTTATCCAGGCCTAGCCCAACTGATCAAGAAGGTCAGTCCCTGTTTGATATTGATGAGTATTCATCTCTATCATGCAGAAGGGAAAGTGGCCGATCCAGTGTGTCCTGGTAAGTAAGGAATAATACTGTAAGTACTTTAGACCATGAACATTCTTGGGAGGACATAGTCAGGGAGTTAAATTGGCTAAAGATGCAATAACAAAAAGACCACCTTGCCCACTTTGCTGAAGGAGAAAAGCCAGACCCTCAGCCTAGGAAGGGGAAAGCCTCTGTATATTCCGGGGAAGAGAGGGAATTCTCCACACTCTCTGGTAGGAAGGATGAGGAAACTGAGTTATATCTGGGGCCTAAAAGGAACTCCAGGGAGAATGACCCTGAGGGTTCACTTTGGTTCAGGCGAGAGGAGTCTAGACCTCA
Source organism: Ambystoma mexicanum (assembly GCF_040938575.1). Lineage (NCBI taxonomy): Eukaryota > Metazoa > Chordata > Amphibia > Caudata > Ambystomatidae > Ambystoma > Ambystoma mexicanum. The sequence goes on from NC_090929.1 coordinate 142,264,704, forward strand.
TGATATTCCCAGTCTCATAGAGATAGGGAGCACCAAGAAGACAGGGAAGGGAGTACCAGTAGCACCTCTGAGTCAGAAGGGGAATGGAATAATCAAGGCCATAAAGAGCTTCCTGACCCCATACCACAAGAATGCTACGTATTCGGTATAGGAGCACCTGGAACTTTATGAGCAGATACAGGAATTATGTGAATTGTATAGCATTTGCAAAATGGATTTTCTCACCTGAGTGCCCCAGTTTCTTTGCAGGACTGGAGGACCAGAATCATCATAAATGGTCCAGCTATAAGGCGGCCATATTGAAAAGAAATTCCACCCACCCAAACCCACAAGAGGCCCGTAAGGCTGCATAAATATAATTTGCAATGTGAGGAAGATCTGGTGCCTTTATTTTCAACTGACGGCCTCTGTCTGATTAGTAATCCCAGATTCTTCTGTCACGTCTCTTAATGTTCTGTATTATTGTGTTTAGGTTTGCGCCACAATGCCTGCGGGCTGCCGGCGCACTACAGATAAATAAATAAATAAATGAAATAGGAAGTTTGTGCAGTAGTTAAAACTGACATTTACTCAGACTTCCCGGCAGGTGAACACCAGGTGAACACCAATAGTAGGAAGTTCATAACTACATATTTCCATGCTCTCCCCAAATACATAAATACTCAGTGCTGAGAGTAAAAATACCAGCAAACCCCCCAAAACAACTAACACCCCTGCTGCTGCAAAGGAGACAGAGGAGAAAATTACCCCTCCATTGGATCTGGAAACGAGGGTGCCTAAAAGTAACCCTGCTGCCAACAAGCAAAATGGAAAGCAGAAGGGACCCCCACTAACCCAGCCCAATCGAATAGTAGTCACAGAACAATGATCCCTCTGACCCTGCCACCTACATAAGTCCTAGGTACAAAGGTACTAAACCAATCCTGGCATATGTATACACTCCCCTGGCACAAGGTGGGGGGGGTGCTAATCAGGTAAGGACTACCCCGGGAAACTTCCCTTCAAACTTCCCTCTGGAGAGAGGTATCACTCCTCCTCCCAATCTGACATTTTTCCCCAGATATCCCCCGAATCAGAACTTCCAAAAGAATCCTCCTCTCTCTCCCCGGTTCCAGGACAATAGATCCCGGAACCCAGGAGAAGGGAGAGTCAGGATGGAAAATTATGCGGAGAATTTCCAGTACCCATGCTACTTTGGGAGAAGAGGCAGTTACCCTTTTCAGAAGCAGCAGAGGTTTGACTTGAGACCTCACTACCACCGAGACAAGGTCTTGCAACTGCAGTGACAGGTCCAGCAACTGACTGATGATCTGGGGTGCTCGCTGAGGGCTCAGTCCAACTCTCAACCTAACCCTGCTTCCCAGAATTCCCCAAAACCTATGTCTGATGGCCCATGAGAGAAATGATGGGAGGAAACCTCTGTCAAACTACATGTTCCTGAGGAGGGGGCCCGGGTGGAGGGGAGATGCGAAGCCCTAGAGGATGCTTCCTTTCTCATGAAAATAGAACCCCTCAACACCTCTCAGCCTGAAAGAGTCACTTCTACACCCAAAATGTTAGAACCCAAAGAGCAAGGGGTAAGTAGGAGAGGCCAAAGAAGAACCCACTTTGTGGCGGAACTCCAGATTATCCCCATTGAAAAAGAGAAGAATCCCTGCAGGATTCAGGTAAGCAGTCCTTCTCTTTCAAAAACAGGGGGATCCCTCCCAAAGGAAAATGGGTCCCAAAAGACCCTGAGTGGGACAAGGTAAGTATGGAGACTGACTAAGAACCAGAAACTATTCAACCCCAACCATGTGAGCCAGACAGAATGGAAATGGAGGGGGTGTCCTTTCTCCAAATAGGTTCTGAGAACTGTCACCAGGTAAGGGTGGACAGCTAAGGAGCTGGGGAAAAGGAGGATTCCCCAACAACTCCCATTGCGAGTTGCAATGTTTTTCTTACAGATTCCAGAACTCCAACACATAAAATTGCCCAGGATCACGCCATGTTCAATTTGATACACCTTGGAGGAGAAAGAAGGCCAATTTTATGCACCGGTCAAGGTGCAGGGTCAGTGTGAATTATCAGCTCTGGTGGATACCGGATCCAAGTCACCCTCCTGACAAAAAGGGCCTTTGACCAACTAAACTTAGGACAGGGGGAGGGCTACCAAATTCCACCACATCCCTTCCCAGACAACTCCAAAATTTCTACAGTAAAGATATTTCCATCGAAGGGACTGTAGATCTGGACATAAAAATTGAAAGGCACCGGCTGAAACATCCGGTGATAGTTGTAACTCCAGAGGGCATGTAAGCCTGAATGGTACCTGTCACGTAATTGATCGATGCTCTGAAAACGTAGAGTTCCATTTCAAGAATAACCAAGTCCCAGACATCAATGTCATCTCTGTAGAACAAACTGGTGATGGGAACCCTTCTCCATCCTTGAAAATCAACCTTCCTCCAGTTTTAAGTGGAACTTCCCCCTGGAAGGGAACAACCTAAACATTTTACACCAGTCCAAAATCAGAAGAAACCCTGAGTCCCGTGAAACCAGACAATGAAGAACCTGCACAAAGTCTGACGGACATTCAGAAAAAGGGCGAGTAGTTGTTGTTCCCCATTCAGTTAAATGAAGGGGAGGAACCAGTGCTCACCAGAGTATGTCTGAATAAGGGAATGAGCTTCATCAGCGAAGAATTATTCAGGAATCTCGCAAAATATCTGGAGATTCCCAAATTTAAATTGGTTGACAAATGGGAAGTAGGTCTGGAAACGCAAAATTCGTGCCTAGCAGGTGTATGCTAAAAAATGTCAGTTGGCACCAAACACATATACCATAATTGTTGGGACGTGAGAGATGTCCCTTCCACATTTTATCTGGGAAGCGACATTCTCAATCGATTCGCAATCAATTTGGATCTAATTAATAATAAAGCTTGGTCCCAACTGGGGAGTAACCCCATGTGCTTTGACAACACTGAAAAAGCATTACGGTTGGCTCAATTGCTGCTTGATGCGGTTGAAGTTCAAGTGCAATAAGAGGTTACCATCCCAGTGCAGGGGTGACTATTTACTCTTCCACTCAAAATTAAGCGAGGACAGAACTTCAAACATCAGGTCGCCTATATCAATCTAAATTACCATCTCCAACACCAATGTTTGTATAATCTGACACCTCTAGTAGACCTAGAACATGACACCATTCGAACATTGGTGGATAACAATGACCCTTGAAGTATCACTTTGGGCGCAGATACCTTTATTGGAATGGCGGTTGATGCCCAACATTGTTTATTTAGGTGATGAACTCCTGGGACCAATCCCAAACTACTGTTTTGACATCAGCAACGGTATTCCTCCAGAAAATATTTTTATTAGGCATGGGGGAATTTCCTGGTGTACTTTTCCTGCCCCTACGTTGTGGAAGAGGTGACCTGTGACATTAGGAGGGAGAAGGTACTGTTCAGAGTCAAGGACCACTACCTAGAATCCCCTGTCCAGGTCAACACCATCAAAAGAGATCTCTCCACCCACTTGGAGGATACCGCTGAAATTGATAGACCAAACAGATGGTCAAGGAAAGGATAAATCTTTGGGATGCCTGTGAGACTGAGGAGCAAAGACAAAAGCTAAAACGGATCTTCCTGGAATTCCAAGATATCTTTTCTGTGGCCTCATATGACGGTGGACGCACATCCATTCATTCAACCACCCTTCCCACAGACCCCAAGATGGCTCCAGTATTCGTGAAACAATACCAGCTACCTCTTGCAGCCATGGAGTCACTCATATAGATTATTAGGATTTAGAATCCTTTGGGATCATTTGTCCGATCCACAGTACGTTCAACGACCCGGTACTGGGGATACTCAAACCAAACGGCCAATGGAGACCTGAGAGAGTTGAATAAACGGGTTCACGTGTCAAGATGGCCCCTTCCCTACATAGCTCAGGGACTGGCCCAGATCCATGGGTCAAAGGTTTACACTGCCATTGACCTGACCAACGGTTACTGAACAGTACCTGTGAGTAGGGAAGACCAGTAAATGCCTGCCTTTACCATCAGGGGGCAACAGTACACATGAACCCAAAACCCTTTTTAGATATATAAACTCCGATATAGATATATAAACTCCGGCAATGAGTTCAACCTCTTCCTACATAAGGCCATGCCCGAATTGGGCAAAAGGGGAAACTTGGCCTATGTAGATGATGTTTTGATCAGGAGTTCAACTGTGGCAGTAATCTGCTATGTTCTAACCCAGTTGCAGAAGGCTGGATTAAACTGTCCTTTCAGAAGGCACAGTGGTGTAAGAACCGAGTGAATTTCTTAGATCACGAGATCATACCTGAGGGTCTTAATCCCCAGACGAAGAAGGTGGAAGCCTTATTGAAATTAAAAGACTCTACCACTCTGCGAGAATTAAATCCTTCTTGGAATCATTAATTATAGTCGGAAGTTCATTGCTGATTACGTAGAGGTCAATCGACCCTTGGTCCATTTATTAAAGGCCAGAGTCAAGTGGGAGTGGGGTCCAGAACAATCGGAGTCAGTTAAACAACTGAAAAGAAGCCTTTCCCAGGCTGCCTGTTTGGCTTACCCCATAAAGAACAAGGAGTTCTTCTTGGAGACAGGGTTCTCAGATGCTTGCCTAACAGCGGTATTGTACCAAAAGCATGACACGGTCAACAAAGTGATCTCATAGGCGAGCAAGACTTTGTCCTCTATGGAGGAAAGATTCAATGACTGCGAGAAGGCACTCCTAGCAATGGTGTGGTCACTGAAAAACTACTGCTCATTCATACAGGGGGAGCACATCATTGTCGAGACTCCTCACCAACCCTTGCAATATCTACAAATTGACAGAATCCTGGCGGGGAATGATAGTAATTCTAGAATTGCTTCCTGGATTCTGTCCATGCAAGGGTTTCCTGTGGAGGTCAGATATGGCCAAAACAAGAAGATTCCCCTAGTGCAAGGGTTGGCAGACTTGCATGATTGTGCTCAAGAAAACTGTCTTGAGGAAGAAAGGCTAATGGCCAACAACACATGGAGGCGTACTTAACTTCCCCACACAAGGTCTATGAAGAAGACACATGTCAGGGGATACCCACAGTTTATGTGGATGGGTGCTACTACCATGTTGATAGCAACGGTAAAAAGAACTTGTGGCTGGCATTGGGAATGCCTAGGTTAATGATACCCCAAAACCCTCTGCTGGTTATGAAATAGGACCTGCAGTAGTCAGGTTGCAGCATTGATGGCCATTCATCAAGCCATCCTCACTGCAGTGCACCACCAACTCAATGAACTGGTCATAATCACTGACTGATTATGTCAGGAATGGGTTTGTGGATCACCTGATTAACTGGAAGAATCATGGCATGCTTTGTGCCAACAACAAACCCCTAAAGCATGTTAAAGAAAATCCAGTCAATTGAAAATCTGGTGACCTCCAATGAGATGACTATCTATTGGAAGAAGATAAGAGGTCATTCCAAGATAGAGGGGCCAGATAAGACTGGGAATTACCTGGCTGACCAGCAGGCTGAAACCAGAGCTCTGCAGGGGGATTTCATAGAAATGGAATCCCTGCTGGGTGAAATCCAAATGGCAGCTGCCACCAGGTCACAAACTTGGACTAAGAGCCAACTCTCGACAGACCAGTGGAGTAAAGATACCCCAAATGTAAATGATTTTATCACTGCACAGAAAGAGGAGCCGGTCATTGGGATATGTTATTGACAAATTGAAAACCCTTAAGCTTTGCTCTCACCAAGTCGGATTGTACCGGTAAAGCGGATCTCCGGATGTTGATGACGTTTTCCAAGATGTTCCAGATCCAAGACGGTTTGCTCGTAAGGAGAGCCCTATCTCTCTGTGACCAGTGGGTGGTACCTTCCTCATTCTGAAGCCTGATGTTGTACCATGCCCATGACGCGGCCACTGCCAGTCATAGGGGGTTTCATACTGCATTGGAAATCTTGCACAAGCTTGCCTACTGGCCACATATGGGCCAAGACCTCAAAACTTACCTAAAGGGGTGTCTTGTGTGTGCTCAATTCCATCCCAGTTCACTCACACACAGAGCTCCCCTACACAAAAGGAGAACTATACTGCCTTTGTCAGATTTGAAAGTCAATTTCATTAGGCCAGTGATTTGCTCCTCTAGAGGAAACAAGTACATGTTGACTGTGACATACTTCTTCGCAAAGTGGGTAGAATGTCTTCCAGCCCCGAGTTGTAAGGTAGAGACAGCTGCTGCACTAATGATCAACCACATCTTCTCCCGTTTTGACCTACTGCAAAGGATTGAGTTGGATCAAGGAAGCCATTTTACCAGTGAAGTAATGGCGAAGATATAGGAGATTCTAGGGGTAAAGAGAAAACTCCACATTGCCTATCACCTGGCCTCAAGCAGGGGGTGTGGAGAGATAGAACAAAATGATTGTGAGTATCTTATTGAAGTTTGTGCAGACTCTGGGCCCAGTTGAGACAACCAATTGTCGTTTGTCCTGATGGCTATTTGGTCTACACCATCTTCTGCAACAAATATGTCTCCATTTGAGCTCAGGACCGGATGAAACAATTGTGTTACCGCAGCATCTGCTCAATAGGACTCAGGAGCAGACACTGATAAATGCGTCCACTACTCATGAGTACATTGAACATTTAAGGAAGCACCTCCAGCTGTCAGGAAACATCTCTATCCAAAATGGTCCTTATTGTACCAATGGAAGAAACATAATTTGTGCTGTAGGTTATTTCTACCAAGATGGTGACAGACTGTCCCTTCATTGAGAACTGCACAGCATGGTCCAGTATTCCCACAAGATGGCACTCAGCAGATGCCAGTGACAGCAGTGGAACCGAGGAGCCCTAGTTCATAAGGAGCTAGGACACAGTAAGCAGATGTGTTGCTTCTACTTTCTGCTAGGCATTGACGATCTATTAATTGTTTCTTGTGTTTTTCTCCTCTCCTTGGTACCAGAGCCCATGTCTCTCCACTCGCTCTCTGTGTTTCCCTCTCTCGTTACTTGTTCTGGAGCCTGAGCTGCCCGATAGCATTCCGCCGCAACATCCATTCATTTTAATCACTTTTGCTCTCTCCAGTTTTCCACCCTTTTCCTTTCCTTTCACACTCTCCCTCTTTCATTTGCCCTGGTTCTCCCTCCTTTCATTCAGCAACCATCCACACTGTTGCCTATTGCTCCAGCTCCAACGACTACTGAATCTCCAACCTCGTCTGCATTGGAAGCGAAGTCTACTACACACAATGAAGCTTCTTCAAATCCTGGTTCATCACGCATCAAGGGATTTTTCTACCCCAAAGGGTTTTTTCACTTGCAGGCATCCCAGAGGGTCCTCCTGACTTTTGTCTCATTCAGGGTCTTGAGGGTTCTCTGGGCGGTCAGTGCTATCTTCAGCACCACTATCCGAAGACAAGGTCTGTGCTTACATGTTACAGTTGTTACACATGGCATGCTTTTGCTCAGTGCAATTTAGAAAGGTAGGCTGAAGGAATGAAGACCTACTATGATCTAAACATCACCAAGAAAGAGTATGAAGTAGGTGACAAGGTTTACCTGTAAACCTTTCAAAGAAATCAGGCCAAGGAGCGGAAATTTCTCCCATCTTGGCACGGTGCCTTTGAAATTGTAGATACACTATCACCTGTTGCTTAAAAGATCTGCATCCCAAAAGGAGAACAGACAGAAGAAAAATGGGTCAACATCAATCAGTTGAAAAGCTGTCACCCCAGACATGCTTTACGACTGATTGAAGAACCAAATGAAAGTCAGGAGAGGGATCACCTGAAGAATGAAAAGGAAGGCTGAAGAATCGGATGGAAACGAAGACGAATATATGTATATAACTGGGAGTCATTTATTTGGTGTTATTGTGCAAATGAAGAAAATAAATAAAATATGTTTTGTGAAATGTTGAAAATGTCATGGTATAATTGCATGTTGTTTTTGTTGTGTAAATTCTATGTAAATCGTCCGGGGAAACATGTGTTTAAAAAGCACTGAAACTATTTTTCTATCTTTTATTAGAGAACTAATATCCTTAACTTCCAACCTGGAGGTGAGAGTGGAGTCTGGTGATAACCCCAGGGGCCTGGAAAGGAAGGAAGAAAGGGGTGCTGTGCAATGCCCTCCAACCCAAGGATGGAAGGGTAGGCTGAAGTGCACACTCCCAAAAGAAGGAAGAAAAGGGGCTGCCATGCCAAACCCCCCAACCCACAGATGGAAGAAGGGGAGACTGGAGTGCCCACTCCCTAATTAAGGAAATTATACCTAATGAAACCCCACTTTGCCCTGCTCTTCCTCAACAAAGAGTAGTGGAAGAACGGGCTGGGGCATGTGGGGTACATTCAAAGGCCCCAAACAGAAGTCCCTTTGACATGAACAGCTGCATTTTAAACACTGAAACAAAAACAGCTTGGCCTTATTTCTTTCAAGTAAAATTGAAGAGCCATGTGGAAAGGGGGCCTACCTATAATTACCAAAGGAAAATCAGCATTTTAATTTACAGAAGAAGGAGGAAAACAAAGATCCCTTTCACATGGAAAACAGTATTTCTTAACAGTGACACAAAAATGTCTTGCACAGGTGTGTGCAAATAAAAGCAGTTTAAATGTGAAAATGTATCACTGCTAACAGAGAAATGTCAGGGAAAAGACATGATGTGCAGGTTGACAAAAAGCAATGTATGTTATGTTTCACATACAAAACTCCAGTGACATTTGAAAAGCCACTTTGTTTTCATGGAAAAATGTCAGCCCAAGACAAACCCTTTTGCTGGCTGTGGGACACATCACAAAGAAACTGCCCTCAGACAGTCTTTATAGAACATCTCCCATCTAATTACCAACTGCAATAAAGTGTTGAAATTCTGTACTCCCCAGACCTGCTGGCTCTGAAGGCATTGACTGCAGGAGAAGTTCCCCTTGGATGGTGCATGACCAATATGTAAGAACATGGGGGCAACAACTTCAAAGAGCAAGGTACCAATACAAAGAGACTGACAAAAAAAACTCTGGGTACAGGCTGACCCAGTGAAAACAAATGGCTGGAAGACAAGAACATGAACATTTGTCCCACATGAATATTCGCAATTAATTTAAAAGGACTGTTATCATTTAGGCATTTTTCTCAGCAACTTTAAGCCGTACTGATTTATATGTAATTTCCAGGCAATTTTGAAGAAATAAACTTCATCTACCTGCAACTCAGGGAGCTGTAATGGCCAATTAAACTAGGTTTCTGGCTGATCTGAACATGTTCCAAATGTGGGAGTTGGTGAGTAGGTGGGGAATACAATTAGGGATGTGGGTAATAGCTTATATATTCATAACTGTTATGCCTTTTATGGAAATGGCAGAAAGGTGCCACAAGGCTGTGCAACATGGTACAGACTTGGTGGTTGGTTTATCCAATTCCCCATGATTAACTGAATGAGAAAATATGTTTATTATGGCAGTTGCTAGTAAAATTATGAAGTTGTGATACATAACTTGTTTTTGACAAACATTAGAAAGGAGAACAAATGGCGATTACAAATGGGAATTACCACATGTTGCTCCAGACCCCTAAACAAATCCTGTCCTGTAGCATTTGTTTGGGAGGAGAGAGAAGAGTAACTCTCCAATCCTAGTTATGGGAATTATTGCAGGGTACTTTCCAGAGATTGTAAAATTGGTGGTGTTATCGCTGCTATATAAGGGGGACTGCACTAGGAGGAGGGGAAACAAACATGAACAGGAGAGAGACAGAGAGGGCTGCTGAAACTTACCATCTGACAGCTGTAAGGAAACACCAGAGGTGATTGCTGAGAGTGCATCTGGGTGAAGATGTCTATTTCGAGGAAGGCCTCAAAGCTGACTGGGTCCTATGGTGAGAGTGCAAGGCCATCTTTGAGATTGGAGTGCCCAGACCCCTTCCCTATCTTTCCAGAGTGTTCTGTGATGCAGCTGGCTTTCCTGAAATTTAAACAGAGGCTTTCCAAATTAGAACTGAGCCATGGGAAACCAAAAGATGGGGGAGTCTGCTTTCCTTGAATCCTTTCCCTTTGTATTGGGCAGGGTGGGCAAAACTGTGTAGATCCCTAGCCTATTTAACTAAATATATTAATTTAATTAATTCCTCATTTGGCAAAACACTACGGGGTGAATTTTGTTAGAATTCAAAATTAACAAACTCACTTCCAAGTGTGCCCTGAAAACTATAGCCTATAATTTAATTGGGTAATCCTTTTTGTCCTACTGACCCCGACTTCTTTTAGGAAGAGGGGTGGATTTGTTCTTAAATCAGCCCAACCCTTTTATCCAGCTTTCCCAATACAGGTCTTTCAATGGAGGAGGGTCTGAAATCCCAAACTCCCCAAATCATTTCAATTTTTCTGTCTGACTCCCCAAGTAGGGGGGGTCTGAAAAACAAACTGCTTAATCACCCTGTGTTTATTTTAAACCCAAACCGTGGGCAAAATCACAATTGCCATATGTATTTTTACCAATCTTGAAATCCTATTGCTTGCTTTTAAGCCTGCAGAAAAATCAAAATTGCACGACACTATATGATACTTGCTTTCATTATTGATCAGTGTAATTATTTCTTCAAGTGAAATGTGCAGAAAGTGCAGAATTGTGATTGTGTTCTTTTCAACTCACTTTTGGTAATTATTTATGCTGAGAGAAATTGACTGTGTTGCGCAATGGATAAAGTGGTGTTTGACATTTTCATGTCAATTTCTATTACTTTTATTTAAATAAATACCTATATATTTCCTGTACACCGGCCTGGTTCTTGTCTGAAGTAGGGCTGAAGAAAATAATCTGTTAAATGGTTTGTTGCATGACATCTTGAGTGGAGAGGGAAGGAGCTCCCTGTGTTGAGGGTGATCTCTCAATAAACCGTTACACTGGGGCCAGGGACCACGCTACCTACAACTTGCTCTCACTAAATACTGTCCCTCTTGATCTTTACATTCCTCTGGTACCAACTCTCTGCATGTTAAGCACTTTGCTAAACAGTGAGGGGGTGGCCGATCTCTTTCCTCAGCAGGCTCCCTCCTGTGGAACAGCTTCCCTCTTCCTCTTTGTCTTAAGCCCGGATTTCCTCAAATTCTGCAAACTCCTCAAGACTCTCCTTTTCACCTCGCATAGAAGGTTTGCATGCTGCCTGGATGAAGTGCATATTATCATCAAATAGGTTGAACTGTGCTAACAACCTAATTTCAGGAACCTGGCAGCTAAGGTGAGGGACTGAGGGGAGTGATGCCACACTTGTTGGTTGTTCTGATGCAGGAGATTGGGAATCTCCGGCAACTGGATCGGTGAAGAGACAAACGGCGTCTTTAGCCCTGAAAAACCAAACCTGGTTGGCCACAAGGGGCTATAAACACCATTGTGCAGTCCTGTGCCTCCCGCTGTTTCAGAAAGGCGCAATGAATCAAAGGGAGAGGAGGGATGGCAAACGTTGACACTCCATCCCAGGAAATCTATAGGGCATCTCCCTTGGAGCCTGGGCCCAGGCCTTTCCTAAAAGCAGATGTTTTCTGTTGGTGTGTGTTGCAAACAGGTCTATACTTGGGGTTCCCCACTCAGAGAAGAGATGGGAGAGAACTTGATCATTTAACTCCCACTCGTGGGTTGCGGAAGACTAACAGCTGAGAGAATCAACCGCTGCATCTTCCTGGCCAGGAGTGTGCACCGCCTGAAGCCAAATCCCCTTCTGCACCACCCATTCCCATATCTGTAGAGATCGGTTCACCAGAAGACGGTACTTGGTCTTCCCTTGCTCGTTCACGTAAAACATTGAGAGCCTGTCCTGATCCAAACTATTTTTTTGGGGATACCGGACTGGATTGCCTTCTGGGCCTGAACAATAGCTAATAATTCGAGGTGGTGTTCCCTGTCCGAGGGAGACCACAGATCGAACAACTCCAGTTGACCCCGCGTAGACCCCCAGCCGAGCAGGCAGGAATCTGTTGTCAATGTCACCTGAGGAGACGGCTCCAAAAAGGGGGTTACCTGCAGAGAGTTTGGAGTAGTCCAACTTCCATTCGAGGTCAGGAATCATCTCCAGAGTCACCCAAATCAAGTGAGAGCCTGGATCTGTCACCTTAGACCAGTTATGTCTCAGTGCCACCTGTGTACATTTTTAGTCTTGCCAGAGGAAGAGCTAAAACGCAGGAAGCCATTAAGCCCAGATGCCCCTGGAACCACCATGCTGACCTGTGAGTGGAATTCAGGAAAAGGACTAAGTCTCTCGTCTTGTCATTCATTAGACTATGGCCATCACTGTGTTCTATTAGAAACCCAAGAAAATCAGATCACAGGAGACTGTCATTGAATATTTCCTCCAGTTGACTGGTAACACCAGTTTAAAAAGTAGCAGAAGTAGCATCTGCATTTGTGAAGCTACTTTCTGAGAACAGTGACTTCTGAGGAGCCAGTCACCCAAATATGGATAGACATGGACTCCCCCAAGCCTGAGAAATGCTGCTATGACCTCCATCATCTTTGTGAAGACTCTTGGCGCCAAGCTCAGTCTGAAGAGACGAACCCAGTACTGAAAATGCTCACCCCCCCACAAACAAACAAAGGTATTTGCAGTGTTGAGGCCATATTGGTATATGAAGGTACCCACCCTGAAGGTCCACTACAAAGAGCCAATCGCCCTTTACAAGAGATGAACGGATTTGTGTGGGCGTGGTTATCTTGAATCTTTCCTGGGTAATATGGAGATTGAAATCTGACAGGTCTAAAATAGTACTGGTTGGATTTTGGCACTGAGAATGCAACAGTAGAAGCTCCTGCCGTCTTCCCACCAGAAGCACTCATTCTATAGCCCTTAAGTCCAGAGGTTTCTGAACCTTCAGAGCTGTAATACTAGCTTGCATCCTAACTAGACAGAATTATGAATATCAGCTTCCGTCACATCAAGACAGAATTGTGAATGTCATCTTGCACCACACCTAGACAGGATTGTAAAGAGTAGCTGGCGTTGCATCTAGACAGACTTGGAAATGTCAGCTTGCCCCACATCTAGACAGAATTGTGAAGATTAGCACTGCATCATATCTAGACAGAACTGTAATAGTAGCCTGCTTCATACCTAAACATAATTGTGAAGATTAATATCTGTCACATCTAGGGAGAATTGTAATAATATCTCACGTCACATCTAAACAGAATTGTGAAGACGAGCCCCGGGTCACATCTAGACAGAATTGTGAAGATTGGCATTGCGTCACATCTGGACAGAACTGTGAAGATTAGCATTGCATCACATCTAGACAGAATTATAATACTAGCTTGCATCATATCGAGACAGAATTGTGAAGATTAGCTCGAATCACATCCAGACAGAATTTGTGAAGACTGGCATTGCTTCAGATCTAGACAAAATTGTAATACTAACTCATGTCGCATCCTGACAGAATTGTGAAGCTTAGCACTGCATCACACCTAAATAGAATTGTAATACTAGCTTGTGTCACATCTAGACAGAATTCCGAAGATTAGCATTGCATCACATCTAGACATACTTGTAACACTAGCTTACGTAACATCCAAATAGAATTGTAAAGATTAGCTCTCATCACATCTAAACAGAATTGTGAATGTCAGCTTGCATCACATCTAGATAGAATTATAAACATTAGCATTGCGCCACATCTAGACAGGATTTTGAAGACTAGCATGCCTCGCCTCTACATAGCGATGCCACTAACCAACCCCACTAAACAATCTCTCCCCTCTGCATACAACTCTCACACTCTACACAAACACAACCACACCTCCAAAGCATTACAAACTGCACACACTTCACTACATCGCAACAACAAAACATAACACACATAGCCTCGCACAACAACACACAACGGCTACCAACCGAAAGGCACACCTAAGCTCAGCGAACAGTGTTAACCGAACTGAGGCTGCCAATAGCACATCAAAGCTCTATTGCTCTTTTTCCTGCTCAACCTTACTAACCCATCCCACCCCCTTCCGTTCTCAGATCCGCCAGAGCGCCAGGGGACCACCATGGTGGTGATAGTGTGCGGTATGAATAGCCTTTAACATAACAGAACATAACGTCTGAATGGAGAGAGGGAGATCCTGTCTGCTGTAGAGGGTGAGATGGAGGAACTGGTGGAAGAGGAAGGCAGAAACCCTAACAGGTTACTGACAGAATCCAAGGATCCTTTGTGATGGTCCGCCAAGCATCCAGGTGCAGAGAGATGTGTCCCCCTACCAGCATCGAGTGGGACCATTCCAAACCATCATTTGGGATTTTTATGCGAAGAGGAGCTATTGTTTCCCGAAGTGGAGGCTGCTGAGTGAGAGGAAAACCGTTCAACCACTCGTTCTCTGCTGCTTACATCAGAGGCTTCTAGGTGAGCATTCTGGCTGACGCGACTTCAGATCTTGAAAATCGTGAAAACCCGAAAAGGACCTGGAATGAAAGTCTGACTTTTAGGGGTAAGAGGATTTTACAAGCTAAAAGTTTTGTGAGGACAGACAATGATTTTACCATCAAAGTACTTGCCTTGGTATTTGCCAACTCATCATCAGTAGACCTGTGGAACAGTTATTTACTCTCAAACTGAAAGTTCCGAATCTTCTCTTTGACCTCATTCGTGAACTTGATTGTGTGGAGCCACACTTAGCGGGTGACATTGATGCCAATAACAAGGTCAAGTATCAATATGATGTGCTGCTAACAGATCCTGATCCAGAACTCTGGTGTCCGATAAACCGGTCTTGAAATGTTCAAGTTTGTCTTGTGGAATGAACTGTTAGAATTCTGAAAGTTCCTTCCAGATCTGAAGGTTGGTCACAGCCAGCACTGCTTTGGTATTTGCCTGACTGAGTTAGAAGGCTGCATTTGCAAAGACTTTCTTCCCAACCCCCTACAAACTCGTATCCACCTTTGACAAGACTTGGTATGCAGAGGAGGATGATGCCAAAGATTTTGAATGGAGGGTAGCCACCCCTGTAGAAGACGGGAGATTTGTGCTGAGTGAAATTTCCTCAGACGCTTGTATCCTAAAGCAAGTGTCTATCTTTTGGTTGATGTGTTGGCCCATGTGTGGCTTTTCACACACTTTCCTGGCTTCAGCCAAAATATAATGTTCCTGTGTTTTCAAAGTAAGATCCCCTGACAAAACCCCCACTTGTAAAGTAGGAGGCTTAGGTGTCCGAATGTCTAGATAAGACATAAGATCAATCACCCGGTCATGAAACGCTCTGATTTACAAAGGAGGCTCCTCCTCTACCTTGTACGCATCTGCCCCACCCTTCTCGGTGGGACTTTCAGCAAGAGGCGCAAAGCATGTGGCACTGGCTCGGGCTACATTGACTCAGGAGGACACTCCACCGGAGGAGGAGGGGGTAGAGGTGGAACTTCCACTGGCTTCATAGGAGGAGGTGGAGGCATCACTTCCATTGCACTTGGATATTCCAGTGGTGTGGGAAAGACTTCCCGAAATAGGTCCTTAAAGCAGGTTTTAATTGGGTCTGTTGGCATCAGGTTTTGGAAACTTCAGAAAAAAGCCTTTTTCCAAAATGGTCAGCTGAACAGATTATACCTCCACGATTCTGTTGTCACTGGCTGCCAAGAAGGTCCCCCCAAATCATGGATCAAATTAGTGTAATGGAGCCAAGGTAGGAGGAAGAGAGATTGTCAGTTATAGGAGAACTATCAGATTCCAATTCATTCGCACTGTAAAGATCTCTCCCCAAGGGCCTGGAATCTGCACCTGACGCAGCTGAAGGCTCAGACAAAATGGCCAACATCGTTGACACTGGAGGGGCTGCCATTTTGAGACTCTCTGCGGTAATTTGCATCACAGATTTGTCAGAAGGTGGTTTTGGATGTTATTTCAGGAGCTTTTGATGGTTCCTCAGCCCTTTTTGAGAGATCCTTGGCAGAGCCGGCAAATGTGTACTTTGGGTGAGCCTCTGTCTGTTTTTCTCCCTCAGATACAATGTTTAACCCCTTTATTAGCCCCAGAACAGGAATCTTTGGCCCTGCTGGTAGACTTTTTAGCCCCTTTTTGGGAACTTCAGGAGTGACCCTCATACGTTTAGCCTCCAAAGGGGGAACCTTGGAGGGAACTCTGGTATCAAGTTTAGACCCTGAGTGGGGCCCCTCAGGGTGAGCCCTGGTGATACTAGTGTCATGATGACTCCTCCCTGAAATGGAAGACTGTAAAAGGGAGGTACTCACTGATCGATTTCATTTTTCCCCGATGATTTCCCTTAAGTGGACCGGAGATATGCTGTGGAAGACCTCCTCTCGCCTGACAAGTCTTCTTTCAAGTGTGCAGAATGAGAGGGAGTCACAGTAGAAACATGCGTTCCACCGTTGGTCTGAACCTAGACACTCGAGGCAAAGATTGTGAGGGTCCGCTGCAGCATAATGACATCCGAAGAGACACACGAGGCAAAGACCTTTACGCTTAGGCATATGCATAGGAAAAGAAAACTACCACGCAGCCGAAGCAGGAAGACACATTGAAGAACAAAAAGTAGGTCAGAAAAAAATCCCTGTGATGCCTAGTGCATTCGATCTCGACCGCAGATAGAAAAGGACTGAAGGGCGATACGCTGGGCGGGGCTCGTAAAGGCGGGGCTAGAGCCATATGGACTCTGGTCCCACATAAACATTTTAAAAAAGGACAATATTTTGGGGATGCTACCAAAAAGTGCTCCCGTTCGGTCCCTAAGGACAGACTATCCAACAAGTATGAAGGCAAGTGATCAGGACGTAGGAGTATGAAGAATTGTATTTTCATCATTTCATTGGCAAAAACTATGTGCAAGAAAGAAATGGAGGGGAGACACAATGTGCTTGCTACATGTTTGTCCGGCATAACCACTGACCTAAATTGAGGTTCCTAAGCAGAGAGGAACTGAAAGCAAGCATTTTTGGAGGTAACTACAAGCTACGATAAAGCCAAATCTTTTTGCTTTGCTGTCTCCTCTTATCACAGTGCTCTGGCGCCTATTTCCAAGGCAGAGCAATAGTTTAATCAGCTGGAATATGCCCTCATTGTTTAATGTGGATCTCCACACAGCTGCACGCCCTTCAGAAACATATGCATTATTCAAGGGTTTGCCAAGTCAAAATGTTCCAGGTATCAAAAGCACACCCAGCCACATCTGAATACCTCTTTCAGCTGAAAATGGAATGAATATTTCATACATGAAAACCCATAATTGGCCTGTCTATTTTTATCAACCAATTATGTTAATGAGTCTTTGCCGGAAAGGACTGCACGCACAATGCACGAGAAACATGCAAAATTGTTAAGGGCGCCAGTGCAGTCTGTAGCGTGATGGAAATTCGACCAGAAATTTGAGAAACATTGTAGGGACAATTGACAAAGGTGTGTAGCCGTACCACAATGCTTCTCCCATCCCTTACCCCATCCCCCTCACCAACAACAACAGACCGACAACCCTGCACTTGGGTATGAGCACAGTGCATTTATGGGCTGTAGCATTGGGTTCAAATGAAAGCCCAGATGGTGGCTAAGCATACAAAATTCCAGATAAGTGTGCAGCAAGAAATCGCCCTAAATGTCGCCCTCACAATTGCGACGGCTGAAATGCCCAACTTTTTCTTTTTATACACCCCCTTTACACCACATATATATGTGGGGGGTATGGGATATTATAGTAATATGGGGGCCTGCAGGGGGTCTCCCCCACATATCTATGTAGTGTAAAGGGGGTTTAATAAAAAAATAAAATGTTTACAAAGTCGGCATTTTCAGCCGTCGCAATTATGTGTGGTCGCAGTGATCACATATATCTGTGCAGCGCAGGCTGGAGAATACATGTGTTAGACATGGGGCCCCATTACAACTCCGGCGGTAGCCGTGCCAGTAATACACCAGGGGATTACAATCAGGCGCCGGAAAAATGTAAATCACCATTCCCATTTGAGTCCGATATGGGAATGGGGATGACAGAAGCACCAGCACTGTTAATAACGGTGCCGGTGCTTCCCGGAAAGTCTGAGGGTGGCTGCCGGGCGGGACGGCAGCCGCCTGCAGATTTGTAGTGTGCTGGTCAGGTAACACTGGTGCCGGTAGGCTTACCAGCATCGTTGTTACCGGACCAGCATGCTCGTAATGAGGTGCATGGACTTGCAGGCCACAAATTCAAAATTCCAGTAGAGGAGACGTGGGTGTTTATATAAATTTGAGAAGATTTGGATGGATTCTGGAGTGTGAAGCCAGTTTGATTCTTCTAGAAAATTCTGATTGAAGAGTTGTCTCCCCTCACCTTCCCTGCCAGCCCCTTTTCCCAACCTTCCCTTTCCTTCCCCCTTCTGTGAAGCTCATTTGCTTGTAGAGGGTAAGGTAACGTCAGGAATTTTCAACGAAGCACAGCTGAGCACGTTCAATTATTCTGCATGTTCTTGCTTTTGATCCTTCCCTGCCATGTCTTTCTTTAGTGAAAATCTATTTACACAATTATTTTCCCAAATTGGATGTATTACTTGTTTCATAGTTATCACACAAATCTCAGACTCAACATCAAGATTCAGTAACAGTGACCATTACAATCAGCAACATTCCTCTCGATGGGTGAGCCCTTAGCTTCTACCTTAAAGCATTCATTTACAGCAGTTAACCCCTCCCACCCCCTTCCCGCCTACGAGCTTGAGGTTTGTGTCCCCACCTTTCAGAGTCATTGGCATGAGTCTGTATTGTCTTCTCTTCCATGTATCGGGTACAACCGCATTCCCGCCCCGATGGACTCAAATCCATTCAGGCTTGTACTTGGATGTAAAGCGGAGCTGTCCTTGCTGAAGGCCACTGCCAGTATCGTTGATCATATGAGACATTAACTATTTCAAAAATAGATTTCCCCTCATTTGCCCATTCTCGCCTTGCTGGAGTGGAGTCCATGTTCCAGGCCCTGACCAGTGCAGCCATGGCTGTCAGTAATAAGCTGCATATCATATGACTTTGCCTAAGGAGCCCTTCCTCCTCCTCCCCAAGCCAAACAACAGAGGTGGCTCAAAATGTCTTCCTATCCCTTCCAACACATAGATCCATGATAGAACCTCCTTGGGTTGTTGGGCATGTCCACCAAATATGTCAATACATTCCTAGAACACAGCATCTCCTCCAACAGTGTGGGTCATTTTCTGAGTACATCTTGACTAGTTTTGTTGGGGGAAATTGCCACTTATGTAGCAACGTGAATGCATGGAGCTTGCATGAAGTGTCATTGATTCTCCCTAACCGATCTAAACAATTTTGATTGCCCATCATTCAGATCCCCCCGCCCCAGGCCTACCCCTCATTGATTCCTGACTCAGAGTGGCTCTGAGGGTTCTGCTGAGATAATTGCATGGTTGACCTTTGAGATCAAGCCCTTCCCTGAGTCCCGATTAATTAGAATTTGCTCAAATCAGGAAAAATGTCTGGCAAGGTTGTTGTCCCAACACTTATCAGTCATTATCCTTTCAATTGCAGATAGAAAAACACTGAAAGGGGGCCGACTTGCAGGAGATTCTGTCACTGCTGTATCAAGTGGAATTCGCCTTCTTCCCATAGGTGGCCCACCCTCTATGAGACCCACCCTAATGACATAACTGAAACAGGTTTGGGTTTGTGAATTTGTCCCTGACAGGGGGAGCCAAAATGGTTCTCAGGGGGAAGGGCAGGTTGATAGCCACATTGAGGGTGCAGTAGTCAGAGATCGACTTCTATTAAAGGAACAATGGGATTTGGAAATGGCCTTCCTAGCCCTAACGCTAAGAGGGGTTTCCTTGCCTCAACATAATTCTTAAAGGGGTCTGTCAGGATGTCAAAGTAAAGATAAGTCCACCATTGTGTCAAAACCCTAACCCTCGCCCACACACTAATAAATAAGTATGAGGTGCAAAAGGTGTTGCCTTCTCAGAGTTTCAAACACAAAGTTCCAAATGGTGCAAAAACAAACAAAGTTCCACAGGGGTCAAGAGAATGTTCTCCTTCTCTTGACTTCTCACAGTATTTCACAAGTTCCAAGAGGAAGTGCTACTTTCACTTGGTTTCACTTCCTTAAGATAAGAGAATATCTGCCTTCTTTCAGCTTTGTCACGCTATCCACAATCCCAGGGGTCTTCTCCCTTCACCAGGTTTCTCTTCCTTATACACAACGTCCACAATCCCAGGGGTCTTCTCCCTTCACCAGGTTTCTCTTCCTTATACACAACGTCCACAATCCCAGGGGTCTTCTCCCTTCCCCAGGTGTCTGTTCCTTATACACAACGTCCACAATCCCAGGGGTCTTCTCCCTTCCCCAGGTTTCTCTTCCTTATACACAACGTCCACAATCCCAGGGGTCTTCTCCCTTCCCCAGGTTTCTCTTCCTTATACACAACGTCCACAATCCCAGGGGTCTTCTCCCTTCCCCAGGTTTCTCTTCCTTATACACAACGTCCACAATCCCAGGGGTCTTCTCCCTTCCCCAGGTTTCTCTTCCTTATACACAACGTCCACAATCCCAGGGGTCTTCTCCCTTCCCCAGGTTTCTCTTCCTTATACACAACGTCCACAATCCCAGGGGTCTTCTCCCTTCCCCAGGTTTCTCTTCCTTATACACAACGTCCACAATCCCAGGGGTCTTCTCCCTTCCCCAGGTTTCTCTTCCTTATACACAACATCCACAATCCCAGGGGTCTTCTCCCTTCCCCAAGTTTCTCTTCCTTATACACAACGTCCACAATGCCAGGGGTCTTCTCCCTTCCCCAGGTTTCTCTTCCTTATACACAACGTCCACAATCCCAGGGGTCTTCTCCCTTCCCCAGGTTTCTCTTCCTTATACACAACGTCCAAAGTACCAGGGGTTGTCTCCCTTCCCCAGGTTTCTGTTCCTTATACACAACGTCCAAAGTACCAGGGGTATTTATTCTCCCTTCCCCAGGTTTCTGTTCCTTATACACAACGTCCAAAGTACCAGGGGTGTTCTCCCTTCCCCAGGTGTCTGTTCCTTTTCCACAGTCAACTAGGTTTACTCTTCTTTCCAGCACTGTGATTAAAAAGAGGAGTTTACAACTGTTCTAATATGGGTGCAAGTATACTTGGTATACTCTTCTGCCAAGTACTACCTGTTCCACAGCTAACCTGGTTCACCTTTCTCCAAGTGACTGTGACTATGTATTTTCTCCAGCACTGCTCTTCACTCTGGGTAGGCCTGGTTCACTCTCCTACCAAGCACTACCAAATATAATCAGGGATGTAATGGCTGCTTCGCTACTACTATCAGGATCCAAGACCCTTGATTTGGGGTATGCTTCCCCCTTTTTTTCTCACCACCACATCTTCTTATTCGCAGGGTCCCAGACGCTAGGTTCAGGGTATTTCCCCCCCCTTTTCTATGGACCACCACTTCTTTTTCTTAGGGTCCGAGACCCTTGTTTGGGGTATTCTTCCCCCTTCTCTATCTGCCACCTCTTTCTTGCAGTTTCAGAGTACAGAACTCTAAGCTTGGGGTATTCTGCCCGCCCTCCTCTGTTTGCCTGCACTTCCTTGGGTCAATAGCATACCTGTGACTTTGGTTCGTGAGGGCATTCGTCTTCTTCGAGCTCCCTCCTTCAGCCGCGGGACTCATGCTTACTTTGAAGCCTCGAGAAAACCTGCCGTCACCGCCAGCCAATCTGCCATCCCAGCCAGTACATCGGGACCAGCTGCGGACCTCTCAACCTCTTTTCGGACATCTCAGCATTCACAGGTGCAGCAAACACAATCCTATTCCTAGCGGCTCCTGCAGTGAGGACTGGTCTCTGCTGTAAGTCCTTCTTCACTGTTTATTAGTTTGTCGGGCTCAGCCAGATTGCACAGACTATAATGCCCACTGCGTTTCCACGGGATGCTCTTCTGCACTCCATGCATCTTCTTTATCGCAGTACTATTCTTCTGGATGTCAAGACTGTTCTTAGTGTCAGTATAAAAAGGAGGGCAAACTTCTACCTCGTTTGCATACATAGGGGCACTTAGGGACTGAACACTTTGGAGATGGTAAGTGGGTGACGGAGTTGGGATAGTGGTATGGATATACCGTGTCTCCCCTAGGGTGTTATCCCTTATCCCATGAAGGTGTTCCCTCCCCATGTGATCCTCCCGTGGTGCACCACCCGCAGGGGTATTATTGGACAATGGCTTCAACACCCTGACCACATGAGAAGGGTTCTCCCCCACAGGAGAAGGAACGGCATCCAAGGTTTCATCACACCACATGGTATGCACCGTCACCTGCCAGGGATCCCAGAGAACTGGATGCAGCATGATTCTCTGAGGTCCTTTATCAGGACCCACAGACATTCATTTAGGGCAGCTGGGTGGAGCACCATATTTTACGGTGGTACCCATTGTTTGGTGGTGGATCTATTGAGGTGGTCAACCATCACCCTCAGCCGGGCAGTGTGATAGTACTCTTAGAAATCAGGGAAAGCCATTCCCCCTTTATCTTTCGGGATGATTAGGGTTTTGCATGCTATTCTTTGGTTTCTTTGCTGTCCACAGGAAATCGAAGAAGGCTGACTTGAGGGTTTTGAAAAATTCTGCTGGGACCCTTACTGGGAGCCTCTGGAACAAGTACAAGAACCTCGGTAGGACATACATCTTAATTATGTTAAGATGCGCTATCCAGAAGAGAATCAATTTGTGCAATCTCTCCAGGTCTTTTTTGATTGAAACCCATAAGGTGCTGTATTGCAGTCTTGGTACAATTCGGCTAATGGGTTGGTAAGTTTGATCCCCAAGTATGTAAGTTTGTTTATGGCAAGAATGAATGGTGTCCCTTTCAGCTGCTCATTCACAAGTGTTCAGTCTCACCCCATAGGGAAGAGGAGGTACTTTGAAAAGCTCACCTTGAAATCAGAGAATGAGTCATATTCCTAAAATTCCTCTATTATCAATGTTAAGGGGGGTTGGGGCTCCCTGAAATACATCATCAGGTCATCAGCAAAAAGTGATAATGTGTAACTGGTCGCCTTACCCTGGATCCTCCTTGTCCTTTCCCTCAGCCTGGCTGTCAGAGGTTCCTTCAACAGGGAATATAGGAGCGGCGACAAAGGGCATCCCTGCCTGGTACCCTTTTGCAATGTTATAGTTCCCGATAAAACCCCATTGAGCATCAACTTCGCCAGAGGGTTCAAGTATAATTTACCCACCCAGTTCATCCATTTCTTACCAAACTGAATTTTCCCATGACCCTTTGCAGGAAAATCCAATCTACCCAGTGGAATATTGTTTTCTGCTTTGACAGCCATCAATATGAGTCCACCAAGTCCACTTCCGGAGCACTAACAGGTGGAGGGTCTCCTGTAAATTATACGCTCCTTGACTCCCCACAACAAAGCCCACCTAGTCTGTGTAAATCAATACCAGCAAGAACTGTTCTAATCTAATCTCTCATCCACATTCAGGAGGGAAATTGGCCGGTAGGAGGAACAGAAGGCGGGATCTTTAGCCCCCTGTGGATACGACCACTATAGAGCCTTCAAGTATGAGGGGTCGATGCAAGGGGCAGACAAGAATTTTTCAAAGAAAGCTTGGCCAGAAGACCACCAGGGGGTGCAGACGTGATGACTGCCTGAGCCTTCGTCTCCCTCGCCAGGCTTGAAGACGCGGCAAGACACCTCCAAAGATGGAATAATTGGAACATTCTGACTGCACGTTACTAACTGGGAACCCATTGGGCATCCCACAACGAAGTTGGTAGACAAACCGCGGCCGTCTTCTTAGTAAATAGGACTCCATGCTCGGTGCACCTGTCCCTGGAGCAGAGTGACAAAGATGGCGTGTGAGTCCTGAGGCAATAAAGAACGAGAGTGCCCACAACAGCAGCTGTCTCACTGTACAAGGCACGCAGCATGGACCTCTGATGGGCAATTTTACGGCAAATCTGCACAAGCATCACCGGTAAGGAGCGAGGAGGGGCGCACGTGGATTGCTAAGCATTCTGGGGAGTGGTGAGTGCCATTCCAACCCAGCCCCCCTCCCACCCGCTCCACGCTTCTTCCCAACCGTCACGCTCCTCCGGCCAGAGCCGCTGTCCCCATGAGACACATATCGCGCTCTTAAATTAAAAATGATCAGCGGGCACGCTAAAAGCCTTCACCCGCAGCTCTACAAAGGCGGCAACTTTACAAGATGGCTCACCGCTCTCGGGATACGAAGCGCCTCCACAGCCCTGCATCTCCCATCATAGCAAAACACGTACAGCAGGCACGGCGTCCACACCGGGTGCCACATGGAGCCAGCACCTGAAGTACTAGTTGTCTTTGTACCCGCGATTCCCCGACCTAATGGAACTCCTACTACAGACCCTGCATGCAGTTCCACCACAGGATTGTGATCCACTATTGGGGTGTGACACGTGCCCGCAACCCTGCATCGCAAAAGGTAACAAGGATAGTTCAGCAGGCAAGGCGCCCACATCAGCTACCACATTGTGCCCAAACCAAAGTACTGGTCTTCCTGGTGCCCATGAGATCGCACTCTTACCGATCCCCTACTGCAGGTCACAAGCACCCTTACAAACACTCCTACAAAAGCACATCCACGAATGCACGAATGTGCTCCTCCAGACGGCGCCTCCATTCTCCTTCTCCTGCTATACAGTGCTTCCAACTGTGGCGGCCGAACCCCAAACTCAATAAAGGGGATTTGCCTGCAGGACTGCATCCATCACGGTCCCAGGGCTCAATAGCACCCGCAACACCCCTCCCAATGGGCATGTCTAGGGACAACAGACCCTGTGGAACTAGACTGTAACCCATCGTGCTGAGGTGGACAAGCCTTGTATCGATTGCACCGGACACCATAGCCCACAACGGCAAACCCGCAAAAAGGAGAGGCGGCGCCCTATCACAATCATAACAAAGATAGTAGGGAAGGGATCCCAAGCTGTCAAAGATTTCATTCTTGGGATATTATAAAGTACCTTCCCAAAACACAGATCTCACAATAACAGCTTGACTGCTCTGGATCATCCCAAATATATACGGCTGTGGAAACAGGGGTTAACGGCGAATTCCCCAAGGCGTGTTCGCAACAGCCCCCTTACAAAACACAACCTCTCCCATAAATGGCCTGAAGACCCAACCACTGTGGACTCTCATCCTTCCGTGGAAAATCTGGACCCGCGCACTTTTGATAAACTAAGAGCATTTAGCCAAGCCCATAACAACATGGAATCTGAATAAGTCCAGAGTTCCTCCGAGATTCCTGGAAACAATCTCGACAGTGCTACCAAGTCGGACATTCGACTCTTGCTAGGCGAAATCCACTCAATTCAAGACCGGCATTACAGAGACAGTCTCGGACATACAGACAGGAATGACCAAAGTCGAAGAGCGGTTAGATGCAGTTGAAAATGATCATCAATCCAGGGATATGACAGTAATTCAATACGCTAGGTTCCCGGACCTCGAACAAAAAGAAAGGGACGTAGAGCTTAAACTGGAAGATATCAAGAACCAGGAACGCAGAACGAACATCTGTATTATAGGCCTAATTGAGAAACAAGGGGAAACCCCAGATGGACTAGAGAACAGAGTCAAAGCCCTGAAAAAGTCCTTATTCGACGACGCTAACCCCCCCCAACCTGGAATTCGACAGAGTCCACAGAGTACACAGAGCGGGAGGACCCCCAAATGGTCCAATATCGGTCCTCATAAAATGCTACTACTATAGATAGAGGCAGAAAATTCTACAAAGAGCAAGGGAAAAAGAGCCTATTCGAGGACTCCACTGTGGAATTATTCCAAGATCTCTCCGCCTCCACCCTAGCCAAGAGGAGAGGATGCCGCCTCCTGAATGCTTGGCTGCAAGCACGAGGAATTTGTTACAGTTGGGGCCATCCTTTTTCCTTAACCTTCAAATGTGGAGGAGAAAACTATAGACTCACCTTGGAAGACAAGGCCAAAAGGGACCTGGATCATCTACAAGCAATGGCATCAGGTTCACACACAAATATATCCAGGAGACCCACAGGGCCCTTATAAGAGACTATGCCCAAGGCACCAAGAAGAGGCAGCGTCCCTGCAAAATGGAAATTTAAACAGCTCAACACCCCCCAAAACAAGTTATACCATGCCATTCTTTCTCTTCAGTTTGTTTCTCTTGCCACTTTACCCACACATCCGTTGAAACATGTCAAAGTGGGCTTAATGATGCCTCAGTTAAAAAGTCCCCGCTCTTTACAGGGACTGAAAAGATGATCCCGGCACTTTGCCAAATAAAAACCATAGTGGTCTACACGAAAATGTTGCAATGAAATGTTATGAAAAAATGAATGTTCGTGCTCTGAAAAGTTGTTCTTGCCATTAAGCTCTTTTAAAGTGTTAATTGTTTAGATTATATGCCTGGAGAGGGACCCCACCCAGGTGGCCCTTCTTTTTTCTTTCAAGAGCATCTCCATTGTCTGGAAATGTCGATCTCATTGTTTCCCAATCGGTGGGTCGGTGGGGGGGATGTACTCATCCAGGGGGGAAAGGGTATTCTCTTCTCTACAACCTCATGTTTCCACAACCCCACCTATTCAAAACAAGCATATAGCACTTTACTAAATACACACTTACCAGTCACACTTGGATGACATGCAATGCTATGGTTTCACATCTGCTACACACACACAGATATGGCAACACATGATAGCATAACTTTCGGGTCCCTCAATGTTAAGGGCCTCAACTGACCACAAAAACGCTCAATAATGGCATGCCAATTCAAACTCTCGGAACAAGTCATCCTGTTTGTACAGGAGACGAAATACACTCAAGGAGAGGAACGTAAGAAATTCAGTGGGGAAATCGGGGACATGATATGGGCATCGGGGACCCGGGGACCCAGAAAAAATGGAGGGGGTTGGTATTTTATGTAGGAGAACATTGGACCTACAGATTGAGCATGTACATAGGGACTCCCAAGGTAGATGTGTGGTCCTGAAGGGAAAACTTAAATCATGCATAGTCACACTGTGCTCCTCTTACGAGCCGAATCAAAATCAATCACATTGTTCCGAATCGCTATTCGAGTTCCAGGGGGGGTGGCGAGAGGGCATGCTCATGCGTGGAGGGGATTTCAAGGTTGTGGCAGACCCCGGTTGGGGTTGGGACTCAATGAGACGAGACGCCCGCCCACCCAATGGTCTACAAGGGGAGAGAGCATCATCTGATTGATTACAGGTGCGCTGTACACCCAAATGAGAGAGCATTCATCTTCTATTCCCCACCCAATCAAACATTCTCCCGTATAGATTACCTATTGGTGGGAGTGGAAAGTGAAAATTCCATGCTTGGTGCATCCATAGAAATAATCGCCTAGTCCGACCGCAAGCTTTGTACATTGGACCTGGACCTAGGACTGTCCTGCGATGTAGAAGGTAGATGAGTCTGCCACGACTTCCTCTGCAGAGACCCACCGTTCAAGGACTCCCTCACAGCGTCCATTAAAGTGCATAAATACCCTTCAAAGAATACTACTCAGCATATTGGAACTCCGCAAAAACATCAGATTGATAAGGAACTGTGGTGCCCCCAAAACTGATTAATGAAAAACCAAGCGCAATTCTGTCCACACTGCAATTGTGAATTTACCGTGGATATGTGAGTGATTAATAGATATTCTAATGTTACTCTTTTGCCTCTCGAGATGAGTTAGGCAGGGGGTAGGGGATGGGTGGGAAGTGTCTTTTCAGAAGGGGTGGGGGGAAATCAAGTTAAGGTTTTACTACTTGAAAATTATTTCTGTATATTTTATTACTGTGTCCACTACTGTGAAATTAACATGTAACACTGTCACCTTTGTTGTAAAACGAATCAAAAGTATGCTTTAAAAAAAAAGAAAGCTTGGCCAAGAAGGAAAACAATGGAGCATGAAACATTTCATAAAAGGTGGCTGTGCAACCATCCTCTCCTCGTGATTTTCCTGCCTTCAGACATTTAATTGCCAACGCCAGCTCCTCCTGTGTCATGGGACAGTCTAGGCACTCTAATTGTTCATCTGACAGTCTTGGGAGGGCTATAGATTCCAAGTAGTCAGTCATGGTCGTCTCTCTCTTCTTTGCCCCTTCTTGTATAACCTACCATGATATTCAGCAAATCTGGCTGAGATCTGAGAGGGGGAATTAAGTAGTTGGCCATTACAGTGCCTAATTTGTCTCGCTCTCCTATCAACTGCCTGTGCCCTTATGCAGTTTTCCAGAATCATCCCTGCTCTTCACACTTCTCATAGAAGGTGTGCTTGATTCTCCTGAGGGAGCGGTACATCCCCGTTAGGCTTAAGCTGACCATTTCCCTTCTCTTAGATTGAATCTCCTGCATTAGTTCCCAGGCATCCCTCACCCTCTGACCAACTGTCCTCTAAGCCCGTTTATTTCTTCCCTCAGGTTAGCTTCCAGTATGCCCGTTCCCTCTTCTTCCTTGTCCCTTCGGCTTTAAGAAACCCTCGGAACATTGCCTTGGCAGCCTCCCACACTATGGTCAGGTCCACTACCCCTGTGTCGTAGTGACAAGATAATGCTCTCTCTTGATGGAAATGGTCTCTGGAGGCCTCATCATATGATAATGTATCATTACCTTGCCCCCTTTGATGTGCCCTTTGATTCTTTTGTGCACTGTAGGGTTATCAGCACCATGTCACGATCTGGCCCTCCTATTGTCTGCAATTTCGTGGCCCTCAGCAAATGCTCTCTCTCCTCACTCAACAGTATATAATCGATTCAAGTAAAGGACTGATGGGGATTCAAGAAGAAAGTGTACACTCCCAGTTCCAGATGGGCTACCCTCCAGGCATCACACCACCCAAACACTTGCAGCCATCCCTCGAACATCGGCTCATCTACCACCAATTGCCTCATATCCCTGCCCATGCCTGCCATCCAGTCAAGCCTCAGATCTCTTACCATATTGATGTCTCCGTCAAGGGTTCTGGTACCCTCTGCCCAATTGACCAGGGTGCATAGTAAGTGGCCAGAGTTACTTGCAACCCTCCCCCAGTGTACCTTTAACCATCCCTCCACATCTCCTTAAGCACTACATCCTCTTGGGCAATGTCTTCAGCCCTCCGAACCCCAACTCCCACTCTCTTTGTGGTCACTGAGGACCAGAAGCATTGCCCCACCTGTTTGTCATACATTTTATATTCATTGCCCTTTTTGAAATGGGTTTCTTGGATGGTAAGGACATCAGGTTATTCCAACTTACCTCCCTTGCCAATAATGATCTCTTATTTGAGGAGTTGAGACCATTCACATTCATGGTGGCAACTCTGATACTGCCCATCGTCTATAGATCTGGAATTCCAGCTGTTGTGGCAGAGCACTATCCCCCACCTTTCCCTTTCAGTACAGCTCAATGGCAAGTCGACTCAGATACACCGGAGCTGGAATCCTCTTCCCAAACCTGCACCAGGCTCCCTTGAATATTAGCAAAATTGATATCTGAAAGATCCAAACAACAGCTAAACCAGGAGTAGAACAAAGGTTAGGCAGGGGAGTAGGCATTCCCTGCTCTACAGAGACGCCTGAATGCTGCCAGGCCATCAGGTCTCCCCCCTCCATGGCAAAATCTCAAACACTCGCTCAATGTATTGCTTAAAACAAACCCAGTAGAATATAGTCGCCTTAGCTGATGGGTATTTATACCCAGTATACTACAAATTCATGAACTGGAAGGGGCGTCACTCCCCCGCTTGGGAGGTAGAGACCTCCCTGCAGTTCTGGCAGTGGCTCTGACACATTTCTGAACTTGTGGGTTCCCATCATCTTCATCCTTGCTCCCATACCCCTAAAGGGTCTTCCGAAACTGTTCTCGCTTTTCCTTGTCCTTTGGAACAGCATCCGTTTCCGACTTTTCAGTCAGTTCCGAAAGGATCCAAGGAACATCGTTCACTTCAGTGATCCTGTAGGGAGACCCTTTGTTCCCGAATTTGAGGGGGAAGGGGAAGCCCCACCTCTACCAGATGTCTCTTTCAGCCGGCCAGAGTGTCTGCGGTTTGAATGCCTTACACCTAGTTAGAGTGCCCCATGACAGATCTTGCAAAATCGTTATCTTGGCGCCCCCATATACTATCACTTGCATCCATAATGCGCTCTCCAATATGTCTAGTTAGTCTTTATAGTATTGGCACTTTGCCATGACAGACCTGGGTCTATTTCCCCCTCCCACAGATCTGTGCAGCTCGTAGAAGAGGAGAGAATTTTGTTGCATGTCACCAGAAAGGAGATGCATGACTTCTTTAAATTTGTGCTACAAACTAACTCTGATCTCACCATCTTCATGAGCAAGGTCGCAGACCTTTATATTATTGTGCCTCTCATAGTCTTCCAGATCGTCAATCCTGAGTGCAAGGTCTTTATCACTCCTCTCCAATTCCTTGATCCTGGATTCCAGGTGCATTTCCACAATATCATCCGACATCTGATTATTCAAGGGTTTCCAGTTAATCCTCCATTTTGTTCACTTTCAATTGGAGCGCAGTGAGAGATGTCTGGAGATCAGTCTTCAGGGCTTTAATCTCCTGGAGGATGCTCAAAATGCCTAATTTTGTGGGTCCGTCAAGCTCATTCTGGATCAGTGACTCTATAATCCGGTACTCTGCTCTTCCAAGTCCCTTTGTCCACCATACCTCCCATGCACCTCTCTCCACAGTGACGTGACCAGGTTCCCACCTGGTCGTCCTCTCTCAATCTCTGCTGAGGACCTCCATCAGGGGCCAATACAGGGACCCCCCCTCCTGTGCGGCACTGCTCCCTTTAAGGTGGGCTTCACTCTCCTGCGCTCTCCTCACCTCTGTGGCACCCCTATGACTCCTGAAACTCCAGGTCCCGTCACCAAGCATGATCCTCCCTCCTATGGATCCTTCATCATTTCAAGCAGCACCCTCTTCTGAACTGGAGCATCCCTCCTCCAATTCCTCTTGTGTCCTGGATTACCTGGTTTCTTCCCGTTGCTCCTCTCCACTCCAGCTTGTTGCTTGTTGCATCCGTCCCTCATGGCCTTTCAGCACAGGGTTGGTCTTCTCTCACCCACGTCGGCCACCCAGGAGCCATCTTCACTGCGAGCCTCCGTTCACCCGGTGGTGGTCCAAAACACCACTATGTCAGCAGCTCCAGGCACCACAGCGTGTCTCATCAGCTCCTGGCTGACTCAGCAGCTTCCGGCTCCACCAGTCCTCTGATAGGCCCATTGTGGGTTCCATTTCTGCACGCAATCGACGCGCCCTCCAGAGACATTCACCATGTGCAATTCAGCAATGGGGGTCAAGGCTCCTGCTCCTTCGACAACTCTGTCCTTGGGGTTCATAGCACCTCCCATGGGGACATTCCAGTCTCACATCAAGCTCAGAAGCAAATATTCTGCCTGATGTGGGGGGATTCTCTGGGATCTCGTGGCTTATGCAGCCATCTTGTCTGTGCTTTCTGGTGGTCCCCCATGAACACTATTAAAAAAAATAAGAGTGTCCCTCCCACCTGCTTCTTTATTCTGAACATACGTCCCAGAACACTTTTTTACGGTGTGTGCTCCCACTATGCAGAGTAAAGTATGTAGGCAACAGATGGAACCACTGTCGATTGTCACCTCTTGTCATCTAATCATCTACAAAATGAACACCAGCAAAGAACAAAACCCAACACTCACTAACTGCCTCACTGAATTAAACCAGTGGATGAGCACCAACTACCTTAAACTCAACTAGGACAAAACAAAAATCATGCTCGCACCCAACAACCCATTGAATAACCACCACATCCCATGACCCACTGAGTGGGAAAACCAACAAAAAACATCCACATTGGCAAATAATCTCGGGAATCCTAATGGACAACAAACTTACACTAGAGCCACAAGTTAACGCTGTAGTCAAGAAATGCTTCTTCAACCTACACACAATAAAGAGGATACTTCCATTCTTCACCTTCACACACAGAACACTTGCCGTCATTTCTCTCGTCATAAATACCTTATGAGAAATCTACAGTGAATACAAAACACAGCAGCAAGACTACATCACAGACTCACTAACAGAGAACACCTCACACCAGTGCTGAGAACACTACAGTGAAAAACACTTCATAACGCACAGAGCTATCCATGGCCAAGGAGCAGAATTCAAACAGGGAGAAATAATCATCTACAATCCAACACGAACACTAAGGTCCAGCAAAGACATTCACCTCAAACTGAAACAATACACAAAACACAAATTCGGAGGATTAGTATTCTCCTGCATAGTGCCGAGACTTTGGAAATCGCTCCCAAAGGAAATATGAATAACAGAGATCACCTAAAATTCAGGAAACTGTTGAGAACCTGCCTCTTTAACTCACCAAGCAAAAGAGGGAACACAGGCAAAAGGAAAACCACCAACGCAACATAATAGAAGACTGCAAAACCGGATCACCCAAAGAAACATAAAAAGATTAACCCAACAGATTAACCAAACTCACTTAAAAAGACCCAGACAACTCCTGACTAACCCTACTAAAATCTCTTCAATACTCTCCATACCCAACACTCAACAACGATGAAACAAGACACATACCTTTGCCACAAAACAAAAAAACAGCAAACAGCAAGCACTCTACAGACTCTCCACAACACCCCAAACACACATAAAACATCCACATACAGCCACCAACTAAACACCCCACACAACTGTCGATCAGCTAAAAATATACCAGCACTGAAAGGAAGCCCGCAACACCATATCAAAGTTATCTTGCACTAAACCCTCTCAATCCCACTAACTAATCCATCCCAACCCCCTATCTTTTCAGATCCGCCTGGGTGCCTGGAGGCTGTGAAAATGGCAATGGTTGCAAAGTATAAAATACAATAACGTAACTTAAGTTGTCAGTTCACCAGATGAAAAGCTTGTACCCTTTTCATCAAATTACAAATTGTTGTGGCTGATCATGTGAGAATCTATGACCAGGTCCAAAGCGAGCTCTACATTTTGACAAAACATAGACGTTCTCGTTACTTCACATGCAGATTTTTTCCCCACAAGGACCAATGACTGCCTTTCTCACCATTAAGCACTGTCTAAGGATCGGGTCTGCAGCCTTTGGCTCACCAGATGTTTTGCACTACCACTTCCGTCAGACCTATCCTGCATAATCAATGGTGAGGGGTCATGGCAATAGTAGTCCAAAACATCTGGAGATCTGCAGGTTGAAGAACTGTACAGCTATGCCCTTTCTCTCACTAGGAGTAGCAACCAACAGCACCTCCCGTGGGTCAGTATACTGATCTGCCCACCCCTTCTCCAGAACATTTATCTAGACATCCTTGACCTGGCCATCTGGCATCTGTGTTCAGCCCTCCTGTCACATGTTGGCCGGCGATCCTTGTATTCTAAGACTGGACACCAACCTCTGCGGTGGGGCCACCTTGTCACCATATTCGGACTCCACCATCCGTTCCCATCAAAGGCATACCAGGGTATCTTTGGCTCAATCTATCCTAGGTTTGACTTCTATTCTGCAGACATGTAATGCCAATTAAGGAAATTACAGCGAGAAGACGCTCCAACAGCTGAGTGTGGCACCATGGAAACGAGGAGGGGCCATTTAACTTGTGGCTGGGTGTACATGTGCAGGTGTGTATATTGTGTGAGAGTAGTTTTGGCATTGAGAAAATACACAAATAGCTTTGCACTGCTATCTCAGGAGCTAGAACAAAAGCGGGTAACCTTCTGTGCCCCCGCCCCTCCCCCCAAAAGGCCTTGCCCTCAAACAGCTGGCATGTTCTGGGTTCTGCAGCTTCCTCCCTCGGTGCACTGAGAGAAGCTGGTTTCAAGTTATGCCCAGAAACAGGGACACTGCCTTGAAGAACGCCTGAATGCCTCCAGGCAGGAAGCCTGAAGCAACGCGCCATGGACGCGCAGGTTGCCCAGCAGCGGAGACGCCATCGCTCCTCAGCGACGTTACTTGTTGCACTCTGCAGACGGCTGAATAAAGTGCTGAGAGTGGAGGGAGGGCCACCCAGTGGTCATAAAAGACATTGCACCCTGTGGCCATGCTAGGCATTGGGAGATCAATCACATCTCGCTGATATCGTTATATTGGTGTGAAGGAGAAAACAACCGTATTTGCTTCAAGAATTTTGAAGGAGGCAGAAACCAACTATGTGATCGAACAAGAGACTCTGGCTTGCGTGTGGCAATCAATAATTTCCAAGCATACTTGTAGGTTAGACCGCTCATCATAATGTCTGATCATAAGCCATTAGTGTCCATATTCGGCAAGAAGAGCATGGAAGGAGTATCACGCAGGCACCACAGGTGGACAACTAGCATGCACCGTTTACCAGTGGCGTCGCCAGGAATCAAATTTATGAGGGGCACATAGGGGGCCAAAGACAAAAGTAGGGGAGGGCACAGACAAAAGTAGGGGGAAAACATGGTCACTACTCGTCTTAGGTAGGGGGGGCACAAGGGGGAGCACAGGGTTTCAGAGGGGGGGCCCGGCCCCCCCAGGCCCCTCCCTAGCGACGCCACTGCGGTTTACAGTTTAAAGTGGAGCATGTTTCTGGAAAAAAGAATGTGGGTGCAGACGGGTTATTGAGAAATGCCATAAGAACTGAGGAAGAGAATGAGGTTTTGACAATGGAGAATGATAAATGGGAAATGGTTTCGATTGAAGAGGGGATTGAAAATGAATCGCGGGATAAGGCATGTGGGAGGACGAAGAGGATGTGGCAGTTAAGAACGCTGTCTGGCAGGGTTGGCAGCTAGGAAAAAAGATAACGTCCCTCAAAGAGTACACATGTGTTAGACATGAGTTCGGAATGCAGAATGGTTATGTGTGTCGTGGTCACAAAATATGCATGTGGGTTTTGAGCATGGGTCAACAAGGGTACATGGGGATAGAAGAACGAAGGCAGCAATTTGTGCACATTTCCAGTGGCCACAAATGAACGAGTATTGAGAGTGCATAGAGTGTGTGTGATTGCATAGAATGCATAAAAGGGATACGATTTTAAGAGTACAAATGCCAGTGATGCCCATGTATCCGACATCAAAGGTACCATGTGATGAGCTGAGCATGGATCTGTTGGGACCATTACATTTCAAGGGGGCAAATTATGTTTGCATATTAGTGGTAATGGACTCATCATCAAAGTGGCTGGAAATTAACATATTGAGACATACATGATCCTCAAGTATTATCAAGGTGTTGGAACAAGTGTTCTGGAGGGAAGGTTTGTCAAGGAAGAGTCACACGAACAATAGGCCGCAAATGGTGCCATGGGTGTTAGAGGAATTTTGTAGGAGTTGTAATTTTAAACATGTCACCACAGCACTTTATCATCCCAGGACAAATGATGGGTTGAAAGATTCCACAGAAAAATTAGTGGAGGGGTGAAAATAGCGATATGTGCGGGGAGCAACTGGGTTCTGGCTTTAAACGAACGTGTGTTTCAACATAGAATTACATCCAGTACCACCAAAAGTGACATTCTGTTTGGTCCCTCATTATGTGCTGGTAACAACATGTACCGGCACCTTTTGGGACTGGCCAACTCCAAATCTGCCGGCAGGGGCTGTGATCTACCGGCAGGCCTGATCTTGCAGTAGTTCAGGGCCCTACCAGCAGACAATTGCCACAATCACCAGCACCGGTACTACTAGTGCCGGTGCTTGTGGCATCCCATTCCCATGAAGTCCCAAGGTAACTCCATGGGAATGGGAATTTACCGGCATCTCTGCCACCTGAATATCCCGGTAGCACTGGGATATCAGGTGGCGGAGACAGCACAGTAGTGCCACAGTATTCTGCTGGAATTACCGTCGGTATACCGGGGGACTCACAATGAGCCCCATAGTGTGTATGCCTGGAGCTGGAGTCAAGGTTAAGTTACCCAGGCACGTGAGGGAGGGCTAATCCAAATTCTCTGAGCAAAAGGTTGTGATGGAAGACCTTGGGAATGCGGTCAGGTTACAAGATGGAGGTGTTTGGAATAAGGAGCATATTGCTGTTGTAAAGGGTTAAGGACACTGCTAGGACTTCAAATGGACTGAACAACAAACTGAACACATGTGGATTTTGTGATAAGGGTAGGAGGTGTGTTGTATAGGATTAAGTTATAAAAGTTGTAAGTTACCAATGTTTGCCCTTTGGCTAATTGCACCAGAAGCATTTAAAAGTTTCTCTAATACTGCCCTTATGTCAAGCACATGCCCTTGCATCGTTCAGATCTTCTTGACGCCATCTTGATAATAATGCACCATCATGCATGCTGTTGACCCTTTTCGCCCTCATGTATTTTTTTTGTCACTGCTCTTTTTGAAATTCTGTAGAGTAACTTATGCATTCAAATAAGTTAGTTCAAAAGGTACTGGGCAGGTTTCTGGGGTAAATGACTGGAAAACCTGGCCCAGCCAATGCCCTGATGAGCAACAGACCTGCCAGGGCAATTCTGCAAGGAAAGCAAGGCCTTTGACTGCTCTTAGCATAATCCCTAAATCCCATGGTAGAAAAGTGGGGACTTATGTATTCATTTCCTGGGGCAGATTTTCTCACAAACCTAAACTGTGCTTGTTCCCAAACCCCTAGCCTAAGCAGTGCCACATCATGGCCACCATCACCAAAACCACAACCAAAAAAGTGATGGGCGGAAGGTTTTGCATGAACCTGAACCACTGGGCAACCTTCCACACTACCGTTTTTAGCCCATCTGCGCCATTGCAAAAGGGGTCCAGCCATACGCAAATCAGTCAGGTACTGCCACCAATGGTAGCAGCCCAGCCCGACCTGCTAGGCCAGGTCCCCTCTGCATATAAACAAAAGCAATGACGTCATGTTTCGGCCTTGTTGGACCTCCTCAGTGAGGTGTAGCTTAGTAGAATAACAACAACTTCAACAGACTTCTTTAGCATCACAACAAGTCGTGGGAAAATAAGGAACCACCTTAGAGCTCTTCTAGGTTCCATGGCAACTATGCTCCTCTCCCTCTGGATAACATTCTGCCGAAGTGCAGCCTGTTTGCCACCTATCTTTCCCCTCTGCACCAACAACCAAATAGTCACCAAAAGACAGTCTGATCTTTTCTCTACTTTGGCTTTGGCAATGTAGGTTTCTAACACCTGATGATCTGTGTCTCACAGCACACAAACAGTAAGTCTTAAAATCATGAAGCCCCTCTGTATTCCCCTCTTGCCTAGAGCATTGCTTGTTATATTGGTATTGCTGGCTGTTAATACACTCTTGGCTTGGGTACTGATGTAAACTTTTGGACCTTTTTCAACTTCCCCATACAGTTTTAGGGCTTTCCGCAATCTCATGCGCTTATTTACAGTGTCATTACAGTTATAAAGGTACTACTTGTGTTGGTTTCGTATAGTTTGGTGATCAGAATTACAGATACTTCTCCTTTCATTCACACGCGAGTGACGCATCATGCCGTAAACACGTGGATAACGTTGGAGCACTCTGGAGTCAATTGCAAGATGTGAACTCACCGGGTAAGTCACTCAATTACGCTCTGCTCAGTGTTTGCACGTCTTTGGTTCTTGTGGCACCTCGTAGTTGGGTGGACAGCATCCTCTAGTCCTCGGCTCATGCCACTGAAGATTGGAGCCTCTTCTACTCCACAGAGGACTAAGTGCAACCCTGCCATCTGATAGCTCCAGAGAGAGCATACTTCCATCGCTACTGCTGCTTTCCACTGCACTAACTCTGCACAACACATTTTTACCGGGACAGTGTCTCTTTACGCTTCCCACTGCCCAGCCTTTGCAACAGGGAGAGTTTAAGGTGAAGACTCTTTTAGGACCTGCCACCACTAAATGCGTTCCCGTGGTCCCGGCTTCTTTTCTCACCCCAGGCTTTCCTCTGGTCGCGTTGCGTCTTCCTCTTTTGTAGCTCTACTCCTTCTCTCCACCTCCCCTCCATCATGATGCCTGCACCTGAGGGGGATGTCTTAGCCTCTCAGTCCCCTTCAAGTATAGGTCATATACACTAATTAGAAGATCGCTCCCACCATAGTGTCCCTTTGCATCCCTCTTCCTCATCCCAGTACTGAAGGAATTATGGAACTTGAAGTCCGTGGAAACAAAATTCCTTTTTTCAACTCTTTCTACTTTACTACTTTGTTTGCTATTTTCTATAACATCCATTGAAGTAATATCATATAGATAAGTTACCAATTTGTTTTGAAAAGATGAATAAGGGTTTCTAGAATTTTGATGATTATTATTCACAGACCTCTTTCCATTTCCTCCTTTGAAGTTAAGGAAGCGTTTAGCTCTATGGGTTTGAGACTGGGTTTTACTCAATTAAATACCACAGGAAACTTGGCTGATTTTACCCACATTTAGGTGTTCAACATGTGACACAGTTGAATTATTGTGGCAACAAGCAATCACGTATTTTGGTAGTTGGAACATCTCTTCCTTAAAAGAAGGTAAATACTGTGTTTCACCCCACTGATTCCTCTCACCTCCCTGCGCCTTTTCTCCTCCAAGGTGATCCTCCCGATGAACACCACCCCGAAGGTCAGGATCAGGAAGCATCTGCCTTTCCCTGGCCACGTGGGAAGAGACTGTAGCAGGGATTTTTTAAGAGATCCATAGGAGTCATCACACTTTACACAATGCAGCTGTGATAGAAAACAACCGTGTTTTGTGGTCATGGGAACACTAGAACACTAGAATGTTGCACAAGTAAAATGTAGAGTTTGAGTGCAAATTCAGCGCCATGTTAACCAGACACAAACTGATGAAGCCCAAGGCAACCAACCAATAACATATTATGTTGCTTCTACATTTAGCATGCATTTGTAGGCCAAAAGAGCTCTTCCTTCAGCCCGGTGATGTGTGTAGACAACATGTATATCTATTGTTGTTCCTGTTTATATAGTCGTTTTCTGCCTGCGTTCTATGATCCCAGTAGAGTTTGCTCTGGTAGTCATGCAGACATAGATTTAAGGACGCGGGCATTGAATCACTTCACATTTTTTGTATTGCAATTCATTAAATGTTTTAATTGTCAAAAAAATGTACCATGTAGGAAACTGGTTTGCTTTTTAAACTATGAACATGCAGCAAAAATGCCACACGGAAAATGTCCTGTTACTGGAGCACTTTGAAAATTGCAACATGAATCAATAGTACTTACATTGGCATGACTACTAGAGCAATATCAACTAGGATCATAGAACACAGGCCCCAAATTCGGAGCAAAGTGGTGAGCGGAAGCGCTAATCATAAGGTAACAGTGAAGTGGAATCATGTATGGGAGTCACGGGGGGGCAACGGAGGTTACCTGGTGAACGTGATTGGGCACATTTGTGATAGTTCTGTTCATGGAGCCAGATTTTCTCATTTCTTTTGAACCTGTAGAGGGCATATTGTGCTTTCAGGGATTCGGCATTGCTCCTGAGTTTTGGATTGAATACTGGGCGGGATCTACCTCTGGGTTTCATTCGTTATGAACCTCAGTGAAGTTAGATTGTTACCCTGCGCTGATCTTTGCATTCGTGTAGGTAATTATTTGTATATGTAAGATGTCAAGTAATTAGGAGCATTGGTATCAAGTATTTGGAAAATTATAGTTGAAATTGTACGTAGTTCTTTTCACAACAGTGAGCAGGTTGAGTATTTTTAGCCCTGGCTAGATATGGTCTCAGAACAGAGTACCAAATTAGGTTAAGCTGCTGGATAAATTGTTTTTTGTAAAGTCCTGAACATAGATTATTAGTATAGTCTAGAGTATAGAGGAAGAGGGATCTGGTCACTGCAATTTTCTGTGTCATTTCCAGGTAGGGGACAGGTATGAGTAGGGAGGTTATTTGTCATTTTAATGAGAGATTGATGGTGAACGTGTTGCCTAGATTTTGTACCTGCTCCAACTGGGTGGATGCTGTAAACTTGAAGGATGGACATTGGAGAGGTAAGGTTGCTGCCATTGAGCTCCTAAATAAGATGACCTCTGTTTTAGAGGTATTAAGGTAGAGATGATCAACTCTGGTCCAATCCCAGATTTTATGGAGGAGTTCAGTTTCATGTGGATTGTTATCATCATGTTGCAGGTTCAATTGTGTCTGAGAATCATTCACATTTAATTGGATCCATTTACAGAAGAGTTCAAAAACGTCTGTTATGGGTTCATTGTAAACATGAAATAGATTATTTACTAAAATGGAGCCCTGAGGGACACCCCGTTTTAAGGGAGCCATTGTTGAGTTGAAATCTACCATATTAACACTCAGGGTGCGATCGTCAAGCTAATTCCTGATCCAATTGAAGGCAGTACCATATAGTCCCATATGAACTTTTGATCTTTGTATAAGTGTCCAATGGTTAACTGTATCGCAGTCAACCAATAACAAAAGAGATCAAGGAGGCATGGGGATGTTGTATTGTCATCAAGCACTTTCAAAATGTCCTCTTTCATGAAAAGGAGACTTGTTTCCACACTCCTATAGGAAGGAAAATCACTTTTGTTTCCATGAAGTAGTGGCTTCTCTTCACTGTAGAGGACGAGTTGGGTGGTAGTTATCTTCTCCAGGACTTTTACAATGAAAGGAAAGTTAGACAGAGACATGTCGTTTTGGGGTATCTGTGTGTCAGGGCTCATCCTCATTCTAAAATGTGTTTACTTTTTTGTGAAAGAGCAGCATTTCAAAACATTAACACATTCTTCAAGATGTTCACACGCCAACTCCAAATGGCTGAAAAGACAGACCAAGTGATGCCATAATTTCACAGAGCACACATTCCAGGTGCTGGAACTCTTTTATCATCAAGAAGTTGGGTATGGAACAATTTCCAAGTTAAAGGGCAGCAGTCTAGCCCCAAAGACTCAAGAAAGCCACAGGTGTGGAACATAGATTCAACTGGACTACAACTGAGGATCCACTAATGTGTTTACCAAGAGCGGATCCGCCTGTCTATCCCTAAACTCGATCCTCTGCACGTTACCTTCTGGACATTCTCTGCTTCCAATCGTATCCATGTAATTGCATCCTGGTACCTTGGTTGCGAGCACTCCATTGCTTCACAGCTATGTGTGTGCTGTATAAAACCCAGCGCATACACACAATGAGAAAATTATAATTAAGGACCTGGTTGTGTGAAATTTACATGTTGACATTTGCATCTTTATTTGTTTCATCTGCATTTAGCCACACGTATTATTTTTGTTTGAATTGACAGACATTTGTTCCATATTTAGTCAAGTGAAAAAAATATATTTATTGTGGGCACACACAGACACACTACGCAAATGGGGAGCATTAGGCTCCAGCTTAATACCAAATGGCTTCTGTGGTGATTGTTGACAAACCGAGACGCACATGGACAGCAAACTATTCTTTGTTTTCCTTGTATACACTCCCTGGTGCATGTCTGCAAATCCATTGTCCAGAAAGGCATGGCTCACAACCCAGGGAACCAGGCAGGGACCTGCTGTCCTGTTTTACTTCCATTTGTGCCAATAAGTAAACACGGGAAGCAGACTGAAGTCCATCTGTATTTATGTCAAAAATAAAACAGTTTCAAGAAAACAGAATGTAAGTGCTCTGTCACTCCAGCATTTCAATTTCAATTTCATACACAGAAAATGTCAGTAAAGCTGAACAGAGCAAGATTTGTCAAATGGACAATTATTTCAATTAGAATCTTCAGATAACTCTTTAATGTTAATTGATTTGAATAAATATATGCTCCAAATCTGACAATTGTAAGCACTACTTTAATTGTTGAAAAGACAACCGCTTCAGCTTAAGTAGTGAAGTAAAGCCAGTGTAAGTAATTGTGCATTCACATTTATTTGCTTGTGGCCTGCATCACCAAAATAGTCCTATGGCATCTCTATTTTCAAAAGAAGATGGTACCAATTGAACAATGGACTACCAAAGGAATATGAGTTGATGAAAGTAGGATTCTTGCACCTTGGAAATGTTCTTCCTCACTGCATTATCACACTTAATAACAAATGTTGCATTGTTCTGTTGAATTGTGTAATGGAGTCTCTCTTGAAAAGCACTCAGTCACCTGGTTGTATCTAGTGCGTTATCTTATTACGGTACCTGCAAATGTTGTAAAGGTTTTTGCGAGTAAATCCGGGTGAATCTGCCCAACCTCCCCGCCCAACACCTGCAATCCCCATGAGCTGATCCACTTGTTTCGGGTGACTCCGCTGGAGCCCGCAGAAGAAATGTGATGTCCCAATTTATTTTGTGATTTCAGACGAGATCCAAAAGCCCTGTAGGAAGGGATATGTGCTAAAGAACAGGACTATGTGCTAAATAATGTGTGCAGCACGATACATGATGTGTGTAGTGTAATACATGGAATACTAACTTGGGTAATAACATGTAGCATTAGGAACTGAAAGGGGGCATGATTTTGGGGTACTAACAGCTAATGTAGAGGTGGTTTGGGTGGGCTAGATTTGTGGGCCAAGGATTATGTGTGTACTAACAAAGAAGTAGGTGCACGAACAACACACTGGCTGATTATTGGCAGTTTCAGAAATAATGCAAAATTGAGAGTTGACACCAGTGCTTTGCAAGGCAGAGTGCGCGCAGTAAAGGGCCTTAAAAATAAATGCGCATTGTTCATACTGAGCAGGCGCAGGAAGAGGTGGGGAGAATGTTTCATTCCTCTCATTGAGCTGCAGGAAGAAACTGTGAGCATGGGGCGTGATTTGAACTAGAAGGGGGTGAATGGGTGCTAGAAGGTACTGGAATGTCCTTGAATGTTCTGACATATGATAAAGTTGGAATTGACTTCATTAAAGGGGAAGGATGGTAACAGCTGACATCACCAAATAGGAGGGAAAAGATGTTCATAATCCATGTGATATACCAGGAAGGGCTGGATTGCGGAGAAGATATATAAGTGACGGTCAGAGGCAAAGAGGGGCTTTTTGGCTGGATTTGTGGGTTGTCTTGAATTGGCTGAAACTTTAAAATTGGCTGAGTTTTAACAAACTGACGTGTAGCAAGGCCTGTTTTTTTTTGTTCACCGAACTTTTAAAGAAATGTGGGGCTTACCAGAAAAAAATCTCCACTGACCTTGAAGGGAGGCGAGCAATGAGCTTTTGCCACCTCTGTTTGCATCGAGTGAGAAAACTGGGCCGTCTCATTTGGTGTGATGCTCCAAGCACAATCGGGAGCCCGGGCCTTAAAAGTTGCTGAGGGCTATCTGCGAGCTGACAATATCTATGGGTAGCTGGCAGCGCAGTGTCATGGGATCCTGTCAGCTGGATAAGGAAGGGAATGACAAGGATGATCAATTGGCCACAATTGGGGCAGTGATGGGGGAACTTTTTTCCAATTGAACACTTGTTCTGTGAGGTCCAAGTGGATGTGGTAACAAGTTCCAAATCTCAGGGAACAAGTTATCTACCAGTGGAGCTTTGACATGCCCGATCAGGACTTGATCAAAGCACAAAAAGAAGACCCAATCATAGGTATGTTGAACAATCATGTGTCAGATGCAGAACAGAATCCTTTAAGAGATGAGGGTTGCAAATGAAGAGAAGAGTTGAGGGTGATGTTGAAGAATAAAAACCAGTTTTAACTGCAAGATGGACTATTGGTCGGAAAATCCATGTCATGTCCCTGTGTCATTTCGGGGGTTAATGCTACATCACGCTCATGATGCGATAACAGCGGGACATAGAGGTTCACAGAAAACATTGGAAATATTAAAAGAATATGCATATTGGCCACATATGTCCCAAGATGTGGAGTTGTATACACAAGGGTGTTTGGTGTGTGTGCAATTAGAGCCTGCTTCCCCAACACATAGAGCAGAATTAATGAAGGGAGGTTTGATGCTCCCTAGGTCAGATGTGCAAATGGATTTCATTGGCCCAGTCCACAGGTCATCATGGGGCAACAAATACATGCTAACAGTTACCTGTTTGATGTCAAAATGGTTTGAATGTATACCTGATCCTGACTGTAGTGCACAAACAGCAGCTACAATGTTAGTGAACCACATATTTTCTACATGTGGTTTGCCTCAGAGAATAAAATCAGACCGTGGAAACCATGTTACCAGTGCATTGCTGACCAAGATGTGCCAGAATCTGTTAGTGAAAAGGAAGTTACATCTTACCTACCGCCAATCCTCTAGTGGTGAAGTAGAAAGGTGCAACCAATCAATAATTACATTCTTAATATGTCTGTGGCTGAAGC
The DNA here is from genome assembly GCF_040938575.1 of Ambystoma mexicanum. Taxonomy (NCBI): domain Eukaryota; kingdom Metazoa; phylum Chordata; class Amphibia; order Caudata; family Ambystomatidae; genus Ambystoma; species Ambystoma mexicanum. The sequence continues at coordinate 142,308,878 of NC_090929.1, forward strand.
AGGGTTTAGATGGGATTTGCGAATCCCTTTAGTGTTGATGGACATTATAGCGTCACCATCTATATCTACGTCTACAAATCTCAATCCACATGAAATTATGACAGGCTGGAAGATGGTACTTCCCTTACATTTGTTGTACAGGACTGTGGGATTAATTGACCCACTTTTGCTATGCTATGCTGCATCACTCTGTTATGGTGGTGCCAGAAACAGCAAAATGGCCGCAAAACACTTGTGCACGCCAAAACCCCTGAAAATCACGATTTTCCACGCACAAAAAGATGGCTGCCCAATCTGCCACGCATGCTGTCAGTGGTGTAACAGAGCTCTCACTACTGAAATATGTCACTGAGCTCCACAACAATTGAAAGTGGAGTGCAGAAGGAAAAAGCAGTGTTTTGCTAAATGAAACTCCAAATCTTGCTTTAAATATTTTTTTCTTTGCTGCTGAAACTTCAGAATGCCGTTATTAACCATATTCAAAATTCTCTCTGAGTGCTACAATTCACTTAGTTCAAGAAATCATTGTGAACTTACAAGGTCCTGAAAAGCTGAGAGCATAAAGAGATATGTACAGCAAAAGCGGCCTGTCTGTGGATCTGTAAAAAAAATCTCTGTGCAGCAGAGGGTTGCTGCGATGACAGCTGTCAGTCAAATGTTTGCAATCTAAGAGGCCTGTTACTGATAGTGACCCATATTGTAATTGTTTTGATCCCATGGGTTTAAAATCTTGAATGAGAATTCTAGCTGTTATTTGATACAACAAGTTTGTTTTGTGCTAAGAAGAATTTAACAATTAATTTAAACCTGGCTGAAGCTGCCAAACTGGAATAGCAGGTTTTTTTTATCATAGAAGGAAGGTATTGCCCCAGCAGGAAATCACAGAAAGGCGTTAATTACAGGGTTGGAAAGAACCTGGTCTACAAAGGGAAAAGGAACAATGACAAGCTAAAGCTCAAGGAAATTCGAAGTGTGAAGACAGTCGCAAATGGCCTCTGCAAGGAACAAACATGGGGGATGGCTCCTGGGCTTCCAGGGAGAGACCAAGGGGTGGAGCCAAGCATCCATTTGTTGCTTAAGAAGGCAAAAGAATACATTTTAAAAAGACTGAAAACTTGCTATCCAAAATTGTGAAAAATATAAAAATAACAGAGTTGTTAATTTAATTTCTGGCTGCAAGTTCTAAGAGGCGGCAAAACCGTGTGACATGTTCAGGAAAGCAATGGCAAGAAATGTGATTTTACACAAAATTTATTTCCGCTAGAATTGTGAAACTTTATACACTCATTCCCATGTTAAACACGTACACTTGTAGAAATTTGCTTAAAAATTAGACATTGTGTTCATAGTGAAAAGGACACAATTCTGTAAAAAGCGGAGACAAGATCCCACAGCAACATGGTTTTGAGGAGTAGTTGCTAGGTAAAATATGCAATCTGTGTATGTGATTTTTATAGAGGGTGCACATGTGTCAATATGCATTGTGCCAAAAGTAGACACTGTGTTGCAGGGGCTACGTGTGGATTCTCAGCCTCATAAAATTGCACCATAAAGATGACACTCTGTTTCTCTCCTCCTATCAAGGCAGAGATTAGACTCTGACCCAATCACCTTTCAAAGGGGCAACCTTAGGCTAAACTGGCCAACACACACCTTTATGATTAGCATAAATAGAGACAGCTCACCTCACATAAGGACAGACAGATTCACTCACTATCCTGAAGCTGGCGGAGCACCCTGCTACTGAACTCTACATCTTCCTTGCTCCAAACTCCAGAAACTTAACAAAGAAAAAGGCCTATTGCATAGCTGAGCTATTTTCCGCTAGGCCTCAAATTCCAGAACAGAACTCCACAAGCCTAAGGGGAAGCAACATAATACAGCCGGGCTGTGCTGTTACTTCTTGCCTGCTGAAAAGAAATAATCTCAGATCCAAGAAGGGCAGGTACAGTCCAGTCCTGTGCTGTGGTGTGACCAGAGCGCCTTGCAGATCCTGCCAGTCCGATGTGCCCAGCCGTCTGTCCTAAACCAGGTCCAATTCCCTGACCAGAATTGACAGTCCCATTTAAAAGTTTATCCAGTGAGCATAAATAGGAAGAATTGTGTCACTAGCATATGTAATTCGCATATCCTTAGCCCTATCTTAGACCCATCATATCTTGTATCAGAACCTGTATTGTTAGGGGTATCTTTGCATTGTCTGGAACCGCTCTCCAACCCATCCTATATTTCCTCCAGAACTAGTATTGGTAAAACTATTTCTGGGCTGATCTTTTCCTCATCTGAAGAAGGCGAGTTTCCTTAGCAGGCAGTCACCCTGATCAAGTGACTGTGTTCCTGTGTGGTATTCGTTTTGTTCATAGTCATCCTATAGTCTAAGCGACCCATTTGTCATTTTCAAAAGTGCTCCTGTTTTTCATTCTTGCGCCTATCTCGGAAAAACGCCCTCTACTAAAACGTCTGTAACTCCCTCGGTTTTTGTGATATAAACACAATTTCAACTTCTGACTGTAGCTAACATCAATACCTATCCATCACACCTAGAACTGCCTTCTAAATCAATGCGATCCTCCCGTTAACACGAATATCGCACAGTGAAAAGTTTGCCACAAATTTTCATTTTGGGAAACTTTTACACCTGTAAAACAGCTTTCAATTGCTTCCGACTTGAATTTTAAGATTTCAAATGTTTTATTGGGATTAAGTCATTGCTTGTGTTTGTGCAACTATCCAAAGCGGCTCCCATAAGAATTTATAACAATTTCAGCAATTTTGATCATATTTGGTGTTTTTGCCCAGTCCATTCTAAAGATAACTTTAAAAGCCATTTTGCCAGCATGACAGCCAATTCTGTTTTCTCTTGTGTTTGAAAGGGGGAAAGGGGTATTGATATTCTGTTTGAATTCTGCCATTCCTGAATACCTGCTCTCTCCTCCTATCTCTTTACATTACCTATTGGGGTTGAGGGGTGTGTAGGGGGAACCTCTAACCACAGTGCTATCTGATCTCAACCCACACAAAAGTATTTCTGTGCTGAATTGTTTTGCTCACTACGTATTCCTTGTGTATTAAAGATATTATTCAGTGTTACCTCACCCGATTGGTGATTGTTGTGTACCTCTTAAGACATATTGTGGTTACATTTTAAATACATAAATACATATTTACCTTTGCAAACCAGCCTGATTCCTGGTTCAATGTGACCGGGGGGTTCCAGGAGAAGGGCGTGATATGAGTGGTATATCGTTCAGAATAAGGAACTTTTAGACAAAAAAATATAAGGATTTCAGTTGTGCACTACATGCTAGGTGTTGACTTGGGTGTATGCCAGATTGAAATCACTTACAGGACCAATGAGCAAGTCTTGGTAAATGCATTCACAATTCATGAGTATGTGAAAGAGTTGAGAAAGCATTTGCAACACACATTTGCGTTCACAGAGTGAAATCTAGAAAGAGCAGCTGAGGGTGCAAAATCGTACTATGGTAGGAAGTCATCTCCTAGGGAGTATGAAATAGGTGAACAGGTGTACAAGTTCAATTCATGAAAGGCAAGAGCAAGAATTGTAAGTTTATGGCATCCTGGTGTGGCCCATTCAAAATTGTGGACACGGTTTTGCCTGTGGTATACAGAATAATGACAAAGGAATGGGATCTGACTGAGGAACAGTTTATCCACATGAATCAAATAAAACCATTTCACCCGAAACATGAAGTGCTGAGATTTGAACAGACTGGGGAAATCAGTAGGGAATGAGAGTAGTAATGATCACATCAGAAGCAAGGTGAGTATGTCAGTGTGCAGTGGTCCACAATGCGAGCAAGAGAATTCATTGTGGCAAGTAAGTAGGTTAATTTGGTGTGGTGTGTCTGAAGGAATTAGCGAAAAGTAAAGGTTAAATGTTTAAGTAAGAGGTACAAAAGTATGTAAAAGAAGTAGAGGAATAGATAAATAAAAATATATATGTATGATTAAGGAAGAGAACATTTTTAGGTAATTCTAGTGAACCTGGGGGAAAGGAGAAAACCTGAAGGAAAGAAGTATCATTGCTTGGAACTTAACTTGTCTGTTTCTCTCTTCTGGTTTAGAATGGTTAATTCGTTTTCCTTCATCGGTATTCTCTGGACTCCCCTGGATGAAGTGGAGTCCCAGTGATGAAGAAAGAAAGCAGAAGGAGGCTGACGGGTGTAAAAGAGAAGAGCAGCTGGTGCTTTGTGACATGGACACAGCCCTCTCCAGCAAACAGACAAATTGCATTCAAGCATGGGCCAGTATTTGCCCTTGTGATGGAAGGTGTCACTGCCAAATCCCAAAGATGCCGAATCCATTCTGGACCATTTATTTTATTTTGCTCACTAATCTCTTTCTATTCTTTAGCTCCGTTCTCATAGTATCATTTTTCTCTATTCTCATCATTTGCTGTGCTATATGGATGTTGACAGTACCAAAGGATTCATTTGATGTAATTGTTTACACTGTAATAATATAAATAAAGCACTTATTCACATTAGCACCCTGGCAGGGGGATCCAGCCAATCAGGTGGCTAGGAACACAGGCTTGAGCCGCAAGTGAAAGCCTGTGTTCCATGCCACCTGATGTTGGGCTAACCTGGCATCCACCTTGCCCCATCCTCTGTACCCTTTATCTTTCTTTTTTTTACATCCCCTACTTACCTTTTTTTGGTAGCGGCAGGTGCCGGCACCGCATCCGCTCCTTCCCCTTGCCTCCCGCAGGCCGCCATGGAAAGGCAAGAGGGGCTGCGTACAGAGCCCCGCCTTCCCTTTGCATGGCGGCCATCTTTTTAAAGAATTCTCCCCCGTTCAATGGGATGCATGCGGCCTCCGGTTGAACAAAGGAAAATCCTTTTTTTAGCACCCCAGATTACCGCTTTGGTAGCCTGGGGTGCTAATGGCCTTAAGACCCCATTCCAAGTGCTCAAATGGGGGTAAAAGCCCAGAGGCCTCGTTAATGGTCCTCGTTTTGCTCAGGCCGTTAACTTGGGTGCCGGGACATTATCCCCCATTCCAGCCCTTGAAATGGTGGCTTGACATCACATCATGACACAATGCTCACATAGTTTGACGGCATGAAAAATGTGTTGCATCAGACACATGATTTTCTAGTCAAAATGTTTATTCTGCAGAGTCCCCACGTTTGATCAGTGTCCTCAGCAGAAAGGGGGGTGTGGAGGAGGGGCTATGTGCTAAAGAATAGAGATAGGTGCTAAAGAATTCATGCTGCACATGACATATGCTGCGTGTAGCGTAATGCATGGAGTACTTACATGGATCACTGACATGAGTAATAACAGGTAGCATTAGGAACTGAAAGGGGGTGATTTTGGTGTACTAACAGCTATTATACAGGTGGTTTGTGTGAGCTAGATTTGTGGGCCACAGACTATGTGTACTAACAAAGCAGTACGTGCACAAACACCATGCTGGCTGATTATTGCCAGTTTCAGAAATAATGCAAAATGGAGAGTTGGCACCACTCCTTTGCAAGGCAGAGCGTTTGCAGTCAAAGGCCAGGAAGAGCTGCAGGAAGAGACAATGAGCAGGAATGCAGCTTAAAGTTTGCCAAAATCCAGGGGCCATGAGTTGAACTAGAAGGGGGTGAATGGGTGCTTGAAGGTACTGGAAAATGCTTGAATGATTCAACACTTGATAAAGTTGTAAGTGACTTCATGAAAGTGGAAGGGTGGTAACAGCGAACATTACCAAATACGAGGGAAAAGATGTTCAGAATCCATATGTGATATACCAGAAAGGGCTGGATTGTGGAGAATAGATAAAAGTGGCTGTGAGAGGCAGTGTGGGGGGGGCGTCGGCTTGATTTTTGACTGAGTTTGTAGATTGTCTTGGGCTGGCTTAAACTTTAAAACTGGGCTGGGCTTCAACAAACTCTGACTTGTAGCAAGGACTGGGGTTTTTTTGTTCACTGAATTTTGAAAGGGAGTTGGGGCTTACCACAAAGAGTTCCAAGGGCCTTGAAGGGGGTCGAGCGATGATGTTTTGCCCCCTCTTTTAGCATCGAGTGAGAATACTGTGTTGTCTCGTTCAGTGTTGTGCTGCACGCAGAATCAAGAGACTGAGGGCTTCAAAGCTGCTGAGGGCTACCTGCGAGCTGACGAAATCTGTGGATAGCTGGCTGCGAGACAGAATTCAGAACAGCACAGTCTCCTGGGAGCCTGTCAGTTAGAAGGTGGGCCAGCTGCAGAGTGGAGCCCAAGTTTCAGGCAGCACGGATGGGCTGTGTTCGCCAGAGTCACAAGTGAAGTAGAGGGAGTATTAATAGGGGCAAAATTAGCTGGGACTCTTTTGCAGGGTAATCAGTGGCAGCCTTGTCACTTCAGGAAATTTACCAGCATGTGAGCAAAAATGATGGGTGGGGAAGGTGAGCTCAGAGCACTGCCTTATTCCCTCTATCGTTGTCACCCCTCTGACTTCGAGACCTTGAGCAAGGACACTCCATTCTCCATCTTCATGTTGTGTTGCAGTTTTTCATCGTCTGTCTTCAATTTGATGGGAACAACCTTATTTGTCTGAATGGCCTTTGTTCCCCAGCTCCAGGTCACGTGTTCAGGGATTGTGAAAAATGTTTTTCTCTGCTGGCATTTATGAGGGATTTCAGCCTTTTTGTCCTTTCTGTATCTTTTCAACTGACTCAAGCCCTCTTCCCCTGTGTCTTTGGCTGGACTGGACATGCTGCTAGGTCTGCTTTGCATTTCTCGGTAAAGTCAGTGTATCAGGCCTGAGGCCTGTGTTTTGAGCTTTCCCAATAATTTTCAATGCAGCTGTGGCTTCCATTCTGCCGAGTATCACTTTTCTGGTGTCAGCAAGCAGTTCATGTGTAGTTTTGCACCTGGCTAATATCTCTGCGGGTGTGTTCAGCCATGTCACCTTTTCATGATTACTTTGGTGATGTCATCCGGTTATGGTCTGCGGGGCTGTTTCAGTGGGTGGCATCAGTCATCTCGGGGGTATGCTGCAGGAGTTGAGACCCCTGAACAACCAAATGGCATGGGTTCCCTTCCCAGCAATGTCCAGTGCTCCTGGTGCCTAACACAAATTTCCCAAGGGTCATGTAAAGTTCAAAACAAAATTGTCCCATGTACAAAAGTATCTTGCATGTCTTTTCAAGGATGTGGTCTCCGTTCCTCCTCCTGTGCACATGGAGGGGGTGGATTGCTTCTCATGCTCTCTCCTGTCTTCATCCTCTGCTGAACCCCACAGCTCCCAGGCAGACATTTTTCTGAGGCCAGCCAGACTTTTGACTTCTTGGTTGTTTTCCAGCTTGTTGCTCACTTGCCAGGTGGTCTCATTGCCACTGGTGGGGTTTGAAGGAGAAGCGTTCCCCTGCTCCTACGTGTCCACCTGCCTCTCCTCTCCTCCTGCTCCCTGGCATGATATTGCAGTCTCAAACTGTACCCCACGTTCATGCTCTCTTCTGGACAGCGAGGTTCTCTGGAAACTACTTGTTCTTGGACCGGTCACTTTCTTTAGCATCCTGACAGTCTAGCTCTATCCTCCCACCCTAGACCTTTCACTTCTTTCTCACTCTTCCCCCATGGCTCTTTCTTTCCTGGTCCTGAATTCCTTTTCCTCCTGATCAACTCCACCTGTGTCCTTTAAGGCACACAATTCTCTCCCTGCATCTTGGATTCCTCTTTTTCTCTCTCAAAGAATCCTTTCCTCCTGCACACTGTTTTACACTGCCCCCTTCACTCCATCACTGTTTCTTTCTTCCCAGCTGATTTGCTATTTCTTCACAGAACCTTTCTTTCTCCTCAGTTTCTTTAAGCATTCCTTCTGTTCCCCCTTCTCCCTTACTTCCCCAGTGGCATTCCTTGACGCTCTCCAAACTGGTGTACCCTTCTTCTCTAGTGACTCACTCTTGTAAAGCCAAATCTTCCATACTTTCCCATGTTCTCCTCTCTCACCAGGGCTTCCTCCCTGCAGAACGTTGCCATTGCACGCTCTTCCCCTGATTGATCCGTTTTGGTCCAGGTCTCCCAGGGTCTGCTGCTCCCTTCTGGCTAGCTCTCCTGAGGTCAGTCTTCTCGCCAACTCTCACCGCTTGGGGTCTCCCAGGATCTGGCATCCATCCTTCACAAAGCTCTTTGCAAGTGTTGCAAGTGCTTTGGCTGGCTGCTTTTTATTTGGTTGTGTGTGAGATCCACCCTAGGGCTGGAATTAAAGCGAACAGGTGGCACTCTGTGAGGGGACTGGTGCTGTCTCCTGCGTGAGCCATGTGACCCTGGCGAGGTGGGTGCTCAGTGGACTGGCCTACAGGCCATGCATCACTTCGGATTGTAAATTGGCCTCTGCTGCATGTGTGCGTTCGTCTCCCTTCCTTGACGTCTCTTCGGTGGCTGGCTGCTGCTTTTCTGCAGGTCTCTCCGTGCCCAGTCTGCGTTTTCCTACTACATCAACCCTCTGGTAAACCCAGGGAAGTGTTGTTTACATGTGTTTCCTCTTCTGAAGTTTGAAAGGGGCCAGTCTTTTCTAGACCCAGAGACAGTCTGCTTATCGGGAGCTTGTATATTCCTACAAATAATGGTCTTACTTAAGAGGGTGTTTTCTGGTACCTAGGGCTCCCCAGTGAGGGTTTGTAGTAGCGCCCTGTGACAGAACCCCACCCTCATAAGGGCTGCCTCTTTGTATATGATAATGAATCTGTTATCATAATGAAATGGGCCCGAAGCTGCAATGTGCATATGCATTGACACTTGCTATGTAGTGCCAGATTAGGGACCTTTGGAAAACCGGATCACAGCCCACTCAGTCCACAAAACACAAAAGATCCCACCAAAAGCAGATGAGTGCTTTAGAAATGACAACAGTAAGTTTCAAATAAATAATCATCACCCCATTAACTAAGATGGCGAGCCTGAATCGAAAAGACTTATCTTGAGGCAGAAAACCAAACACATCTACAGCTAAGAAAAACTGCTTACTGAGTTAGTGCAGGACTCATCTTGCAGTCTTATTGCTGCATAATTAATGCACGTGAAAACGGAACACTTTTTGGTAACCTTGTTGCAGCACTGAATTGGCAACTTTCAGGTGAGGGGTCTGCAACCTTTAGCCCTTCAGATCGTTTGGATTGTGACCCTTATGAACCCTCACCATTGATTATGCTGGCTAGGTCTAATGGGAGTTGTAGTCCAAAATATCAAGGGAGAAAACGCTTTTAGACCCCTGTTTTAGGTGAAGCCACCATGGCTCTGCTCTTTCACATGCAGGAGCTCTGCCAAGACATGGCACTACCTATTGCAGTTAGGTCGCCAGAAAGAATGCATGGGGAGGTGGTCTCCAGTGACTGAGCCCATGGCTTGGCACTGTCCTGAAAGAGACCCATGATGACAGCTGGACTGACCAGCCACTAACTAGTCCAGTTGCAGGATGTAAATTGACACAGAAGTCCTGAGGACTTTAACTGCACTGAGGCTCAGTGGGGATCATTCCCGGAAGGACTCTCAAGCTGCAGCTCCGCCCCAACTTGATTTCTTAACCTGAATTCCTCACGCTAAAAGCCAATGGAAAGATGACAATATTGCTCTTGCCTAATCTATCACCCCGTGTTTAGAAACAACAGAAGCATTTTCTCCATAATAGACAAAAGGATGATACTGAGTCCTCCCTCAGCTGCAAAAGCAGCTGTAATAGTACTCCTACGGCGGCTGGTGATGCAAGGAAAGCATGGTCTCCCTTTGTGTAAGTACCCATGTCAGTGCATGTCCAATATGCTATGCAAGGTCAGAGGCGTTTTGCTTCCTCAAGCCTCCCAGGGCATCCCCTTTCCTTCGTGGTGAGTGGGTGGTGTGGGCCATCCAGGAGAGGAACATTAGGCGAGGAAAGGCATCTGAGGGAGCAAATGCATATACGGGCTTGCATGCATTCATGCAAGCATGAGAGGGGTTGCATCTGTATTAGGATGTGTGAATCTGTTTGAGAACGTGTGTGAATCTGTGTGGGAACGTGTGTGCACGTCGTGTGCGTGCGTGAGTCAGTGTATGTGTGTGTGCTTGCGAACAAGTGTGTGTGCATATGCAAGTGTATGTGTGCCCGACACCCTATTTATGTGTGTGAATATGTGTGCAAGGGTGTAAGTGAGCAAGTGTCTATATGTGTCTGTGGCGGGGGTTGGGTGGGGGTTCAGAAAGAGCGTCCTTTAGGTGCAGTCCAGCAAAGATGATTTCTTTGCAACTTTAGAGCTGACATTTATTGGCAAAGCTGGCAGCAGGACTTGGGAGGTCATTACAACATTGGAAGTAGCCATGCCGCTATTTGTGGAAAGGCTACCCCCATTCCGGGTATCGGGTCCGGGTTCCTGGAATGGGGAAATAACGGGCCATTTCGACCTTGGAGGGCCCAGTATTTCCCGATTCCAGTATCCCATCCCCATTCCCATTCTCAATGGGAATGGGGAGCATGCTAACAACGGGTCCGTTAATGACGGGCCCGTTGTTAGCATGCTGGTCTGCTCACGGGACCCGCTAAGGACGCCTGATAAAACCAGGCATCCTTAGCGGGTCCCGAAAGGAGAACTCTTAATGAGGCGGTAGGGGGTTAATGGGGCCGGCAGCTCTACTGGCCCCGTTAACCCCCTACCGCCAAGGTCGTAATGACCCCCTATATCTTTTTACTGCTATTATTGTGCATATCATATGCCAACACAAGTGTGTACTAGGCTTCCTGGGTAGAGGCATTGTTAAAATAGGGTTTCTATTTGGGGGAACTCTAGGGCCACTTTTTTAGGCCACCTTAACTTTTTGGATCACCAACTTATTTTTGATGGCCAAAAGGACTTCTCCAGAAGCTCCCCTGCCATTGCAACCCTTTTGGACTAATTGTAGGTAGATTGGGGGTCATTCCAAGCTTGGTGCTAAGGGAACAACGATGCTGGTAAAGGAATACTGGCATCTATTACCGCTACGGGCTATTCTGACCAGCCCGACTGCTATTAGCGGCATCATAAAGTATGATGCCGTTAATAGCGGTCTCGGCGCACGCACGTGACCCACCATGCCGGCATTAGCGGCATGCCCGTAAACTGGAGTAGATCACAAGTGAAGTGGACATGCAAATAACGGCCTCATGAAGGCGGAAAAAGTGATTACCGGAATGCCGTAAATACCATAGGTGCCCTCAACTGCACCCACGTGGAGTTGGTGGTCCCGCATGCCATGGAGGTGGTGTACCGTAACCGCAAGCAATACTACTCCATCAATGTGCAGATGGTATGCAACGCCAGCAAGATCATCACACATTGTTGTGCCCGATATCCCGGATCAACTCATGACTCTATGGTCCTGTGGAACTCCACGCTACCACGCTTCATGGAGCGACATGCTGGACGACGTGCCTGGCTGCTTGGTAAGCTGCAGGACTGTCACATGGCATTGAAATGGGGGGAGAGATGCACACACCACCATGCTACCAATGTTGACGTGACTGCACGATGTGCACATCACCAAACACTGTGCCCCAAACCATCACAAATGGTACATGACACCCAAATCCCATACGAAGTAAGGTCGACACCTATCACTACATGACTAACAGGAAACCACCCCACATCCCACAACACGTGCACCACTAATCAGCGACCCTCACCCTCCGTAACGCCATCCTGCACCATGCAGTGCATATGCACTATGTTGCTGTCTCCAGCATATCACCACACAGGACAAGCATCCCTGTGAGTGCATCAAACTGAACCTACTAGGGAATCCACTGTCTGGCACAGGGGCGGCACACTCACAGGAGTGCTGCATGTCACCATGGGAATGATCAGCGCTGATTGCCCAATATTGCACAGACTACTGCCAACGCTCCCTCTAAGTAAATGTCACAGAACACAACACCTCACTAATTTGACACTAACACAGCTGTATGCATACACGATGCATGTGCAACAAGACGTCAGTGCACACCATGTATCATCTTGAAGATGCAACCCACACCATTAGTCCATGGCACAGGACACATTGAGGGACTGAAAATGGCGTCAATACATCCAGGGACATGTGCATGTGGGCAACGATAACCTGCAGGCATGTGTGACTAGTACAGCTGTCCATCATGAATCGCCTAACATTTACCTTTAATTGCTTCTCATGCAGGTGATAGTGGCTATCCCTTGAAGTCGTGGCTCCTCACCCCTGTCCGAAACCCACAGAACAGGCACTACAATCGTTCCCATACCTGTACCCGTGTGGTCATCGAGCAGACCATTGGCCTGTTGAAGGCACGATTTTGCTGCCTCAGCCGGTCGGGTGGGGCCCTCCTCTACAGGCATGAGAACGTGGCCAAGATCATCATGGCATGTGTCATGCTGCACAATATGTGCATCCGCCGGAATGCGCTCCTGCCCCCTGACATTGAACTTCTAGCACCTGGTGATGATGAAGGGGAAGAAGAAGATGTGGCTGGACATCATCACGGTGCCGATGCACAGGAGGGACGTGCTGTGCGCCAGCCAGTGATTGCACAATATTTCTGACACACATGGCAGCAGAGTTTGATATGATGGTTGGACAGAGGGAACTGGGTGTGGGGGTACATTTACACTATGCACTGTAAATGAATAAATGACACATGCGCAATGATGAATGTCCACTCAGGTCTTGTTTTTCACACAACAGTTGTATTAAATATAACAATGTAAACATAAGAGCAAAAGCCCTCCACCACCCTCCTCCTCCTCCCCCCACAAATCCCCCACACACCCTCCCCCCTCCCCCCACAACTCCCCCATACACCCTCCCCCCTCTTAGCAGGTCAGACCGCTACGGCCCTGCGGGTGCACCTGTGGAGGTGGTCGGCCCCTGGCTGTCCTGCCCAGCCTGCTCAGCCTCCCTAGCCCTGGAAATTGGACTGAATTGTCCCTCTGTCTGCTCATGACCAGACTGCTCTGGGGTGGTGGCATGCTCTGTATTGAGCAACGATACTTGGGGGGATGCCGGTGGAGTTAGGGTATGGACCACATCCAAAACATCTTCCTCCACAGGGACCCAGATGTCCTCCCTTGTGTCCTCCACAGTCAGGGGTGCCGTGGCTGGAACCTCCCCAGCCAAACTCGACTCCTCCGATTGTGGTGCCTCACATGTATCGTCAGGCTGACAAATGGGTGGAGGTGGTGGTGGTGCTTTGCCCTCCATGGGCCTTGTTGGCACTGGTGCTATGGGTACCTGGGGTGGCTTGGATGATGGTACATGGTGCATCCTGGGTTGTCCCCTCGAGGGTAAAGGGCGGTTGCTGTCATCCCGGGACCTCTTCCAGGGTGTGGCCTGTGCAGGGGTTGTGTCCTGCCCATCGCTGTCATGGTCAGTGCCTGTGGGGGTCGAAGAGAGGGACGGCATAAGTGATGTTTTGATAGGCATCATACATACATTAGGACAATTGCTCATCCACACAATTGGGGGTAATAGGCATGTGTGTTAGGATGAGCATGCTCTTTGATACATGGGTGGTTAAAGCAGGCATACGTCGGCGTCACTCATGTTGCCCAGGAGTAGTGCTATCTGACATGCATAGTATTTTGGCCATGCACGCTGTGTGACTCGTGGCATTTCCAACTTTGTGTGGTATGTGTCATGTACGATATTGCCTTGCACCAGGCATCTGCATGTGTATGTAATGCATCAGCCTACTTTGGTCGGAGTGTGTGTGTGGGCGACCATGGCTTGACTCTATGAACTGACATATTGGTTGACTTTCATCAGAATTGGTATTGCAATGTTTACTTTGGACACTCACCTCTATCGCCCGATGTTGTGGCGCCACACACCATCTTGCCAACACCTTCAATGCCTTCCATCCCTATCATGCTGTTGCAGATGTCCTCCCACGGGGTGAGTTTGATCGGGGAACTGGGACCTCCACCTGTTTCCATGGCCTCGCTGCGGTTCACAGAGAGGATGTTTCGCACCCTTAATTGCAGGTCGTCCCTGCGCTTGTGGCAGTTTTTAATTGTACGTGGTGTGTTCCCCACAGCACTGACCTTCTGGGCAACAAGTGCCCAGATCTCTTTCTTCTTTAGCACTGCCTCTTTCTTCATGTTGTTATAGAACACAATGGCAGCATGCTCCTGCAGTGTGTCCACCAGCATCTGCAGCTCATCCTCATTGAACCGTTCTTTTCTCAGGCAGTCAGCTCCCTTCTTCAGGGCCTTAGGCATAGTGGTGTTGGAGGTGGATGTTTTGCAGAAATCAGCAGAGTCCCAGGGGTCCTGTGTGTTGAGGATGGCAATGGATTGTGTTTTTAAAGATGGCCACCGTGCTCCTTCCCGTTCCTGTGTGATGACGCTACTTCCGCTTAGTAGCGGTGACTGTAAATAGCGGTGACCGACATTAGCGGTCACTGCTATTTATGGTCACCGATAATGCCGCATTGAACAATGTTGGTAGTGTTATCTGCGCTAAGCTTGATGCCGCTAAGGGCATTTTGGGTGCCTTTAATGGCATGGTGCAAAATACCTTACCGGCCTGGCGTAAAGCTCGTGCTCGCGAAGTCGTAATAGTCCCCCATTAGCGGGCTGGTGACAGCACGGACACGCTATTTACGCCATGCCAGTAAGGAACGTTACTTACCTCCAAACTCAGAATGACCCCCATGGTGTTGGGCTACCCCTAATGTCCCCAGTCCGAGGAATGCCTCTCAGGCACCACATTCTTGCACTAGGGTGGTCATATAACCTGCATTTGTTTTGGGGAATAGGTTGGTGGCAACTGTATTTTAGTTTTAGCTTCACCAGTAGTGCACGCCATTTTACAACATTGATAGTCCGTTGAATTTTTTTGATAACCATTAGCGTCCCAATGTATTTTTCTTTTAAATCATGTTCCTGGCCTTTTCTTTATTTCTGGGCTTCCTTTGTTGTGGGAATTCGTGAGGTGGGCTCAAAATGAGTGTTCTGACCATAGGGGCTCCTTGTAAGCCCACATGGCAGCCTCCATATTGGATCTAACTGGTTTAGATTAGTGTAGGTCACTAGATTTACCCCTTCTCAATTCCTGTGGGGGTGATCTAAGGTGTGTGGCAGTCACACTGAGCAACCAGTATCATTGGTACCTGACCCTTTGCCCCTGGCTCCCTCTAGTGATTGGTGGGCAACATCTGACCAGCCCCTTTTTGCAGCGTTACTTAAGTTCAAGCCTTGTCACTGCCTCTCTCTTTGTTATGCAACTTGGAAGAAGCTGGCCTGCTGAAGGATTTTTCTCACTACTTACCCCTCACTTGACCATACAGTGTAGGTGTAGTGGTTTGGGCATATCCTGTTTTGGGTTTCCTGCTCCTAGATGACAAGTCCGGGTAGTCTGAATTCTTCTGCTGTCTCCCCTCATGCACTGGTGTGAGGCATCCATGCTGTAGTAGTTTTCTGGGCTGTGTATCAACAGTTTCCTGCTGTTACCCACACAGGTCTGCTTCCTTGGTCCTGGAAGCTCCTGCCACATGGAAGTGCATCGGGACACAAGCACCCCACCTAATCTTCTCCTGGCGACATCAACGGGTATCTCCAGTGATTATCACTGTGCTTGTATCAGCTTCTGCTGGAATTCCAATCTTTACTGTCCACTTAGCAGCCAGGATCCATCTTCACTCATTCCTCCATCTTCCCAGAGTCTTAATCATTGGATTCTTCCCTCCTTGCATGAAAGTCATCATGTGAATGGATGCCTTTTGTTCTTTTCCTTAGTCATGCGGGTCATTGGGCACTGGATCATGGAAACCGCACCCATAGAAAAAGCTTTAATTACCCAGATTGTTTTCCCATTCTATAGCCCTTTTCACCAGAACTACCACTGTTAACAATTGCTCTCTTGGACCTAGGGTGGGTGGTATTTCCTGATACTCACACGCAAGAGTCCTTCTGGTTCTGGGGTCGAGATTCTTTGGAGGAGAGTCGCAACCATGTTTCCCTTTGACTTACATTGAGGGTCCTCCTGCTCTGTTGTAACATCTCAAGAGGCTTCAGTTTCTTCACCCAATGTCAGGATATCTTAATTGGGGTCTTCTTTGGACCTCCCTGGAGTCATTTGACATGGAACATGCACCTGTTTAGTAAAACTGAATTGCTTCCATACAAGCAGATGGCCCATTGACTCTGTCCCTTTAATTTCTACAGAACTTTCCAAATGCCCTGGAATAAAGTGACTTTGGGAGTAATTACTTGCCCCTGAACATTTTTCCTGTACCCACATGGAGGTCATTTTCTATCCCCTAGCCATATTATCATAATCTATATTTATCCTTAGTAATACGTTTGCCAAAGACAAAAGGATTAATGAATCAAGAAAGCCTCTGAATTTACTTGGAATAAACAAATTGATGTTGGATGCTAAAGACTAACAACTCTGTAAGTACCTCACCTCCACAAACTGCGAGGAAGTTGTATCTTGAGCCTAAACAAATGCACAATATATCTTTGTCAGTGAACAATATACCAACACTAATCTAAACAATTACAATTTATTTTAGGCACAAAGTCAGAATAATGACAAAAACCCTGCTGATGAACCACTAGTATTATTAGGTGGAGAAACATATGTGAAGGGATTTTCCTTCTTTCATTTGGTGAAGTGCCCACCTGTGATAAGGGCTTCTGTGTGTTTTCATCGGATTAAAACTAAGTTTGGTGCGAATTATCAGATTTCTTTCTTCATTTTGCCTTGTACTATTCGGATACTGGTCAGCCTCAGCATTTAGAATCCGATTGTGGCCGACCCCACACTAAAAATCAATAGATCTAAGAACTAATGAGGAATCACCAACAGTTGCTGTAAGGCTGAACAAATCTCTTTTGGCAGCAAGGATCAATTTTAAGACCGTCTGCATCGTCCACAACGTCTTCTGGTGCTGAGGCCCGCACTACATCCAACTCTCTCTTCCAAAATACCTTCAATCTAGAGCCCTTTGCTCAACTATCTCCAACTCTCTGAAGGTCAGATGCATCTCCAGGCAGAAAGTGTGGGTCGATCTCTCTCCTCTACAGGTGCCTCCCTCTGGAATGGCCACCATTCCCCTCTATATGTTCAGCTGAACCACCTGAAGTTCCAGGAGCAGCTCAAGACCTTCCTTTTCTCCTTAGCTTTCTCTCTCTCTCTCCCCTGCTGACCTACCTGACTGCTTCGCCGACTGGTTGCTTGGTACTGAGAGAAACCAAAGGGTGTCTCACCCGCTAGTCCTCAGGGTCTTGTCACTTAGATGGCCAGGACACGGCCATCACTTTTAGTTCCAGTTCCTGTGGGTGGATCATTGCGGGATGATCACCTGGGTGAGGGTTCTTTGCGGAGTGGTGGTAAGACAGCCGATGGTGAGACGCGGTATTCCCCCCTTTTTTGTTCATCTACCGCATCCTATTTTGTAGGATTTTCTGAAGTCCCAACTCCCCCACCCTTTTTTTTAAAACACTAGGCAGAGGAAGAGGGTGACTGAGTGTAACAAGACTAACTCTCATACATTGTATTAGACATGGCCTGTTAATCGGGTCAGGCGCAGTCAGGCACTTTACTTCAAGTGCATACAGATGAGACCAATTAGCTCTCCTTAAACGGATAAAAGGCAACATCTAAAGACACACTCTGGGCAAGGCATAACATGAATACGAGCAGAACCTTCTGGATGAAGGCACACCTTCTGGAACAGAGCAACACAATGGACAAGAGCAGCTGGTTGAAAACCCCAAGGCTTCCCTACTGGAGGTTGTTGCCTCCGACAGACAGCGAAAGACACGTAGAGAAGGCCAGATCCCGTAAGTGAAGATTGCATTGTGTTTCAAGGACACCTGCAGCCCTCCCCAGTGAATGGCAAAGTTGTGGAGGCAAGGCCAAGCCTGTGATTCTAGCCTTGACTCGTAAATTAGAAATCGCGAAACAAGAAAGAAGCGCACACAGACAGTGAGTTG
Organism: Ambystoma mexicanum; assembly: GCF_040938575.1. NCBI lineage: Eukaryota > Metazoa > Chordata > Amphibia > Caudata > Ambystomatidae > Ambystoma > Ambystoma mexicanum. The sequence goes on from NC_090929.1 coordinate 142,326,792, forward strand.
GCAAGCGACCTGAGAGACCAATGTGTGTTAAAGTGAATCAAGTAGTGAAAAAAGGCAGACCTGGGAATGAACTTTAAAGTAAAATGCAGTTGTGAGATCAGCGATACTAAGTAACGGAGTGGTCCTGTGAAAGGAAGTAGCCCATTTGAATGTCTCTGTGTAAGGTGCATTGTTGAAGCTATAAGGCGAACAAATAGCAAAAGTGAAATGAAGAAGATTAATTCCTAGAGAAGATAAGAATGAAAGTAAAACAGTGAACGTTGAGTCGGAGTGGTCCTGCAGTGGTCTGTAAAGAAAGCCAAGCACATTCGAAAGACTTTGACATCCGAAAGTGGTCCGAGCCCGACTGAGGGAGACCTGAACTAAAATAAGCTTGGGGAAGGGAGGCCCCTTGCTACATTGTGTTGAACTTTATTGTGAGAGGTCTGAGCCCAAAAGAGAGGGACCTGCAAGAACTGTGTGGTGAAAGGTCTAAGCCTGGCATAGGGGGATCTTCGTGAATGTTTTGGTTGAAAGATTATTTTGGTAGTCAGAGAAAGAGACTTTAATATGGAAGGCCAGGCAGGCTTCGATCCACGGTTTTGAACAGTGTATTGTGTTGAAAACAGAGCCAGAGTGTGTTATCCTGCCTACAAGGATCGCCTTACTCCGTGAGGCCTAACGTGGGGAGGAGAGGTTGTTTAGCCACATTATCATTTGAACACTGATTTTTCCTTTTGCATACATTTCTCCTTTTTTACACTTTCTGTACAAGAGATAGGGCAGGTTTTGTTAGCATAGGCCATTTTGATTTGACGGACTCCACTAGGACTGCGTCATTTATTATTTGATGGTCAAGGCTACTCCCATCTGAATTATAGGACAAAATAGGAGTTTCTCTAACCCCAACATTTTCATAAAGGTTTTAAATATTGAATCCATTGTGTCAGTGTTGTAGATGAGCAGCCGAATTACTCTGCAGGAAGTCCCACCCCCCTACTGCCTGTTTGTTGGAAGCCTGAAACTGCACCATGCTTGACACCAGTAGTTATGACCATACTGCATGACTATTCAAGAAAAGGTATCCATTAAGAAAGCCATACCAGATGTATGCTCGAAGAGATGACAATCTCATGGAAAAGGTTCCAGAAGACATTTGAAAACAAGAGAAATAGAAGCTGGTGAAGTCACAAAAAGTGAGAGTGACACACTAAGAAGATAAGAAGAAGGAGATGTATGGACCTTATAGCAACTAATGACGAAATAAGGAATCGAGTGAACGTTCCTATGCAGAAAAGAAGATTGCATGTGTGTGCGTGTGACACACTGAAGAACATACAAGCCGTTCAATGAATGTATAGACGCAGCAACACAAGTAGAATAAGTAATCATAGACACTAGCTATACATAGAGAATAGACTGCAGGCGAAGCCGCCATTGTATAGTGTCTGGACATCAGTGTCACACATTTGTGTAAGTTCAAACCCATGGAAAAAGAAGGATCGAGAGCTGTGTGTCGCAGCAAAGAATCGCAGACTTGATGGGTGAAGCTGTTTTGCCTGGTATCAAATCTGGAGCAAGCCAAGGCTCGTTATCTATCCTTGAAGAACAGAAACTGTTAGACACTGAATCATCCCTTGTTAGGGGGCAAAGAAAGCATATGATAAGTGCCAAGTTTATTAATTCAAGACAATTATTTGCTGAAAAATGGGACAAATTGCAGTCTCTTGTCACGTGGACTAAGGATGAAAATAGGAGTTGGGCATGCAGACCAGAACTGTGATAAGCGTGTGCCCGTAATCCCTTAAAGTCACGTAGATGAGAATACATTGCAAGGCTAAGTTCAAAGGCAAATCTTCATGGCAGAAGGCATGGGCGATGAGGGATGATGGGCTAATTGGGTGGGCAAGCAAAGTCAAGTTCACCTCCCGGCACCTGGGTGTGAGCTTACGTGCTGCTAAGGAGCTGAATGTTCCAGACATGGCACGAGCGTGCCAACCAGTTATAGAGGGCTGTGTAATGTAGGGCCTTATAGTTTAAGAGCCAATTGTATTTTGTGTACTTAATAAGTGTTGAGGATGACTTGCCCTAGAGCAGGCTTAAGTTGTCCACCTGACAATAGATGTTCTATCACACTATCACAACCCAACCCCATATAGAAAGCATATTTAGATGTTCCCTTTCAGCCAACCACAATCCCTCGTAGGTTTTTCTCATTTGCCACGTAGTATGATGTCACTTATGACAATTATTTTGTATATAAGCATGTTTTATGTAAAATGTATTGAGAGCTCGAGCGAACATCCATCAATGTCCTTTGTAACTCCCTGTTTTAGACCATTGATATTAAAACAGTCAAATTGGACTTTGCCAACTTCCTGAGTCAGTTGAATTATCTGTTGTCTCCTTTGTATGATGTGTTACTGATTAAGGACCTTATGTTCAGTATCAATACTTGTGATACCATGTCTCCCATACAGTACCCTCAGAGTCTCACTAGGTACTAGGCTCCCCCATGATCAGTCTACCCTGCGCTGCCTTCGGACCTACCACGCACTTAGTGGTTGTAACTGTAACCTCTAGAGTCCAGTGCCTCCCTGCACTTACCTAGAGCCGTGCTGTCCTGGCTGCACTTACTCAGAGCAATGCTTCCCTGATTGTACATCCCCCACCCTCTCCCTGGCACTTTCCTCATAGCCTCCCTCGGCATTTTGCGTTGTCACACTTGCGCAATCTGAATGACACAAGGCCTACTAAGATTGTTGTCTCATCCTCCTTCTGTCTTCCCTCCCTTGTCTTGTCACACCTAGAAACACTTGTGTACAGGCACGTTATGTTAAGTGACTTCAATTCAGCAATCCCACTAAGTCAGTGCCTCGTCTGGGACGCCCAAGGGAAGCCCTTATTTATATATTTTTATGACAAGTTATAATCTGGATGATAAACCCTTATATAACGCCCCTCTCTTTGAATCCCCCTGACCTCACTGAGCCAAGAAGTAGGTTTGTTTTGCAATTTAAAAGGTTTATTGAGAAAGTAAACAATATATATACATCACACTTTTATGAATAAATTAATATTTGATAGCACACTTAGGCATATGACAGTGATCAACAATGATTTAATTACTTAGGAGTTAGTATAGGGAGGATAAGGTAGCTGAGAATACTTTTATGATTTCAAGGAAATGCAATGATGAATAAAATGCAGTACAGAAATAAACTGATAGGGTTTCACAAGAGATAATATGTTCACTTTTCTCCTTGTGGCAATTCACTCCCCCCCTATGCAGTATAAGGAGATGGAAGTAAAGCACACAGATACAATCACAATCACAATACAATACGAATTTCAGTTCTCCCCAAGCAAGCTTAGAGCAACAGGGATGATTTGAAAACACAGGCAAAAATATTTTAATGTGATTTGCAAAGCAGTGAAATATGCAAAAAATGATTTTAATTCCCTATAGGAGATTCAGGGTAGGTGATAGCTACTTAAGATTAGTTCAAGTCACACTCGCAATGCTCAATGAGGGATTAGCAGGTTGAAAACGAATTTTAGCAGTTCAAGCAAAAGCGGCTATTTTGACAGGTGAAGAAATTGGACCAAATCGGAAATCGCGGCACTCTTTCCGAGTGCGTCGAACGCGATTACAGAAAAACTATAATGAATAGAAAGTCGGTTTTAGGCTTGTTGGAAAGCTTAGAATCTTAGCTTTAAAATGAAAGTTAAATCTCATTCCACGTACGGTTCAAAAGATGCGAACGATTTTGTGGAGGTAGATTTCAGAAATAAGTTAAGTTTTCAGAATGACATGTGGCGTTTTTACAGATTTGAAGTCACAGGATGGACACACAATTCTAAATGCAGTTCTAGACAAGTTGAATGGATGGGATAAGATTACTTTAAACTAAGAGATGACTATACACAGTTCTGGCTGGATACTCACTCCTAATTTTGGACAGGAATGCGACACGGATCGGGTCAGGATTGGGCTGCAGTTCTCTCGCCGGACAGTCTCTGGCACCCGTTCCGTTCACAGCGTGGCCTCGGGTCTGGGTCTTTCTCGGGTTCCGGATACAGCTCTGCTTACTGGGTCTGGATATGGCTCTGGATAAAGCTGTGCTTTCTGGGTCTGGATATGGTTCTGGCCCTAGGTTCTAGCCAGAATCAAACAGCTCGCCCGGCTGTTGAATAGTTTGGTTATGTTGCTGGGTTCTGAAGGCCTGCTGAGAAGAGTTCAGCTGTTTGGGTTAGGCCTCTCTGCTGCAAGTTCAGACTCTGGAGTCTGGTTTTCTAAGTTCTGGAGATGGTCCTTCTGGATATGGTCTGGTCCAGCAAAATGCTTTGCAAGAAAATGGAAAGTGAGTGCCTTGCCTGTCCAAAGCAGTCTCTTTTTATGTGTTTTGAAAATGGGTGTGTGCGTGGGCATAACTAAGCCTGCCCCTCACAACTTATCATTGGCCAAGTCCTCCTCTCTCTTGATTGGGGGAACTGAGTTGTGAGTCATCGTGATGAGGTATGTTCATGGGTCAGAGAATCCTCCCCTTTGGTTTCAGTTAGAAAAATCAATTTTACCCAAAACACATATTTCCCAGATACACAGTTTGTTGAAATTACATATACACATCATATATTACTTAAGGTAGGTCTCTGTTCCAACTCTGATGTTTCTAAGAACTTGGGTTAAGAAATGACAACATTTTGCACTTTTTGGTTGGTTTTCCAATATTGGACTTTTACCCAAATTTACACAGAGGTACACCCCCTTCTGGGCATATTACAGTAATTTTCTATGTCTCTAGCATAAACCCTGTGTCTGCAATATTAATAAATAGCAGGGTTCAGTCCCAGAACACCGGACAAAGTGGAGTTTGGCCTCAAATCGTGAGGGCATTTTTCATATTAAGGACCCCCAAATTGTACATTTCTGTGAGCTTAATACAAGATTTTATAAGCAATTTAATCAAACATACATTTGGTGCAATATGAAATCCACAATCCAGTCTGGGTCCGCCCCCAGGAACTTGGTGAGTCAGAGATCAAATGTCTCTCCTTCCCCCAGAGCACTGTTTACAGTCACAGCTCAAATCAGCATATTCTATTCAATGGAAAGAGTCTATTCTGGTGACTGAGGTCAGCAGACCAGGGGGCCACTCTGCATTTGGTTAACAGAAACCTGTGATTTCCTGCCTTCTTGTGTGGAGTTCTGAGGTGTGAAAGCTTCCCAGCCTCTTGGACTATTAATTGAATCAGACTGTCTTCTGGGAACAGCAGGTGTTAAGAATTTTCATTAACCAGCAAGGCTTTGAAGTCCAGGCTGGCTCAGGCTCCTTTGTCAGCTACTGAATACGGTTCTCCCGTCAGAGTTTAGAACGCTAGCGCCGGTTAGTGTCCCATGCTGGTACTGCACCTATTTTTGGAAGCTGTCTTGAATTAATACATTTAAAAAAGAAAGGATTTTACTTGATAGTATATGATCCCTGCTTGACATGGCATTGATGTGGATCTGCATTAGAGTAAAGTAGCACACTCAACCAGAGTTGGATTTTTTTTTTGTGATTTCGTGCCCATGATCTTAGCAATTTTTGACATTAATAAAACACATTTTGAACAGAACTATCTTTCTTTTCACTGGTGGGTGGCAGGTCAGGCGACCATTTTGGTGTGCACAAAACTGGGCGGTTCTCCTGGATTCTGGCGCAAATGTGGGCTTTTCCGCCATCTTGGATTTTCTAAGCCCACAGCACCAAATGTTGTAGCATAATAGTTCAAACGTGGGTCAGGACACCCAACAGTTATACATGACATATGATATCATATGTTGGGTGCCTATCTGAGATAGTGAACACAAAAGGCATTGGGGTGAGGAGAGTCCATAGGCAACTACTGTTTTTAGAATATACGGGGCATTATTTAACACTAAGGGACTCATTATAAGTTCCCCGGTAATTCCGGTGGGCTACCGGGGGAACTACTGTACCATCTCCACCACCCAATATACTGGTATTATCAGGCTTTTATGGACATCAGAGACACTGGTAACTTCCCATTACATGGAGTCCATTAGGAACACTCTTATCACATTTCTGGTCTGCATGCCCAACTCCTATTTTCATCCTTAGTTCACGTGACAGGAGACTGCAATTCAACCCATTTTTAAGCAGTTGTCTTAAATTAATAAACTGTGTACTCATAATATTATTTCTTTGCCCGCTAAGCAGGGATGATTCCGCGTATCACAGAGTCCATTAGGACTACATGGGATGGGGTTGCCTGTATCACTGGCACTGTTAGTAGCGGTGCTGGTGATTCAGGCATTTATTTGGTGGTAGAGGCCTGATCTACCCGCAGGCCAGGCCTGCCGGCAGATCAGAGCCCCTACCGGCAGACTTGTAGTTTGCCGGTCCGGAAAGGTGCCAAAATACGTTATTACGGGCACCTTATTTCCAGACCGGCAAACTTGTAATGAGGCCATATGTCTTATGTGCCAAGTACTTATTTGACCTGATAGAGATCTATGACTGACATAATATTACACAGCCACATCAGTGGCTGTGTAGTTATGGTTAAGTTGCTAATCCCATAGGAAGAACACTTTTTGGGCGGTTTATAAATTCACTCTCCCTGGACGAATCCTCACCAAACTTTGCAAAAAAAAATTATATGGCCCACTCTGAATTTATTTTGCAATGTTTGGTGAGGTTTGGTCCAGGGGGGGCAAAGTTATAGGGGGGGGTCTCAAAATTTCTTTTTTCCCATAGACTGAATGGGGAAAAAAATTGTGATGTCATCTTTGATGTCCTGGGTGTTAGTCTTAGCAGTGCACAGTGGTGGCGCGAGTTAGGGTTGCTTACCTTGCCATAACTGGCGAATTTCAGGGGGTTTTAGATTTTACTTGGAACCATAACGTCCCTTTAACATTTTTTCACTGAATATATATATACCTTTCATTGTATTGATGTGTGCAGACTAATTGTAACTTTATGTCACCCTCTATCCATACCAGACAGTTTGGCCTTGTCGCTCTGCCAAAGTTACTTACTTTTAAGACATGTTTGGCTTCACCTTCTCAGGTGTGTTAGACCCCATTAAGGCCAGTGCTTGCAATTCCCTCAGAGGGTTGTATAAAACTGTGTTAAGAGGCATCATGAGGCTCTACTTACTGTAGAACTTCTTATTGTAGCCATAGGTAAAGTCTACATGTGTGTGTGTCTGTGCACGTACAGTGCACTATTGACCTGATTGGACCAAATTGTCATGTGTGTGTACTTGCAGCAGCAGTACTGTGCTTATTGAGCAAAGGAAACATTTGTGTAGTTCCATCAGCAGCATGTTACCAAACTTATCAGTGGGTACTTGCACTAGCAATGCTAGCATATATACTTGGCACAAGTATTCTGAAAACACAGAAAACATGCTTGTGGTGATGTGGCATCTATTGGATTTTCTCATGTGCTACCCTACAGAAAACAGTTAATTGTATGGATTGTTACCCAATTTGGAATACCCCATTCCCTCCTCCAACCCCCAAACACCACTTTGGTTGGTGTGTGCTCCCTATCTACGTTCAGACATTAGTGCAGAATATATACACCACTCAATTAAAAAAATGCCTAAACTGCCACTGAGAATACTTTTGCAGCAATAATTTTTTTGTAGTACTATGATTGAAAAATGTTTTTTTCATTTTTTTCAACATTGTATTGTAGTCTTGCCATTCTCCACCTGCAACCGTGCTCGCTCCCCTGGCCCCCGTGCCTGACCCTCCCCACGTGCGCTCCCTCTCATCTCAGGCTACGTGCGTTTCCCCCCTCTACTTAGGCCGCGTGCGTTCCATCGCAACCTAGGCCGTGCATGCTCCCTCATAACTCAGGCCGTGTGTGCCCACTCGCTACACTGCACGCTCCCTCTTATCTTAGGCTCTTCGCGGCTGCGCCTTCCCTCGCAACCATTCTGCGCTCACCTGGCCTAGCAATCCCTCCCTGCTTGGCTCTCCACAAACCTGTCCCCGCTTCCCCGACATAGCACACCCCTCTCAGCGCTGCTCCCCAGCATTCCTAAGTGAACAACAAGAGGCTGCCCTGGAGCGGGAAGGACTGGAGGGCTGGAGAAGCTATAACAAGGGGGTTGTCCTCCCCTCTATAAATCTAGGAGGTGTACAGGGAAAATTCAGTGTACACTGGTTATTTAGACCCTAATGGGAACACATATCATTCTGGGCAACCATTAAGAAAAACAACATACTTGCTGATGCTAAACACATGACTCAAAAATATATGTAAAATGAATTTTAATTTATCATTTGACTTTCTATTATGAGCTTTTTTAAATAAACTTTATATTGCAAGAAATTCTAGTTGTTTCATTTCATAACAATCCATGATGTCCATTCATGAAAAAACATACATAGTTAAAAATTCACTATATAAAGGAAACTGTACTCGGTGACATAAGAAGTAGTTCCATCATTTTTGTATCTGACCAACAACTTGAAAATCAAATTGTCCTATGTCATTGAGAATGGAGAACACACTGTGAGAATGTAAGATGGGGAGACGGTTGAATCTATGTCTCCTGTGCCCGGCTAAAGTCTGACCTTGTATTCAGCAAGTATGTTGTTTTTCTTAATGGTTGCCCAGAATGATATGTGTTCCCATTAGGTTCTAAATAACCAGTGTACACTGAATTTTCCCTGTACACCTCCTAGATTTATAGAGGGGAGGGCAACCCCCTTGTTATAGCTTCCCCAGCATTCCTAAGCCAGCTCCTCCTCTCCTTCCATTCAGACTCCCTGTGCATTGCTTCTCTACCTGTCTCTCACATCCTTACGCCCTTCATTCTCTGACCTTTGTTTGTCATTTGATTGGGGTGTTTCCCGTCATCCCAATGTGTTGTTGTATTCTCTAACGTATTGTCAATCGATTGCACTGCCTGCTTTTCCTCCACTTCTATCCACTTCTAGGTCTCCTCAAACTACCAGTGGTTTGTGTATTGTGCTCTTGTATTGTCATTCCATTGCACTGACTGCATTTCCTCCACTCTTAGGTTTCCTGTGATTACCATTGGTTTGTGTATTTTGCTTGTTCGGTTACCACTGTTATTTCACACATGCAGTATTTCCTTACTTCTAGGTTATCTTTTACTATCAGTGGTTGAGTAGTGTGCTTGTTACTACTGTTATTCCACATGTGCTGTATTGCCTGCATTCTCTTCTTCCCTTTAGGGCCCTTTGATCACCTGGGGTTTTCGGTTCTGTTCCTGACATTGTTGCTTGCATTGTCCAACCACCCCCGTTAGGGGGTGACTTGGCTAGGTCAGAATGTTTTTGTTCTGTGTTATATTACCTGTTCCACCTCTCTGTTTGTGTTCCACCTGTGTGCCTCCCTCCTGTCTGCCCCTTGCATGTGACCCCCTCTCCTGTTTGGGCCCCCCGCCTCTCCCCCTTCTTTCTGTCCTGAACCCTCGTTGGTGCTCTATGACTCCCCTATCTTCTCTAATTGCTATTCTATCAACTATCCTATCCCTCTCACTAAGTCTGGCAGGATGATGCTCAAAAGGGACAACCTGGTCTCCAGCCCAAGCCTTCTATCGCTGATATCTACACCAATGCTTCCTCCAGACAGACCCTTACTGACATCCTCTTTTTCGTTCCCGCTCCAGGCCTATGGACCCCCCATATGGTCTCTGTTCTCTCTCCTTTTTCGTCCTCTCCCACTAAAGGTGGCACCCGGTGGGAGGCCCTCCTGGCCCCCTTCCACTCCTCCAAGACCATCATTAATGTCTACTTAAATGGTACTGTCTTGGTCCAGGGCCCTCAGGCCAATCTCCTCCTTTTCAATAGATGCTTCCCATGTCTTATCAACTTCCTTTCTTCTCCTGCTATTCCTACTTACCCCTCCCTGGCTCTTCTGCTGCCTCCTTCCTCTGCCACCTCTCCAGAACCCTCTGCTGGTTCTTTGACTGCCCTCTTGCCTCCTTCCTCCGCCACCTCTCTGCCACCCTCCACTGCTTCTTTGCCCGTCCTGTTACCTCCTCCCTCAGCCACCTCTCTGGCACTCCCTTCTTCCTCTTTGACTACCCTACCTTCCCTTCCTTCCTCCTCTGCCCATTATCAGGCACCTCTAACTTTTCTGCAGGGCGTACCTCATGTTACTACCCCTCCACGGAAGTCCTGCAAAGGAGGCAATCTGTTCCACAGCCCTACTCTTAACTCTTGCTCCGCTGTCAAACACTCCTCTGACACCTGCCGCCTCCTGGAAGAGCTGGATTAGGATGTGCTCGGTCTCAGAGAGACTTGGTTCACAGCCAGCTCTGTCACAAGTTTTGACACTCTCCTTCCTGATGACTACAAGATCCCCTCTAAACCCAGAACCAACCATCCCGGCGGGGGTGTAGCACTGATTTTCACAGAGTGGATCCTTGCTTCTGTCATTCCATCACAAGATTACCCCTCCTTTGAATGCCTGGTCTTCAGGCTCTACATCTCCCCTGGCCTCTCTCTCACTGTGGCCACTATCTACAGGCCGCCTGGCCAGGTCTCCCTCTTCCTCTCTGGGTGGGTGGGCCTCTTCTACTCCCTCCTTACATCTACCTCTCAACTTTTCCTCCTCAGAGACCTGAACATCTGCCTGGATGCTACTAGCCCCTCTTCAGGTCTCTTCTGCAACCTCTGCAACTCTCTCTCTCTCCCTCTCTCTATTCTTCCCTCTGGCCTGGCTCACTCTGCAAGGCACACCCTGGATGTTCTCATCTCCTCGGACCTCGCCCTCTCAAACCCTCTCACAACTCCTCTCTCTTGGAGTGACCACTTTCTTCTTTCCTCCCACCTTTCTCTCTCTACCCCTCAGGCTAAGCAACCCCAGCACTGCCACCCACCTTATCGGTCACCTGGCCCATGAAGCGTGTGTCAGTTGAGGATTTCAATGCCACTTTCTCTCCTACAACTTTGGCTGACTCACAATCTGACACAGCCCTCTCCAACCTTCATCTCTCTATCTCTAACACCCTTGATCTCCTTGCCCCTGTCATGAAGATCCATTTGAAGCCTGCAACTATTGGTACGATTCTGACCTCGCCACCCTTAAGGCCAAGTGTAGGGTAGCTGAGAGAAAGTGGAGGGCATCAAGCACACCCTCTGACAAACTGGCCTGCCATCTGCTCCAAAGGCATTACAGACTCTGTCCTCTCGAAGAAGAGAGCCTACATCCAAGCCCATGTCTCAGTGGCCTCTAACAACTCGGCCACACTTTTCAAAACCTGCAAGGAGTTGGCCAATCCTGTTGCAGTCTCTACCTCTCCTGTTCCCTCCCAGGCCCTCTGCACGGCCCTGGCTTCTCATTTCACCACCAAAACCCAGGACATCCTGTCCACTCTCTCTTCCTCTACACCCTCTTCTTCTCCCTCTACCACTACTGGCCCCTCTATGGCCGTTTTTCCTACTCCTTTCTCTTCCCTTTCCCTGTTCACCCCTGACGAAGATTCTAGACAAGTCTGATTTATGAAAGTCTCATCAAAGCAGGTGCTCTCCTGCTCTTCCAGAAACATCAAGGACCATATTGACACCCTTGCTCCAGCCTTGGCCGATTTCTGCAATCACTCATTTGCCACTGGATCCTGTTACGCTCACCTGGTATCCACAGGGACGCCACCCAGCCGGGTTACTCGCTGGTATGCTTCTCAGCTTTGCCCTGATGTGGTCTGCGGGGAAGCTTCTGCCTTGTGGTAGAATTAGGCGTCCTCTCCGTCCTGCCTTCTTTGCGGGGGCACGTTGTCTTTAAAGGGCGAGTGCGGTGCAATTAGTACACTGACGCCGGCCCGTTTGATATTGTTCAGGTAGGTCTTATTGCTGTTCTTTAGTTTTGTTGCTATCCTGCATGCCTTTCTTTGTTTAAAATGTCTCTTTTTTCTCTCTTAGGTATGCGGAGCTTCAGCGCGGCGAACTGGCTTGGTTGAGCCCCGCTGGTAAATGATGGCGCATTAAGAGCGCTATGATGCGGTAAGTAAGCGCTATGCGCAGCGCTACCAAGTCTTGCCTTTGCTAACCTGTTTTCCTTCCTTGTAGGTCGCAGTGTTCTTCAGCGCGAGTGGAATGTCCGGAGTGGTGCCAGCCGAGAGGCGACCAGCCAGGTAAGCCTTTTCAGCAGTTCTTAATTTGTAAATGTCTCTACTGCTTTCTTTAATGTTGCCTCTATCTTCCTCTTTCAGGTCGTTCTGTCCGGGAGGCGTGCAGATTCGAGGAATCTGTTCTCAGTAGCTGCGAGTGTTTAAAGATGAAGACTGCAGGAAAGATGCTGCTGCTAATGATGTTCCTTTTGTCTCCTTTCAGGTTCTGCTTCTCTGAGGTTCGAGGGAATAGCTGGACACGGTGAGCGTCACGTTGCAAGCTGCAAAGTAAACCGAAGCGTGTTGTCTTGCTCGGGTGTGGTTTAAATAGCCCCAACAAAATAGTCCAGGTAAAGTAGTCCCTAGGCTACCACACCCAAAACACTAGACCGCATATCTTGGTTCTTAGGAACCAAGCTCTTGTGGATGCCTCCATGTTGGCTGACAATACAATAAAGTAGTTCCCAAGCACATTGTTTTTCATGGTGTATGACCCTGGCCCCATAGGCGCCAGGACTGGCCCCATGAGGGCTTTTGAAGAGGATGTCAGGCTCTAGAGGCCCGAGTCCTGACTCCACCTGGCCAATAGGTTTGCCAGAGAGGGTTTTGGGCGAGGGTCGTGACAGATCCTTCCCTTCCGCCCTTAAACACTCCCTTGTGCACCCCCTTCTTAAGAAGCTCTCCTCCGATCCTTTACCAGCAAACTATCACCCGATCTCCATCACTCATTTCCTTGTCAAACTCCTGGAAAAGCTGGCCATCTCCCAGCTTAATCTACATACTGAATCTGTTGCTTTTCTCCACGAACAGCAGTCTGGCCTCAGATCAGCCAGAAGCACAGAAACTGCTCTCCTGAATGCCCGTGAAGATTTGCTCTCTAATCTTGATTCTAACCTTTCTGTACTCATTCTCCTCGATCTTTACTCTGCTTTCAACACATTCAACCACGCCATCCTGCTCAATCGTCTCCATGACAACCCAGGTATCTCTGGTCAGGCCCTGTCTCAATGATCGACCATCAGATGTCCAATTTATGTCTTTCCGCTCTTCTCTCTCTTTCTACTTGTGGTTTTCCCCAGTGGTCTAACATCTCTCCCTGGCTATTCAACCACTATCTGGCACCTCTTGTTCACCACATCTCTACCTTCTGCTCTAACTTTCAGTGTTATACTCCTTCGATGTATGGTCTATCCATCGAATTTTGTGCATAGAGGGGCATATCCATCAAGTTTTTTGCAAAGAGAAAATGTGCATCTAATGGATTTTTTCTTTTTTATGGGGGCGGGTTTAATAGGGGGGTTAATGAGGGGCTTTAATGGGGGAGGAGGATTAGGGGGGTCCCCACCCAACCCCCCATTTTTTATCCTTTAAAATCCACCCAAAGAAATTAACCCTTTATCCCTCAAAAACATGCATTTGATGCATGTTTTTTCGTTGCAAACCCCTCAATGCAAATGCATTCAATGGATAGACTTTCTATGGCTATACATACTAGATACCCTCCCCGTCAAGCTCCCCCTCAGCATGCCTGCTCAGCCTCTCATAGCAGACTGCCTGTCTGCAATTCAGGAATGGTGCGCCTCCAACGATCTCTGCCTTAATGCCGGTAAGACTGAGATCCTCACATTGGGACACCTGCTCCCTCCTTTTCTCTCTCACTCTGCCGCCCACCCTGGTAGGCGGCCACCTGCTCCTTCCAGTGAGGCTAAGAACCTTGGGGTCATCTTTGACTCCACCCGCTCCTTCTCTCTTCACATTTCTGACATCTCTAAGAAGTCCTCAGAGGTATGCTTCCTTTTCTCACCTTCCCCCAGAAGCTCACTGTCTCCAGAGCCCTGGTTCTCTCTAGGCAGGATTACATTAAAAGCCTCTTTCTAAATCGTCCTGCCTCTATTCTCCGCCCTTTCCAACTTATCCAGAACAAGACTTCGAGTCTTGTCCTTGGCCTCAAGCCCAGGGATCGTATCTCTGCAGCACTGAACTCTCTCCACTGGCTCCCTGTGGCTGCAAGGATCAAGTTCAAGACCCTTTGCATCTTCCACAAGGCTTTCTGGGGCCCGGGGACTGCACTACCTCCAACTTTCTCTTCCTACGCAGCTTCCTTTTTGAGCCCTCTGCTCATCCACCTCCACCCCTCTGAGGGTCAGACGTTTCGCCAGACAGAGAGTGTGGGGAAAGATCTCTTTCCTCTGCTGGGGCCTCCCTCTGGAACAGCCTCCCTGCCTCTCTCAACTTGAGCATTAAAACCTCTGGTTTCGGAAGCAAATCAAGACCTTCCTCTTTGCTTCTGCTTTCTCTCTCCCTTGCTAATGTCCTTGACTGCTCAGTGCACTGGTCTGTGAGGTAAATTTACCAGCCCAGCAGAACTCCCCAACATCACCAAACTGCATTTCAGCAGTACAAGAAGAATGGCTGCGCTGGCTCTGTAGAGCACTATTGCCTTGCCTCAAAACTGCGTTTTGCAGTCACAAAAATAATGGCTGCTCTGTTTTTACCAAGCACATTTGGGGCGAGGTGAAGCATACACCCCGAGAATTGCTGCAAGTTATTTTCTCCATTTGCATCAAAAAGAAGAGTTCAAAAGCAGCATAGGCCAGGGCTGCTATGCTGTCAGCTTCAAAACTTCCAACCAAAGGAAAGGAAATGTTCCACGTTGGAAAGTTGTTTTGCACTGATGCCCTTTCCATTTTTCAACATTACACAGTTGGTTCCGGTAAGGCTCATTCCTGCCCATTCACCTTCAGCCTATACCCCAGCAAAGGAGGGCAGTCCTCCCTGAAAGGCATGATGTGTCAAGTCGAATCTGTAAAACAGCAGAGAAATTCACTCCAGCCGCACGGCAAACGCTTTGCTTTTGCAACAATCTAACACAGTCCAACTCTTCAAAAAAAAGCCCTCTAAAAGCCCTCTCTCTCTCCTTTTGTTTGATGTCAGTTTCAGAGAGCCCTTGTGTTGGACAGATTTCTGTGGATTAGAAATTGACTAGGGCTATAAATAATGTTCAGAATATAGATGGGAGAGAAAAGCATTTGTGAAAGTGACATCCCAGAAGATTTAACCCACGTGTAAAAGGGTGCTTTTGCAAACAAGAAAATGCCTTTTAAAAAGTGAAATGTTAAACTAAGGCCCCGTGCTTGCATAGAAAGGTGATGGAGGCTTGCTTTAAAAATATACATGATATTTAGTTCTAAAAGACTTGCTTTCTGGTTAAGGGAAGATAGATAAATAAATAAATAAATAAAAGCACTGTGAGGACAGCAGAACAGGTTTGGCAGGCCCTGGCCTCAAAGGGCCCTGCCTCCCCTGGGAACAGAATCACCTTCCCCAAGTGGACGTTCCCCCTTGGGCACATAAAAGGGGCCAAGGTGGAGAATCTAGCACCCTCGTCAGACGAAGCGGCACTGCTCCAGCATGAGACAATGGACTGCCCTGGCACAAAGGTATCAAATCCTCAGACACTTCTCAGCTTCAACATCCTAACTTCAAAGGCGAATCCATGGCAACTGCAGGCTAAACTGATTAGAGCCTGACATTTGGCTGGGGGTTGGAAGGAAACAAAACCAGCCCTTTTGATTTCAGAGATTGTTCAGATCATGTCATTTATTTCAGTAATCAAAAGATATATTTATGTGAAATTATGACTGTTTAAATGTCATGTTTGCGCTATTAAAATCAGATGTTGTAGGTTCTCCTAGCATGTTGGTGATGCAAATGCCAGGAAAATGGCAATTCTGGGGAAAGCTTACATGGTACAGCTTTGAAAATTAATGTAAACATGCCCAGTGATGATATGTATACATACAATTGTAGAATTTTAGGTGAAATGTGTTCCATGGAAATGGCGAAAGATTGCCAGAATGCCTAAACAGCTTTGCACCGTTTGGAGATTTGAATGGTATATTCTTTATAAAATATGGGATCTGTCTATCTAATTTTTATAAGGGTGACGGGTATAAAAATAAGTGTTTTGCTCCATAACTTATTTTGGCAAAAATAACTTTGGTGAAACAAAAAGGTACATCATAAAACACCCACCCTAAAAATGACTTCCATAGGCTGACCTATCTGATTTAGAGGTATGACTAGCTGAGTTCTGCCCACATAGTAAAAATACTCTGATGTCATCCGGCCTATAAAGGGGGAGATATTCAAAAGCTTAGGACACACACCGCTTCCATACACACAGATTCCAGAAAGACAGACATTCAAGAAAATCCAGCATTCATAACTCAACATTCTGAGATCCAGCTATTCCCCATTCACCCTGCAACATTCCGATTCCAGAAGCCGAGACAGAGCTAGCTGATCTTACCCAGGCTAAACCTCTGATCCAGAATTAAAACCCTCCTAAAATCCTAATAATTCAAGGATAGCCCAGCTGGTGCACTACGCTATCCAGTGACCAGACTAGGCCCAGCTGTCCCTTTCAAGGAGAGGCCACCGCTGCACAATGACCAGATCTTGCCTCGCTGCCCAGAAAGCCGGTTTGCTGTCCAAGCTACCCCATTAAAGTGCTTATTGTGAGTATTTCCCTTCCCCAGTAACCACAAACAGCATCGCTTGCTTTGCTACCTTGTATTAGGCCCATTCCCTATAACTACCCTAGCAAAATTCTTAAAATTGTCAAAATCCTCTGTGTATTTTGTCCTTTAATCTCCATGTGTTGGCGCCATCCTTCCCAATCATTTTAGTCCATTGTATAAGTCTTTAGTAATATTTGGAATAAATTAATTCTCACATAAAGAGACGCACAGTGTGAGGGCGTTAAAACTGCAGCTTAACTCTTTTCACAGGCGGCGTGCCTCTTTTTTAGCCACTAAAATATAGTCTTAGTAAAACTTATTTCCTTTTCAAACAAATTTTCCCTGTGCAACTGCTGTCATTTTCAAAACCAATGTTTCCTCCCCTTTAAGAATCCCATACTGTCATCCGTCTGAGTTACCCTTTCATTCTCAAATCATCCCTGTGATGTGTCTTGGTACTGTAGAATCAAAACCAAATTTCAATTTTGCCTGTTCAGCCCAAATTCCAATTCGTTTTGCTATTTAAAACCGTGAAATGAATCAAATGCAATTTCTCCACGTGTGATTTGGCAGCACTGTGTTTTTCCTTCCAAAGTTGATTTTCTGAACTGTATGCCCATTGTTAGTATATTGCATTGTAGTTTGCTAGTTTTATGATTTCTTTCATACTGCTATATCCATTTTTGCCTTATTCATTCGACCGCACATGTAAAACAAGTATTTAGTATTTCCAAGTGCTATTTTGCTCAATTTTAAGAGGTTTCAATTCGATTTTGCCTCCCATTTGGAGGGGGAAGGTCAGATCAGATTTTCATTATGTTTGTTGCCTAGTATACCTGACTCCTTGGTACCCCTTTCTACCAATGCAAAATTCAGTTAACAGAGGGTTGAGGGGGTGTTGCAGGGGAAAACATTAACTGTGGTGCTATCAGAAAATACCACCCGAAAAGTAATCTTGCCTTTATTCAATTGTGCATTGTATATCTTATGTAACAAGGTCAAACTCAGTGTATTCTATCAATTTACAGTGTAATTATCACCACACTGGTGATTTCTGCCCTATATTAAATGTGTGTGATTGTCATTGGTATTTAAAAATAAATAAATATTGGATCATTACACACCGGCCTGGTTCATGGTCCATTGCGACCTGGGGTATTTGTAAGGATGGGGGAGGGGAGGGTGAGATGGGTTGGGTGCCTTCCCAAACTGAATTAGTAATAAATAAAATAAAAGTGTTTTAATTATGCACTGCATCCCCGGCCAGTAGAAAGAGTCCTGGTCTGGAGTGTCCCGTGCCTTTGAAATCCTTAACAGGTCACCTGGTCATACTCTTCACTCGGGTCCAGGCTCCTCCACGTCCAGTTGCCCCTGCACTGCCTCTGGGCATCCCTCGCACTTACAGGTCGGTATCTGCAACTCTACAGTCCCTCGATTCTTTGCACTTATGAGCCACTTCCGGCAGCACTTCTGAGCTACCTGCACTCCCCTCTCCCCCCGGCACTTCTCCCCCCCTCCACTTGCACGATCTAAATGACACAATGCCTAGTAAGATTGTTGTTTTTGTCCTCCCTCTGTCCTCCCTTCCTTGTCGTGCCTAGAAACACTTGTGTACAGGGGCGTTATACATGACTTATAATATCATATATTAGTACAATGATTTAACTATATTAATACATATTAACCATGGATTTTCTTAAAAAACAGAGGGACTGGAACGTGCATTGATCTATTTTTATATTTCAACATTTTTATCATCTTAGTCGATGTTTTGGCTGCTGTTTTCGTACATTATTGTATTGAAAACATCCTTTCAAATACATTTTACACCCTTTCATGCCAGGTGCATGAACATGACTATGCCAGTTAGGCCACATAGGCTAATTGTGCTTTGCAAGTTCCTTAACTGCTCGTAATCCTTAAGGCATTTCTTGGGCCCCCAACCCTAAATATGTGTGTGTGTGGCCTGTTGGGCCCTCCAACCCCTTTTCCCCAGTTCATATCCCACTTGAACCTCTACTCTTCTGTATGAAGAGACTGTTAGTGCCCTGTCAGAGACAAGGGCACTCCTCCCAGATACAAAGCCTTCCTGATGTTGCATGGACCCAGCTCGCTCTGCAAAGCCATAACATGAAAACAGGTGCTGCCGCCTCCTCCTTGACAAAGCGACTTGAACGCGAAACGTGTTGGTGTGGATTAACATTTGCTTTGTTTCTGAATTGTGGGGTGCGGGTTATTCCCCTCTTTCAGGCCTTTCAGAAACAAGGTGGTAATGAGAAGAGTATTTTTTTGGTGGGTTGGGGTCTCACACCATGAACTGCCTTGTGCAGCTCAGAAAGGGACATGGAAGGAGGTTTGCTTTGTTTTTCAAAACACACTGTCTATTGATCCATAGAGTTCACACTTACTTGTTTCGAAAACATGTCAGCAGTACCTAGTTTGAGTGCATAAATAACTCATTTCAGGTGTCACTGGAAACAGAACACAAGTATCTTACAAAGTTGCTTTTAAAATTGGGGCAGGTGGGATGAGCACCATTAAGTTTCCAGAATACACAATGTTATCTGGAAACTGGCATAGTATGACCCAGTGCCTTTCAGACCTTCAAGTAAAGATGATTTTTTTAAAGAAAAATACATATTTGTAAACATATCAGTGAAAGTGGCTACGAACTGCCCATTAATAGTAACAGTTGTTTATGTCAATCATTTAGTAAGAGTACATTTTCGAACACTGCTTTGTGGGGGGAGAAAAGCAAAATCACAAAAGTGTAGCACAACATGTCCAGAAATGACTTAACAGCTAGAAAGTTAAACACTTTATTGTGTTTTATAGAAAAATATGACAGAGCAAGATTTTCACATTTTGACGGACAAATACATGTGTGTGACAAAAGAACAGACCTTGTACAAAGCAACATGCCAAAGATGTGGAACCATTGCAATGAAATTCAATGTGTGTACCACCTGCTTGCTGATGTACAGTTGTAGAATGCAGACCAGGGGCTTGTTAAAAGAACTATGCCAGGTATTACTGTTTACAGTCACTCATTTAGCGATGTCTGACAGGCTTTCCAGTGTCATTTCAAAGGCAGTTTAGCCGAGAATGCATGTTTAGCTAAATGTCCAGGTTGTGTCAAATGCAACTTTCCTCCACTACTTCTCTACTCATGAAACTGTTGGCCTGCTTAACCTGGGGCTGCCCAGATGTTTTGGACTCTCACTCCCATGAACCCCCACCATTGACGATGCTGGCCAGGGTGGATGGGGGTTGTAGTCTAAAACATCTGCAGATAGAAAGGATGAAGACCAAAGTAGTCACCCTCTCTAGAGGCAACCAGACGCAACCAGATTGGCCTGGCACATGTACATGAGTATGTAAGTAGACTGCTTCTCGAAAATCAGGGTCCACATGAGCAATGTGTGTTTTGAGAGAGGAAAGACACGTATAGACAGACATGTTCTCAGCACACTAAGCC
This sequence comes from Ambystoma mexicanum, assembly GCF_040938575.1. NCBI lineage: Eukaryota > Metazoa > Chordata > Amphibia > Caudata > Ambystomatidae > Ambystoma > Ambystoma mexicanum. Next base: position 142,346,877 of record NC_090929.1, read on the forward strand.
CAAGGTGCTGCCAGCATGGTTGACACTGGGCTATAGAAGACCCAACTACAATACATCACAACCTCACTTCACGTGGGCGGATGGAAACTCAAACCAGTGGGCGACTGGCATTCTTGACATCATGTCTGGGCTGTGACGACACACCTTCTGCCACGATACAGCAACATTGCTCACGGGTGTCTTCAACATAAATGCAGAAACAATAAAGACACTCTTTCCAACAAAGTTTACTTACAGCACTGACCGTCAAGGTTTGCAGGAGAAACAGTGTCTAAAGCTGCCATTTCTATGGGCACGCAAGGTAAGATTTGCCCACATTTATTCGTAAAATATTTCCTATTGCTTATATGTTTAGACTACACCAGCAGCTTGGTGTCAGGCTGGCACTGGGACCACTTAAAAGTGGTTTTAGCACTGAAAATGGACCAAGTCAATTCTCTAAAGGATGGAATGCATGGTTTGTCTTTCATGAACAGACTTAGGGCCTCATCATGAGTTGGGCGGTAACCCGGCTGTAAAACCGCCCGACTGTAATAGCCTTAGCACCCACTGGTCCAGCAGTATTACTGCCGGATCAAGGGTTGGGCATTAACGGTAAATCTCCATTGGGTCCATTGGATCCAATGGGGCATTTTCAGTGCTAATACTGCTTGCTGTAATACTGCTGAAAACAGGACGCTAAATTGGCTTTTCACCTCCAGAAAAAAGGAGGAGGTAAAACAGCCCATTCATCTCGACAAAGCACTAGTTTGCCACTTGTGGTATTAATTCAAACTTGATAAATGACCAAGACTGCTCTTGAAAGAAGTATTGCCCCAAATTTACGAGAGACACTTTGTAAAAAGTACAGCATTGAAAACTCATGTTCCTGGTTGATACACAATAAATACGAATGATAGGTTTGACTGTTTCTACAGCGCACATCTGAACATGAAAGGTGTCTTGGCGCTTGATAATACTTTCATAAACTAACAACGTGAAATCTATTTTATGAACCTCGAAATGCTAAATGATTGAGGCCACTGTGGTGAAATTTTGTACTAGTACCCTATGTTACCATAGGTCTCAGAAGCAGAGGTTCATCGTAACCAGCTAAATTAAAGCTTCACAAAACACGGAAGCAGCACGGTCGCCAGGACAGCCAAATTCTAATTCCAAATCAACCTGCATGTTACGGCATCACCTCGCTTTCACCAGGTCCCGGCGTTCATAGCCAATTCAAAGCCTCATGCCTTGGTTATAGGTGCTGAAAATAGAACAAAAACACAACAATGTTCTCTCCGTGGAGTTTCCTAAATCACAGTCATGGGGCGACAATGCATATTGCGGTGGATACTACACACAAAAGGTTAGCCTGGTGGTACCCGGATGCCCCACATCCACAAGGTCTTCTGCACACTGTACTGCAACAAAAATAATGAGAAACTGGAGGGAGAGGGGTCGATCCTGTGCCTGAATGAAATGTTGAACATGACATTGAGCAAGCCAAGCTCTAACCCACGCTTCCCAACTGGACCCAACCGAGTGGTCGGGGGTAAATTGCTCTCTTCTTCCTGGAAGCGCTTACAAACAGGCTAAGAACCAGCATGAACGCGTCTATAAATAACTTGACATAAAAGCGGTTTTAGATCGTAGGCAAGACACTGGTCCTACCATTGTGCAATTTCACTTTCTTTCCCCTCACAGCAGCAAAAGTCTCATACCTAGAACCTGTAAAAAATTCCATCTTGCCTTCAAACTCCTTATCCCATCCTCTCACCACCAACCACATGCCTAATACCCGTAATGGCAAACACCTTTCCAATTCTTTCCAAGACCAACCTCCACCAACGTGCTCCTTCATTTCCCTTTCTCAACTTCAATCCTTGATTCCCGCCACACCTTCTTTTGTCGTATTTAAAGGGTTAACCTTCTTTTCCATTTCCTTCCGCTGGCGGTCAGTGACCACCGCATTCATGTACGAGATGTCCAGGTCACCAAATTAAAACTCCCATTAGAGAAGGCAGATGTAACATGTACACAAATGGCGCCAGCTATGCACTAACCACTTATTAATACTCTAAATAATAAAATATACATGGTTGGAAATGCAGCCACTAAGAAATCTAATGTGGCTAGTCAATAAACTTTTATGTAAATTCAAATAAAAAAAGACACCACTATGAGATCATCAACAACCATCCTTATAAACAACTTAACATTGTGATGCATGTAAACTGCAGACATATGTGGGACAATGCGCCCCCACTGTACAGATTATTGCAAGTCACTAATCACATATTGAAATGACCGCCCTGCAATTTCATAATAAGAAGTGTCAGCGCCTAGTCACAAGAGTGCGGAGAGAAGCCCTACCAGATCAGTAAAGTGCCATTGATTAAATAAAAAAATAAAAAAAATACGCTCAACTGGGAAAATCTGGAAACTGGAGGAATTTCATTTTTAGGATAAATATATAGTGGTTCGCTATATTTGCTCACGGGTGCAACTCCTGTTCATGTCCAGAGGATACTTGCAATATCCCCTGCCCACATACTGGGGTAATCTGTGCACTATGATGCATGTCACAAAGGCCTGCTTCCTTACCCTTTTAAAGGATGGTGTCCAACCACATCTGATGTTCAAAAAAGCAGGGGCGAGGCACGCACCCCAATTCACTCCAATTGTGAACTATTGGGCAGCAAATTGGGATTTAACCCTGTGAATTTTCTGGACATTTGGAGGAGCACAACAGTGCAAAAAGGGAATAAACCCTGTGAACTATTGGGCAGTAATTGGGATTTAACCCTGTGAATATTTTGGACACTTTGGGATTTAACCCTGTGATTGCTTTTGGACACTTGTTCAGGTAATATATTGGCCAGGAATTGGAGTGCGCGCCTCGCCCCTGCTTTTTTGAACCCTGTCTGATGTTAGCGGCACTCTTAGAAAGGAACACTATCAGTGCTGTGTAAAGAAATCAAACTTAATACGCGCTCAGTAAGGTGTGTCAAATACATTTCCGGGCTGATTAATGTTGGTCAATTTCAAAGCCTCAGCATTTGTGGTACCAGGAAGTTAGATTTCTGTTCTTATGTCGTGGAGAACAACAGTACAGAAAACGGGGAACCCTTCATGAAATGCCAGTCAAAGTTCACATGAAATGACTCTGAATTTAGTATGTGTTGGAGCAGCATTTGCTGCAGGTCCAGGAGTGTCAGTTTTAACACTGTGCACTGAAAAGGAACATTAGGACAACAGAACTCACTATTTGCACCGTATAATAATGGCACAACTGGACAAAGAGATTGTTTATAGATTTGCATATAAGGTATTGCAGCTCTACCCACCCCACCTTACCTCATATATTAGATTTCTACTGTTATTATTATTATTGATAAAATATACTAATCAAACATCGGTTACTATCTGAAGAGATTTAATTTAAGCGCCATTCCCCCTGAGTCCCCGTCGACGGGGTATTGATCGCAATAGGAGTTTGCAGTCCCAGGGTGGCTGCATGGATTGCTAATGACCATGGTGACTGTCACTGTGTGATCTGACATAGCCGCCTGCACCTGCCACTGCTGACAGCAATGTCACACGCGGGAAAATAAACCCCGCCCCCGTGCTCGTTATCAACTCTGGGGAAGGGAACCTGCAGATCAAAAGGTTTCTGACTTTAAATCCCCAAAAGTTATGGAACGCTTGACAATTTGCCAGCTTCTACGTACAAAATGTCATCACTTTGCACAGCCTGCGACCAGGCGACATCCCTTTGTCAGAATCTCTGGTATCAATGGGTGTGGTGTTTGCACAGGTGGACTCGCACCAGTCTGTTTCTCTGATATTCTATTTCAAGAAGGGATGCTCCAGTCTTAAAGAAGCACACTGACAGTATGTTCTTTTAATTACTCGACTTCTGTAGACTAAAAGTGGCCCCTTTATAAATGCCGTCTTCCACTAGCTATTGTCCCTATTGACTTATAATAAATGTTAAAATATATTTGTCTTCCTATTCCCTTTACATTATTTTCTTAAAATGTCTAGTAATATCTATATAAATTAATACATCTCAAAAAAATATCTTCCTTGAACAAAGAGGTGAAGTTATTGTATTGCTTTGTGGTTATACGTTGAAATTGGGAGGCCCAAAACACAGAATTAAAAAAAAATATCGAATTTCCAAAAAAACAGGTTTTTTAGATTTTTGTTTTACGGGGTTGCCTCCCTCCTTCACCAACATCCCACTACCTTTATATATACCCTTGCCCCACCCCCATCTATTTGTTTAAAAAAAATTGTGAAAATCACACATTAATTCGATTTATTCAATTCAGTATTTTTGGCCTCAGGATTTTTGCATTTGTGTATTTTGGGCATTCCCTTGTTTTATGATCTTGGGATCCTGTACTCTTGGGAGAGTCTAAGCCTTGGAGCTCGGCCCATGTTACCAAAAGGTAAACCAAAGTGTACTTGGAGACTTGCTGCCATGGGTAGGACTTTGTGGGCGATGACCTAAAAGGGTGTTAGGCCTTGGCCCAGACTCCTGTCCTCAGTGTTTGGGTTCCTACGTTAGGAATTGGTGTTTATGCAGAAATAAAGTCGAGCTAGGTTACTTTAAAGTAACAGAGGTCAGTAAAGTAGAGATTAGTGAAGTCACATGGCTTGTGCACACAGTGGTCACATTTGCCCTTTTCTAGCGCTGGGGAACTGGCAGTGAGAAGGGACACAAGAAACCGACCTGTTGCCATACTGCATTCAGCTTAAGTTGATTGCCAAGGCGTTCCTGCACCTAAGATTCAAGTTGTAGCAGACACTTCCCAGAGTGCAAGCAAGTGGAAAATTGATTAAATGTGTCACGGCCGAGGAAGCTGCAATTGGAACATTAGAAAAGGAAAACCGAGTCTTGCAACTGTAAAGAGAGGGTGTAGGACGCAGTGGGGGTGAAAAGTGACAAGCGATTAGAAGGGGGCAAGTATTTGTAACTAATTCATCACTACTGTGTACATTTAGTATCTACACAGAGGTGATGGACTACAACAATACACAGAGGTGATGCTCTACAACAATACACAGAGCTTATGGACTATAGCAATTTAGAGATATACAAACTACAGAGAGGGTAATGCGCGTCGAGCTATTATGAGATTTATCACAAAACGATATGTGAACAAAATTTACCGAAAAAGAAAAGCAGACTAGGATTGAAGCGATAGATTTCATCTAGCAACGATAGGTTAGCTCTTCTAGTCTGAGCCAGGGGGCGCTCATGAGTTGAGCACTCGCCTCAGACACAGGGCCACCCTGTACTTCTCAAGTTTGAATCTTCGACATTTGAATCTCACCCATCATTACAGCACCTAGCAGCAGCGGCGGAAATCCAGCCTTAAGCGCTAGATACAAATCTGAAAATATTCTTTGTAGGAGCGACTGAAAGATACTTGCGTGGCACTTCTCTATGTTCTGCTGTTATACATAACCCAGACTCCTCACCAGGGAAGCCGGGGACACCTCTGCGCCAGCCGTCTCGGCATGGCGCCTTGGACGCAGGTCCCTTTTAGGCACGCCCTGTTGCCCGTGTAGACGCATTGCCAAATGATCCTCAAGCTGGCAAACAACCTAGACTGTTCAACATCTTTGTGGGTGACAACACAATTCTAGACGCTAATGGGTCCACGCATGCAGTGCTATTTAACGTTGTAGACCAGTGGCCAGACACACTTGGTTACATACACCCTGCTGGAGAGAGTTCACCAAATGCTTACTCTACCCTCCGCTCAAGTCACTGCATCTTCAAGGCTTCCGCCCATGGATTCAATTCTTCATCTCTACTCACTCCATCTGGGCAGGTTTAGAATTTCTCATTATGCTTTTTTATTTCTCATCCCCTTACTGCTTTCCCCTTCCTCTCCATTTATTTTGCTTTGGTATGTTACCCCCTTAAACAATCCTCAGAAAGTAATATCTACTGAAAGAAATGCACGGATGGACATGCATTTCACCCTGTGTCAGGGGAGGAGACATTAGCCACTGCTTAAAAGACGAACCTGATACCTCCAGGAAAACCCACAGTGAACGTGGAGGAACGGTGTCGACAGATGTGCGGCTATGGAAAACCCGTTGATGGACAGCGACAGACAGGCAGCTATGGGTATCTCACAGGGGAGCAGCTACGTGTACCTCACAGAGGGGCAGCTAGCAGGTATCTCACAGAGGGGCAGCTCCAGCAAAGCCACAAATAACCGTAGTGTGTCCACCATCATTCAAAAAGGGGCCATCTGATCCTTGATCAAAGGGTCCTCCAACATGATTTTTGAGATTTGCCATGTTGGAAAATTTCACTGGCATACACAAAGCATAATAGCAGCAATGTCAGTGTTTTTATTTTATTTTATATAAAGGGAGAAACACTCTGTGCATCACAGAACAAACCACAGGCGTTTCAGAATGAGAAACTAGCGTTGATTTTAGCAATACTTGTTCCCTTACTCTAACACGTGGTCTTCAGAAAGCATCGACCGGCATTGGTTTGTTGTCTAATACTACTGAAAGGGAATTATTTCATAAATTTGAAATGCAGAAACCATCACTGCAGGAATCCAGAATGGCTGAAGCTGAGAAACTGCCTCTAGCGCTCAACAAAATGAAGATCGATCAAGAACCCGTGACAGCAATTTTCTGGCAATTGGCAACGGAATATCGTCATTTGAAAAGCAACAGCAACCACTGATGACAGTACAAGAAGCAATGCCAGGCCAGAGTCAACTGTAAAGAACGACTGGCAAAGAGTGAAAAACCATTGGGGCCGGGGATGTACGGAAATGTTCACAGCACGGCCCCCCTAATAACAGGATTAAGAGCTGTATGATAAATACTGGGATTAAATCTCTCCCCCTCAATTGGACACCAGCAAATTATTGAGGCAAGAGGAAGGAATTGGCAAATTGGTCATTGACATCTACATTGATAGGCACGCAGAAGAGAATATTGGCCCGTTAGAGCTAACAAAATTGTTAAACTAAGCTTTACACTAATTGTGTTGCAAATTAGCTAACTGATGGAGTGCGCAAGACTTCCTTCAGGAAATAAAATTATGGTTATGGATATCAATAATTCCAGGAAGCCTGTTGTGATCTTGATGTGAGCCTCAGCAGGATATTTTGCAATCAGTGAAGGCCCTCGGTGGGTTGATCTAGCAGAATTTCAAAAACCTTTGACTCCACAACAGGGATTTGGAAACCATCCATCGAATACAAAAAGGGATAAGCTATCAACAGCGTTTGTGAAATAAATTGAAATGGAAGCCAACTTAAAATACAGGAAAAAGTTCACATACAAATCTCAAGTACGCTATTTTCGATTTCTGATCAAGAAAAGCTGCGGTTGACCTCCTTTAGTGTCATCAGTTTCATTGTCCGGCAACTCGTCCTCCGAAAAGCTGATGTGCAGGCAGGTTTCATTGGCTACAGACGAAAAAGGTAGTGTATGGTCCGAAGTGGGGCACACCGGCTCCAAGTCCCTAGTGAAGCGGCCGTTCACGGTAGATTCCACCCCAAAAAGCGGCGTAGGTTCCAAGTTGTCATAGCTGCTTGTCAGGGAATAAAAAGTACCATTCTCCAAGGTCAGTTCCTTGTCAAAAGAAAGCCGTGTGTGTTCTTTTATTGGGGAAAGTTCTGCATTTTCAAGGCAAGACATGTAATTTGATTTTATGGCAGGGGTCCGCAACGTGCAGTCTAAGTCAGAGATTGAGAGCGGGCAGGTCGTTATCTCCGTGAGGCTTGAAACTGTTGAACTGGGTAAGGCAGCCCAAGCGTCACTGTCAGCAGACTTGGGTTCAGACTCTGGACCCAGCAACGTCTTGGTGGAGCGCTTCCTGATGACTGGAGGTGGTGGGTTCAGTTTAGGAATGGCACTCTGTGACCTTTAAAAATAGAAAAGAGGACCTTTGTTAACAGAACCATCATCATTACAGAGTTCTATAAAGAGGAACATTGAACCAAAAACAGCTGGTGCATAATTCACTCACTCTGCAAATATGTACCCAAGGTACAATGAGATTTATTGCAAGAAACAACAGTAAAATAGGAATATTGAAACATTAACCCCCTAATCACAGGGCATCATCATTCACAAAGAAGGCAATGAAACATGCCGTTTTTTTAAACGTCAAATGTTTTTTTAAGAAAGAAAGTGTCGTGTGATTCTCCCAACATGATAATAAATGTTTACAAACACTTGCCACTTTGTAGGGTGTCATGTGGCTGATGCTAATACTTCCTATTAATGACAGGTCAGAACAATATTCCCTATAGAAATAGCAAACATTCAAACTGAAGAAGTGAAAAACAAAATGAATCATTCACTTTTCTCAATGGAAATATACTGTTTAAAGTAATGAGAGTGGATGCTAAAGATATGATCAATTATTACAATATTTGATTTTCCACATATACAATCCATACAACGTTTTCTAATTGTCATTCTGAGTCAGCATTACCCAATGTCGGAATCAAATCTTCATTGTTTTATATTCAGCAGAAAAGCTTAAGAGGTGGCCTCTGGGTTTAAAAAACAATCTTAAACTTAAGTATGTTTTTCCTTGAATCAATAGACGAGGCCATCAAACTAAGAAATACCTAATAATAAAATAATAATAATAATTTGGCATTTATATAGCGCTACGAACCCTCAGGTATCTGAGCGCTGCTTATTATTACCCACGGTGTGTGGTGCTCATTTATCGACCTCGGAAGGATGAAAGGCTGAGTTTGGCCCTGCCGGGATTCGAACCTGCGTTAGCAGGCTCTGCACGGGTGTCAAAGCGAGCGCTCTACTCGCTGTGCCACTTGACCGGCTACTCAAAGAACAAGTTAAATATTATCCGAAACCTGAAGGTGTCTCAATTACTAGTCCCCATAGATCTGTCATCCAGGTGGCCAGGACACTGGTCATCGCTATTGGATCCAGTTCCTGGGGTGGAACAATGAGGACCACCTGGATGAGGGGTCCTCGGGAGTGGAGGTGGGACACTGATGGGTGAAACGTGGTATCCCCTTCTTATAACACCTTTTCCCCATCCAACCACATAGGATACTCAGACACTCTACAACCCCTGCCCCGTTTTCCAACACAAACACTTTCTTACACCATGAAAGACAACAGACTAACACTAGAGCCATCTACCTGACATGTCCCAACACAAGGGTCAGGCAAAGTCAGGCAATTGACCAGAACCACACACACCTGAGAGCTCTTTCCCTTCCCCCCAGGGATAAAAGATGGAGCACAAGAGCACACAACAAGCAAGGCGAACCACACAACGGGACAGCTATCCCAGGAAAGCAAGCAGAGAGAACAGAAGGGGTGACAAGGAGAGAAGCAACCTTGCCCTTTTCAACACAGACCCACAAAACCTCTGTGAAAGGAATCATAAGATCGCAAATAATAGCCAGCGTGTGTTGCAGCAGATGTTAATGGTACACAGAGTCCTCCTACACTGACAATCAGAGCCAGTAGAGACGCTTGTTACCGTGGTACTGTCCTTGACTCCAGAGTCAAAAAAAGCCAAGCAGTTAATCACAGCTGCTGAGTCAAAGGGAGGACCGACAAGAAATCAAACTGTGTTGAACCAAAGTTGCGAATGGCCAATTAATGGGAAAACCAGCTGCAGAGGGGCCCACCACCACGTGGGTGCTCACTCCATAGACTCTGGGTGATTTCCCTATTGTTGAAACTACCAATACCAGAATGCCCTAGGAGAGCAGCGACGAAAATGTCAAAGGGGTCATAGTGGGGTCTAGCAAAACTCCCTGTACAGTCAAAAGTCTTTGACCAGCACGTAATTGGAAAGCTAAGGGAGACAAATCCTGCATAGTGAGAGAGGAGAAGGAACTGTGTGGTTGGCAAGAGTGAACCCGATGGAGGGATGCCGACAAAGGGGCGAAGCATAATGCCCTGATGAACATTGTGTTGACAGTAGTGAACCCGATGGAGGGAGGCCAACATTCGAGAAGGGTCTGGGCCCAGAAGAGGGTTATCCAAATGTGAAAAGCCATCACCCAACGGCTTGTGAATATCACAGGTATAATCTTTTGAATAACCTTCAAGGAGGGTCTGAGCCCAGAAGAGGGGGATCCAAGGGGGGAAAGCCATCACCCAACGACTCGTGAATGTAGCAGGTGAAAACCTATGAATAAAAGCCATAGTGAATCCGATATAGGGAGGCTGACATTCGAGAGTGGTCTGAGCCCCGAAGAGGGGGACCCAGAGGTGAAAACCATCAACCAATGTAACGAAATAGGTTGGCAAGAGTGAACCCGATGGAGGGATGTCCACAGTGGATTGTTTAAAAAGACATTAAGATTTATGAATGCCAAAGGAGGAATCTTGTGAATAAAAGCTGTAGTGAACCAGACAAAGGGAGGCTGCTATTCGAGAGGGATCTGAGCCCAGAAGCGGGGGATCCAGAGGTGAACAACCATCACCCACCTTACAGACAGAAAGGAACTTTAGTTTTATTATTTTGAACCCATCAGATCCTCGAAGACAAGAAACTTTTTGTAGAAAAGAGACTTAACCACCGAAAATCCTGATACCTTAGAACGGAACTGTAGTCTTGTGCTGGAAAAGCTTGAGAGTGTGCTACGCTCAGGAGTCCCACCTTGTCCCGTGCTCAAAATGAGGGGAATGGAGACCCCTGGCTAGAACATCCTGACTTATCATTTGTGAACACTTCTTTATTTCTTGTAAACACTATCCCACACTATTTTTGTATTTAGTTGTAAGGATTGGCAACAGTTCTTTTTAGTATAGGCCCTTTTATTTGACACAATGCCACTAGGACTGCCTTATTATTATTTGATGGTCGTAACTTGCTGCCATCTTAGATTTAGGTTCAGATTAGGCATGTTTCCAACCTACCTGTAAAGTTCAATGAACACACTTGAACTGTGATCAGGTGTGTCTGTCTTTACTGTTGCAGTTGTTAAAACCTCAAATACCTCACAGGGTCCATGGATGCTAGTGAGGAGGGCCTGAATTATGATCTATTTCAATACAAGTAAGTTAACAGCAGGTAATAAAACTGCTCTTGGGCCGGCCAGTGGAATAGATGTCTTCAGACAAACAAAAATCTGGGAATGTCAATCCAGACAACAATCACATAATTGACAAGAATATAGGTCTGCACTCCTTTAGTGCACAACCATTCCAACGAGCCAATACTCTGGGGATGGCTCCAAGTATGCATTACCGCAGTTAAGATTTCAAAAGGTTAGAAGCTGTGTGCATTCCTTCCTGCCCAGACTAAGAACTGAAGACAATAAATACATTCAGAAATGTTTAAGGTATTTTATTACACCTTTGAAATATAAGCAGGTCGCCATCTCCCCCTGATTATGTTTTGTGATGCAAGGTGAATGAGTTTTTAATCATCAACAGAATGTTGGTCTTTGAGGAAAGAGATACCGATTGCTGCAATTTATTGGGCACGTCAGGTCAGTTACTCTACTCAAAAATGCAAAACAAGGCTTGAAAACAGACACTGTAAACGTGATCTTTTTTTTCCTCTTGCTAGAATGGTAGGAAATAAATGAATAATTCTGAGTTATTTCTGATGTACAGTTGGAGAGTTTTTTCAAAGTACGCTATTAAAGTATAGATGTATCACTTTACAAATATATAACAAACATTTGGATAACTCAATTTCAGTTTATCCTTACCAAATTTAATTTGCATGTCAGAAAATAGACCACTTTGAAAAGTCAATTTCTCCTATTGTTGGAAGTGTGAAGTTTTTACAAATGCCAATTCAGTGACTCCATAATTGTTTGGTAAAAATGTCCTCCTGGTAATGTACTTTTTCCTGAGAGGAGGGATGAAATGTAAGGTAATATCTCTCATCTCTAGTACCTGGGAAAATGAAATGTCAGGAAAATCATCCTTCACACGCTCCTAGGCAATCAAAGGTTTGGGTTCTAGTTTTTTGAAGTATCATGCAAGCGGAGCATTCAATCTAAAGAGAGAAACAATAGGAAATACTTTCACCGTGAATTACTATTATTATTATTATTATTATTATTATTTGTTATGCGCAACCAAAGTGGCACGGAGGCATACAGGCGCAGATCATTAGAGTGGAGATTTCAAGCGGATAGCTTAAGGAGCTAATTATCTAAAGAGGTGTGTCTTGAGTTTATTTTTAAATTCTCCAATTGAGCCACAGTTTTTTATGTTGGATGGTAAGGCGTTCCATACAGTGGGGGTGCTAGACCAGAACGCACACTTTCTCACAAGTTCTAAGGAAGTTTTAGGAACATCAAGGTTTCGATCTCCGTTTGAGCAAAGTGACCATTTTATTTGCTTAGGTTTTAGCCTATTAGTTATGTAAGAAGGTGCATCACCGGCAGGAGCCTTAAATGTGATAGGAGTTAGGAGTCTAAAAGTCACCCTCTGCTCTATGGGTAGCCAATGAGGTTTTCTTCTTATCTCTGAAACCTGGGCACATTTTCTTAAACCCTAGGTGTCTCAGAGCTAGGGTTATGCTCTTATATAGGCTAATTATAGGCAGTAAAATGAGGATTTGTAATGCATCCAGAGCAGAAAGGAAAAGTGTCTAAAAAGAATCCCAAGGATTCTCCAAGTGGACATATCATTGCCAACAGAAGAGAGGAAGGCGCCACCCTGGAAGAGAAAGTGGGGTTCCAAGGACTTTTTGAGAAGCACCATTCCATAATGGGGCTTAAGCGAGGGAATCCAGCAATTAGGAGTTAAACCAGAAATATGCAATGATGGAACTGGTTCAAGAGAACAGCTGGAGGCATCACTGATCAAGGCAGAGAGAAGGGATTGGCCAGAGGGTGCCAGGCGACTGAAAGGCTGGTACTCAGTCTAACTGCCTGAAGAAAGCTTTCAATTAAGTGGAGTGATACCCTGAAAGAATATTGGAAGGTTACATCCCCACATAATTTGGTACAGTGCTGAGTGTTCAGCCATCTTCCAAATAGAAATGTATTCATATTGCTATATAGCTGGTTGTGCGACGTAAGGTGCACAATGAACTTTACAGATCAGCAGTGATTGAAAGACCTTTTTTGTTCTGTGATATCCGATATCTAAAGAAAAGTCCTGAACTAATTTATTTGGCTGGCCTTAACGGGATTAGAAAAGGGAATGGGGGGAAAAAGGGGGCGAAGGGGGGGGGTAGGATTCCAACAAACAGCTATGAGTGGGTTAGATTGTCACCTTCATTTTTCAGTGGGAAACAAAGTGTTAATTTTAAATACTCATTTTAACTGTGTTGCAATTTAAAGCAGCAAATAAATCAAGGTGTTTGCCACCAGTGAACTCTGATAGAAGGGTGTGTATTTGTTTTGATTAATATTTGCAAATGGGGAATTACAGTGTGAATTGTTCATAGAAAGTCAAAACCAGGCCGACTGTATTCTTTTGGGATTGGGATTGTTATGCTTTGCTTCATCAACATTGTTTCAGGTGCATTTCCCTTATGCTGAGAGTGGGGGCCACATCTCACTATTTTCCTGCAATACAGAAACAGCTGGTCCTAGGGAACAGTAGAGAGATAGCTGGTTTCTTGCAATACAGAAACAGCTGGTCCTAGGGAACAGTAGAGAGATAGCTGGTTTCTTGCAATACAGAAACAGCTGGTCCTAGGGAACAGTAGAGAGATAGCTGGTTTCCTGCAATACAGAAACAGCTGGTCCTAGGGAACAGTAGAGAGATAGCTGGTTTCCTGCAATACAGAAACAGCTGGTCCTAGGGAACAGTAGAGAGATAGCTGGTTTCTTGCAATACAGAAACAGCTGGTCCTAGGGAACAGTAGAGAGATAGCTGGTTTCTTGTCCTAGTGCACGGTGGAGAGATAGCAGTGTGTGAGACCCTTTGACTGAAGTTACCAGCATCCATAAAAAGAACCTAACATAATTGTCTGTGCAAGTCTCGTTTGGAAGTGATTTCTATATTTTCCCTGAATAAGGTTCAACTCAATTGAAAGTCATTGCAAGTCAATGTTTAGATCTTGATATACGATACTATGTGACGGGTGTCCGAGACATACCCGTGCAGACTGTATCCAACGTGTGGCTGGACTGGAGACATAGCCTTAGCTCCTTGCTCAGGATCCATCAGTGATGAGAGCTTCCAATGTACTACATGGATTTTGTATGCACAGGGATTCTACCTTTTGTCCTCCACAATCGTGTTCAAATACTCTGAAAGCAGGTTCCTTGTGAATGATTTTTTTTATTTTGTATTATCTACTTACTGGGTATTTACAATGCGCCTATACACAATGGGCCTCATTACGAGCATGGCGGTAGCCGTGCCTGTATGGCAGGCACGGCTACCGCCATGCTCAGTACCGGCACCGCCTCCCGCGATTGGGCAATAACCGGCCCATTACAAGATGAATAGGCCGGTAATTGCCAATTCGCTTTTGGCGGTATTGCCGGGCTCCCTATCCCCATTCTGCCCCATACGGCAGAATGGGGGTGGGGAGCTGCGCCGGCACCGTTGATAACGGTGCAGCACAATTACGAGTTCTGCTTGCTGGTGCCGCACAGCTTTCAGGAACCCGCAAGCAGAACTCGTAATGCGACGGGATGGTGTGAACGGTGCCGATGCCTTCCCGGCACTGTTCATACCATCACCGCCAGGGTCATAATGAGGCCCAATTATTTTGAGATGCAATAAGACAAAAGGAAGGGGGAACAGGGAGGATAAAACAAAAAACGATCCTACTAGGTCTTGTGACATTCGGATTGTGCAAGGGCAGTAAAGAGAAGTGCAAGGGAGAGGGGAAGAGTGGTGAGGGAGGAGTGCCGGTCAGGGCGGAAGGGTCTGTGAGAAAAGCGAGGGCTAGGTGAGGCCCGGTGGACAGAGCCAGGGGAAAGCAGAGAGTGCAGGGGAAGGAAGGTCCATGAGCTAAGTGTGAGGTCAGGGCCTGGTGGGCTACAGGGTGCAGGCCCGGTGCCCAGTCATATTTTCGAAAACATAGTTTCGAATGACAAAAGTTTAAAACATTTTTTTTACTAAAATGTGTGTTAAGGGGTAAAAAAACGGGAGTGGGGGACCCCCCATTAAAAAAAATGCATTTTTTCGATGCATTTTTAGGCGAAACTTTGCCATTCGATACGATGGCATTCGAAATTATCCCTATAAACCGCAGGCCCAGCCAGGCAAGTGCAGGGCAGGGCCCAGAAGGGCAAGTGCAGGTTGAGGGCAAGGGGAGACCAAGTGCAGGGGTAGACTGGATTAGGGGGGTCTGGTACCCTGTAAGACTTAGAAGGAGCCAGGCAGCCAGTCAAGAAGCAGATAGGGACATTAGCAGGGAAGGGGGAAGAGAGAATGAAGAAGAGAAAAAGAAGGTCTTGAGAAGCTTCATAATTTAAGGAGATCTGACTCAAGTTGAGAGCTGCAGGGAGGACATTCCAGAGCGAGGCACCTGCGCAGGAGAGAGATCTACCCCCCACTCTCTGCTTGGAAAAGTGTCTGATCTGCAGAGAGTTAGAACCAGACGACCAAAGGTCTCTAGAAGGGAGGTATTTAGGGGGAGAGAGTTGGATGTGGTAGGGTCCCAGGCCCCAGAAAGCATGGTGGATGATGCAACGGGTCTTGAACTTGATCCTTGCCGCAACCGGAGCCAGTGGAGAGATTTTAGGGCTGGAGAGATGCAGTCCCTGGGCTTGAGGTCAAGGATAAATCTTGCAGTCCTATTCTGGATTAGTTGAAGAGGGTGAGGGGAGGAGTTAGGCAGATTAAGGAAGAGACTGTCACAGTAGTACAGCCTGGAGAGGACCAGAGCTCTGAAGACATTGAGTTTCTGTGGGGAGGTGAGGAAAAGGAGAATGCATCTGAGGAGGTGGAGCTGAAAGTGGGCCTTCTTGGCAAGGTCCATGTTGTGAGGAGAGAAGTCAAGAGGAGTCAAAGACGACACCAAGTTTCTTTGCCTCACAGGAGGGGAGGGTGGCCATAGTGTGGAGGGAAAGCGGAAGCAGGGGTCCCAATGAGAAGGATCTCGGTCCTGCTGGCCTTAAGGCAAAGATCATTAGCAAGGCACCATGCCTGAATGGCAGAAGGCCATCAGAAATAAGAGAGGAAGAGGAGGAGGCAGAGGAGGGAACTTGAAGGAGAGCTGTGTGTCATCTGAATAACACTTGAAGTTAGGAGAGGAAGTGGAAATCAAATTGGCTAGATGTGCCAGGTAAATGTTGAAAAGCCATAGCGAGGGGCTAGTGCCCCGACGGACTCCGCAGATGGAGAGTGAGATGGTGGAGAGAAAAGGCCCCAGTTGAACCTGGGAAGGGCGGTCCGAGAGGAAGGAGGTTAACCAGTCCAGAGCTAGGTCTGTGATGCCAAGAGTATCACGCGGCCAATTTATTAGGTTGCCATGATTAACCATATCAAAGGCATAGGAAAGATCAAGAAGGATGAGAACAGAAGTTGAGCTGGAATCGAGATTAGATAGAAGGTCTTCACTGTGGTTCACAAGAGCAGTTTCCCTGCCTCTGGCAGTTCTGAAGCCATACTGGTGTTTGTGGAGGCAACCAACAGATTCAGTGTGGTGGATACGTTGTGATATGGCCAGCTTCTCCAAGAGTTTACCCAGGAAGGGGTAATGGAGATAGGGCAGTAGTTTGCCAGACAGGAAGGGTCAGCAGAAGGCTTTCTGAGGAGAGGATGCACAAGGGAGTGCTTGAGGAGTGAGGGGAAAGATCCAGTGGCAAAAGAGTGATTACAGAAATCGGCCAAGGCTGGAGCAAGAGAGACAATGCTGTCCTTGATAGTTCTGGAGGAGCAGGGGAGAACCTGTTTGGAGGAGACTTTTATATAGCGGACTTGTCTAGAAACCTCATCAGGTGTGATGGGAAAAAAAGAGGAGAGTAGGAGGGGAGGGGAAGGGCTGGTCAAGGGAGGCCTGAGAGCGGGTGAGGGAGAAGTGTGAGCAGTAGAGCAGAGTGGGGAAAAGATGTCCTCAGTTTTAGAAATGGAGAGGCCAGAAAAGTGAAGAGTGCCAGGGAAGGCAGAGGAGAAGTTGAGACTGCCTTAGGGTTGGCAAGTTCTTTTCAGATTTTGAAAAGTTCAGCCATGCTGTTTGTGGCTGCAGAGATATGGGCCCTCTTCTTCGAGCAGGTGGAGAGTCTGTATTGCCTTTCGAGCAAGCGGCAAGCCAGTTTGTCAGAGGATGTGCTTGAGGCCTGCCACTTCCGCTCAGCCGCTATGCACTTGCGTTTCAGACCAGCCAGGACAAAGTCAAAGCAGGAATTGCACTTGGAGGCAGGTTTCATGCGGATCCTCATGAGAGGGGCAAGGATGTTCAGAGTGTTGAAGACGGAGAGTTGAAGGTTAGTAAGGGCTGTGGCAGAGAGAGAGTGGTAGGAGTAAGAGGGTGAGGGGGAGTGAAGGTGGTGGCAAAAGCAGCAACTGACACTCGCTTCATAGGTGAATGACGGAGGAGTCTGGCAGTGCAGGTGGGGTCTTAGCCGGGGGACCCAGGAGGGCCAGGTGATAGGACAGGAGAGCATGAACAGACCAGGAGAGAGGAGTAATGAGAGGGTTGGAGATGGGGACGTCTGAAGAGATGAAAGCATTCAAGGTGCCTCTGGCTGAGTGAGTCGGACCAGAGGGAAAAATGGAAAGGGATAGAGAAATGGTTATACTCGCCTTTGTACTCCTGATTGTACTGTAGGGAGATTGTCTGCAGATGCAAACATTTCAACACCAGAGATTCCCTACTCAGGGATTCCTCGCACCTGCTGTCTTGTGCCTGGTCACGGCTCCTTTTCCAAACAAAGAACCTTCCCAAAAGGGAACCCTAAGACCCAGAGTAGTAATTCTCCCACTAGAAGGAGTCATTACTGGATATAGGACATCAATACAGCCTATGGGAACACAGTCAGTATCTGGAGCCTCACTAGATAACAGGCCAAGACTTCAGAACCTGAGTCACTGCACCTCCATTTGACTCTGTGTTGCCCAATGCTACAGGTCTCCGAGACAAAGTAGCTACAATAAAAAATATAAAAAACATTCCCAACCAATAATGTTTTAAATTCTGTAGCTTTCCAGGTCAACACCTCATTGCATCCATCTTGCTTTAACATTTTCATAAGCATTATTCCTGCTTAGGCCTGACCTTTAACCTCTGAAACAAGATGCAACATCAGAGGCGGACGTTCTGTGTACAGATCTATCGCAACAGCAAAGATGCCAACTACCAAATGGCATTTTGATATATATTCTACCAACCAGATTATATTTCTAATAATTCATACCCACCAGTAAAATTACTAATACTTTTAATAGTAATAGCAGTGCTAGGTGTTTTGAAACCTGACTTGGCAGCATATGTGCCTACTGTCGAGTCAGAAAAGGATCACTGCAGTGCCAGCCTCTAGAGAGCAGCTGCCGTTCTCCTCAAAGCTGCGTGCCACAATGTAGTGGACTTGCCACAGGCTGTGCCCCGGGTTATGATGCTTATTTGACTGAGAGCCATCCAGGACCTGGCTTACCTGGGCAGGGGGTTTGGAATGTGTGCAGGCTGTTCCTCTGCAGCACAACCGGCCTGTGTAACCACAGGATGAGCCGCTGCTTATGAGACAGCTACAGAAGCCGGGCTGTATCGCTGATGTGGCCTAGAGTTCCACCATCACAGGGGTGGCTCAGGGCTTTCAGCCCAGCAACGCTCCACCATCTCATCCAGTCTCTGGCATAACATGGAGGGGTGATGCTCACCTCTCTGTGGCATGCCCAACCACTGGTCACTGGCCACTGGGGCGGTCCGAAACCTCTGCAAGCCACTTCGATTCGGCCCGGTGGTGTTGCTCGCGCAGCCTACTCAGGGAATCGCTCGAGCAGCTTGGGCCGCTGTCCCCTGTGGACCAGTCACTCAATGCCCCCCACCCGAAGAATTACAGAGCCAGGCTGCTTTCTCCCTTCAGTCTGCCACAGTCCTTCTCCAACCATCTTAACTTGTTTTCATTGTCTCCTGTTCCAGTCCACTGTCTCTACTCACCTGGCGGTGGGGGTGACCTTTTCATTGTCCTGAATCCCAACCTTTGAAGTGTCCTCACGTGAAGAATGGCAGTTCCTACAGCTGGTAAGTAATGCACTAAACCATGCACACATTACACTGTTTTAGAGACCTATGGGATATGTTTTTTTTAATGTCTTTCCTTCACTTTGCATGTACAATAGAACATTTAACTCCATATTATCCAGGTCCTAAATAGGCCAGTGATACACTAATACCACCAGTAATAGTTACCGTGCCAGTGAAGTTGTAGCACCACAAGCTCCGACAGTAGTACTATCACCAGTACCTCCCAGAACTATTGCTTATAGTAGTACTGCTATGGGTACTAGTACTTCCACTACTTCAATGGGTAATGGTGACATTACTGGTAGTACTACTACTAGTAATGGAAGAAGTGTTGTTGCCACTGGCAGTGCTACTACTGCTGATTGTACCAATACTGCAACTACTACTCATATTTCTAGTGGTACTAGCACTACTACTTTTGGCAGTATGAACATAGTCCTTGCAGGGCTCCTGGCTGACCCACTCATCACTCAAAGCTGCTCACTGGGTCACGGATCACCACACCTCATCACCGGCTCTAGGAAATGTGAACACTTGGCCGCCTTTGCTCAATTTACACTTTGCTCACCCCCGCCCCCATCCCGGCTACGATCCGTGGGCCTCATTTACCAGGCAACCACCGCTGGGACGCCAGCCTACCTGATGGGCAAACTAAAGAAATAGGTGACAGAGAAGGGGTTGGGTTTCTAGATTACGAACACTCCTGTGCCGAGCTCTATGAATGGTTTTCTTTCATTCTATTTGGTTTTGCAGGGTCACAGGTTGTAAGAGGTAAACCCAATACCTCTTGTGAAGAAGTTTTGTAGAGAAGTCCTGGTTACCTTGCAATTGGAGTATACCAATATGACCCTTCTTTTTATAAAAGGATCTCACGCGATTTGCAGGTTGGTAAGGTTCATGGGGTCAAAATCCCATTGGTTCTCAATGGCCAGTGGCAGAAATGTCTTCCAAGATACAATAGGGTCATTAGGCTGTTGCCTGCACGTATTATCTCGCCGTCTGACGGGATTCCATCCAACACAGACCATCCCTACATTGTACTGTGATAATTGTTACCAATGTTTACTTGATGACTAGTTAAACTCTCCCTGCCAATGTTTTGCTCCATGACCTGTGCAGTGCTCCCTTGCTCATGAGTTAGGTTCATATAATAATAATAATAATATCATCCTCCCCGATCGTGTGCTAATCAATGTTGAAGTTCAAAAACCCCAAACACAACCGGGGCCATTTTTTGATCTCATGCAGAGGGGACATGGCCTAGATGGTTGCCTGGATTTCTCTATGGAAGCAAAGCCAAGACTGATTTGCCTTAGTTTGTCCCCTTACCTAATGGCATAGACTGGCTAGAAATCATGGAATGGGAAGATGCAAAATAATGTCCTGGAAGGATAGCTCAGGGGCAACGCGCTCGCCTTGGAAACAAGACGACACAAAGCAACAGAGGTTCGATCCCGGGGTCCGTGCTTAGAAACCTCTGGGTACTAAGCGTGTTATAAATACGCAACTAAGACTTATTCCTGTAACAGCGCCTTGATGCCCCTGGGCTATGTGAGCGCTTTAATAATGCAATAAATAAATAAATAAATAAAAAGATACGGATATGGGGTATCAAAACCTGGGTCAAGCTGATGGCTCTTTGTAACGCATTTTCTCTTTCACATTCCAGAAATGTCTCCTTTCCATTTCTCCATTGAGGAAAACAAAATAACTATATGAAAAGTAGGCTTTCTGTGAATTTTACGATGGTTTTGACCTTTGCTGGCCCAGGAAAGTTCCCCTACCCAAAATGTTCTTGATTTACGTGGAGTCCCTGTTCTGCAACAATGTTGGCAGAGCTACCAGCTCCTACCATGCCAGCCATTCCTGCAAAACAGCCTAGGAGTTGCGGAGGACAGCACAGAAAAGAAGCTTTTCCTCATTCATTATATTAGAAAATCAATTGAAAACCATAAAAAATCCCAGACCTGCAGCAAATTGTATGTTATTCTAATCTACACTGTATTCAATGATTCATTGTTTTTTGTTTTCCTCCCTATTGAGACTCCCTTAAAGAGAAGGGTATGCTCCGACGTTGGTGCAGTGTTTGCAAGGCACCAGGACTCTAACTACACCACATGGAGGAGTCTGAACGGGGGACACATCCTGTCAGAGGTTGCTTGTGTGTCCCCCCACCTCCCATGTGTTGTGGACACTTATTTTATTATTTTTTTATAACGCGCCTAATACCGTACCTGAGTTTGGTTTCTAAGCGTGGATCCGGGATTCGAACCTCCATTGCTCTGCGTGGTTTTGCTTCCAAGATCAGCGAGTTGCCCCAGTGCTATCCTCTGTTGCCCTAGTGGTTCTGGCTTGCCATCTTCCTTTTGGAGGCGGGATCTAGATTAATTTTCATATGGTTGCTCTCCTTGTGGAACGGCACAGACCAGATGAAAGCAGTGGAATGCAATCAGAGGTGTTGCTGGGGGTCTGGGGGGGGGGCTTTGGGATGGCTATAGCCCCAGGTCTTTTGGTTGTAGCCTCGGACTGAAGTTCAGGGGAACAACTGAAAAGGCTAGCCCCAACAGACCCGACATTAGCGCAGCCCCGGATCTTTTCCAGACCTAGCAACACCCTTGAATAGAATTCTACTTACGGGAGCTTCTAGTGATGAACACGCATTGGGTGAAGCACTTCCAAGAGTCCTGAGCTCACTTCGATTAAGGAATGAAACTGCACCTAAATTATGAGGCTCAAAATGGCCAAACTAAGTCTAGCATTTCAGGCTGGGCTTACCAGAACTGGCTCAAGATTGATTTCTACATGGCTTGCCCCCTTCTTTCGTGATGCAGATGAGCTTAAAAAAAACTGCTCAGCAGAAAGCCACCCAAATTAACTCCCAATGGTTGAGAAACGCTACTTCAAGGATTACCATTCATCGAATGTTCCAAATCGTTCCGATGACACCACCGCATTTAACCCATCGCCACCCCAACCAAAGAACTATTGTTACCACACTAAGAGGCCACAGGAGGGCTGGGGGTGAGTGTGAGTAAATAAATTCAATTAAAAAAAACACACAGAGCATAAATGGTGACTGCACACTTAACAGAGGCCCGGCAATTACTAATGTGAAGCATTTCATTGTTAGCACCTACATTCGCATGGATACATTTTTAAGCAATTGAAATCGTGATGAGGTGTCAGTACTGTCGTGTCAGGGGAGTGGATGTAAGGGTAGAGGGCACAGGAGACGGCTCATTCTCACAGCAGTCTTTAAGTATGTGGAAGTAATTTTATTTCTTTAATTTATTTATTTATTGGATAATTGTACAGCACCTATACAACAAAAGGTGTTTTAAGGTGCAACAAGATAAAAAGGGGGTGGGAGGACAGGGGAGAAAGATACAATAATGGTCCTACTAGGCCTTGTGACATTTGGATCATGAAAGCGCAGAAAGGAAGTGCAAAGGGGGCGGAGGGAGTGCCAGTCTGCGCAAACACAAGTGCTAAGGTGGGAAGGAAAAGAGTGAGGAGGCAAGTGCTAAGGGGAGGCTAGAGTATGTGCAGGGAAGGGGGGATTGGATTGGGCGGGGGTGCCTGTAGTCCTGTAGTACTCAGCGGGAACTAGGCATCTAGTCAATGATAGCAGAGAAGGTGTTAGCAGGGGAGGGGGAGAGTGAAGGAGGAAGAGAAAAGGAGGTTCTTGCTGAGCTTACAGAACTTAAGGAGATCTGTCTCAAGCCTGAGAGGGACAGGGAGACCATTCCAGAGGGAGGCACCTGCGGAAGAGATAGATCTAACCCCCCCCACTCTTTGCTTAGATAAGCGTCTGATTCACAGAGAGTTGGAGCTAGCAGACCAAAGGGCTCTAGCAGGGAGGTATTTAGGGAGAGAGAGTTGGGGCGTATTTAGGGAGAAAGAGTTGGATGTAGCGGGGGTCCCAGACCCTAGAAAGCCTTATGGATGATACAGAGGGTCTTGAATTTGATCCTAGCAGCAACCGGGAGCCAGTGGAGGGAAGGTGGGAGCTGGGGTCCCAATGAAAAGGATCTCAGTCTTACTGGCATTAAGGCAGAGATCATTGGCAGAGCACCATGCCTGAATAGCAGTCAAACAGTCTGGGAGGAAGAGGAGGGAGAAGAGGTAAGCTTGAAGGAGAGCTGCATGTCATCTGCATAACACTAGAAGTGAGAAGAGAAGGAAGAGATCAAGTGGGCAAAGGGGCAAGGTAGATGTTGAAGAGCCACAGCGCAGGACAGAGCCTTGAGGGACGCTGCAGGTGGGGAGTGTGATAGGGGAGAGAAAAGGGCTAACTTGAACCTGGCAAGATTGGTTGGAAAGGAAGGAGGTCAACCAGTCCAGTGCCAGGCACGTGATACCCAGGGTGTCAGGGAGCCAGTTTGTCAGGATGGCATGATTGACCTGTTGAAGGCAAAGAAAATATCCAAGAAGATAAGAATGGATGGAGAGTTAACATCAAGATTAGAGAGCAAGTCATCATGGGTGTTCAATAGAGCAGTTTCCGTGCTTCTGGCAGCTCTGGAGCCAGACGAGTGGTTGTGGAGACAGCCAACACAGTCTGTGTGATGGATCAGTTAGGAGATGGCCAGCTTCTCCTGGAATTGACCCAGGAAGGGGGTGGTGGAGATAGGGCGATAGTTATCAGGGCACATGGGTCAGAAGTGGGCTTTTTAAGGCGGGAGGAGGGAAGGAGCCGGTGGCAAAGAGTGGTTACAGAAATCAGCCAGGGAAGGCGCAAGGGAGGAAATTGTGTCCTGACAGTTCTGGAGGACCAGGGCCGGTTTGGAGGAGACCTTCATAGAGAGGACTAGCCTAGAGACATCATCCGGTGCTATGAGAGAGAACAGAGAAGGAGGAGAGCAGTACGGAAGAGGAGAGGGGAGTCATGGGAAGAATGACAGTTGGGGAGAGAGGAGGCAGGAGGGTATTAAGTGTGTGGTTTCAGATGTGAAGGAGAGAGTTAACTAACATTGAAGCTGCACCTGAATTGTCTCATTAGAATGTGTAAAAAAGTTATGCCCTCACGCAAGTAAGTTTGCCCCTCCCCCGCCGTCTATGAAGTTAGCCCCTCTCCCAACATTTGAAGGGTTAGCCCCCCAAAATGGGTGCATAGCTAGTGCACCCCTTTCAGATCTCTCCGGTTTCCCCATGCCATGTGTGAGAATTTCCACCAGTACAGTTTATTCCTGGAATTCTAGTTTTGGCTTTTTCGTGTTCTATACTTAGGAAAACAAGCATCAAAATTCCAAGTAAAAAAATCCCTTTGTCATGCACGACATGAGGAAACGTGTGAGCTCTAACATTTGCTACGATCAATGTGTGATTTATATGTACACCCCTAAAGCACGGTGCACCGTGTTTTGGCACTGGCCATTTTGGTGCACCACTATGGCCGCAGAGCCCCTTTCGGCCCGGTCGAAGTGGCACAAAACCCAATTTGGTGCTGGCCATTTGGCGCGAGGGTCGTTTAGATGTGGTTGACATTGCAGCCTATGTGCAAAAGGTCCTCCCGGCCAAATAAGCACCATAAACTGAACGTGGAAAATACAATCGGCTTTGAGAACTTCAAAGGGACCCCACCTCCACATCACAAAGTTCCGTCACAGTTTACAGAAAGCGACCTGCTTCAGTCCAGTCACCGGTTACAGGGGCGCATAGGTGCAGGTTTCCAGGCCGGATGCTCGAGGTGTGCAGCCCGGGAGCCAGCAGCAGTGAGGGAGTGGCAGCTGAGCCACGCTGCGCAGGAGTCTGGCTTTTTTCCTCTGTTATCATAAGCGCCGGTCTGTCCACTCTGTGGAGAGGAGGGAGCATGCATGCCCGTGTTTTTAAAGGGGCAGTGGCGGGTGAGTGCTTATCTGCTATGGTCATCAGCGCGGGCAATGCTGCCAGCTCCCCTCATTACCTCCTATTCATTCAATGCAATTTATTAGGAAATCATCAGAGATGGACCCTTGTCACTGTAAAAACGTTCTTCACACTATAAGCAGCCAATAGCCAGGTCATGCAGGATGGAGACAATATCACCACAGGCACACTGCAAGGGTCTGCCAGTAGAGTGGCCCTGTTCCCTACAATAAAGAACCAGCGCGTTCTTCACACTATAAGCTACCAATAGCCAGGTCATGCAGGATGGAGACAATATTACCACAGGCACACTGCAAGGGTCTGTCAGTAGAGCGGCCCTGGTCCCTACAATAAAGAACCAGCTAGTTCTTCACACTATAAGCTACCAGTAGCCAGGTCATGCAGGATGGGGACAACATCACCACAGGCACACTGCAAGGGTCTGTCAGTAGAGCGGCCCTGGTCCCTACAATAAAGAACCAGCTAGTTCTTCACACTATAAGCTACCAGTAGCCAGATCATGTAGGATGGGGACAACATCACCACAGGCACACTGCAAGGGTCTGTCAGTTGAGTGGCCCTGGTCCCTACAATAAAGAACAAGCTGATTCTTCACACTATAAACTACCAGTAGCCAGGTCATGCAGGATAGGGACAATATCACCACAGGCACACTGCAAGGGTCTGTCAGTAGAGCGGCCCTGGTCGCTACCATAAAGAACCAGCTAGTTCTTCACACTATAACCTACCAGTAGCCAGGTCATGCAGGATGGGGACAACATCACCACAGGCACACTGCAAATGTCTATCAGTAGAGTGGCCCTGGTCCCTACCATAAAGAACGAGCTAGTTCTTCACACTATAAGCTACCAGTAGCCAGGTCATGCAGGATGGGGACAATATCACCACAGGCTGGTCTGTCAGTTGAGTGGCCCTGGTCCCTACAATAAAGAACCAGCTAATTCTTCACACTATAAGCTACCAGTAGCCAGGTCATGCAGGATGGGGACAATATCACCACAGGCACACTGCAAGGGTCTGTCAGTTGAGTGGCCCTGGTCCCTACAATTAAGAACCAGCTAATTCTTCACACTATAAGCTACCAGTAGCCAGGTCATGCAGGATGGGGACAATATCACCACAGGCTCACTGCAAGGGTCTGTCAGTTGAGTGGCCGTGGTCCCTACAATAAAGAACCGGCTAATTCTTCACACTATAAGCTACCAGTAGCCAGGTCGTGCAGGATGGGGACAATATCACCACAGGCACACTGCAAGAGTCTGTCAGTTGAGTGGCCCTGATCCCTACAATAAAGGACCGGCTAATTCTTCACACTATAAGCTACCAGTAGCCAGGTCGTGCAGGATGGGGACAATATCACCACAGGTTCACTGCAAGGGTCTGTCAGTAGAGGGGCCCTGGTCCCTACAATAAAGAACTGGCTAGTTATTCACACTATAAGATACCAGTAGCCAGGTCGTGCAGGATGGGGACAATATCACCACAGGCACACTGCAAGGGTCTGCCAGTAGAGCAGCCCTGGTCCCTAAAATAAAGATCCAGCTAGTTCTTCACACTATAAGCTACCAATAGTCATGTCATGCAGGATGGGGACAATATCACCACAGGCACCCTGCAAGGGTCTGCCAGTAGAGCGGCCCTGGTCCCTACAATAAAGAACCAGCTTTTTCTTCACACTATAAGCTACCAATAGTCATGTCATGCAGGATGGGGACAATATCACCACAGGCACACTGCAAGGGTCTGCCAGTAGAGCGGCCCTGGTCCCTACAATAAAGAACCAGCTTTTTCTTCACACTATAAGCTACCAGTAGCCATGTCATGCAGGATGGAGACAATATCACCACAGGCACACTGCAAGGGTCTGCCAGTAGAGCAGCCCTGGTCCCTACAATAAAGAACCAGCTTTTTCTTCACACTATAAGCTACCAGTAGCCATGTCATGCAGGATGGAGACAATATTACCACAGGCACACTGCAAGGGTCTGCCAGTAGAGCGGCCCTGGTCCCTACAAGAAAGAACAACCTAGTTCTTCACACTATAAGCTACCAATAGCCAGGTCATGCAGGATGGAGACAATATCACCACAGGCATCCTGCAAGGGTCTGTCAGTAGAGTGGCCCTGGTCCCTACAATAAAGAACCAACTTGTTCTTCACACTATAAGCTACCAGTAGCCATGTCATGCAGGATGGGGACAATATCACCATAGGCACACTGCAAGGGTCTGTCAGTAGAGTGGCCCTGGTCCCTACAATAAAGAACCAGCTTGTTCTTCACACTATAAGCTACCAGTAGCCATGTCATGCAGGATTGGGACAATATCACCACAGGCACACTGCAAGGGTCTGTCAGTAGAGTGGCCCTGGTCCCTACAATAAAGAACCAGCTTGTTCTTCACACTATAAGCTACCAGTAGCCATGTCATGCAGAATGGGGACAATATCACCATAGGCACACTGCAGGGGTCTGTCAGTAGAGTGGCCCTGGTCCCTACAACAATAAAGAACCAGCTAGTTCTTGACACTATAAGCTACCAGTAGCCATGTCATGCAGAATGGGGACAATATCACCATAGGCACACTGCAAGGGTCTGTCAGTAGAGTGGCCCTGGTCCCTACAATAAAGAACCAGCTAGTTCTTGACACTATAAGCTACCAGTAGCCATGTCGTGCAGGACAATATTACCACAGGCGCACTGCAAGGGTCTGTCAGTAAAGGGGCCCTGGTCTCTACAATAAAGAACCGGCTAGTTCTTCACACTATAAGATACCAGTAGCCAGGTCGTGAAGGATGGAGACAATATCACCACAGGCACACTGCAAGGGTGTGCCAGTAGAGCGGCCCTGGTCCCTACAATAAATAACCACCTAGTTCTTCACACTATAAGCTACCAGTAGCCAGGTCGTGCAGGATGGGGACAATATCACCACAGGCACACTGCAAGGGTCTGCCAGTAGAGCGGCCCTGGTCCCTACAAGAAAGAACAACCTAGTTCTTCACACTATACGCTACCAGTAGCCAGGTCATGCAGGAATGGGACAATATCACCACAGGCACACTGCAAGGGTCTGTCAGTAGAGTGGCCCTGGTCCCTACAATAAAGAACCAGCTTGTTCTTCACACTATAAGCTACCAGTAGCCATGTCATGCAGGATGGGGACAATATCACCATAGGCACACTGCAAGGGTCTGTCAGTAGAGCGGCCCTGGTCCCTACTACAATAAAGAACCAGCTAGTTCTTCACACTATAAGCTACCAACAGTCATGTCATGCAGGATGGAGATAATATCACCACAGGCATACTGCAAGGGTCTGTCAGTAGAGTGGCCCTGGTCCCTACAATAAAGAACCAGCTAGTTCTTGACACTATAAGCTACCAGTAGCCATGTCGTGCAGGATGGAGACAATATCACCATAGGCACACTGCAAGGGTCTGTCAGTAGAGTGGCCCTGGTCCCTACAACAATAAAGAACCAGCTTGTTCTTCACACTATAAGCTACCAGTAGCCATGTCATGCAGGATGGGGACAATATCACCATAGGCACACTGCAAGGGTCTGTCAGTAGAGTGTCCTGGTCCCTACTACAATAAAGAACCAGTTAGTTCTTCACACTATAAGCTACCAATAGTCATGTCATGCAGGATGGAGACAATATCACCACAGGCATCCTGCAAGGGTCTGCCAGTAGAGGGGGCCTTGTCCCTACAATGAAGAACCAGCTTGTGCTTGGGACAGTAAGACATGTAACCTGAATGGTAACTCTGCAGTTTAATGGTTGGAACAGTAAGGTATGCAACCTGAGGATACCTCTCCTGCTCAAGGCATGGAGCAGTAAGGCAAGTAAGTGTACTTGTCTCATGTACTGGACAAGCTTACCGGACTGGCGGACTGGGGGGTGGAGGGTTGGGGCGCCGTTTGGTGTTGCTGAATCACCTCACCCTGGCTGGCCTCTCGGGTCAAGTCCTCTCCTGGTTTGCAGCCTTCCTGACGGACAGGAGCCAGACACTAGTTCTTTCTTTTTGTTCTTCGCACACTCCCCTTTCTTGTGGGGTCCCCCAGGACTCTGCCTTGTGTCCCTCTTTATTTAATATCTACAGCCAGCCTCTTGCTTCGCTCATCTACTGCCATGGTTTCTGGTGCTATTCCTATGCTGATGACACGCAAATCGTTGTCCAGCTTGTCCTGGCTCAGCCAGATACAGTGTCTCAGTTTAGGGGTTGCCTGGCAGTGGTGGGTAATTGGAAAGGCAGCAATTGGCTCAAGTTAAATGGAGACAAGACAGAGTTACTGGCGGTTGGCCCCTCTCAATGCCTGCGCTCTCGCCTTTCTACCTCTTCCCCAGCCTATTGGCCATCCGAGCTCAGGCCGTCTCCCACCAGCATCTGAGAAAAAAGGAATTAGGTTTTAAGTTCTCAGCGTCTTTATCTAATGCAGCTCAGGTCAGCGCCATGTTTCCAACTGAGGATCTTTCGAAAGGTTTTTGGCTTTTCTCCCTATCCCGTTGCATGCTCGTGTGGTCGCTTCGCTCCTCTTGAGCCACCTGGATATTGTAATTTTCTGTCTCTTCCACTGTTTTCGGCTGCTCCAGAATCTGGCTGCCTGCATTGCTACAGATACTCCCTATGGTTCTCATATCGCGCCAGTACTTTGTTCGCTCTGCTGGTTGCCGGTCCAGCAACGCGTCAGGTTCAAATCCCTGTTTCCATCCGTCAGGCTTTTTATAGCCAAAGCCAGTGCTCAGTGTTGCAGGTTCCAATCCAAGCAATTCTGGCCCTGCACTACATCAGTGACTGGCACATAAACTAAAGACACAGCAGCCCATCCCTATGAAGACCATTAATACTATTACTATGAATATTATTATTATTCTGTCACATTTTATAAAGTGATAAAGTGCTTCATGTCGGAGCACTCTCACTTCTAAGTGCTGAATTAATAGATGCTCCTATAACCCACCTCAACACTCAACGTTCCCCTGCCCTTTGATGGGCAAGTGTCAGTTTTGTGGCTCAGTGGGTTGTGCCCCTGTTGCAGAGCTCTGTGACCATGACAGGTTAATATTTCAGCAGCCTTTCGTCGTGCTGTGATAAATACAAATGAGCTGGTTAACCAAATGAAATGTTAGTTGAACGCCAAGAGACAGTTCAGTCCATGACATCCACTGCATACCTGCCAACATGCTATATGTCATTTGGGAGATGCTCATCCATTATTGTTTTTTTTCTTTGCATTCTGGGACTTGTAGTTTTGGTTTTGACAGCAAGTATCAGGATGGCAAGAAAAATAAATAAGGACTGGGCGGCCATCCCGCGAATGGAATGGTGCATGTTGACATGTATTTATAAAACGTCAATCGCATTACTGAGACTCAAAACACTTATCTGTTAAACTTGCCACTGAAAGACGCAGGAAGGGTGGCAAACTTCCCTTGGGACTTACAGTAAACAGCCATTACACATCAGCCGTTCCTTCCTTTCCCCTATAACTGACCTCCCGCTCTGTTGCCGCAAAGCATCCCGGCACCAAGAGGTCCTTGAGCCCTGCTGGCCGGAGCCAAAAGGGCACGCCAAAAGGGGACCGCAACAAAATTGCTGTGCCAGAACGTCAGGCGCCGAATCGGCTGCGCCTAAACATCCTGCTCCACCTGAAACATCTACCTCAGTGGTTTCAGACATGCCAAGTCTCCTGCAATTCTCGCAATTTTCCAGCAGAGGGAGATAAACTCCAGCACTCGCTCCCGCCTAAAATAATTAAATCCCCAATGCAATCCTATGGGGAAATGCCTTTCTCCTGCTTTCTGGAACAAAAGCTCCCTCCCACCTGGTCGGGAGACTTTGCATGTCTGTGGTATTCTGGCCAGCGAGTCTTAGCTTTGTATGTGTATGAAACGTCATGTTTAGCCCGTTTCACCCCCTTCAGCAGAAGCATAAGGACAGTGAAGCGGATACACGACAATGTTATCTGGGGCCAGCAGCTGCCACTTGCTCCGAAGTCTGACCGATGAAGCGCACTCTGGATGGAGCAGCAAACTGCGAATACATTAAACTGTCAAGCTTCCGCTAGGCCACTATTTCCAAACACTTAATATGCAGTGTGCGGTAAGCGACTCCCATTTCAATAGAATCGCTGCACCCAGCTGCCTGGAGGACATGTGCAGCCGCCCACCATCCTACCGTCAAAGTGTGGGAGGTATGCTGGGCACATTAACTTTCCCATGGATTGCAGTTCACGGATGCCTTGCCTGCAAACTCAGGTTGAAGTCTTCCAGCCCAGACATCATACAACTGCGCCAATTCAATCTTTAAAAAAAAAACTCAAGATCAGAAAGCCGATATAACTCTCTGCTGAGCTTGTAGCATGTACAACATAGAAATCCAGCAAGCCTTGACTAGCTCAACATGCCCAGTGACTTGAATTGCCGGGGCACAGCTGTACGACAAAGATCGGCACCCTGGATGGAACGTTAATCAAAAATATGCCAGTGCAGATGCCTTCAATCAACAACAAAAAAAAGCTTTATGGTCCAGTGCAAAGGCTGTAACTGGCATTATGGGTCCTGGACATAAAGACCCAAGTGCAGCCTGTGAGCGGGCTTGGGAATGGGAGGAGTGTTAATATGCAGATCCAGTGTTGTAAGCACGCGCGCAGATACAAGTTGAGAAAGCCCCGCCAAAGAGATATTAGGCATTTAATGGTAACATGGTTGTCGCGTAGACTCTTGGAAGTTTCCTCATCATAATATGATACTCTAAGCAAAAATATACGTGCAGCAAGGTCTGCAGCAAAGTATTAGAAAACATCATATAGCAAAAGCTTTGAAACACATTAGGGCAGACCGTTCTTCTTGAAGTAAAACTGCTTTTCTTTTTGCTTGCATGTATATAGTTTGCCTTCATAAAGCATCGTGTTATATTAGGTCAGAGTTCAGATACCCTATCATTGAGTTTGTGTGTTGACGTGTGAGCTGCCATTGTGAGCAAGAGAGCGGCCATGTTAGTATAACCGAGTTACAGGACGCACATTTCACCACGTTATTCTGCCAAGTCGCTTTCAGAACTAGGGCCCCTTTTCGATTGAGCTTTATTTTGTGGCGAGAGCAAGCGCCTCAAAGTCAGGACGTTTTGATACGAAAAGCAGACGCTGATTAATTGCTGCAAAGGAAGCAGCACCCATGACTTGAGACTCAATCCCAGATAAGCAGGTGCCGTCCGAGGCGAAACGCGAATGAATACACAAAGGACACGACACGGCATCAGTGCCAATTTACAAAGTTAGAGTGTGAATATAGTGCCCCGAGTGCCACAAAAAGCCCTGTTTTGTTAGGTTACTGCCTTGATAATCTGAAAAAAATAGTTGAAAGTGTAATTCGAACAGCTGTACCTCAGCTTGGCAGTTTAGGAAGGTCGCGGTGTACTGGTTTGTGGCGTGTATCGGGATGGGAGTCGCATGGCGTGAAGGTGCAGGGTGTGGAGAACAAGAAACCCAATTATAATGTTCAGGGCTTCACAACATAGCTGTCCACCCTATTGTATCCCACCTTCCCATTGGTCAGATCTCAGAAAGACGTGAAGGCTCAAAGTTATCTAAAACGTTTTATAATCCAATTGGTAGAGAGCTTCCTTGTGAGGAATGCTTCATATGGGCCAACCAATAGGAGCACGGTCCGAACCTACATGAGGTCATGGTTTGAGCGGGGACGATTTCTTGGGGATTCAAGGGTGGACCTGCCAATGAGTGAGCAGGATGTACAGTGTTCTATAGGGGATTTGTGATGCACAGACAATGATATTTTTGAGTTTTGAATTATTGTAATACTTAGCAAATATGCAAAACCTGTGGTTGTGGTTTGCAGCTTTAAATTGTTTGGCCCCAAATGGGCGTGTGGGATGGTGTTCAGTTTCTATGCTGTGTGCTCTCTCCCGCCTGTTCCGGAAATAAAGCAGTGTTCTTTCTGCAGATTGTGTACTCTATTTTTCAGCATTTTTTGTCTCCTTTACAGGTGGTTTCATGGGAACCGTCCATAAAGCTATTAACACTGGCGCCAATCTTAAAAGTATAATATATAATTAATTCATCCGGCAACCAGTTCCCTGTTAATTGAGCAATAATCACCAGCTACCTAAGCTACACCAAGTGGTAATGGTGCGGGCCGCTAGTTAATAGTACCTCGTTAGGGTCCCCGGGACCCGGCCACCGGGCACAGCTCCAGGAGCTGGTGATTATTGCTATTAGGACCCTGGGTTTTATGTCCAGGGGTGCACATAACCATTTATTTCTTTGCAGAGAGCACACAAATCGTTTTAAACAAATACTCAACCAGCATGGCCAGCATGGAAATGGATGAGCAGTTCCAAGCATGAGAGGAGCTGTGTGGCTGCGCCACACACCTAGTGGTAAGTGTGAGAGGGGAAGGGCTGAGGAGAGAGCAAAAAGATGACTAGCGGGTGTGAGCCGTAGAGAGATGCTTGGTATCCCCGTGGTCGAGCAACGCGATGGGCATTTGGGGCAGACCTGGCGGCCTGTGTTCAATTAGCGTACTCATTGGACATTCTGCGGACTATAAGAACCATTAGCACCCTGGAAGGGGGTGCTGGTCAATCAGGAGGCTTGGAACGTGGGCTGTATTTTATGGTACAAGCCCGCTTTTGGAGCAGCCTGGGTCAGCGCCCCCTTCCCCAATACGTCCCTTTTCCCGCTTCCCTACGCGAGTGCTAAGGGTGAGTCAAACTTAATTAACAAAAAAGAAATCTTACCTTCAGGTACAATGCCACGCTCCCTTTTTGGAGTCCATATCATGTTGATGATGTTACGGCCATCAACACAGAAAAAGTTATACTCACCCTTAGCACCCGCGTAGGATCTACATGGGTGCTAATCGCGATATAACCCTCAAGGGCAGCCCGACCGCCGCCGGTAATGGCCCACTGCCTGCGTTAAGGGACCCTCGCTTCGCTTAACTTTGGCAGTGGGCCATTACCGGCTGGGTTGGCCCTCCCCCTCGGGTTATATATCCCCAGTATTACCCGGAAAATAGTTCTTACAGCCTGCAGATTGTTCAGATCACTGCATTCCTCTATGTTCCAAGTGGTGTTCCGGTAGTGTTCCAGTATTCCACTATGTTCCGGTGGTGCAGGTGTAACCACAGCCAACTACCTATGAATGCCCAGGCAAGTCTATGTACTAAATCTGCCTGGACAGTCACAGGGAAGTGGCTGAAAGATTAATAACCTTTACATATTTTATACTTTTAAGAGAGAGAGACAAGTCATAATAGCTTTATAGACCCCCCCACCCCCACCCTCAGGCGTTATTTATTTATTTACATTTGTTAAGCGCGCTTGCAGCCCATAAGGCATCGAGGCGCTGTTACAGAGGATACGCAAATTTAGGATTACAGACAGGTGCCAGGAGGGCTCTTAGTTACAGATTGGCAAGCATATATGCAGTGGAAGATACAGGTTCAGGTTAAACAAAGAGTCTGGTTTTAATAGCCTTACGGAAGGCTAGGTGGGATTCAATGAGTCTTAGGTGAGGTGGCAGAGCATTCCAGTGCGTGGCTGCTAGGGTGGGGAAGCTGGAGCCACCAGCGCGCACTTTCCGAGTAATAGGCGTGACAATTGAGTTGGCATAAGGGGACCTGAGAGGTCTCGTGGCCGTGTGCCTAGTAATTCTGTTGGTCAGGTAAGGAGGGGCAAGTTCGTGAAGGCATTTGTGTGTGAGAGCAAGAGTTTTAAAGACAATTCTCTCTTTGACAGGGAGCCAGTGTGCTTGCCTTCTGATTTCGGAGATATGGTTTCTTCTTGAGGTGCCGGTGGCTGCCCTTAGCGCATTGTTCTGGGCTAGCTGCAATTTGGCCAGGTTTTTGCTGGATGTCCCCACGAGAAGGACATTACAGTAGTCAAGTCTTGACCCGATAATTGCCCTGGCAATCGTGAGGCAATTTTGACGGGCCAAGAAGGGCCTGGCTGCATTGAGGACTTTGGAGTAGTAGGCTGAGGATGCAGCGATAGCATTGACCTGTCTACCCATCGACAGGTCGGAGTCAAGGTAGACTCCGAGTGTCTTAACATGGTTTGAGACCTTGATTGGAATGTTATCAATGGTGAAGGAGGCGTACTGATCTCCGAGGTTACCCACAGTGAAGGGTGACCCAATGAGGAGGAGTTCGGTCTTTTCACTGTTGAGGCACAGCCAATTCTCCGCCATCCAGAATTGGATGGTAGTGTAGATAGAGGTGAGGGTGTTGGAATCTGCTAGGTAGTCGCCCGTGAGTGGGATCAGTACCTGCGTATCGTCAGCATAGTTGGTATATGAAATACCAAGGGAATCCAGGATGTTAAACCGGGGGCTTGTACAGAGGTTATAGAGTGTTGGGGCGATACAGGATCCCTGAGGGACACCGCAGGTGAGGAGGCTAGGGGTGGCGGCGGCAACTTCAGAAAAGACTTTCATGGCCCTTTCTTGGAGAAAGGAGGTGATCCACTGGCAGACTTTCGGGGAGAAGTTGGCTTGGGTGGCTAGGTGGTGACACAGGGTGTTGTGGTCAACCAGATCGAACGCTACGGATAGATCCTGGAGCAGTAGGAGGGCAGGTTTGCCTGCATCTCTGAGGTCATCCATTTGGTTCTTTAGATCTAGGAGGGCCGTTTCAGTGCCATGTCGGGGGCGGAACCCAGATTGCCGCAGGCCGAGGAGACGGTTGTCCTCTAAGAACTTTTGGACCTGCAGGTAGGCTGCTTTGTCCAAAATTTTGAGCAGGAATGGTACAGTTGTGATGGGCCTGTAATTCCCCGGGACGGTTGGGTCGAGTGAGGGTTTCTTGAGGAGTGGGCGTACCCACGCTTCCTTGAGTCCTGATGGGACATGGCCTGATTGGAAGGAGGAGTTGATAAAGGCTGTAAGGAAGGGGGCGAGGGTATGTGCGGAGTCTTTGATGAGGCTGGCTGGGCAGGCATCGCCTTTACAATTGGAGGGTTTGATAGAGTTGAGCAGGGTGATGACCTCTTGCTCAGTGATGTCTTTGAATTCGAACATCGGGGATGACGTGGTCTTGATGGGTGGCTTGGCGTGGATTTTCGCTATAATATGGGAGAGAGCTTTTTGGTGGCCACAAATTTTTGTTTGGAGGGTGTTGAGCTTCTCCAGCATGGCAGATTGAATGCTGTTGCACCACTTGTCATCTTTGATAACTGAGGAGGGGGGGGGGCAGATGGTTTTTCAAGTTCCCTAACGATTGTGAATAGTTCCTTAGATCCTGACTTGGCGTCGGAGATCCTGGCGTTGAAGGAGGCAGCCTTTGCCAGTGTGATGTTAGTCTTGTAGGATTTGGAAATGGCTTTGAACTTCTGTTTAGTGGCTTCAGAGGGGTTTGCTTTCCAGGAGGATAGTGAAATCCTCTTTTGCGCACGTTGGTCAAGGACTTCTTTAGAGAACCATGAGTTAGCATGTTTGGCTTTCTTAGCTTTTTTGAGAGTCAGGGGAGCAATGGCGTCCACGGCTGACGTGATTACATCCTTGAAGGTGTCAGCTAAGGTGTCAGGGTTATTAGATGAAGGTGCCTGAAGGGCTGGGTTAAGGAGGTAAGGTGCTAGGTTCTCGACTGTGAGGAGGCGTGAGCTCCTGGCGTAGGTAGCGAGGCATTTTATGAGCCCATAAACCTTGTTAAACATCCTTGTAGTGCTCGGGCCATTAACTCAGTCTTCACGGCCCCCAACACCAGGCAGAGAAGGCATAAAATTGGCCCAATCTCTCCTACAATTCAGAAAGGAACTGAAGTCCCTGATCTTCAAGGAATGTTGTGTCTGGCGCTGACCCTCTGGGCATCGAGAGAGCTTTGTACAGTAGAGGGGTAGTATTCAATATGAATCGGGCCAGAGGTAGGGATGGGGATTAGGCCGAAGGAGCGTCCTATGTAAACCCAGTGATCTGCGGCAGATGAGATGTTCTTTGCAGTGCAGACTCTTCATTTACATCCTGGAATGAAAGCGGCATACTGATTTATGCAGGTAAGTTGTTCCATATTGGTGTGTAGCCAGTTGGTTTCTCCCAATGGTTTCTCCCATTTTCAATTTCCTGAATTTCTTGTTTTTCCGCCTAGTGATGTCAGTGACTCTTGTATTATGCTGGCCCCTTGAGATATTGAGCTTTTCAGCTGGGCAGGACGGTGGCAAGTTGTGAACGCCTTATACGCTATGCAGGCTACCTTAAAAGTGAAGAAGGCCAGAGGCATAGGAGGTCATTACGACCTTGGCGGAAAGGGGTTAACGGCGCCAGTAAAGGTGCCAGAGCCGTCAACTCCTTACCGCCTCATTACGAGGTCTGCTCGCGGGACACGCTAAGGCCGCCTGGTAAAACCAGGCGTCCTTAGCGGGTCCCGCGAGCAGGCCAGGGTGCTAACAACGGGCCCGTTATTAATGGCCCCATTGTTAGCACCCTCCCCATTCCCATTGAGCCCTATGGGGGCTCGAATGGGAATCGGGATGGGTTCCTTGAATGAGGAATTACAGGGCCCTCCAAGGTCGGAATGGCCTGGTGATTCCTCATTCAAGGAACCCGGACCCGGTACCCGGTAAGGGGGTAGCCATGCCGCTAAGAGCAGCATGGTTACCTCCTACCTCGTAATGACCTCCATAGCCATTGCAGAACCTTGAGGATCGGCGTGACATGCTGACATTGGTTTGCCGCTTACATGCCAAAGGAATGCTCAACGGCTTTTAGAAAGGTCAAGGTAGAAGCTGTAATGCCTGCAAGGATGGGTTCACAGTGTCCACTAGGTTAATATGCCCTCTTTGCAAAGGATATCCTTGCAAGAATATCGCATACTCTGCAGTGAATTTCGAAAGCACCACTGTCACATTGCTTGATCCCATACCAATAAGAGAGCTCTTGCTCTGCAGCAAAGAAAGGAACCCATTTAGAGCAGGAGTCTGCCACCCTTGGCTCTTGTAATATTTTGGACTATAACTCCCATCAGCAATAGCCAGCAAAGGCAATGGTGAAGGATTATGGGAGTCCTAATGCTAAACATCTGGAGAGCTTCATTTTGCAGACCCCTGATTTAGAACCTCAATATGACCCTCTGATGGAACTAGATGCTGTACGTTTCCTCACACGTACGAACAACACACCCAGGCCAACTCTGCCGCCCCTCCTCTCGAAACCATGTGTAAAGGTTGGAAGACCCAAGAAATCTCTGTGGCACGAGCGACTGCTGAGAAGATTGTAAAAGAAGTGGTCACAGCCCATTATACTCGGGAAAGACTTCTGAGAGAACTGGAAACTTCGCTTTATCTGGACAGTTCTTGCCACATGAAAGTGTGTGCCTAAAAAGGCGCCTGGAGCATGGTTCGACGGTTTATTCATTTAACCCTGTATAGTGCACAGTGCACCCAGCTGTGTCTCCAGGCAAAGGTCTGAGGCTGGTACTCAACATTCACACGGCCAACATTTACAGTCTTCACTAAGCTATACTAACACATCTGTAAAGGTACAGGACCTGCAGTCATTGGAATGTACTGCATGGAGCAGGGGACGGGACGGCTAAGTTTGCAAATTATATTGTGGAAGGCAAAGGAAAATGCACAACGCCTCTGCTGATGTAATAGACCTGGAAACAGAACTCTTACTCCCTTCTTGCATGAAACTTCCTTTTCAGGGACTGGAAGCGGTTTGGGTCTATTTGACGTAAAACATTTGACCTAATCACATTCCATCAAATTTTTTTGACCTTCTTTTGGTGCAAAATGCGGGGGAGACCCCCTGCAAGCCCTCTGCTTCCCCTCAACCTTATCTATACCCTTACCCACCCCCATACATATATTTAATTAAATTTGACCGAAAAAGGGTAAAAAAAATTCAATCAAATGTGTTAGGTCAAATGTTTTTAGGTCAATTATGCTAATACCCTAGAAGCAGCTCACAAAATAGAGAACAGCATAAGCAAGAAAAACACTTGCAGGAAATGGATTGATAGAAAAAGATTTCCTCTTGGGAATCCACCGCCTTAAGAAGCGAAAAATCATACCATGCCTTCCGTAGACTACTCAAAACCACGCTGTTCCACTAACCCCGCATCACCTGTATTCTCACCACTGTAATTATGGAAATAACAGCAAATGTATGAAAAAACGCGTCTATGCTAATCTGTATATCTGTATATTCACCATGTATGCCTGTAACAAGTAAGACTTCTTAGCGCCACAATGCCCCCGGGAAGATGTGCGCTCTACAAATCCAAATAAAAAAAAAAAAAAAAATCCGACAGAAGTTGACAAAATAAAAGTATGAAACTCCATAATATACATATGCAAAAATGTTTGGTGCCCTTTAAACAGTAAGGGGCTCCTTTTGTAAGTCTTGAGTGCAAAAGCAAGGCGTAAAAACAATGTGTTGGCCATTTACACCTGATCTCTACACTCCAGGGCATTTTGCTGCCCTTTTGAGGTGGAGAATGAGCATCTGTGTGTGCATTCCTCCTCCGACTTCAAAAGGTTCAGGCCTAGAGGCCCAAGCTACACCTCACTGATGACACCCAATGAGGCCAAAACCTCATTGGGTCGGAGGTTGCTTGTGGTATTTTTGCAGAAGGGAAGTGGCCAAGCAGTTCTGGCTGGACCGCCCCTTTTGGGGTGGGAAAACCCCTGATTTGACTATGGTCTTTCTCCTTTCTGTAATGGCTTGGTAGGCAAAGAACAATGGTCTGGAGGGTTGCCCAGAGCAATGCCAGAGGTTAAGATTAATTCTAAACCGTTCAGCCATCACTTCCTTTGTTTTGCAGAATCCATTGTACATGTGGTCTGCAAAGCATAGTTTGCAGGCAGGATTTACATTTTTACAAAATGGAGGCCAGTCGATTTGCCTGTTTTTATTCTTTACTATTGCGCTTCCGATTTGTACATTTTGAAAATTGAATGCAGGGCACCCAGTAGTATGTACGTGCTAATGATGGTGTGTAGTGTAGCCAGGAGTGGCTAACATGTGGGGCTGAAGCTAAAGTAGTTAGGCCCACTGCAGTAGCATTAACATCTGTAAATGCCCACATAGCACTGCTATGGGCATTTACAGATTTTGGGTGGGCATTGGCCCTCAGGCCCTACCCTGTCTACGCCTCTACATGCGTGCAATTCACACCCTACACAAAAGGATACTGTGAAAGTGACATTTTTCAAGTACTGATGTGGTGACCATGTTGTAAAAACATAGAACCAGACTACAAATCCCAATCAACCCCATCCAGCAAAGTCAATGGTGAGGCATCATGGGAGTTATTGTCCAAACCATCTGGGGAGCCGCATCCTGCGGTTCTCCAGCCTTGAGATATGCAAAGACAATTATGCACTATGCAAATATGTAACTTGCACATGCATACAGCACCAATCGCAGAAGGGCAGCAAAGTGCACCCTCCATATCCCTGGTGAACGTCATCATGACAGATGAGACCCGAGAACTAGATATGAGATTCCTAAAAGCAGGGTCTTCATAGCAGAGTGTAGGTCTTCATAGCATAGTGTAGGTCTTCATAGCAGAGTGTAGGTCTTCATAACATAGTGTAGGTCTACAGAGCAGAGTGTAGGTCTACAGAGCAGAGTGTAGGTCTTCATAGCAGAGTGTAGGTCTTCATAACATAGTGTAGGTCTTCATAACATAGTGTAGGTCTTCATAGCAGAGTGTAGGTCTTCAGAGCGTAGGTCTTCATAACAGAGTGTAGGTCTACAGAGCAGAGTGTAGGTCTTCATAGCAGAGTGTAGGTCTTCATAGCAGAGTGTAGGTCTTCATAGCAGAGTGTAGGTCTTCAGAGTGTAGGTCTTCATAGCAGAGTGTAGGTCTTCAGAGTGTAGGTCTTCATAGCAGAGAGTAGGTCTACATAAGAAAGTGCATTTACTTATGGAAGATGCCCCCTTCGTTTTTGTAGGTCCAAAAAAGGAGAACTGAACCTCCAGGATCTCCTCACAGAAAATACCTTGGAATTTCACTATTGCAGGATGAGGGATTTTATTTCAAAGAAAACGCGGAAAACAGGGAGGCCACAGCATTTATGCTTTAAAGATCACTTCTAAAAAAATTTACAAAAAAGGTCAGTCTTTTATAAAAACAAAATATTGATGGTTGCAAGCATGTCATTAACACGCGGAGCATGGATTTAGGATGAATGAAGAGTGAGAAAAGAAGGAAAGTTTGCATGAGGATTTACAACCTACACGTTTGCAAAAATCTGTATGACTTCATTTTACATTGTTTGAAGTAGCACCAGAGGATTTAACAGCAATAACAGATGAGGGGGAACTGCAACATTCATTTCACATGATGTAAATGTGACAGGTGCTGCTTGCAGGCCCCGTCAAGGAAGGGAGGAAGCCCAGGCCGCAACACCCCTTGCAAGGTGCTGGTGTGATAGCAGACCCCATCCCAGGTCCTCCTTACCTTATCTGATGGCAGCTGGAGCACCGCAGAGAATCCTGGCAAGGGAGACGCGGGAGACGCATACAGCAGAGATGCTGTGGACAGAGCCCGCGCGGCAGCGGTCTCTGTAAAACCACAGGATGCCGAAAACGCAGCAACACCGGTCGCCAGGGAAGGGGGCGCTGCAGAGACTTGCAAAGCAGAAGCGGAATCCTGTAGCAGAGCGTGGCTGCTGGACCCTGCATAGGGCGATAACACCCACTAAACAGCAGGGAAACGATTTAAGAAAGAAAGCATCGAGGCATTGGGGATGACTCCACTAATCCACCAAGGGCAATTAATAATGAAGGAAAGCAAGGGCATTGGCAACCTCACTTGCCCACCAGGGTGACCTCCAATGGGCAAGGGCCTCTAGGGAGACCTGAAAAGGACCGATCCCTAGGAGTCACTAAAGGCTCCAGGTTAGGAATGCAGTTGGACTGCATGAAGAAGGTGGCAGGGCTTACTAGCCCTGATCAGCTCTCACCAAGTCCTCCCCTAGACACACCCCGATAAGAAAGGTAAGTGATTGGATAGGATAAGCATCCAATCCTGGGAGGTGGTGGGGTATTTAAGTGA
Source organism: Ambystoma mexicanum (assembly GCF_040938575.1). Lineage (NCBI taxonomy): Eukaryota > Metazoa > Chordata > Amphibia > Caudata > Ambystomatidae > Ambystoma > Ambystoma mexicanum. The sequence continues at coordinate 142,388,867 of NC_090929.1, forward strand.
GTGCGGATAGTTCAGTGTGGGTTAGTTGGGTGAGGACAGGAGGCGGAGGAGGACGTCCGAGAGACCAGAGTGTGGAGATTATTGGAGAGAGGGGCCTGTGGAGTGTTTGTGTATAGGAGGGGAGAGAGTGCAGTAGGAGTAAAGTAGGAGTATGAGGTGGTCCCGGTAGTAGTGAGGAGAGGAAGTTGGGTGTAGAGGAAGTGGTAGTGGAAGTAGCGAGTGGTAGTGAGGTAGAATCAGAGAAGCAAAGTGGAAGTGATAAGTGGTGATAGCGGTTGTCGAGGGACGGTAGTGGTGGAGTAGTAGAGAGACGCTAGTAACAGAGAGAGGTAGTGGTGAGGAGGAAGGAGAAGGTAACATCAGAGGTAGTAGGTGGTAGTGATACTAATATGAAAGGATGGAGATAGGAAGGTGGAGTGTGAGAGTCAAGGGACAGCTGATGGCGGGAGGAGAAATGTTGGGGCCCAGGGCCTCAAGGGGTCCGGTGCAACTGTGTGTACAAGGAGAGCGAATGGGTCAGTGCGGAAGATGGCATCATCCCCAGAACACCCGTAGAGTAGTAAGTGGGCTGGGTTAGGGACATCTAGAAGGCCACTAGGGAGAGAGATAGGCATCGGCTAAGGGAACGTGTATGCCTACATTTCACCGAATGAGAAATCTTTGAAAAAAATGTGTTCGAATTTGGTTAGGTAAGTGGTTACATTTTAAAACAGAGATGGGGTGGGGTAAGGGTATAGGACAAGGTAGTAGGAAGTGGGTGGGGCGGGGTCTGCCCACCCATAATAAAAACATAATTTGAATAAAAGAAATTCAAAGATTTCACCTTTAGGTGAAGTGGATTCAGTACTATTATTCCTGGTCAGAAACAGACAGACAGGTAGCACCGTTCAAAAGAGCAAACACCCATAGGGAGGATAGCTCAGGGGCAACACAAGACGACACGGAGCAACACAGGTTTGATCCCCGGCTCCTCGCTTAGAAACCTCTGGAGCAAACACAGGTTTGATCCCCGGGTCAGCGCTTAGAAACCTCTGGGCATTAAGGGCGTTATAAATAACCTATCAAATATCCTATCATTTTAGATGCCCTGGTTAGAGGCGGTTCTACCGTCAAACATCCCCCAAGAAACCGGAAGACTCTAAGGACCTTTTCAAGATACTGGCAGTCGCATGTTAATGGAAAAGCTACAATGAATTCCTTTGGAATGTCATTGTGGTCAGAGAGAAGGCTTATTGTTGGCAGACACACTGTCACATAAACTGGTATAGTAACTGAAAAAAAATCATAGTTTACAAGAAACATTTAATATTAACAGAGAAGGGGGCCCAGCAGAGATAGGATTTTTATTGATAATCAACGATTTTGATAAGAAAAGAAGCATATTTTTCATAAATGCAATTACTTTGGCCAAATCTAATCCTTATGAGAAAGTGGGGGAGTCCTCTTGCAGCCACAGTGATCATTTAGGGACGTGGACGGTGAAGGGATGAGTCTACCTTGAGGGGGATTCTCATTTACAAGGGACAAAGGCCCAAACTAGAAGGGGCAAAGAAGAACTTTCATAAAATGTACGTGTGCATGGGGGGGAACTGTACATTCACACAATAAAAAGGGTTAAAGCATGCAGCGCCAGCTTCCTTCACATTGCTCCTAAACAGTGGAATTTACCAAACACCCTCAGGGCAGAGACCTCACTCACATCCTTTCGGAAAACCCTCAAAACCTTGCTCTTCAACTTACCCACTCTACACCAATCATCGGCCCGAGTCTCGCATCCTACTGACCCTCTCTATCTGGCATTGTTGTAACATCTGTACCCATTAGTCCCCCCCTCCCGCCCTCTTTACACCGTTCATTAGCTGGTACCTCACTGTTATTAGGTTCACTGTAACCACAAACAACAGTCAGGCAGTTTTCTCTGTTGCCTCCCTGCCCCCCCCCTGTTATTTTCATGTAACTATGTAAACCTGCTTGTAACAGTGCCACGATGCCACTGGGCTGTTTTGTGTGCTATATAAATGTGGGCGAGGATGTGCCACATGAGAAGTGGACCAGTGACCAGTGACACAGATATCAAGTAGTGGGTACTCTGCTGCATCACCATTCTATTTATAGATCTCATTGATAAATAGATGTGAATGTTTGTATTCATTTTTGTTGGATCGATTTTTTCTATCACTGTATTGAAAATATGAGAATACATGTGAAACATAATAAAATATATTTTCACAGTAAAATCTCTAAACCTCCAACTGCACCACGGACGGGTGCTCTGGTTTTCGGGTAGGCAGAATCGTGGAAACCTGTGAATGGCAAAAATGTACCCATGCAGCTCCAAAATACAAGAACCGACAACACTGAACTAGTGTCCAAGGAACTGTGTTAGATTCAGTCCCATTGTTGATATACAGCACCACAACCGTGGTGCAGGCAGACCTCCTGCTCAAACTATCGATTAGGGGGCCTTCAAGAAAATCACCTGCTACTCAGTTGTCACAGGAGCACTTTACATCAGGGCAAACCGTGGGGTTACATGTAGGGTTGGGGCAAGCAGAGGTTGCTGGGATGGGTAGTAGCAGAGGGTGTTGCACAGGCGTACGAGCAAAGTTGGGTTCAGTGGAGCAAACACAAACAATGGGCCTCATTACAAGTTTGCCGGTCCGGTAACAACAGTGCCGGTAAATTACCGGCACCGTTGTTACTGGACCTGCAAACTACGAGGTCTGCGAGCGGGTGCCTTTCCGCCCGCCAGGTCTAACCTGGCAGGCGGAAGGGAACCCGCCCGCAGACCTTGATGGATGCACCGGCACCATTCATGAATGGTGCCGGTGCATCCGTCCTCCCCATTCCCATGGAGTCCAATGGGACTCGAATGGGAATGGGGAGTAATATTTTCCGGCGCGCAGCAATGAGGAATTACCGGGACCACCGGGGCTGTAACACCCCGGTAAGTCCCCATTACCAGGCGCCGGAAAAAAAATGACTCAGGAAGCAGCCGTGCCATTTTTACCGAACGGCTACCGCCGGACTCATAATGATCCCCAATGTTTTTAAGGAGTAGACTCTTACGTCCCTTTAATAAGTAAGATGGATGGAGGGGATACATTCTTATCTGCATTGGTCACTTGATCCAGAGACATGGTTCATAGAAGGATAAGACATGTTGTTCCCATCTTGCAGGTCTTCATTTCCAGTCTGGTGAGGTCTTCCCTTCTGGTGGTGCATTGATTTGAGATGGTGAGGTTCTCAGCCAGGTAGAGTGGCTTAACTGCCCATAAAAGTTAAGAGGATGCACTGGGGCCAGATGACAGCAGAAGTGTGAGCATGGCCAAAGTTTAAAACTCATGTTCAGAGAGCAAGGCAGAGTTAGGATCCTGCTGCCATCAAAGATTGCCTGCTAGATGTTCACAGTATACATCTTTTGACAAATGGCTAATGGATTTAGACCCACAATAAAGACCCACATGAACAGAGGTGGGCTGCTCTATACCGAGTTGAACTCCCCTAAGTAGAGGCTATTGTCGTGGAGAGGTAGGTCAGAAAGAGCAGTTAATTCATTCATGAGATTGTGTCCCTGCTCCAAGGGGCGAGATGGTCACCCATCAGGGGTGGGGAGGGTTTCTTCTACAACCTACAAGCTGATAGTTTATACACAGCCATTCTTGGAGAGGTTTAACGTGAAAGCGGCAACAGATCCTGCCTAAATAGCCAACTCTCTAGTCAAAATCCTCATCTCAGCCACACTCGGAAGTTTTTGCCAACTCATTTACATGGCGCTACTCAAGATGAAATGGTACAGGTGCTCAATGGTCCACGGTTTTAGGACCATGGGTATTGTTTTACACCTAGTCCTTTTCCCTGCTCAATTAGCAGAACAGAAACAAGCCAGCTTTGTAAATGCAGAATGCACTTAAACACTAGAACGCTTAACAGGAAGAGCGACTTCCACTGTCAGAGCAGTGCTCACTATGGCACATCTTGAGTCATTTCACAGAAGTGCTGGGAAGGAGGCACGCTCGTAACAGCCCCTCTCCCCCACCTCAGTGCCTTCGGATGAGGCAGAAAGTTGGGTGTGTGTAGTAGGGGTTCAGGGAGGGTACAGGGGGAGGTGGGTGTTGCTATGGGCCATTATATGGGGAGGGGATGTACGTTTATTTTGGTATAGATAGGGAACCAAGCGCCATCTTGGATGGTAGCAGCCATATTGGAATCAAGGCCCAGTTCTGTGATAAAGGGCTTCAGGCTGGAGTCACACACATAGAAATAAAACGCATGCATGCGGGAATAGGTTGTAGCTTGGGCACCGGTGAGAAAGGCCAGAGCTGCAGAGATTCATAGACCCTCCATTGTCTCATGTGGCTAATAGTTCATATCCCAGAAGGAATGCACCCTGCAAGGCCACAAGGGGGTTGAGATCCCGCTGTAAAAAGCGATACCACGAGAAGGAGGGCATGCGCATCCGTCCATCCCCGTTTCAAATTTAAATAATAGTATTTAAATGCCCCATCCCAAAACCCCTGGCATTCCAAGGTACCTGCCAGTCCCAGACCACTGACCATAAAACTGTTAGACCCACGATCGATCAGAAGAGATCAGAAAGCAGGGACCAGTTGCCTTCACCATGTGTCACGTGATTTGTGCTGCCAGGTACCGGGAGGGATGAAACAGCATGGCCAAAAGAAGGGTGGGAATCATTGGGAGGGCGCCGACGTGTCTGGAATCGGCTGTAGTCGGTTAGAAGTAATGGCCTCCAGGTCTCTTCTTAGTCCATGTCTGCACTACCTGGTGCACATTAGGTTAGAGAATGCATTGTTTTTCTTTGCCTAATGAGCAATGAAGTCTAACTTTGTGCCTGCTGATGTGCAAAGAGGAGCCCACGTGGATGAAGATGGACAGACGGGGCTGGGGCCAATGGCCTGGCATCCCATATGGAGCATGTAGCCTATGTACAGAGTCAGACCAACCAGCCATTTGGGACTGTACTGTACATAATTGTGTCACCAATGAAGTTGTGGGCCTTTAAAAAGTGTTGCTTATGCCAATTTTGGCACAACGTTCGTTGTCAGCAGAGCTCTTTGCTGGCGCATTTCTATTTTTGTGGAATTAAAACGTTGTTCTCCTTGCAAGAGTTGTGCTGGGCATTTTTTCCCTAGTGGGTTGTATTTTGTCTGGTGTGAGCGTTGAGGGGCTTCTCTACAGCAGACATCAAAACGTTTCTGAAAGGGATTAACTAAAACAGTGTCTTTGTGCAACTACTTCTGAAATAGAAGCCCGGTAACAAAGGATGCATCAAAGTTTTGGGAAAAGAACCTAAACAGGTGGTAGACTCTCCAACAAACTCAAACAAATCCACATACTGGAAAGATGGCAGGTTGCCAAGTGAGGATCCGTCAGTAATGGACACAGGGGAGAAAAAGTGCCTTCTGAGATGGTCAGCCAGCAATACCAGAACCACATCAAGGAACAAGCCGAGTGTGGCCTTATAACAGTGGAGGAAGCGGGGCCATGATTTCAGAGATTGTACGAATGCATAGTATGCATAGCAACTCTACACATGCAAAGCCTCTGGTGCAAATAATTCCTATCCTTCCACTGGAGGCCAATATCGAAGAGTTGGTGTCTATGACTACTCCACATTGTAAACACTACTACAATACACATCTACACACTCACAAGTGCACAGATAAATTGCTTACGAGGACAGACACACGGATCTAGAGAATTTGCCCCCAAACCAGAGGCCAATATTATGAGTTTAGAATATCGATTCTCAAAATAAAATAAACCTTGCAATGGAAATCTCATGACTTCAAACAAAGTTCATTTTTGCTACTGTAATGTTTGCAATGAATCTCATAACGCATCCAGACGTGGCATCTTAGATCCCCCGCGGCTTACGTAGAGACCTGGTTAATGCTCAAGGTGGGATGGATAGAGTCCGTCAAATCTCTTCCCCAAGTAATAAAGGTCAGGAAACTATAGGGTCGAAACTATAGGGTCAGGCCTTAAACAGAAAATCAATATTCGTTCTTTTCTTGGAGCTCAGTACGGTGCCATCCATTACAAGCAACTGATTAGCCTGGACCTTGTAGGGCATAAATACACTTATTATCACAACACTTATCTATCTATACTAAAAAGTACTTACCTGTCTATACTAAACAGCTGTCTGAAAGTTGGGTGAAAACTTGGATCTTTAAGAGCAAGGATAAAGCAACCTATTTCAGCTAGTACAGCATGACCATACCAAGAAGAAGCCTAAAAGAGTTACTCATATCCATCTACTCATGACTGTATATCCACAAAATGGTTACAGAAAACAAGAAAATTACCTACCGGTGTTCTGCTGAGCGGCTTAGGTCACCGGTCTTCAGTGTGCCATTCCCATTGTGCAGCACCGGCTCGGTGACCTCAGAGCCCTCTACCTTCCGAATGAACCCATTCCGCCCGTCGGTAGGCGGCCAAGTGTGGCAGTCGTCCTTTGCTTTGCTGTGGTCATTGCCTAGGTCTAGGTTCATTAGATTAAGGTACGACTCCCCCACACTGGAACCCCTCATTGAACCCGCATTGAGGGAGCCACTCGGGAGGCTGGCTGGAGTGGAGGTCGCCGGGAGTTTCAAGTCCAAGCTGTACAGGTTCTTCAGGTTCAGCGATATGGACTGGGCGATGGTGACATTCTGGCAATACTTTTTGTCATCTGGAAAAGGTCCAAGAAGAAAATAAAAATAAAGAGATGTTGTTAAATGGAATAAACTGACATGCAGCACTAAATGCTGTCACATAGACCTCAATCGCTCGGCAAGAAACCCTAAGCCATAGAATTTATGCCACATCAGAGGGATGCACCTTAAATTGAACATAGATTATCGCTCTAAATCAACTTGAACATTTTCAATAATCCACTAATTTTGCACGAAAATATAACCTCATTTTTAATAAATGAACTTCTTTTGTCTACAACCACAAACTTTGCATTTTTAGCAAATAAACACATTTCCTACACGAGCATCATGTTTTTATTTTCTGAAAATACCAGTTGTGTGCCAAAATATCAAATATACATCCATGTTCAGCCCTGGACCACTAACAGATGTCACGAGCAACGTATGTCACTCCATGAAAGTACTTACAGGGCACATTGAGAACCTCATCATTCTTTTCTAAAAATATTAGGACGTGTTTGCTGTGTTTTCATTCAAGTTCTGCTGCTCAGTAAACTGCCCTGTTGCAGACCGATACATTCTCACTCCTGTGTGACAAAGTCAGCTGGATAAGGCAGACTGGGGAGCTATGGGTGCCAGATGGGGCCACCTCCTCGACGATGCCACCCTCAGGGGTGGGCACTGGAATGATCCACCAGACCATCCCTTGTCTACCAGTGGGTGCCCGATGCATGCTGCAGTAGCCAAGATCAGGCAAGCGAAAGGGAAAACCCTATGAAATCTACCCCTGGGAAAGAAGCGGGCAAGTTTACATCCAGTTCTGGACCCATGTGGGATTCCATGCTCTGATCAGGACTCTGCAACTGGAGTACATCAGATGAACAAAGCCCGGCATGGAATCTGAACTGGAGTCGAAGGGATATCTTAGAGCACTCAGGAAACTCACGCTGAGCAGAAACCCCAAGATCATCACACTGGGATGATGCAAAGAGACTAATAAATTCAATGAGAAATAGTAACATCAGAGTCTCTGCACCACCGTGAAGCTTTTGCCTGAATCAAATATGGCGGAGAGGCAGTTGGAGAGGTTGGACCTTAGAACCTGGGCCGAGGCCGAGTCCCATTACTGAATCATGCACAACATGCAACAATTAGTAAACAAGGCACACGTAGATGGTGAGGACACCTTAGGGCACAGCCAATACAAACACTGAAACTGATGAGGACATTGATCCACCAGCCAGAGGCACAATTCAGTTCCCATCATCTATATAAAATACGACACAAACCTCCAGAAGCAGAGGGTTTTAGGGTGATGTTCAAGAAATAGACTTGCATTGCAGAGGGGGAAAGACTAGAAAGATCAGACGGTCTAAACCTATCCTGGCCAACCCAAGACAGCCAAATATATAAAGACACAAAAGAGGAGGTGGATGATCCAACTAAACCAGACCAAGGAACAGACCAGGTTGATGGCAGAGGCTAGACCACAGAACCTGCTGGGAACCTGTGCCCAGAGGCCGATAGGAGCTAGACCTTTCCATAGGAAGGTGCAGAAAAGTCAGCTGGGTGCAGTAACCCAGTTACGGGTGGTACCTGCAAGGCCACCAGTCCAACTAAAGAAACTTGCAATCTGAGTACCCGGGAATGGGGCAGAGAAACACGTCCCCAAATGTTCCAGGTAATGGGTTACATTCCTACCCAAGATCAAAGAGAAACCCAGAGGACAAGAGGTGTACAATACAGGGCATTCCCCGGTAAAAGTTGCAAAGGCACCATATCATGCAGGATATGACGCAGCATCCAGGCTATGCAACAAAGACAAACCAAAGACATACGGCCACATTAGGACTCCGGCGGAATACCATGGTGCTATTAGCACCATGGTCGATGCCGAAGTCCGCCATGGCGGAATGGGGAATTACCACCCCATTCCAAGGTTGGCGGGGCGGTAATTCCCCATACCACCATGGCCCTTCCCCATTCCCATTTTTGCCCTATAGGGCATAATGGGAATGGGGAAGGCGGTAAGTACGGTACCGCAAATTGCGGTACCGTACTTACCTCGAGAGTCCCTTTGCGGGCCCCTACTTTAAGAGCTGGTCTAGACCAGCTGTTAAGGTCGACTACCCGCAAAGGGACCTCGTAATCAGGCGTTAAGGGTTTAACGGCACCGACACGTTTTACGGCGCCGTTAACCCCTTAACGCCTGGGTCCTAATGAGGCCTATAGAGAAGAACAACGCAGAACCACTTAAAAAGTCTTGAAGCTATGGGTAAGCGGAAGGACACTTTCTCTGGAGGAGACCACCAAACTATTTCAGGAACTTAACTCAAGTAACAGATTTTAGACTCGGAACACTAGGTCCTTCTTTCCTAAACCCTCACTTGACAGTCGAGTTTCCCATCATGATGCTTCTTCTACAGAACATTCCCTTTTTGTGCTTTAGCTTATCCCTTAGGTTCCATGAGGCCCGGGGAACCCTAAGCCAGGCATATTGATCTAAGGTTCGATTCACGCCAAAGCCCAAAGAGATTTGTTTGTGATACCTATGAGCGGGTCAAGGAGACCCATATGTTTTGTCAGTTCCCCCATTCCCTACCACATGCAGCCTGTGCTCTGTTTTAAAACGAACTAGATTGTAACTTAATGTGTGTGTGTGTAGAAGTGTTTTTTGCCTTCCTCCACCACTACTGATCCAATACTGCCCTCTCGGAGTATCCCAGCACCTGATTAGGTTATCCTAGGCCAGTAGCTCTTTGTTAAGTAAGGCGTTCACCAGTGTACCACACTGTAGTAGCCGCTTGACAGTAGCGTTGTCTGACGCAGGTGGCATAGGTTGCGTGGAGGCGTGGTTTGAGGCAAGGTCTGCCCATGTGGTAGTTTGCAGTGGTCAGGGAAGTGTCAAACTTGGGATGAGTCTGAAGAAAAGACGTTTCAGGATCACTCCGGTGGCAAGGATTGTGGTTGAGTCGGGGCAGGCCTGGCTGAATTATCTATTTGCAATCAAAGCAAGTTTGGGGTGGTAAAACGACAGGCTTCCAGTGCTTTCCATACACCAAATGGGATCCGAGATGAGGAACATGTGTGCAGAGTGCCGATTCCAGGAGAAGAAATCAGCGACAAACAAATCCTCCTTTTACTTGTGCTTCGATGAATCGCTGTGGAATGCAGAGGAAAACTGGGCAGGCAGAAGCAGAGTTTCTCTAAATGAATTGAGATATGAAACAAACATTGTGAAACACAACACACCTGGATTTCTAAATGTAACATTTTTATGTAAGCCCGCACAGGACAAAGGGCATACCTTCAACACTTGCAACGCTAGACCTTATGTCTTTGTTGCTGCTTGTTATTGACGTTGCCCTTGAAAGCAGCTCATAATTCTTACACTTCATAAGGTCCTCCAGACTACTAAACTGTTTTCTCTCCAGTCTCATTGCATTTGGATTTCTCTGGCCAGCCCTATCGTGCACACTCAGCCAGGTCTCATTTGCATACCCTTGAATCCCTGTTTGGACGAGATCTCGCTGCTTTCTTCCTGTAAATCATGTTACATTTTACATAGGATGGACTAGGAAGGGCTAGGAGTTGGGAGAGTTGAGTGGATGGACAATGTTGTGGGAGTGAAAGTTGACACCCCAAGTTTGAGCATTTTTAGAAATCGCATTAATCCCATATTCTGGAAAAGCTTGTTCCATGGATTACAATGACCAGAAATAACACAAACTGCTTTAATAAGTGTGATGCACACTTCACCCATATGCGCCCAGTATCTTTATAAAACTCCATAGAAACAACTGCACAGGGGGTTCAGGGTTTTCTGGAGGGCCAAAATACCTAACAAACATTCTACGGCGGCCAAACTGTTCAAAGAGCAACCCAAGGGCACATTTGTTCTGAACACTTTTAAAAAAAACGGAATTTTCAGGAGTAGTTATTGACTTTTCTCTGAGAAAATTGTATATACAAACTTTAAAGTTAAAACTAGAGTTAAGTATCACAGAAACAATGAACACATTACAGAAGACAATTAGAGGGGTGGGTCAATAGAAATAAATGCTATTGACAAGACCCCCCCCACACCCAAGGCTATAATTTACCACTGGCGACTATCATTCGGCAAGCTCAAAAACTTGTTTTTGGAAGTTTGTGGGAATCAGGATGGTTGCAAATATGTCTGCTGGGAGCAAGCAGGGGCGCGGCATGTAAGGGTTATTTCAAAGGTCCCTGGGGTGTGGTAAGGGTCCTTCATGGCACGCCACCTCCATGGCTCAAAGACAAATGAACTTTCCAGAAATATCTAGAACTGAACTGATAATAGTGCATAATGCCCTCTTGGAATATGTAGGTGTAAGGCACTTACATTTCGCTAGTCATTTAATTTACTATTCCAACTTGAGTTTTATGAACGTTAAGATTTAGCCCCAACATGCCCCTGTAATGCCAGGTACCAGAGAACGCACACTGGGGTATTGTATGAGAGTGACCAGGGCCATGTTAAGAGATAGCAACCTGCCTCCACCCAGGATACAAGTCTCAGGGCCTCATTACACGGTAGGCGGTAAGGGTTTCCCGGTACCTTTTTACCGGTACCGGTAAACCCTTACCGCCTTACTACGAGGTCCCTTTGCGGGTTGGGGAATTTAACGCCTGCTTTTTGCAGGCGTTAAAAACCAACCCGCAAAGGGACCAGGGCGCTAATTACGGTACCGCAATTTGCGGTACCGTAATTAGCGCCTTCCCCATTCCCGTAGAGCCCTATGGGGCAAAAATGGGAATGGGAAAGGGCAATGGCGGAAGGGGGAATTACCGCCCCACCAACCTTGGAATAGGGCGGTAATTCCCCCTTCCACCAAGGCAGTGCCAGTATTTTACAGGCATGGACCAAGGTGCCATCCACCTGCTCGTAGTTAATTACTCTACAAAGTCCCAGGGGGTGGTACAATTTGGTCTTCTTTTGCAAGATTGGTTGTTGGGGGAAGTGGAGGATAAACGCCACACAGGACAAAATGCTGCTGCACAGGGTTGTGTGTAATGGTTCATAATGGAACATAAGAGCACAGTTGCACCATGATCACAATACATTGGGCCTCATTACACGGACGGCGGTAAGGGTTAACGGTCACCGTTAATGGCAACGGTGACCGTTAACCCTTACCGCCGTACTACGAGGTCCCTTTGCGGGTTGGAGGAATTAACGCCTGCTTCTTGCAGGCGTTAAGTACCAACCCGCTAAGGGACCTCGGAGCTAATTACGGCACCGCAAAATTGCGGTGCCGTAATTAGCGCCTTCCCCATTCCCATAGAGCCCTATGGGGCAGAAATGGGAATGGGGAAGGGCAATGGCGGAAGGGGGATTTACCGCCCCTCCAACCTTGGAATGGGGCGGTAAATCCCCTTTCCGCCAAGGCGGTGCCGGTAATTTACCGGCATGGTCCAGGGTGCTAATAGCACCCTGGATTACCGCCTTCCGTGTAATGAGGCCCATTGTGTATCAATAATACATTCACTTTGCAGTACAGATTGCTTCCATTCTTCCTCTTGGTTGCAACACAAATTCTGGATATACAGTTTGTCCAAGATCACAGGTGTGAACAGTAATGAATCCACTGTAATGAATCCTATCACCTAACCCTAAAATCAGTGCAAATTATTCCGTGGATTGAGTGGGCCGGGAGGATAACTTGGGCAACGCGTTCCTCTTCGAAGCAAGACAACGCATAGCAACCCAGGTTCGAATCCCTGTCCCGTGCTTAGAGACTGGTCTCCGGTATAAAGCATATTATAAAAGATGAATTGTTTTTTCCCCCGGCACAATAAGTCTGAATGTATTGTTCATTAAAGATCAACACTGAACTGTTTAGTCCCTTCACCTCCATGTGTCATTCCTTTTCTTTCCTCCTTGTCGGAAACAAGAAGTCATGGCATACTGCTTGATCAGGTGGAAGAACGCAGATGGCAAAAAGAGGTGCTTTATTCATTGGCTTGCAAGTCAAGGAAGCGAGCATAGCACCCTCAGCAAGTCCATTGTCCAAACATGTTTAGACTGGCTGAATCAGTCAGATGAGAGCCCATGTCATTGCTCCAGAAACCACGACAGAGCAGGACAACCTTTTAATCATGTTTGCGTAAATGTCAAGCATTCCCTTCAGCCAAAATATTTTTAAGGGAGGTCTAATAAATGACTGCTAAAAAGAAAATAAAAGTAGGAACATACAGGACAGGATATAGGAAAGGGCCTTGCAGAGCTGAAGTTCATATGGGGTGGAGGGGATTCCCAATCCCATCTGCAAAGGAATCCCTTTTGCCTTCATCATTTCCCTGTTCTGTATGTTTATGCGTACACTTATTACATTTTTTAAGAATGATTACCTGCTTCCACAATCATTATCACAAGAATGCATTGTAATGAATTCTTCCATCTCCCAGTGCCCTTTGCTTTTCTTTCCCTCTATAATGAAGGCATGGTATCGAGCAATCGACACAGACACAATGGATACACGTTTCAAAAACCTTAATTTAGTATTTTGGTAAGGTTGGTAGAATTCCTAACTGGCCCTAACTCTAGAATGGGAGTAGTCTCGACCAGTAAAGAAGTAATAAACAAGTCCAAGTCAGTCTAGTCAAAATTAAAAGGCCTATACTAAGAAAACCTAACCTTGCCATCCTTCTTACAATGACAGATGTGTTAAGGGAATACAAAAGGAAAATAATGTCTCAAATGAAATGTCAGAACGGCTTAAGTAACACCTCCCTTCCCCACGTTCAGCCCCACAGTGTCTAAGAGAGTTTCTTGAAAAGGATAGGTGGATGGCACAGTTCTCAGTCTTGCACACTTTGGCTTACTGGTACAATTCGATAGTTCAATCTTGGGCTTCAAACGTCTGATAGTTCAATTTCTTTCTTAGGCTTCATCTGCCTCGTCTTCAATACTCTATTCACATTCACTTTCTCAATTTCCACACAGTTCTGCAGAGGCTTCCCTCTGCCAGACTCGAGCCTGTCCATTCATCTTTCACTTTATCACACAGTTCTGTACAGGCTTCCCTCTGCTGGGCTCGAGCCTGTCTTTTCTTCATGGGGGTTCCCTTCCACACGTTTTATCTTACGTATCTTTTCACTGTCGAAGACTTTCCAAACAGCAAGGATTTTACATAGACCTCAACATGACCGCTTAGACCTTTCTTTCAACAATTTGGAAATTCACAATCTTCCTCATCTTGTAACACCAATGCCTCTTGGTACTTGCAGTACTTATTCTCTTTAGTTAGCCCTCTTGATCATTTTCAAAGCTCATGTACTTTGACCTCTTGGCATAGTCAAAGGTCACATACTTCGTTTTCCTTATATTCAACTTTCTTTCCTTATCGCGGTTACTTTCTTTCCTTTGATTCCCGCTGTAATAACTTTCAATTCTCATAACATTTCATAGAGACTTTTGATTGTGCAATTTCGCCTCGCAGGATCACTCTGTTACTTTGTATCCTTTCCTTTTACAATTCAGCAATTGTCCTTTCCATTTTTGCTTTATCGGCACATGCGCAACCTTCATCTTTCAAATTACAGTTATGCTTACAGATTCACGAAAGTGTGGACTTCTCGCTTGGATCTCTCTCGATCCGGGCAACTGCCGATCAGCCCGTTGGCCTTTCAACTTCCACAGCCTGGTTCGCATCAGCTCAGAAAGAGCTGTTTCTTCTTGTGCCCAGCCTAGCTCAAGAGTGTGCCTGTGCGTGCCACCTTTTATTCTCACAGGGAGTGTTAACAAGTGGCAGGTGTGCATTGTCAAGACTACATGGCCGACTCTGCCTGGCCTCATTACAGGGATAGAGCCAATGCAAGTCACTGAGGGAAATCTTTCTCACCTCATTCCTCATCTTACTCGTCTCAGTACTGTTGTCAATGCAAAGTGGGGAGGAATTATGGGAGCTGTAGTTTCCCATAAAATAAGCAGGGAAAAGGGTTAGATGGGTTGTGGAAATAGAGGGATACCATATCTCACCATTGGGTGCTTCTCCCACACTCCCTGGGGTTCCCCTATCTAGGTGATCCTCCTTTGTATGTCCAGCCCAGGTCAGGATCCAAAGCGATAGCCTTTCCCTGGCCACCTGAGTATTGGATCCCCGGGGACCAGGTTGTCAAACTCCCTCTGGTTTGTCACACTTCCCATGAAACACAGCAGATTGCAAACCACTCCTTGCCAAAGGTCACAAGAATGCACTGTTATGAATGTGTCTATTTTCTAGTACTTCTCTTTTTCATTCCCTCCACATGGAACACAAGATCTCAGAGTCAGTGGTGTCTGCCAGAGTTCACAAGGCTGCAGTGCAAAGAATCTCTCCATCTTCAAGTGGCGACTGTTTCTGTCTCCCTTATGATTTACACAAGAACACCAGAAGCTACTTGCTGCAGTTAAGAAACTCTCCCTCTGCACTCTCCAATAGCATCTTAGTAATGCCTGTCATGATTAAGAAGCAATACTAAATGCCCATTTGTTTGTGTGGAAACCACTGAGTAATGTTCTGTCCAATTCATTTAATACTACAATTGATTGTTTATATTTTTGGGAGGTTTTTAAGAATACTGAGTGCAATATATGTCAGTTAACTTAACCAAAACTCCAAAGTGAAAAGTAATTTCTAAATTGTTGAATGGTTTTGTATGGAGGGAAGTCTTTGGTGTCTCTTAATGCCATATTTGTGTATTGTTGTTACTTTTCTTTTTAATGGTACTCTTGAGGTACTACCTACTTTAAAGGAAATGTTTTGTATGTTTTGGTTTGCTGATTTCTCCTGTATGAAAAGAATCATGCTGAGAAGGAAAATGTGTCACCCTGGTTTGATTCAGGTATTGCTTTGCTTCTCTATACAATTTAGAGATGAAAATACCAGAGGCAGGCCACTCTCCAGTGATATGGCGGACTGCACATTGTGCACTTGAGCACTATATTGTTGCATTTTGTAAAAATACATTTTTTCTGTATTGTGTTATATTGGCCTAAGAACACACACATTGAATCGTGCCATCGTGCTGCCCGAACTCCATATTGGTAATTTTGCTCACTTTCCCGGGTTTTCATTCCTAACGCGCTACAAATGCACAAACCAAGACAACGCCAAACTAACATCCATATACACCATCATTGCATCATGGATGATAACTAACTGGATGTGCTTGAACGGCACTAAAACAGAACTAATGATCTTCGGCTCACCATGCGCCAGGAAAAAACTTAGTTCAGCCTATGCATATTTTAACATCAAAGATGCATCCATCATGGTAGCAGATAAAGTTAAAACCCTAGGTATCTACCTGCAAGCATCGTTAGGAGCTGAAGCCCAAGTAGCCTACCTCAAAAAGAATTGCCAGTACCATCAGAAACTCCTGAGAAAAATTAGACCCCTACTAAATAAACAAAGCAGCACCATAATTGCTAGGGCTACTATTCTCTCACGGTAAGACTACGGAAATGCACTGTTGCTGGGTGCTAGCAACAAATGCCTAAAACCGTGCCAGGTGATCATGAACAACGCTGTAAGGACTATCTCTGGCAAAACATGGAGGGAGCACATCACAGGCGAGAGAAAAGATTTACACTGGCTAGCCATAAATGAACGCACCACATTGACGTCCCTAACAGTGGTCCATCGCTGTCTTTACAGACTTGCTCCAACATACCTAAACAAATACTTTGAGTGGTAAGAACCAAATCGCAATCTAAGATCAACAAATAAAGGCTTACTTCAAGCCATGTAAACCAATAAAGCAAATGGCCTAGGCTGAGCCTTCTCGGCTAAAGAAATAACCAAATGGAATACACTACCTGAGACTCTCAGAACCGAACCAAACCTTAACTCCTTTAAAAAGAAATTGAAGACCTTGCTCTTCAAATCAATCCATCATGCAAATATTAGATCATTAAAACACAGGTAAATACCTTGTCCCATCACTTTTGTCTATGTCTACATGGAATGCGCTCTGATGCCTGCGGGCTGCAGCGCTATATAAACAAATAAATAAGTAAAATAAATAAAAATGTAAAAAAAAGACTCACAAAGTCACCACCCCGAATGCTCTTCAAGCATGCCCCTAAACAGGAATTCTAAATCTGCTGAGTACATTGTTTGTCTTGAACTTAGAGCCTTGAAGAACTTGCACGAATGTAGCGAATATGTAAATTAGGTGCCTTCCTGTCTTCCTGACTCTCTCCACTTTCCGCAGCTAATTATGAATGTGCGTCTTGTTGATAAAAAGAAGCACAATTTATGCCATGTGTAATTCTGAAAGACCGGGCTACTGAGTCGAAATGCAGACTGACCTTTTTAGTCTAGAAACAACATAGATAATGAAGCATAAGGAATGTTACCATGTGTTAGGAACCAGATATACTCCTACACCCCACTCTGCACTGTTCCCAGACAGTAAATTGTCTGAGAGATGACGCAGAGCGCTGCAACATGTGTTGCCATAGCAAAATACCCACATTCATAGGTCCATCACATGACAGACTAGAACAAATTCACCAGGTTGTTAGATTTTGTATAAAGCACACTCACTCCCCCATGCCTTTGCTCACTTTCTCCATGCCTGTACTCATGCATTGATGACTTTGGGTCCGCTTAAGCGATAATAAACTGTTGTTATATATTTGTTTGTGACTGGTGTATCTTATTACAGTAGCCTCATATTTGGGACTAACAGATGGCGCCCGGAACATGGGCTCTCCCGATAATGACCCATCGTGATTTGCGAGGATGGAGCTTACAAACCTAAATCAGTGAGCATTGGGGGCCCCTCCACCTAGAGACGTGCTTCCTCGCAGACTGCTACTTGCGATCTCCGTTCGCTGGGCTTCGCAAAATACAGGTTCAAAGATGCAGTGATGCACTTCACATTACAGAGTATCTGGTGTTCTGGATTTATAGCCCTGTGTTTGTATTCTTTATCCATGCTGTATGTAGCACATAAGTGGAACATGTGTAAGTTATCAAGAAGCATGGAAACACAAGAAGCCCTTAATAGGAACATTTGACTATTATCTCCTGTGAAGGTATCATGAAGAAGCCGGTCAGATAGCGCAGTGAGTAGAGTGCTCGCTTTGACATCTGTGCAGAGCCTGCTGATGCAGGTTCGAATCCCGGCAGGGCCAAACCCAGCCTTTCATCCTGCCAAGTTCGATAAATGAGCACCACACTACGTGGGTAATAATAAGCAGCGCTCAGATACCTGAGGGTTTGTAGCGCTATATAAATGCTAAATTATAATAATTATTATTATTATAATTATTAAGGACACACACAACAGATTCAAATGTGAAAATAAACACTTTTATTAACTTAAATGTCAAGGTGGAAAAAGGCCTAACTTGCCCTATACTAAGGTGGGATTTCCCTACCTAAAGAAAACCAAGGAATGTCTGAGTCAAGGAGTTCAACTGAAGAATCTGTCTGTGTCCCGAACATATGCTTGCCCTCACAACTAATTCTATACAATGTGTAGGGATATCGCCAACCAAAAGAAAACAGTGTTTAACACACATTTCGGCCCATCTTCCAGCTCACAGCTTCTTTTCAACCCCTTTCCCCAAGTGTGAAATCGGTTCATATCAAATTCCCAGAATTATCCTCTGTAGACTAAAAGGGAAATAGTTTGAATCAGGACCCAGGGTTCCCTTCCCCAAGTTTAAGGCAGTTCACAACAGAAGCACTGGGGTTCCCTTCCCCAAGTTCAAAATAGTTCACAACAGAAGCACTGGGGTTCCCTTCCCCAAGTTCAAAATAGTTCACAACGGAAGCACTGCTTTTCTTTAGTACTACAATTATACTTTGACTTGGTTTTATCCCATTCAATGTTAAATGGATATCTACTCCTCTCTTGTTTAGTTTTAATTTCAGTTTTAGTGGGTTTAAAGATTCACAATTTCTAGTTTTTACCTTCCGTTGGTTGATTTGCATTCAATCGTATATAGAAAAAACCATCTGCTTTATTTTGATTCAGTTTCATGTATAAATAGGCTTATGTATTTTAAAAGTTGAGCGATTAAGATTTCTTCTTGTTTACACCATTGACATGTCTATTTCGCATATTGGAACCTTTCAGAACCGCTCCTTCTCTTTTCTCAGGGTGCACAGTCCCTTTAACCCTTTACATGATTGTTAATTCAATGAACAGTTCAGACAGAGACTTTCGAGAATGTGTTCTGCCCCTTTCAGACCCACGCAACCGCTCCGCTACAATGTATGCGCTCACAATCATTGTTTCCTTCACAGCGCTCGTGTCAGTTTCACACCGGGTTTCCTAGTCTCTAAAACTCACTGGCTTCCTCTGCAGGCTCAAATGCATATTGCGCTGGACTCGCTTCAACTTAATTGCCTCCAGGGTTCCCTCCTCTGCTCCTGAGATACTCCAGCGCTTTCACAGTGCCACGGGAGAATGAGCACACTGCCTCTTTGTTGGAAGGCCGGCCCTTCAGCATGCCGCCTTCTCTTGCCTTGCAGTTGCATCAGAGAAGTTGTGTTCTCAAGCCATCCCAGTTCGGGCTGCCAGCTTCTGCAGTCCCTGGCATTCCGATAATTGTCACACAATAGCTCTGCATCCAATGGCTTTCAGCAGTGTCTCGCCTTTCTCTCCCTCTGTGCTCTTTTGGCTTCCCACCTTTTATACACCTGTGGTTTGTGAACAAGCTGCAAGTGTGAATCCTCTCTTTCAATTGCCTGACTATGGGTAGGCTTATTAGTGACACAGGCCTGGTCTTTATAATGGTATTCCTCTGAGGCTCTCTTCCTTGTCTCAGTACCAGAGTGGTGTAGTTGCATGTTGGTGTGTATGACTCCTGGTTGCCACTTCCTCGTCCCAGTACTAGAATGGTATGACAGACAAAATAAGTGAAGCTAGTTTACACCAACCCATAAAGGTTGGAGAAGGATTAGGTGGGTTGTCATTAGGAAAATGGGGATACCATGTCTCGCCCAAGGGCCCCCCACTCCCAGTCCCTAAGGACCCTCCACTCAGGTGATCCTCCTTCTCTCGTCCACTCCGAGGGTCAGGATCCAAACGTGATGGCCTATCCCTGGCCACCTGCACAGAGGATCCAACGGGAGTAGGAGTGAGAATACCCTCAGTCGGTAGAGGGCTTGTAGTTGCAATGTTTTTGTGGCAAATATATATGTGTTGTTTCTTCAGTGTTGGTTGGGGGCTATGCAGAGTATTAGAGGGTTTTTAGTAGGGTTAGTTGGGGGTCAACTGGATCAATTTCTGCACCTTGGTTTAATCTTTAAATTCTATTGAGTTTGGGTCACGTTTTTGTTTTTGTTGGGTGATCCGTTTGCGCAATTTCTTATTGTGTTGTGTTGGTGGATTTCTTTTGCCGGTGTTGCCTCTTTAGCTTGGTGAGTTGAAAAGCCATGTTTTTAATAGTTTCCTGAATGTTAAGTGATCTTCTGTTATTCATATTTCCTTTGTTAGCGATTCCAAAGTCTTGCTGCTATGCAGCAGACTGCTGATCCCTTAATTTGCGTTTTCAGTATTTCTTAGGTTCGAGGTGAATGTCATTGCTGGACCTTAGTGTTCGTGTTGATTTGTAGATGGAGATTCTTCCCTGTATCAAATCCACTCCTTGGCCGTAGATTGCTTTGTGGGTTATCATGCAGAGGGTTTTGAAGAAGATGCATTGTTTGACTAATACCTAGTGTAGTGTTCTCAGTGCTGGTGTGATGTGTTCTCTCTTAGTGAGTCTGAGGAGTAGTCTTGCTGATACATTCTATATTTGTTGTAGTTTTCTAGTTATACTTCACAGATCACTGAATGGATCTGAGGCCACTCAAGATTCAAGTGCATGAGGTCTGTCAGAGAGCTAAAGCTCTTTCTAGAGAGATCTTGAAAGGAAAACTAGTACAGGTCTGACATGTTGATGAGAATGCTGTGCATTAATGACAGACCAATAGAAGATCCCACATATGCATCACGGAAACATTGGCTAGGTTGATGTGGGCCTGGGCTTTTCAAGAACAAAATATGTTGCTTCCGATCTGAGCTGTGGATGATTAGAATTGATACAATGGTGATAATATAGCAGCTCCAAAAGGACTTTGTGGCATCAAAGTCTTAAAAAGAGAAGAAAAAAGAGGAAACTCTGGCTACTGCTCTCCTATATCATGATTGCTACCAGCATTATTGACATCATGTAAAGCCTGTTACAAGTCATAATGTATAGATGGTCTAAACAAAGCAAGAGGGTTCCCACATTTCCAATAAACTGACATGTGAGCAAACTGAATAACTAGTCTAAAAGGCTCGTTTTGCATCCAGGGAAAGCAGGAAGACAAACTCACAGCAAAGGATAGAAAATGTGCACTAAAGAGACCTCACATAATACCTTTCCAGGCTGTGGAAATGACACAACGACTAAGAAATGTGCGTAGAGCAAGCCATGCTAACCACAGAAATTCCTGGTGGCCCCGCCATTTGCATATAATGTCACATCAACAAAACTGATACTCGAGATTCAGTCTTTGCTATTAACTGCACCAACATGAATCATTGGGTACAAAAAAGGCGCAAGATCCCCTGCTTCAATGCATCTGGGCGTCATGACAGCAGAGGAGATTACTACCTTCGGAAGGTGCTTTAGAGGAAGAAGTTGGCATCAAAGAGGCGGAGCTAGGTAGAGTACTACAAGCTGATGATTTTCGAATTCAACAAGAAGCAACCTTCTCACCATCACTGCCAGCGTGTGACTCTTGAGGCCTGCCCCAATAACACTTTGTCACAACAGATGAGTCTTTACATGTGCCATTCCTATTGGAGGTTCTTGCTTCTCATTATAGGTCGAAAATTGATCACAGAAATCCTGGTTTGCTAGTTTACAGAAATGCAATCAATCCCTTATAAACTTCAGGAAATCATCATTTAGATCAAGTGCCTAAATCGGAGGTATTGTAGATTTATAAAGAAATACAAGAGCACCTGCCTAAGAATAATTAACAAACAGGTCTGGGCCCCGCAGGAAGTAAGCAGATCACACCGCCACACTTGCCTTTGAAGACGAACGAGGTCAAAGTTGCTCCAATGGGAAGCAAAAGCTTACTTATCTATTTTCACCCATCAAACTACAAATTGTAGGACACTGCATAAACAGGTATGCCCCCAAATGCTTCTCAGTGTACGGGTAGGGCTGGTAACCTTACGGGTATAGAAGACGTGGGCAGTAAGTGCTGCCATGAAAAAGGGTAGAGTGCATATTGAATCTATATTTACAGAACGGAAGAAAAACGGACCACATCAAATTCAACATGAACATGCATATTAGTGCATAAAAGTGCAGAGGCCTAGCAAGCACTAATGAGCAATTTTTTGGGCCAGAAAAAAAAGAACTAGTCTCTCAGTCCAAATCTCTATCCATGATCACATGGCCCTGGCGCCCTCGCCTCCATGTAGTAGTACTTGACTCGGTGTGTACTTACCTGCCTGTCTACACTCAGTCTGAATCTCCATCTCTTTCAGCTGCTTCACCAGAACAGAAATGTGCTGCAGCAAATCTCGGTTGGTCAACAGCAGCTGCCGGACCCGGGCCTGGGCCTCGATGCGTGCAGAAGTTTCAGCAGCCAGCTGGTCCTTCAGCAGCTGAACCTGGAAGGGAAATAGGAGGTGGGTTAATACGATAGAATCGCCAATAAGAATGTTGGACATAGGCATCTGGACCCAAGTTCTGTACCACAAGGACTTGCAGCAGAATTCTCTTTTAAAAGTATCGCAATATCCATTCATGTCCACAGCATGCACACAGGATACTACGTTCACAATACCATCGATGGTATTTGTCAAGCATGGCAGATGGATCTGGAAAATAAGAAGGAAGCAGTATAGCCTGTACAAGGATAACCATAGCAACGTGCGGGGAATACTATTGTTCTTAATGGGATGACGTCTGCTCAGTTGATTGCCAAGGCAGGAGCCCATGCTTCATAGCGGCCACGCCATGTTATCCATGTGCCCAAGACCCTTGAATTGGAAATACCACTGAAGAGGCAATAGTAAATACCACAAACAAGAGATATGGTCTAAATGAGGCATTATGGGCTATGAAACCAGAACACTGAAGTTCTGATCAGGTGTTTGCCGCATTGCATGCTACACGTCCCCAGAGTTTTTCGTGCCAGAGCTGGAGGGCGATCTTTTTCAGTTCTTGCCCCTATTCTCTGGAAACTGTGCCTCTAGATCTTCGCAAGCTCCATGATTTCCTCCCATTTGGCAAGACTCTAAAAACCTATTTGTTTTAGTCTCACCTTTCAGCCCTCTCTCACCTTTAACGCCTCGATACCGTCCTTTCATCAGCAGGCATCTCAAAGCCTGCAATTTAAACGTGAACAAAATAACGTGAAAGTTCATCGAATTCTTTTTTGGTGGGGGGGGGGGTGGCAGATGAGTGGTCGGGGGGGGTCGGGTATAGTTAAAAATAGGTGCAGGAGGGGAGTTAGGAGGGGGGAACCCCCCCAAAAAAAAACATTTGATGAACTTTTTTCATTATTTCATAGACGTTTAAATTGCAGGCTTTCAAATGCCTGACGATGAAGGGACATAGAACCCATATGCATACATACATACATGATCATAGACAAATACATGTATTGGACCATGGTTTAGTACCCTTACCTGCACAACAGTGTCTGCTCAAATTGATGCCAGGCCAATAGCGCAAACTATGTAAATCAATGTGTATTTAAGCTAACACCTTATTGATTTCTTGGCAAAGAATGCCAAAGAACATGTGTCAAATGATAGGGAAGAGTGCCAGAGGGGTGACAAGGAAGAGGGGGACAGGTGAGGGGGAGAGAGTGAGCTCCAGAGTGTGGATCATATGGTACAAGCCTACAACTGCCCGGGTTGAGCATAATCCTGTACCTATCAAGCCGTATACTCCCTTCTGCCCTGGGGATTCAGAGAGGAACAGATTTCTTAAATGTTTTTTCTATGAGGGCAGACGGCAGTAAGCCAGACATGCTTGTAAATTCTAGCTTCATCAAGGCACTAGTAAAGCCTTTAAACCCTTAAATATATGAAATATTTTCTCTACCCCATGTTTAAGAACCATACTCAGATCTCCAAAATGTATCTAAGCGGTCAAACATAAAGGTGCTTAAAGGGATCCACTTAGACTGAAGAAAAGTATGCACTTGTGACTAAATGCAAAATCCAATGCAGGCTTCAAAAGTACGCTAGGAACTGCTGCATTAAGTAGTTATTAATGATGCAGAATTGTACAACATTACTCTCAATTTCCTACCATTGGATGGGGGAGTTTGTGGAGCCAAACTATTGAGTTACTTGAAAAAAATAGGATGAAAAAGAACACTTTCATCCGCTGCAGCCAGCGGTTTAGTCATCAATCCTTGATTGTCGGAAGGCACCACTGCAATTGAAAATATTGGAAATGGGGCACCACTGCCATTTTTGCATGGCAGACGTTACATACTGGATGGATGCATGGTGGTGGGGATAGACCTGGTCACCCCTTCATTTACCCTTAACACAGGGGACATTTACAAGTTTGTTTTCTGTGAAGGATTGACACCACTCAGAAGACACTATTTATAGTCAATCTCCCTCCTGGGCATGGCTCATATTGGATGCCATGTGCAGTTCCAACACTGCCATCCAGGAAAGCGGTCCTTGGTGGACCATGTTAAGTAGGTTACCAAACACTTAATGGTTGGAGTCAATCAGTGACGTTGCCCACGCAGACAGTTAGCAGGTTAAGAGCTCCCTCCCAACATGAGGCCAGCCTTCTTTGCAAGATCAAAATGCCAGTAGGGACGCCTCGGCCTTTCATTGTTCCAAGGTCCATATATGGAGTACCATGAACCGAGGTAATAATTTCAAGTATTATTACAGCACTTAAAAGTGAGAGTGAGCAGGCATAAAGTACAATTTACTTAAAGTATGCTCGCAATAGTTGATCAAAAGATTTGTGTGATCTTAAGCACACTGCTACTTAGCAATGAGATGTAAGTTTGCTGGAAGATCAGTTTGCAGGGTGCCCCCGGCAGGGTTCGAAATTGCTGGGAGCTGGGATCTATTTTGCTGCTGCTTGTATCCTAGAAGAGGCTGGTTAGCTTGACACCAACAGCAGCCAGGAGCTACTTTTACGTCCCCAGACTAACTGATCCTAACAAATATACCTATGTGACATTAACCTTGTGCATTTGGAACAACCTATAAATAAACATTAGGAAACATCTTCATGACATTCAAAGCATAGCAGGTAATAAATAATGGACAAAATGTTAGGTTTGTACCTTAAGTGGTAGTTACATTTGCGGAACACTACATACTAGCTCCTTGTTTTCCATTGGTTGCTCTTCTCATTGGTTAATGCAGGATACCCAGGAGCTGATTTTATGCAATCTGAATTTCGATCCCTGACCCCACCCCAGCCCCGTCACCCACACTTCAAGAATGCCCCTCCAGGTATCTTTATTTTGCCCTTGCAGCATGTCCACCTCAGTAAGGAATGGGTTAAACCTATTGTAAGAAGGGAACATTTGGACATTTTCTGTAACCAGTGTTTTTTCTAGGGCCTTGGGGTGCAGGGAAGTACAACTCACAAGAAAAGATAGAGAGCAAGATGTCATTTTAAAAACACATAAACTGTGGCCTGCACACAGCACTTGGGAAACATGCAAATATACATGTGAAATGTTTTGCAGTCACTCAAATAAAACTCTAACTGACCAAGCCTGAGATGAATATTTTAAGTACCAGAAAAAAACCTACAACTTTTGTGGAGGAAATGCTTAACCTGGGTAGAAAGAGTACAGTACTTTCAAGAAAGAAATAATTATTTGTATTTTAAAATCAAGGGAAGCAGGAAAATGAACATTTTAAAAGCAGAAAGTGTGAATGGGACCACATTAAAGGGTGCCAGAACAGTACTCTTCACATTGGTATTCTGCCCATGCCACCTCCCCCAAAATGAGATATGAAAACAGGTGCCATGTTTTCTCATGGAGATGAACTTGATAACAGGAGGGAGAGGGTATATATTGCTCTCCTTTTTGGGCTCATTTCCGATAATTGCCAGAGCCCTCAAACTGAGGCCTATTATGAGCTAAAGCACCAGGCCTTCTTCAATGGAGGAAATAGCAGACAGGCTGTGGAGGAAAGCTGATCCCATCTTGCTGACTGATGTCCATCTGTCCCTAAAGGTGGAGAACTAAACAAATCTATGATCCAGCCAAAAAGAAATTCATATGAGAGTATGATCTAAAGGAGAAACCATCCTGAGGGGAGTGATAGTATAAAGGGAATTAGATTAAATCCTGGCCGTGTTATTTATAGCTATTGAAGGGCAGGAGTATAGAAACTGATGTACATCCTGGGAAATAAGTAAATATTTCATAAGCATATGTGCTTCAGAAATTATAGATCAATTAAATAGTACCTTAATATAGTACCTATGGTGTGTACATAGTGACATTCCCTGACTCCTTCTGTATGCATTGCGCAAGCACATAAGAGCAAAGAACATCTCAACGTGTGCATACCTAGAAAAATAAAGTAAAGCCACTTCCTGGATAGGCCATCAAGCAGAATACTGTTAAAGCTAAATGTTCCATACAAAAGGGAGAGGGTGATTATTCACTACCCATTCTCTTTGCTGTTTAAAGTTTCTCATTGAAGGTATCGTGTAAAATACACTTTTACACGGTAACATCATGGAAGGGAATCTAGCCTACATACATGTTGAACATACATTTTCTTTTTTACGAGCCATTTACATAGCGGAAAGTCCATTTGCTTGTTGCAATTAGGTTTACAATGCTGTTGAAATTCTGACTTGTATATTGAGTAAGGGTGGTAGTATTTTGAATAAAGGGCAAGTAGCTAGGATAGGGAGGGATATTTTAAACTAATTTGTTGTTTATCACAAACGAAAGATCCATCCTGGACTCTCATGCATTCAATCATGGTGCCTGCCTGCTCAGGGTGAATTAAAGGCATAAAAACGTATGGTGATGTGTGTGTTACTATAGTCTCTATTTCTATAACTGTACAGAGGCGACTCATAGGTTGATTTTAAGCAGTCATGGATGTATAACTTATCTTTAAATTGATTAAATGATTTCTATTGTGTTAATAAATACACCTTCTTTGCAACCTTGCGTGTTTCTTTTCCCAAAAGGGGAGGGAAGCTTTAAGGAATCAATGTTAGTAAATTGGGGGTCCCAGATTTATTTTTTAAAACTTGATTAAATAAAGGAATTGGTGAATGCCTGGTTTGGGGTGGTTGGAAAGCGCCCCTGATTTAGATGTCGCCCGATTAAAACATCCTACAGTGGCAACTGGTTGTTTTAAGACAATGAAAGTGTGGATCCACTCCTCGGGTCTCCAGGCCTTTGAGACTACTATGCACTTACCTTTGTTTTGGTCTGCAGCCTCCAAACCTGGAAGAGCCTCACGGATGCCTCTCTTGAGAAAGCGAGGCAGATGACACGTATGCACCTATAATGTCTCATCGTATCCACAGCTGATCAGGCTTATTTAACTGCAGTTTCTCACACTCTCAGCAGGCCACGAAAGCAGCAGCGCCCAAGTATAAGCAACACCGGGAACTACAGGTGTTCACTGCAGATCTGTTTAAAAGGGTGCCCTTGTTTCCCTTGTATAGGATCTGAAGAAGTGAGACTGTAGGATGTTTTTAGTTGTGGGCAAAATATATTGCGGCCTATATTTTAACAGAATGATTTTACAGTTTGATATATTTGTGTTTTTTTTAAAAACATTATTTTACAATGTAAATAATACCATTAGGACTGTCAACATGTATCCATGTAGAACCAATGGTCATCCGAGGTCCAGTAGTATCAGTTCTTCTACTATCGGCTGACACCGGAAGGCTAAACGCCCACAGGAAATTACAGAAGGCCTGGCTTAAAATCTGAAAGAAACAGGTACCATAGAAAGGGAAATACATTATTCTCCTGTCTTGGCGATCCCGTCCACAATACCCAAATATCTCACAAGTAATGCTGGAGGATCTGGTATGCCTTGTCCCGGTTCTAGTAATATGGTTCCAGGTCACTTTCTGGAGCTTTTCACGATGGTCCGGTCTGTAGGTCGCTCTCTCCAAATGTGTCAATTCGGACGTGCATTTGGAGGGTATGGCTTTTTTTTCCATTTATGGGGGGCTATATTTTGTCCACCATTAGTGTTTTAATGCTTCCGTCATTATAATGTTTGAGGGGTTTCTAAGTTTTATTTTATTAAGTCTGATTGTGCATTTCTAAGAATTTACAATAAACTATATATTGCTTCCTTCTCCTCTGAGCAATGACTGACTGGCAGTAGGCTTCACATGTTTAACGCCACCAGGTTTAAAAACTACCTAAATGTGTACTTTTTCAAAAAACATTTATTAATGTGAAAATAGAAATCGATTACAGTGTGTGGGGCGGAGAAGGTGGATATAATTATGTTTGAGGGTTGGCACCTGCAATCAGCTTTAATTTATTTATTTTTTCATTTGTATAGCGCACACAAACCCTGATGCATCTAGGTGCTGAAGCTCCAGGTAGATAAGTAATTAAGACTGAAATTATACCCTTTTGAGGCATATCCAAATTGTATATGTTATATTTGAGTCCATTTCGGGTGCTCATTGCATTGCAAAATATTTAGCTGTGCATACAGCCAGCACCATTGCAAGGAATAAGTTGACTATGTCGAAACTACAAAGGTTGGTGTCTAAAGACATGGGCACCATCTTCTACCCTCCCCTCCTTATCTACACACTGGTAGTAGGCAGTGGTCGAAGGGTATGAAAAGTGGTAGTGATACTAAGTTACCTCTGGCATGCCCGCGTTCCCAACAAGCCCAATCGCCACACCCCCTCCGACACGTAATCCAAACCCCCAAACAAACACACCTGCTGTGTAAGGGAATGCTCAGTGCACTGAAGTGCAAGTTTCAACTTCTTCCTCCACTTTTATTTTAAAACGAAACCATTACGGAACGGTTTCTTTTTTAAATAAAATTATAGGAACAGTAAAATAAAAAAAATAAAAAAAAGAAGTAGAGGAGCAACGCTCCAAACTGCTCCAGCCCACTTCCACCACTGGAAGTAGGTGACAGTAATAAAAAGGAGACTGATTAGAGTGGGCATATTCAGTCGAACTTCTCTGGATTACCAGCTGTCCTTTGACCAACCTGTAGAAAACTAAAACACGTAATGGTCTTACTGCGCCATCTGGTGGTAAGAAAAGAGAACACTGCTGTTTTATCGAAAACAATTACTGAGTGATAATTTACATGTATTCGTTTTCATCGTGGGGGCCAGGGGCGTTGCTAAGGGGGGCTAAGGGGGCTATAGCCCCTGATCTTTTGGTTGTAGCCCCGGATAGAATCTCAGGAGCTACAGCCAAAACACTAGCTAGCCCCCAGTCCCAACAGTTCTGACATCAGCTTAGCCCCGGGTCTTTTCCAGACCTAGCAACTCCCCTGGTGGGGGCGTAAACACATTAGGAGACGTTCCGGAACAGGACCGAGCGGTGCTCCAGTAAAGTTTTTATTGCCCGAACTCTACTGTGTCCCGAGGTCCAGGGCCTAGCACAGAGAGCTCCCAGTTATATGTCCTCAAACCGAGCTCTCCCAGGCGTGCTGAGGCACGAGAGGCAGACTGCACAAACAGCCAAAGCCTCACAGACTGTTTAGCAGCTGTCCAACTTGGTGTATATGTTTTTCAATTTGCAGAAATTGTTTTGTTAGGGTGAGTATTCGACTAAACAAATGAGTAGAGTCCAACTTCCATTTCTTGCTCAAAAGGGTTTCTTGCTGAACCACTTTCAGATAAGATTCAAATTTAAAACTGTGGGCATTCCTATGTTCCCATAATGTTCTTCGCTTGTGTGAAAACAGCCAGACTTGGGCTCTATGAAGAGATAATGTGTTGTGACCTGGCCTGCAGCCAGGCCCCTCAGTCATGACAACCTCCTCCCCACAGCCCCACCCTTCCATGGAGGGGAGGGCTCCCCCAGTAAATGTTTTTATTTCCAGAACTGGTGGTAAATATATGGGTGGTAGGTGTTCCGGCCAGTGGGAAAGGGGTGGGTAAGGGGAAGCAGTAAGTATGGGGGGACCAACCCCAATTAAAAAAAGAAAGCGCCACGAGGAAAACAAAAATTTCAATATATTACCAGTCAATTTACTTCAACAGAAAAGCGTAGAAATGGTAAAAAGACTGTTGCCTAAAAGGAGAACTTGAAAATGAAAACGTGAACTCTCTTGCACTCTTGTTTTCTGGTTTCTTTCAGTGGCTGCCTGTCGTCTTGTCGTTGTGGCCGTAGCTCTAATAACCAGGAGAGAGGTCAGGGCACAAGACAACAAACCACAAAGGTGGACGGTGTCCGACAACCTTTTTGAGAGGGCGGATACCAGCCCCACGTGTGTGTGTCACGGCTGATTTTAAAAAATACATTTGTTGCACCCATGAGAAAGGGTAGCAGGGGCCAGGAATCAAACCCAGGTCCTGAGGCTGTGAGGCGAGGCACTTCGCCACAAGACAACACAATCGCCTATGGCTGAGCAGAAACATATCCATATTGGCATTCTTCCATAAAGGACATGACTTATTACAGAAACGTCAATCTTAAAGGCGTGTATCTTTTATACTTTGCCGGCAACGTAAAAGGAATGTGTGTGAGTTTGGTAAATGCATATTTGTCGTGTGCAATTTCTTCAATTGTGAAAGACAAGTTGAATAAAATCTACATACATTTCACAATAGGATATGTTCACTTCATGTGAGGGCATTTCCCAACGAGCATATGATTCCCCCAACTTTCTTTTTTTTGTAAAGAACTTGAGCCCTGATAGATGTAGACGAACATGTTCAGAATGAGCAACAGGTGGAAGGGATTATGCTTTAGAAATGAAGGGCTTCTTCGAGTCGATTATCGGGTCAAGTCCTCCGATGGGGTGGTGCCTAAAGGGAGAATAAGGTAATCGTGTGCCTCCCAAAACACTTAAAAACCCATCAAAAAGTGGGGGCCAGACAAAATGAACAATAATATCTTTGCTGTAGCCAGGAAGTATGTTTGAGCCATTTAAACACAGGCAGCTGACATACATCCAGTGAACGTATATCTGAGATGTCCAGAATAGGTCTCTTGATGGACAAGATCTTCCTCCAGTCCAGATGTGGAAATGAGGGGAAACACCACATGCAAGGCTTCTGGCTGACCATGCAGTTTTGTCCACTCTGATCTGCTGAGTCAGCAACGAGGAAATATGATGGCCTTTAGGACCACTCATGCACATTTTTGCATGCGGTTGAGTACAGAGCAGGTTCAAAGGTTACATGCAAATTTCAGGCAGCTGCTGGAACACAAACCTCTTGCAAGCAGAGGTGGCTTTTGACCCAACTGCACCACTATATTATAATAATTATGTAACCTAGTCAGTCTGGTGCCATATAAATATATGCCAAGCCCTGCGTTGGCATGCTGGTTGCTACAGTCCCACAATTATAAAGTCACAGCAATTTTTACTTTTTAGTCTGCAGCACGGCACCAAAACAGCCCGCCTAGACTTACAAAAACAGCTTCACAACACCAACGGCCAGGGCGCTCTCTCTTTGCTCCTACTGCTCGACCTCTCAGCGGCATTCGACTTTGTAGACCATGAGATCCTCTGTCATGCCCTTATCTCCTCAGTCCACTTCTCCATGGAAGCAGCCAAACGGGTCGCCTCGTTCTTGGCTGACAGATCCTCTCGAGTCTTCGCCAGGGAGGCTGCTGCCAAACCAACGCTTGCATCCTGCGGGGTATCCCAAGGCTCCTGGGTCTCTCCCACACTCTATAATGTGTACACAAAGCCCATGTTCGACCACCTCAATGTCCTTGGGATTTCATACACAATCTATGCTGACAATACCCAAATTCTCCTTCCCCTCACTGGCGACCACCCCAAGGATATGCTCAGAATTAATTCTGTCTACGAAGCTATCCAATCCTGGATGGCCACAAACACCCTCTGCCTCAATGATGAAAAGAACAGAGCTTCTCATCTGGCACCCTGCCCACTTGGCAAAACTACCTCTGGCCTACAAATCTTTCTTCATTGATGGCCACAACGTTTCTGTTGCCTCCTCTGTCAAGACCCTTGGCCTTTAACTTGACTCCTCTTTGACTATGTACCTCCAGGTCAATCCCATTGCTGCTTCATCTGGCTATGCCACTAATCTTATCGATGGCAGCAAACCCTTCCTCACCACCACAAACCCGACTGGAAGTGGCCCGGGCCCTCAAAGGGTTGAAACGTGAGTACTGTAACTCCCTACTCTGTGGCACTTCTGAAAAGAATTTGCACCAATTACAATCCAAAACAATGCCCTCAGGGTGGCACTTGACATTGGCAAACGGGACCCCATTTCTGAGGCAAGAAAAGCTGCGCACTGGCTCCCAGTCAAGGAAAGAATGAAGGTTAAGATTTTTTCCATCACCCACCGCTGTCTTTCGAATGATGCACTGCAATACCTGGCTGACAAAATTTAAAAAAGCATTCCTTCAGCAAGGCCTATAAGATCTTCCTACAAACATTGCCTAGTGACACCCACCGTTCAAGCGGAGAAGATCAGGTGGTTCCAGCTTCCCCGTCTGGGCACCCACTCTCTGGAATGGCCTCCCTTCCCACCTGTGAGACAAACCGTCCTACAACGGCTTCGGAAAGTAGCACAGATGCACCTTTTGAACTCCCCTCTACCCCTTTCCCCCCTCTACCTTGCTGTAACTAGCGCCTAGGTGCCCATGGGCTGTGTACGCTGTTTATTAATGTACAAATAAATAAATAAATAGATAAATGCATCTATTTTATATTTATTTTATTTATTGTTTATTTATATAGCGCTTATACACAGGTGAAGTGCTTCAAAGAACTTCAAGGCAGGAACGGAACAAGGGGATAAAGTAATCATTCATAGGCCTTGAAGATTCAGAATGATCTAAACAGAAAAATCTAGCATACTAAGCCTGACGACATTTTTCCTAGTGCAAGTGCATGAAGTGGTACAGTTGAGATCATACTTGGGGGTGGGGACAGAAAATGGTGGGGGGGGGGGATAGAAACAGACACACTAACTGGACCTAGCATATTTAGGTCATGCATACATACCCACGGAGGTGCAGAGACAGGGGTGGGAGAGTGCGGGGGGCAAAAGAGTCTGGTCCGGCAGGGCCCCGAGTTAAGTGCACAGAGGTTGCGCCGCTCAAGGAGCGTACTCTGAAGTGCTGTAATGTTGAACAAAGGGCAACTGCCTGGAGGTAAGTGCAAATGACTGGCGGGGGAGCCTGGGATCTGTTGGCTCTGGAGGTGAACCAGGCAACCAGTGAGCAAAAAAACTGATCAGTGTTAGGGAGTACAAGGAGGGTGGAGAGAATAGAATGGAGGTTAGCAGGGGAGAGGGAGAGAGAAAGAGGAAGAGAAAAGGAAGGTCTTTAGGAGTTTCCAGAACTTAAGGTGGATGGAGAGAGGCAGGGAGTCTGTTCCAGAGGGAGTCACCTGCAGAGGATAAAGATCTGCCCCCAAATCTCTGTTTGTGAAAGCGGCTCACCCACAGAGAGTTGGAGGACGAGTGGAGGACTCTAGAGGGAATAATCTGTCTATCTCTCTATAATCTGACTGTCTCCACTGCAGCCTTGTGGAACAATGGCCAGGATGCTGCCACTTTGATTCTTCTGCAAGAAGAGTAACAATTCCCTCCAAGGCAGATGAACACTCCGCAGGAGATCTTCTGGGTACTGGTGACTCAAGGATAGCGCTGCCATAACAAAGCCACTCCCACAAGAGGGTGCTGACCCTTTGAAGTCAGCAGGCATGGTAAGGAGCAGAGTTAGAGTTGCCAGAAAGGAGAGTAGGGCTCTAAGAAGGGCCCCACCATCTTGGTGTCATTAAGGGCTTTCTTCCTTTTTCTGTTCACTCCATATCTGGGAGCCAAGGTATTCTGGGTATAATGTCATAAGACAAAAGGCACTGGTTACAAAAACCTGGATTAAACCCCTTAACCATGCCTGCATTGGACCAATCCCCTGTGTCATTTTGCCTTTATAAGTAGAGGAGCACCCCCCTCAGTCGTTGATTAATCTTTGTAAACTAACAAGGACAGGAAGGCTTCAGTGGACCCCTGTTGGAAGTAATGGCTATACTGTCAAGATGGTGAAGACAGAAGGCATGCAAGGCAGAGGAGAGCTTGATCTCCTGTCCATCCCAAGGGAACAGTGAGGGTGAACTGCTTTGGACCAAGACCTCACTGCTGGCTGCACTAGAACCAGGATCCTGTTCACTGGCAGTGAAGTATCCCCTGTAGGAGTCAGCCAAGCTCCCTGGAGTAGAAGTGCAGAGAAGAAGGGCCTGCCTTCTCCTGGAGCCCCTGGACTGCTACTCCTAAGTCCAGAAACAGCTTTGAATCCTATTTCCATGCATTGGGCCATCTTTGGGCCAGATCAATCATGCTGGCGCTTCTGAACCGCTACAGGACCTGTTGTGCTACTTTTAGCACCCAGCAAACTTTCAAAACGCTTTCTGCATTTCGAGCCATCAAACTGACTTCATGGAGGGACAGTGGAATAGCAGTGATTTGAAATGTCTCCACCAAGCAGAAGCACTAAGGAGCCTAACTTGACGCAGCCATAAACTCAAAATAAATGTGTTGTGAAGGGGCCCTGCCACCCCAGTCCACTGTTCGGACCACAGTGACTTTAAAGCCTCCTTTCTCCACCTTGTTCTTCAAAGAAATAACCTTGAACAGTGACAATGTTGCCAATATGTTGCCTGAACACTGCTGCTCGTCTACCCATAGTGCACTTTCAGAAAAGTATTTATTCTCTGTCCTTCATTTGCAGGGGTGTCCTTTCCAGTGTTGTCCGATTAGTTTTTTGCATTTTATTATTTAATTAAATGTCTATATTTTATAGAATTTTGAACATTATGTGGAACCATTGTACTTAAGTAGTTTGGGGTGCCCCTGTTATCCTCTCACACCCCCTCCTGAAGGTATAGCCTGCCCTCAGCCTGCGCCATCAAAAGAGGTATACCTTTCGAGTGGTGCAGTAGCGAGGATAGCTCAGGGGCAACGTGCTCATCTTGGAAGCAAGACGACACGGAGCAACACAGGTTTGATCCCCGGGTCAGCGCTTAGAAACCTATGAGTATTAAGTGTGTCCTAAATAACCAATTGCAATATTACAGTTTCACTTTTATGATTGGGATCATTCCTGGCTTAGTAATTGCGTCGGGCTGAGCAGGCGCTTAGCCACTACTCATCCCTGTACACTAGCAGAGCAATATTAATGTAATTACACTATCATGCACAGGTTTGTGTTGTCAGAAAAGTTAGGCACATTAAGTCATACATTCACAGAAATAATGTATTAATATGTTAATGCACTGTACCCAAAAGTAAATCCAGAGAACATATTTTGCAATATACACTACTCTGAAGCATCGTTTCCAATACCTACCTTCTAGTGATCAGTAAATCAAGATCAATACCTGTGAACAATCACCTGTGTAAAGCAATGTATGGACTAACATGTTACTTGATGTTAACACACACTATTAAGCAAAGGCCTACTACCTAACATCCACCTTATCGCTCATGCCCACTTTGCCCCAACCTATCTAAAGGTCAGTTGCAGAAGGTGGACTTGGAAATATCAAAATCAATATGGACCATGCTAATTATCCATCATGCAGCTTCAGTGAGCTGTGATCTCCTTGACGTGGTCTCAGGGCACTTAGAGGGTACGACGTTATTACATGACATGATATGATATGATATGATATGGCATTTATAACGCGCCTATACACAAGTGTTTCAAGGCGCGACGAGGCAGGGGAGGGAAAACAGTGGAAAGACAGACAAACGATCCTACTAGGCCAGGTGTCATTCAGATTGTGCAAGTGCAAGACTTTTTTTGCAGCGTTTTTTGCGGAATATTTTCAGCAGAAAAACTCAACTGAAAATATAGGGGGTGAGTGGGTAGGGGCATATAAGGGGTAGGGGTTGTAGGGTATAGGGACTGCAAAATAGGGAAGGGGGATTGGGAGGGACCCCTCAGATATTCAAAAATATATTCTATGAGTTTTTTTCAGCCGAATGTGTTTGCCAAAAAACGCAGGGGAAAAAAGCATGGTGATCTAAGAACATAGAAACACTTAGAGATTTGTGGGACATTGGGTGCAGAGCCGGTTGTGGAGAATAGTTCACCATAAAATAGTACTGGCTGAACGGCAGGAATGGACATGGACCGATTCTGAAGTGTCTGTAAACTGTGGATCTCCACCGATTTTGGATTAAGGCTTTCATCAGCCAATGGAAAGGGGTTGTGGGAGTTAAAGTCCAAAATATTTGGAGAGCCACAGGTTGCAGACCCCTGCAAAAGGAAGAAGGAAATTAGATGGGAGATGACTCAACACTTATTGGTAACTTCTAAATTTAAACAAAAAAAACAGAAGGAACCGGGGGATTGAATATGCATAGTATGAAAAGAAAATTCACAGTATGCCAAAGAGTCAATCTGGAGACTCCAGCCAGCAGGTCACATCCCAGATATTCAAGAGACCCGAAGCATGCACAATCACCTGGCATTGCAAAGTGCAGGCACGATTCCGGGCGACCAGCAACATTTAAACCTCCTCAGTGACCTTCCCTGCATTATGATAGAGCTCAGGCAAATGCTAACTATATAGACACCTATATTACAAGACGTGAGGCGATTCAGTCAAGACACTTAACGTCAGTGGCGCAGACACTTCACTTGGGGAGAGCCCATGTTAGGCAGTGATCCATGTGGCAAGCTGCCGACGGGTTATATATAATAGCTTGTAAATCCCTGAAACCACAGGTGCTAAGTCCCGCAGTAAAGCTTTTTATCAATGAAAATGCCCCAGGGATCATCGTGGAAGGGCTATGTCAAACCCAAATAGCCACATTTGTAAGACATGCAAGTTAAATTGGCTATTAACAATGAACTTTGATAAAGGCTAGACCTTTTGCAATGCTGCTGCCAGATTCTGACCATTTCCGACTTCTTATATATTTGCATTGCAACTACCAAAGGTCATACATTGGCTAATAAATTATACTTTCTTGATCCTTCAATTACAAAGTGTGGGCTACTGCCAAACCAAAGCCGCCCCATGCACAATCCTGTCTGCAAAGCAAAAGAGCAGTGGACTCGAAAATTATAGTTGCAGTTGTGTCCAACAATCCAGTGTTCACAGCTGAATAATCCATGTGCCTCTAACCTAGAACTAAACGAATCCAGCCTTTACTTTCTGCCAATGAGGGCAGGATTATTCGTACAAATCCTTCAACATTTGTAATAATTTATGTAAAAACGTGAAATTGGTCTATGTGAAAAATGTGGACTACTAAATTCTATTTATTTGGGACATGGTGCAATTAGTCATCAACTATATTGATTTGCTTAGAGATTTGCATCAGCCATTTTAAGTAGGAATGTCTAAGATGACCTAATGCAGTCCACCTATATGCTTTTATACACTGGCAAGTGCAATCTTTTGATGTTTCTCATCACCCTTAAATGGATACAGGAATTATTCATGTTCACTCCTTGTGGGAGGCAGAGCCGTCACGCAGATAAGAATTTAGTTCTTCATGAAGAACAAGGAGTAGACCAGCAAATTCATCAGATCCACGTGGGAGCACTCAATCGTGCTGCAGAGCCCGCTCCAGCGGAACTAGCATCTGAGTTGATGGAGGGTCCAGAAGCTGCTCTAGGCATTAAGGTACAACTGAACAGGAAGTCAACCCCTGGGTGGCCATCGCTTGCTCAAGATGTGAATTGAGATTCTTAGCCTTCACTTTGTGTCTGATCTGCTTCAGTTCCCATGGCCTGGGGCAATTGGACACCGCTCTGGTCCAGCACAGAATCCCAAACATCAAAATCAATACACCTCAAAAGATTATGTGTATTATTTATTAAGAAATGGTGTGACTAGTGTTTAAAATAAAAGGATTGTGTATGAATTGGATTCAAGGCGCAGAAGATCAATTTTCCCTTCAGTAGATGTATGCAAGCCAGCAAGTCTTCCATTGAAAAGAGGGCATGTGCCTTCAGAAACCCGCCATTGCACCCAACCAAACTAATGAGCCCGCAGTGATCAAAGCTTAACAGCCCAGAGTCTTTAGCAGGTGGGATCTAGCATCTGAAATGCTGAGAACAAGGAAGGGGCAAGGGCAGTAATAGAAAATACAGCAGCTTTGCAATAGTCTGGTAGTGAAGAGATGCTGAAGAGAAGTGCCATAAACACATCACAAGTCAATAGGTCCAAGTGGAAGGCCAGATATGATTGGAATCCTGGTGACAGAAAATGGAGGAGTCCAGGATAAGTAAAAGAGCAGGGAACTTGTCTGAGAAAGTCTTTGCCTAAGCAGCTGCATGCCCAAGACATGTGCATCAGTATTGTTCCTGGTGCCAAGCGGTAAAGGGGTGCCATCTTTGTTTTTCTCCACTGTGTTACTCTAGGGCAATGTCTCTGCAGTCTGCAGGGCGGCGCAAACCAGTGTGCCCAGCTCCAGATCAGAGATCTACCAAGAACCTTCCCACCAAGTGGTAAGGCCGTCTGGGTTCTCGGAGAGGCTCTATCGAGCACCTGTGCTTTATCCCAACTTTTTCAGGTTTACATCCATCGAATAGGAATACAGGAGGGCAGCAACAAAGGGAAGAACTTGGTGGTTTACAGAGGGACTCCCATCTCAGCATGAGTTGGAGTTAATAGTCCAGGCATGGGAAGGCTTACACTTCCTGACAGAACAGATTTGAGGCTACCACAACTAGTGTTCTAAGGAACGATCCGAGTACATTCAGGTCCGGCCAAAAAGGACAATTACTTGGTAGTGGCTATGGTAAAGACATGGAAGGGTATTTTTTGTGTGTGTTTATAATGTGAATAGCTTTACAAATATTCTAATAAAAACCTGTTTTTATGGTATCTAGTAATGACATGCACATGGAGACTCAGTGTCAACTCTCTCACTCTTTATTGAAACAAAGGTTACGGGCATAACCTTTCTGACACTTATGCACACACAGCAAGTCTCAAGCAGATTCCACCCAGGTGCAGCTCACTATTCTGCCCACTCGATTTAGCTACTGTGGTAGGTTACAAGGAGGAGACAGAGCAGTCTTTTGCATTCTTACAGATTGAAATAAGTAAATGGCCTCACTGTTCCTAATCTGTGGATTTCCCAGGCTAACAAAACTAACTAGGGTGCTCCACAAGAGTCTGCCCTCCGTCCAAAGCTAAGCTGCATTGAACCTACGGCTAAGACAAAACAACTAAAGCCCAGAAGAATGACTCCCTTCTCCTGCAATGGCTGCCCCAGCCTTAATATACAATTCTCAGACAATCTTTGTCCATCTTTCATATTAGCTCGTTCAGTTCCTCTAGGGGATGTTTCCAACTTACTGGTTCCCCTTTCTCTTGACTTTGCAAAGTCCTCTATTTCTGCATTCTTGGCCTTTGAGTTTATTTTATTGTGCTTTTCTCAAGTGTCTCTGAGAGTCTCTCTTTCTCTAGTATCACCAGAGAAATAGAACCTGTCTTTATGTTGTTCCAGCTTTCCATCTTATTTCTGGTATTGCTGGGACGAGTAGGATGTGTACAGTAATTATTCTAGGTCACCTCTATTACTGAGACGAGGAAAATGACTCCATGCATGAGTATCGCTCTTTGTTCAATTTGATATTAGTGGGACGAGTAGAATGAGTCCTATGATGATTCTCTCTCTCTTGATTCTTTCTCATATCACTGGTGCAAGTAGGATGACTCCAGTGATGATTTTCTCTCTCGGTCGATTCTTTCACGTATCACTGGGATGACTCAGATGAGTCCTGTGATGATTGTGCCAATAATATTCTGTGCTTAACTTTTTTACATCAAGGCTACTGTGACGAGTATGATTCTGGTACTCATTATTCTAGTGTTCCCTCCCAGGTCCCCTACCATCCCAGTTACCTTCTATTCCATGAGCTGGCATATCTGGGTCTGCTTGCAGTAAAGGGACTTCTCTTTATTCGGTCAGGACAGCTTCTACTTTCTCTCTGACTCTTTTATTCTTGTCTGCGGCTCTTCTGTGCCTGCTTTGCAGTGGCTTCGGTGTAGTTACCAGACTGCAGAGCCACCTCTCTTGGGTCGCGCCACCACTCATGACTGGCTCTCTTCTTTGGGATTTCCTTCCCATGCTCTCCTCTAACTTGAGCTCTCCTGGTGCTTGTTTCCTCAATACGGAGGATCTCCTGGTCTGCTTCCACAACAACTCTGGTTTAAAACTCCTGGGTTTCACTTCTCAATGAGAATGGGCCTTCTTCCTCTTTTTTTAGGATGCATTGCTGGGCCCTTCCCAGCAGAGGATTATAGTTCCTTTTCTCTTTCAGTAGAGTGCTCTCCATTACTCGCTCATTACTCCTCGTTACAGCATTTCTGGTTCCTACCCACTGAGCGATCGGTATTACTAGCTCACTCTTCTTCACTGTAGTCTAACCGAGTATTTCTTCAGATTAGATCTTGGATCCTATGGGACAATAATAAACCGTGGCTTGGTCTGCTTGGTCTTTCTGAAACTGTGAATTTATTGTTGGTACAAGAACACCAAGAGGAATTTTGGTAGTCCCTCTGCAGAATGAGAGTCCTTGTCCTCATGGGGGGAATCTCTCCTGGTGAGATCCCACTTGCCTGTACCCCTAGGCAGGATATCACATAGTGGGCTCACCTCTCTAGCCTCATAAGGAAAGGCATCTCCCTGGCGAGAAGTGACTGGATCCCTTGATTCATCAGACTAGTTTTTAAGAGTGGACAGGGCCCTCTGGAAAAGTCATGCAACGAGTTGCTTCTTTCATTGAAGACCCTACTTAACTTGTCTCATTTCACTGTTTGATCACAGTCCAAGCCATTGATGCTATGCAGTTCTCTCCAGTGTCTTTTAAAGTTAGATGTAAAAGTACTGGGAGGACGTCTCAACACTGTAATCTCACCCTTCATTATGAGGCAGCCAATAGCTTTATGCTGTCATTGATGGATCGAGAAATATCTGAACCCACCGATTGAGATCAAGAGTTTATGTTAAGAATTAAATGAGCCTGGTGACCATTCCACTCTCTCGTGTCAGAGGTCCTGTGATGCTGGAAATGCATTGGAGGGACAGGGCCTCCCTGTCCTTGTCCTGTAGTCCTTTTTCTTTTGTGTTCTGTATTGTTTTCTGCCCAGGAGTCCATGTGGGACTCCTGGCAGTGCCGCTCTTCCTGTTTTTGGTTTGGTGTACAGACCCATGGGATACCATTATGGCACCCATGGGTGGGGCTGCAACCCTGTGCCCCTAGTGTATGTTTTTGGACACCTGTGTGTGGCCCACAGAGCAGGGTATGGGCTGGTGGCAGCTCTATGCTGAATTTGACAGGTGCTCTAACTATCCTCCATTTTGTGATACCCAGGCCCTTCCATTGGAATCAGCCTCTTGCTTTCTATTGCCTGTTACCTTGTTTTCCCAAAGTCCTGGGAAGCCCTGGCTCTGTCCCTCCCGCCTGAGTGGCTGTTGGGTGGAAGTTCCATATATGGTGTTGTTGGGAAGTCCAGGCCAGACTGGCTGGAGCCTTCCCAGTGACTGTATGTTGTGGGTACACCCTGTGGGTGGTACCTGGGTGAATGGAGTGTGTGACCAATATGCACTTCTTGTTGTGGGTGTCTGGTTTCTGGTATGAGAAACAAAGACTGAGACAGCACTGCCCAAAACTTGTATGAATGCAGTGTGTAGTGTTGAATGGCTGGGTACTTGTCCCAATACACATTCCTTGTTGTGAGTGTCTGAGAGGGAGGAGTATGGCCTGAATGGACTGTATGCCTGATTGGCTGACTGACTGCATGAATGCCCTTCTGTATGATTGGCTGCTGAGTGTGACCCAGCAGTGTGGATGAGAGGCAGAATAGTATATCTGGGGACCTCTCACCACTGGAAATTGTTCAGAAGCTGAGTCAACACTTGAAGAGTAACTGGAACTGCTTATCCTCGACGCCCAGCTGGAAGAAGAAGAACTGCTGCTGCATTTGCTTCGACCCGATCCGAAAGCTGTTGAATTCATCGAGGACTGATCCGAGAGAGGACCTGGCTAGGCGCCCTCTCACTGTGTTCCGAGGGACCATCGAGCACCACCAACCTTCGCCGAAGCTCCCTGGAAGTCAGACCCTCGAAAGGCTGCCGACCGGAGACAGGGACTGCGGAGGAGAACGAAGTGAAGTGAAGCACCCGGACATCGACGCCGTCGAAGTCCATTGCCATCGACCAGGGTTCAGAGTATCATCGTAACCGCTGGAGGCCTGTCGAAGCCGTGTTGCCCAGAAGAGGGGACCGCTTGATGCCATGCTGCTGACGACCGGAGCTGCCCGCTCCTTTGCCTAAGACTGTTGAATCGAAGTACTCCCTTGTCCGCGCCATCAACCGCTTTATCCCACCGGAGAAAGTAGAGGACGCCGACGTGCCAAGGAGAATCCGCCAGTGGGTTTCCCGGGCATCCAAAGACCACAAAGACTTCGACGACTCGACGCCCTTGTCGGGCCACAGTTATTCAGAAACTCTTTGCGGTCCTGAACTATCCAACGCCGAGGTGCCCCACACACCTCATCCTCGCAGGATATCGTCGATGAGCACCGCCTGGATCAACGTCGTGGTCTCGGCACCCTCAAACTTTTCATCGATGCCGTCGACACCAAGTTCACCTTCTTCGACACCTCTCGATGATCCGTGGCTCCTGCTTTGAAGGGAGTCACTCAAGAAGGATCCATCGATGCCTCTTCTAGGATTTCTGCTCTACCAGGTACATTGGGGGGTAGAAACATTATAGAAGGAAATAGGACTTGTAGAAGAATATATGGAATGGACTTGTTATATCTCTTTATTTTACAGGTTGCCCAGGTGGGGGGATCTCCACACAGAACGGTGTCTAGTGGTAGGGGCCAGTATTCTGCCAATTGTTCTAACCAACTGCTTTCCTCCTATGTCTATTGTTGGTTGCCTTTATTAGGTGATCTGTGTGACATTTGACCAAGAGTATAGTTGATTCACTTTAATGAGATCTGATAATAGTTTTGGTACCACTTTAGAACTTTATATATTTACCATTGTTGATTTTCAGAGCACAAAGTGAGTTACTGAGATAGTGTACATAACCTTGAATATTAATTATATAAATACTGTGTTTTAACTAATACAGTGTGTGGACATTCCTTTGTGGGTGCTTGGGGACTAAACTGTACTTAAGAACCAGCCTGCATCACCTCCTGAGAAGCTAGGCCTTGATTGCTCGACCACGTACCAATAATAGAGAATCTTGACTGGGGTCCTCTGTGCCTCTCCTCCCCGATATAGAGAGCAGAAGTACAGACACCCCCTCCAGTCTTTACACATCCTCAGCATGTTTTGGTACTGGGTCGAGAGTCAGGAATTATAATAACACCTTTATCAACCAAATCTATCAATCAATGGGCTCTGTGCTGGCAGTCACATGGGACTCTCTGGTCTCATATTTCCCTTCTGTTCTTTCGGCACAGGCAGCCTCTGTACTGAGGGCTGATGAATCCCACTTCTGATAGCACAATCACAGATGGCTCAAGAAATATTCCAATGCACAAAGACAGTTGAAGGATTATTATGAAGAATTCAATTGGCCCTATGGCTGTAACTCCCTCTCGTCTAATATACAACTATCCTCCCTAACCCAAGCACCCCTACTCCCCAGGTTAGTATATAGAGCAATGTTCACCCTGACTAAATTGTTAATAACTCTATGCTTGATGACCTAAAGGCAGAACGATTCCATATCAGAGGTCCCTCATGGACTTCCTAACTGTCCATACTCAAGCCGCCAAGGGTTAGTCGTCTAATAGGGAAATTGGATTCTGCATTACACACACTCTTCCCAATTCAGTGTCTTTTCTATCATGCCCTTGCACTCATCTCACTTCCCGGTGTTCTCCTTTCTATACCTCCCCAACTCCAACTCAAGCCGATTCACTCTTACTCCCCAAGTCTTCCTCCTTTGTCCC
The DNA here is from genome assembly GCF_040938575.1 of Ambystoma mexicanum. Classification (NCBI taxonomy): domain Eukaryota; kingdom Metazoa; phylum Chordata; class Amphibia; order Caudata; family Ambystomatidae; genus Ambystoma; species Ambystoma mexicanum. The sequence goes on from NC_090929.1 coordinate 142,432,642, forward strand.
TCTGATGTTTTTCACTCTGTCTAAGCCTTGCCTCCACCCTTTGATGTTAGTACCACCTCCTTGATACTACCACTTCCTCATCCACCCTAACACTCACTCTCTTCTCCACACTACTTCCTCCTTCACAATATTACTTTCACTCCAGCCATTTTACTCAAACTGCCTTCTTTTATGCACACAATCACTTCACATGCACATACTCTCCCAGCTGCGCATGTTACCCACTCACAATGCAGTACCACTTGCAGAAACCATCCACCTCACCTGCTCCAGAAATCACCTCCACACTCCACAACTCCTTCCATCCTCCTGGTGGTTTCTTAGTCTGCCCCCTCCTCCACCTCAGGCCTCACCCAAACAAACCCCCACTTCCTGCTTTTTTTTTCATCTATTTATGGTCCCCCTCCTCCTACCATTGGTATACTTTGCATGGACAATCTGGTCTGTCATCCGCATCGAGGAGGTGACACAATCAGCAAAACGGTTAAATAGCAGACTAAGCCCCACCCTTTTTGTCCTCGCAAAGGCCCACCATGGAAAATAAATGGGAGCCAGAAGTGTTCAGAGTCCAAGTTCATGTTAGGGGTTTTCTGGGCTACGCTATGGTAAGTGGAGTAAGTCATCACCCATTGTTTAGTCTCCTGTCATCTAGGGAGCAAACTGCCAGCTGCTGTGGGTTACCACTGGCGGCAGAGAGCATTGGGTGGCTTTTCTCGCAACCGTCTAGTTACCGGTCCAAGACTCTGATAACAGGATGCAGACTGCAGGTGGCGTTGAAAGGTTGCTCTCTTTTGTTCCATTTGTCTTGGTGCAGATCAGGCACGTTGACACTAGAAAGGTTAGAAAGTCTGGCCTTCATCTTGTTCATGAGGCATGATGCGAAACAAAGAGGAACTGCATACCAGCATGCTAGCACAAGGGGGGGTTGGAAGTTTTACCCTATTAACTGCCACAGTCCTCCTCAGGGGAACGATTGGCTTTGGATTTCTTCTTGGTAGGCCTCACACCTTTGGCTGAAAGGGGTTGCCATCCCTTCTAGAAAACGTCATGGTAGTGTCCTTGTCATTTCATCTTTAGAACTAACTGGTTTTCAATATAAAATATCTGCCAGAGTTTAGTGGAGTTTTGGATGTTCCCACAATTTTAAAATTCGAATCAGGCAAATATGAAATGGACTCTTCATGACGCCGGCCCTACCAGCGAGCCAAGTACTAAGGTCACGCGAAGCAGGTCGCTTTTCAGCTTCACTTGGAGCCAATTTAGGGAAATGGAAAACGGAAATTGAAGACCTTCTGCTCAATATAGAATCCCACCTCAAGTCTCAAGAAGAGAAGGAACTACCTCTGGAAACTCAAACCCACCCACAAACTCGAACTCCAATTCTCCACCAGAAGCAGGACATGGACCTTGTTGGCCAGTTCACAAGGTGACTCTGGAGCCCTTTCCTGTTCTTGCACCGCAGTCTCTTGATGAACAGCTGCACCCTATCCCATTCCTTCTGTACATCTTCACTCTACAAATATAATTCAACACCATGATGAAGCAATATAAACCCCACATATGAAAACACCCATGAGCGCAAAAGGGGATTGTCTATCCCACATCTTTTAGTCCGGCCAGCTCATAGGTTTTGGTGCCCAAGGGCAATATCTAAGGCAGGATTAGTGTCATATGGTGGCAAAGGTTAGTGTGCACCTTGGCACAGGCATCATGCCCACAGATTCACCTGGAGTTGGTTTAAAGAGCTTCTCCTTCATGATCTAAATCCAGTTCCAAAAAACGTGGCGTCCGAGGCGGACGTTCATGCTGGTTCCAAGAGCAAGATTCATCATGTCCAGGCTCCTTAGCGACAGCAACACCCATCAAGGTGGATGTGAAGCAGATGGAAATTGTGGCTCAGTGGCATTAACTGTGCAAAGAGGTGATAGTGAATGTCTTCACAGCTCTAACACTGTGAATGGGGAGCGATGGGGGAAAAGTGCAATGGATTAATTAAGATTCATATATGCTGGCCTACACGGTTATTTTACTTCTGCCACACTGCTCTACCAGGCTTCTACCCTATATTCTATCTTGGTTCCTCTGCCTGCACTTCAGCATTCGTGATTCACTTTCATAACACGTAACTTGCTACTAATGCCAACAATTTCGAATCTGCTCTGTATTTGCAATCGCTGCTGCTCTTAAAAGTTAGGTTGCTTCCCTCTTCTCTAGGGATGTCAAAATCTGCTTATTTTGCAATGGCTGGGTGTGCTTAGTATTTTGCTTTTTTTCCCTCTTTCTTGGATTTTCAAATGTGCCTGCTTTTGCAGTTGCTTGATGTTTTTAGTTATTGGCATCCCCCTCCTACTCCATCTTTCTAATTTCTTCTGTCCTTATAACTCTCCTACAGTTGTTTTCGTTAAGAAATCTGAAGATGGCTGACAGGGGAGGAGCCTAGGGGATGTGTTCCTATGGGCTGTGGGCAGTATGATCCAAAATGACTGCCATAGAGCACAAAAGTGACTGAAAGATTTCAGTTTAAGTTTAAACTGCTCTATGTTACGAAGGATTCCCAGCCTGACGACAGGAAATATTCACAACATATGAATCTATGAAAGATCCAATGCTGGAGAACTCTCCTTCAGTTGTCTTCTTTGTGCTGTATGCTGGAACCTACGCCTTATCCATGCACACTTCAATGGATTGTGCATTGCTGTTGGGTTAGCTGGAACGGGCTGCAGTTCCTCCCTCCCCCCTTTTCTATCCATATTATCCGTCAATGTTGCTCTCTATCTCCCCTATTTTTCCTAATTGCTATTATTTATTTGTTTATTTATTTATATTTATACAGCGCGCAAGCAGCCCAGGGGCATTGAGGCGCTGTTACTTGCAATAACTTAGTTACATGGTACAGGCATGGTAGTGATTGTTGACACATTATGAATACAACAAGACATCATACTGTTGTTACAGATATTGCATTTAGTCATATAATACAACATACATGAAAGCGTTTTTTAGCGTTTTGCAGAAGGTGGTGAGGGAGGCCTCACCTCGGATAGTGGGTTGTAGGGCATTCCAGTGAGTGGGCGCGAGATAAGTGAAGCTGGATCCGCCCGCTTTTACTCCTTTTACTAGTGGCACAGAGAGCATGTTGGTGTACGGTGATCTAGTTGGCCTGGTAGTGAAGACGGGGTGGATCCTTTGTGATAGGTATGCAGGAGCAGTGAGGTGAATGCACTTGTGGGTCAGTATTAGGGCTTTGAATATGATCCTTTCCTTTATTGGGAGCCAGTGGGCTAGTTTTCTGGCCTCAGAGATGTGTTCTCTTTTAGCAATGCCTTGGGCTGCCGGGAGAGCATTGATCTGTATTACTTGTAATCTCTCTAAGTTTTTATTGGAGGTTCCTAGAAAGAGTACGTTACAGTAGTCTAGCCTAGAGCCGGTGATGGCTCTGGCTATGTTGTTGCAGTTCTCTTTGGAGAGAAAGGATCTGACTGCGTTGATAAGTTTGGCATGATATGCATATCACCTATCCTATCCCTTTGTCTAAGTCTGGAAGAAAAAGGTTCAAGAAGGATCTCCTCGTCTCCAACCGAGGCCTGCCCATCGCCGACACCTATGTCAATGCTTCTTCCAGGAAGACTTTCACCGACATCCTCTTTGTTGTTCCTTTATTTGTACATTTGGACTCCCCATATGTTCTCTGTGCTCTCCCCTTTCTCTTCCTCTGCAATTAATGGTGGCACCCGCTGGGAGGTACTCTTGGCATACTTCCTGTCCTCTAGGGTCATCATTAATGTCTACCTTAATCGCACTGTCATGGCCCAGGGCCCTCAACCTAACCTCTGCCTTCTTGATAGGCATCTCCTGTCTCTCACCCATTTCCTCCCCTCTCCTGCCACTCCTCCTTCTGTAATCCCTCTGGCCTCTCTGCCACCTCTGGCGGGTATACCTTACTCCTGTAACCCACCTCGGAAGACCTTCAAAAGTACCAACCTGCTCCACTTGCTACCCTCAACTCTCGCTCTGCCGTCAAACACTCCTCTGACATCTGCCACCTCCTTGAGGGCCTCGATCTAGATGTCCTCGCTCTCACGTGGTTCAGTGCCAGCTCTGTCATGCAATTTGACATCCTCCTCCCTGAGGGTCCTCTCCATACCCAGGGCTAACCAGCCCGGGAATGGAGTGGCCCTGATTTGCCCTGAGTGGGTCCCTGCTACTATCATACCCACTCAGGCCTACTCCTCTTTCGAATGCTTTGTCTGCAGACTGGGTGGCTCTCCTGGCCTCCCTCTGACACTGGCCACCACCTACAGGCCCCCTGGCCAGGTTTCTCACTTTCTCTCTGAATGGGCTGACCTCACCTCTTCTCTCCTGGCCTCCTACTCCAAGCTTCTCCTTCTTGAAGACTTCAATATTCATCTCTACTTCCCTGATGTGACCTCTGGGCTCTTCCACAACCACTGTGACTCGTTTTCCCTGTCCATTCTTCCCTCTGGTCCAACGCACTCGGCCGGACATACCTTGGATGCTTTCAGCTCTTCAGACCTCCCCATCTCCAATCCTCTCATTACTCTTCTCTCCTTGACTGATAATGCTCTCCTGTCCTCTCATCTGAACCTCCTGGGTCCCTCGGCTAAGCCCCCTCCTACACTGTCTGCCGCCTTTTCCTTCATTCGACCTATGAAGCAAGTGACAGCTGCCGCTTTTGCCACCACCTTCTCCCCTCCTACTTCTGCCACTGACTCTCACTCTGACACTGCCCTTTCTAACCTACAATTATCCATCTCCAACATTCTGGACATCCTTGCCCCTGTCATGACGATCAGCATGAAACCTGCCTCCAAGTGCAATTCCTGGTATGACTCTGACCTGGTCGCTCTGGAACACAAGTGCAGGGCTGCTAAGCGGAAGTGGCAGGCTTCAAGCACATTGTCGGACAACCTGGACTGCCGCCTACTCCAAAGCCAATACAGACTCTCCATCTGCTCAACGAAGTGGGTCTATATCCAAGCCCGCATCTCTGCGGCCACTAATAACACGGCTGAACTCTTCAAAATCTGCAAGGATCTCGCCAACCCTACTGCAGTCTTCACTTATCCCCTGCCTTCCCTGGCCATCTGCACTTATCTGCCCTCCAACTTTATTTCGAAAACTCATGTCATCCTCTCCTCACTCTCCTCTACTCTACTCCACACCCCTCCCCTACATCTTCTCTCAGGCCTCTCTTGGCCCCTTTCGCACCTCCACTCCTACTTCCCTACTTTTCTCCCATATAACTTGATGAGATTTCTAGACAGGGCCACTCTATGAAAGTCTCATCCAAACAGGTGCTCCCCTGCTTCCCCAGAACTATCAAGGACAATATTGTCACCCTTGCTCCAGCCTTGGCAGATCTCTGCAATCACTCCTTCACCACTGGATCCTTCCCCTCACTCCTCAAGCACTCCCTTGTGCACCCACTGCTCAAATAGTCTTCTGTTGACCCTTCCTGTCTGTAAAACTACTGACATATCTCCATTAACCCCTTCCTGGGCAAACTCTTGGAGAAGCTGGCCATATCACAGCTCCACACTAAATCTGTTGGTTGGCTTCAGAGCTGCCATAGGCACAGAAACTGCTCTCCTGAACACCCATGAAGACTTGCTCTCTAATCTCGCTTCTAGCTCTCCCTCTGTTCTCATACTTCTTGATCTTTTCTCTGCCTTTGATATGGTTAACCATGCCATCCTGATAAATCAGCTCTGTAACACCCGTGGCATTATGGAGCTGGCTCTGGACTGGTTGGCCTCCTTCCGCTCAGATCGACCTTCCCAGGTTAAATTGGGCCCTTTTCTCTCCACCATCTCACTCTCCACCTGCAGCATCCCTCAAGGCTCTATACTCTCGCCCTGGCTTTTCAATATCTACCTGGCCCCTCTAGCCCCACCTTCTCTCCTAACTTCCAGTGTTATGCTGATGACACGCAGCTCTTCTTCAAGCTACCCTCCTTCTCTTCCTCACTCGTTCCTGACTGCCTATCTGCTATTCAGGCATGGTGCACTAACAATGATCTCTGCCTTAATTCCAGTAAGAAAGAGATCCTTCTCATTGGGACCCCTGCTCCCTCTTTCCCTCCCACACTCTGGCCTCCATCGATGGGGTTCCCCCCCCCCCCTCCCTGCTGTGAGGCAAAAAACCGGGGTGTCACCTTTGGCTTCTCTGTCTCCTTCCCTCCTCACATCACAGGCCTTACCAAGAACGCCCACTTTCAGCTGCACCTCCTCAGAGGCATTCTCCCTTTCCTCACCTTCCCCCGGAAACTCATTATCTCCAGAGCTGGACTATTGTAACAGCCTCTTCCACAATCGTCTTAACTCCACTTTTCCCACTTCAACTAATCCAGAACACGACTGCAAGACTTATCCTTGGCCTCAAGCCCAGGGACCGCATCTCTCCAGCCCTTAAATCTCTTCAACCGGTTGCAGCGAGGATCAAGATCAAGACCCTCTGCATCATCCACAAGGCTTTCTGGGACCTGGGACCACACTACATCCATTTCTCTCTCTCTAAATATCTCCCTGCTTGAGCCCTTCGGTCATCTAACTCCAACTCTCTGCCGACCAGACGTGTTTCCAAGCAGGGAGTAGGGGTTTGATCACTCTCCTCTGCAAGTGCCTCCCTCTGGAATGGTCTGCCTGCCCTTCTCAGACTTGAGCCAGATCTCCTTAAGTTCTGAAATCTCCTCAAGACATACTTTTTCTCTTCTTTCTTCCCCCTCCCCTGCTAATGTCCCTGTCTGCCCTAGACTAGTTGCCTGGTTCCTTCAGAGCCTTACTGGGCACCAGGCCCTGCCCTTTTCCAGTCTACCGCTGCACTTGGTCTTCGCTGACCCACCCCTATTCCTGCACTTTCCCCATGGGCCCCCCACCCCACCTGCACTTACCTGTCTAGTGTTGCCATCTCAGCCCCCTACCTCGCAATTACCTTGTGGACCCCCCTTCCCCTGCACCCTCTGCTTTCCCCAGCCCTGTCCAGCTGGCCTCCCCTGGCACTTCTTCTCACGGGCCCATCTGCCCTGGTCCTGCACTACCCCACCCCGTCACCTTCCCCCTGCACTTCTCAATACTGCACTTGAAGGATCTGAATGTCACAAGGCCTAGTAAGATAGTTACTTTTTGTCCTCCCTGTTCCCCCACCTTATTGTCTTGTTGCACTTCAAAACACTTTGTATAGGCGCATTATAAATAACCAATAAATAAATGAAAAATAAAATAAATAAGAAAGAACAGCGATGGATGGTCACACACTTTGGCCGCAATCTGTGCAGTTGGCTGCCACACGATGGCGCCATTTCCTCACGTTGAAAACAGTGTCAGCCGAAAGCAGGCGTAAATAATAGGATAACTAAACACAATTATCCTTGGAGGGGCCGACATTCTAGTCAGGCGCTGCAACTCGATGATGCCAACAAGACATACACACATGCCTGCGCTCTGGTTGTTGGTTGATAATCTTATTCATAAGAAATGCCTGGAAGTTCTGTCATTGTGGTAGGACCGGAATTACGTGCAAATGCATATTTCTTCTCTGCCAAGGTACAGCAGCCCTTAAGCCCTTAAGCCCTAGGGTACCTGGTGCGCTCTACAAATTAAATAACATAACAGCGAACTGAGGCGTGGCTGCAGACCCTCCCGAGCCAGCAACATCCCAGAGTACAGGTTATTTGGCTGTGTTTGTTCTTAGTTGAGGGGCTCTAAAATATTTAGCAAATGTTTTGCTATATAATTGGCATCTAGATAGTGTGTAATTCAAATCACTCTCTGCGTGTGCCAGTCTGAATACATTCTAAAGAATAGACACAACCTCTACACAGGAGTGATTATGTTACATTTACAAAAGGCGAGGTGCACTTGTACATGTGATGTCCACACACCTTCTAGTGGTCTGGAGTAGGAAGCTTTGAGCATTTTAATGAGGAGCATACGGTGCACATTACCTGTGCAACAGCGACCTGGGTTTGTTGCTGCTGTTGCAGCAGCTGATGCTGGAGAAGCTGCACGCGGTGTCGCGATGCCAGTGGCGTCAGTGAAGAGCAGGAACTGGGGCTGCCCGTGGACTGGATTTGCTGGGACACAATGGTATACAAGGAGTCGTGGTCAACATCCTGGAGAGGGCAAAGAGAAAATGCAAGGGTTAACCATAAACTGGACATCAATGTTCTTAGTCATGTTACTTAAGTAGGGCTGCTCTGTTCTTCCACTTATTTCCTGGCGGTTTAGATCACACTTCATGCTGCACGCGTTGAGCGTCTAAATGTCAGACCAGAAAATGAACCCATGTTGTACCGCACTGTTTTTTTTCCGAAAGTGAACCCCAATGCCTTCAGTTGTGCTCCTGTAACTCATCTTTGTATGCAAATCAGTCCACCGGCTGATATACATTGAGGCTTAACAAGGGCATACAAATTATTTGTGTACGGCATCCATATCAGCAGCAGTATGAAGATGACTCTATACCAGGGTTCTGAAACCTGTAGTCTACAGACTACGACTCCCATGATCCTTCACCATTGACTATGCTAGCTATGACTGATTGGAGTTGTAGTCCAAAACATCTGGAGAGCCAAACCTGCAGACACAGATTTAGAGTATACTTGGGATTTTAGTAAAAGCCTTCTGGAGAGTTTCTCTACATTTCTTTAAGCTCAGCCAGGGCCTAGCTGTATTACTCGAACTGTGATTCATTTGTTAATTCTCGAGAAACCAGTTTATTCCTGCAGTACAGATTACTTTTCAATTCTACCGCTGTGCAGTTTCAGAAGTTTTGGTTGAAATGCTATGAAATTCAAAGAGACAGAAGTGATGTGCTCACCGGCATCATACGCTTAATGCACATTGAACAGCTTCCAAACCAGCAAATATATGAAATCCTGTGTGCGCTTGCTTTGCTCTCATCTTAAGACAGAATGAAGCAAGTATATTGCCAGAGTGCCGGAGGGAAAAATAAAAGTTAATCAAAATGCATATTTGGACAAGTAGGAGCTTCTGCATCACTGGTATAGCGCCCCACCCTCTGCCCCCAATACACCTGATCACAAGAGCACAGTGTCCTGCCTTCAATTGGGCCCTTCGCACTTGGTTTTAGAAGATTTGCAAACGATGTCCCTACAATTTCATGGTAAGTAAAGGACTCTGGGGCGTTTGAAAGAGCCCAATAACCCACATATCAAGTCTCCTGTTCCTAAGCACCGTGAACTGTGATCCTAGTGGTGCATCTTTCATGACTGCCCTACGAATGTGCGCAGATGTGATACTGGCCACCTGGGCCCATATTGCAGAAACGTCACACCGGTGCCAAGCACAAGTTGCCACAGTTTTAGCACTAGGATAAAAACTGTCCTAGAGCAAAAAACATTCATTATGTTTAATTAATTAATTGGTCATTTATAACGCGCTCAATACCCAGAGATTTCTAAGTGCGGACCCGTGGATCGAACCTGTGTTGCTCTGCGTCATCTTGCTTCCAAGGCAAGCATGTTGCCCCTGATCTATCCTCCTGAGAGGCTGAGCAACGCCTGCCCTAGTGCTAAGGGGACATGGTATTAGTGGTAAAGCAAACAGTGACCAGGTGCAAAAATGTATTGAAAGAATTTGCTTTATGCAGTAAGGAAATTATGTCTCCTATTGACAATACTCGTACCTGCGCAAACAGACTAATATGGGCTACAGAGGTGAGAATGATTGTTTGCGAAAGAGCAAGCTGTCTGGAGTTACTTGGAACAGCAGAGCTGTGTATGGGACAGACTTGTGAGAGGAGTGTGACTGGTGGATTGGTATTGGGTGGGGGTGTGTGTGTGCGTTGAGTGGTATTCGATGGAACGATATTTAAACAGTATGTGATTAAACTGTTTTCTTGTGCGCGACTCAGACTGTAGTGAGGGTTCCTAGCCTAGGACCGTGTTTTGCATGGTGCCTTGTCTGGCTGAGAACTTGTCATACAATGCACAGGTGTTGCGTGAGCTTGAGGCTGAGAAGTTAGACAACCATGCATCACTGACCGGCACTGACTACAGCCTGTGAATTGTGCCATTTGCCATGGCCGAGTGTGCTATGGATTCAAACTCTTCATTGTGAGAAACCTGAGGGTATCCTCACACCTACTCCCATTGGACCCTCTTCTCAGGTGGCCAGGGAAATGCCATCCCTTTTGCATACTGACCCCGGAGGTGGAGATGTGAGGGAGGATCACCTGGATGGAGGGTCCTTGGGGATTGAGGAGAGGATATCTGCAGGAGGGACATGGTATCCAACTTCCCCCTCTCCCTGCCTTTATAGGGTGTTGCAAACCATCTTCCCTCATTCATGCCATTATACTACTGGAACGAGGAAGAGGCGACTAAGAGCAATGCACACTAACTTGTCATTTCACCACTCTAGTACTGAGACGAGGAAGAGGCCTGCAGACGGTTGTATGGTTCAGGCTTGTCCAGAGGGCTCCACTAATTGTAGCCAGGCAATTGAGACTGTGGACTCACACCATCAACCTGTGAAATGGTTGCAGGTGCATAAAAGGTGGAGCCGACACGTTAGAAGGAGAGACCACCAGGAAAGGAGCCGGGCCGAGCATTGTGAGCCAGTGGGAAGATTCCTGCTGAGAAGGAGGAGGTCGAGTTGGGTCCTGCAGGAGAGCCAGGATGCCAGCAAGTACCCCCAGGAAGCTGTGGAGCCTTGCCAGGGAGGGCTGCGAAAGGGCCATGGAGGTGGTAGCACACAGGCACAGATACAGAAGAAACTGTGTGGGCTAGAAGGCCTAGGGTTCCTGGTTGCGTGACATATAATGGGTGGACTGTGTGGTCTGATAACTGCACCTAGACAGGGGATACCCTATTTGTGAAAGCCAAAGAACTATACTGATAACCAAGACAAGTGTATGAAGAGATTGCTGAAGTGTAGCAGAAGAGAGCAATCTGTATGCACTATCAAGGAAGCAGAAGGAGTGTAAGGTGAACCTGGAACTGGGTTATGAACGATGGGGAATTGAGACTAAGTACAAATTCGAAAGCTGAAGTCTTGAGGAAGGGAACCTAAGACTGTATGACCTGTGGTGTTGTCTTGAGTAAGGGAACCCCAAGACCCTTTTTGGAACCGTCTTGAACTTGAGGAAGGGAACCCAGAGACTTTGTGGAACTGTCTTGGACTTGGGGAAGGGAACCCAGAGTCTTTGTGGAACTGTCTTGGACTTGGGCAAGGGAACCCCGAGACTTTGTGGAACTGTCTTGGACTTGGGCAAGGGGAGCTGGAGAGTAAACCAGGAGCTGGAAGAATCTCAGAACTTTATTTGTAACACAATTTCTTTTATTCCTGACATTCCTACACATTGTTTAGAATTAGTTGTGAGGGCAAGTATGGGTTTTGGACACAGAAATACTTTCAAGTTGAATTTACTGACTCCGACTTTTGTTCGTTTATTTTGATAGGGAAATCTCACTTTAGCATAGGGCAAGTTAGGCCTTCAACCATCCTGACATTTAAGTTAATGAAATACTTAATTTGAACGTTGAATCTGTTGTCTATGTCTTGCTTCATGATGCCTTCAAATCATAAAAATTGTAAGCAGTCCTTTCTACGCCCAATCCATCTGGACCTCAATTCCAGAGGATTAAACTATCCTCAATATGGCCCAGTTCCACAAAACACGAAATACATGGTTTTTTCAACAATACCAGCCAGACTAATAGAAATCCCTCTTTCCCTCAACCAACAATACTGCGCAACTGTATCAAGTACAAGCACAATGCTGGCACCCTCCTGTTGCAAAGCGCTGCACTGCTCTCTGGATAGGTTTGTGCTATAAGCAATAAATATAAAAGATTCCAAAGTTGCTGAAGTGTAGGTGAAGTGCACTTGCATATCCTTACCACATACCTTACTTTAACTATCCAATAGGATGCTTGTGCAGCTTAGGCCTCGGGGGCCACCCCAGGTCATAGACCGAGGTTATGGTGTGTTTTCCGGGTGGGAGAACTTTGAAGTCCAGTCTATTTTGTGCCCTAAATCAGGTTAATACTCCCATGAATATAAAATGGGGAGTAATAGCACACGGGTCCCTTGGGACCACCTGCAAAGCATTGTTGATGTGTTCAGACCAGTGCACGCAGAGAACGGGCCACAATGAGGAGCTCTGCAAATAAAGTGCATGAACTTTAGAGAGCCTTTAAGAAACGTTAAGTAATCCCTTTGCGTAAAGAAAGTGTACACAACAAAAGTATCGGTTATAAAAATGATCAATATATTTATACTGTTCTCAAAAATACTCCAGTCGTGACTGGCAAGACATGTTTGTGCCCCTAAATGTGTTATTTTGCATAGTATGTGAAATACTTTTGCCACACATCCACACCGGTTATTAGAGCTCAGTCGCAGGATTACATGCATGTTGAGGGCGGCCTCAACCTTGCTTGCCCATTTTCCGACGCTGGTATATGCAGTGGTTTCTTAAAACAATACACATTATTCTACCTTGCCATGTGCGTTTGTCCTCCTCCTTCCTCATATGTACAGGCCATGGCTCAGACTCACCAAGACGATGACAGAGCAGAAGGCAAACCATGGCTCAGACTCACCAAGACGATGACAGAGCAGAAGGCAAACTGTGGCTCAGACACAGCAAGACGATACCAGAGTAGAAAGCAAACCATGGCTCAGACTCACCAAGACGATGACAGAGCAGAAGGCAAACCATGGCTCAGACTCACCAAGATGATGCCAGAGCAGAAGGCAAACCGTGGCTCAGACTCACCAAGACGATACCAGAGTAGAAAGCAAACCATGGCTCAGACTCACCAAGACGATGACAGAGCAGAAGGCAAACCATGCATAGCTCTCAACTCACCCGCTTTTGGCGGGTGTCACCCGCCTTGTAAACAGGTGAGTCACCCGCCAAGCCTCGTGCACGCCCATTCATTTCAATGGGCCTCTCACCCGCCAAACACAAAATCGGGTGATTTCACCCGCCTTTGCATCGAAAAAGGTTGAGAGCTATGTACCATGGCTCAGACTCACCAAGATGATGCCAGAGTGGAAGGCAAACCATGGCTTAGACTCAGCAAGACGATGGCAGAGCAGAAGGCAAACCATGGCTTAGACTCACCAAGACGATGGCAGAGCAGACGTCAAACCGTAGCTCAGACTCACCAAGATGATGCCAGAGTGGAAGGCAAACCATGGCTTAGACTCAGCAAGACGATGGCAGAGCAGAAGGCAAACCATGGCTTAGACTCACCAAGACGATGGCAGAGCAGACGTCAAACCGTAGCTCAGACTCACCAAGATGATGCCAGAGCGGAAGGCAAACTGTGGCTCAGACACAGCAAGACAATGCCAGAGCAGAAAGCAAACTGCAGCTCAGACTCACCAAGACGATGGCAGAGCAAAAGGCAAACCGCGGCTCAGACTCAGCAAGACGACGACAGAGCAGAAGGCAAACCGTGGCTCAGACTCACCAAGACGATGACAGAGCAGAAGGCAAACCGAGGCTCAGACTCACCAAGATGAACACAGAGCAGAAGGCAAACCACAGCTCAGACTCACCAAGATGATGCCAGAGTGGAAGGCAAACTGTGTCTCAGACTTAGCAAGACAATGCCAGAGCAGAAGGCAAACCGTGGCTCAGACTCACCAAGACGATACCAGAGCAGAAAGAAAACTGCAGCTCAGACTCACCAAGACGATGGCAGAGCAAAAGGCAAACCGCGGCTCAGACTCACCAAGACGATGACAGAGCAGAAGGCAAACCGAGGCTCAGACTCACCAAGACGATGGCAGAGCAAAAGGCAAAACACAGCTCAGACTCACCAAGACGATGGCAAAGCAAAAGGCAAACCACGGCTCAGACTCACCAAGACGATGACAGAGCAGAAGGCAAACCGAGGCTCAGACTCACCAAGATGACAGAGCAGAAGGCAAACTGTGGCTCAGACGCACCAAGAGATGACAGAGCAGAAGGCAAACTGTGGCTCAGACTCACCAAGACGATGCCAGAGCAGAAGGCAAACCGTGGCTTAGACTCGCCAAGACAATGCCAGAGCAGAAGGCAAACCGTGGCTCAGACTCACCAAGACGATGGCAGAGCAAAAGGCAAACCGCGGCTCAGACTCAGCAAGACGATGACAGAGCAGAAGGCAAACTGAGGCTCAGACTCACCAAGACGATGGCAGAGCAGAAGGTAAGAGTAGCTGTGCCCTTCACATTCTGCTCCTGCATTTGCAGTGCACAAGTCCCTCCATGCAATAATAGACCTAAAGTGCAGGAGAAGGAGCGGAATGCAGCTGCAAGTAACGTGCATGCATTCGTCCAAGCACCGGAGTGGTTAGAATACAGGAACCACCGCCACATCCTTGTGGCTGCGCAGTGACTGGCCTTGATGAGCATGTGACCATCGAAGTACTTTTAGCATGTCAGCTCATGTTCCAGGTGTGAAGCTAAGAACATGTGCCGAAATGTTCATGCTTGGGAGGAGCGTTTCAATCTAGGGCTAAGAAATGCAGCAATGGCTCTGTAAGGACCCCAGACTGCATTCCGCTTTCCCACCTCAGAGGAGACTAGGGACAAGAGCAGGTCAATGTGCAACCCTGGGGCACCCCTCCCAGAATCAGGAATGCACGAGCTCCAGGACTCATCAGACATGGCTGCGTCACAACTCCCTCCTGGGACTTCTGCAGGTGGCAGGAATATACCCATAGCATTAGTAAATCATTGCAATTAAAATCATGATTCTTTGTTTTGCACTTAAAAAGAATAGGTAGACAACAAAGTATACAACAATATTACAAACAGGAATTCATTTTCATTATCCTATAATGCTAACTTCAGGCAAACTGTTGCACTCTGTGTGGCATGTCACCTGCTACTTTCCGGAGTAGGATACTGTCATGTCACAAGTTCAAAACCCTCTCCCCAGCAGACTCGGCCCTTCGTCCTCCTGCAGGGTGATTATTTCAGAACTTAAAAGCGGCCCATCTATGTGAAGCGCTATGAAAATCAGAAAATGAGTGCTTGATGCAAGTATAGGCCAACTTACTGCAATACCTAGTACAAAGTCACAGATGCTGTTTTCTGATGGCAAAAGCTGGCACTCTGTGTGGGTTCCAGGCAACGATGCAAGCACCTTACGAAAGTACCCTGGCAGAACCTAGCAGACAGCGGTAACTCGGACACGTGATTGCAACACTAGGTGAATCGCAGGGGTGTATCGGCCTGTGATCTTGATGCCAAATATAGAAAGCCCAATGGAACCAACTTAATGAAACTGTATATATATGTGTTAGTGAACTGTAAATACACTGCCTTGTAACTAAGAAATGTGCCCAGCTGCCTCAGGGCTTGATGCGCTATATGAATAAATAAAATACAATAAAGGAATAAAGAAAACAAATTCACTACACACAAGTCCAAACTGTTGGCTTTGATAATCTCATTTTCTACCTTTGCACATACAATGTTTTCAAAGGAAATAGCCTGCGTGCATGAAATTGCCCCTGGATTCAAACACCAAGCAAAGGCAGTGGTCACCTTAATTGAAGTTGCCTTAACCGACACACCTTCCTCTACTCTAAACTATGACCCTCCCATTTATTCAACTCCCAACCTTTGCCTGAAACTTAAAGGTACAGCAACAAACATAGTGGATGACAATAATGCTGCTTTTTTCCACCTACTTAAACATTTGTTTTGCTTCCCAGCAAACCGCATAGTTTGGCAGGGTGACTCCATATTACCTGGACACGTTTCCTCCAGTCCTGGGCTTCCACTGAACACACAAATGCATTCTCGGAGTTGTAGTCTTTTGGTTTCAACTGGATTAACATGACAGAGGAAGTGGAGTTACTTGTTCGATCACCCCAACACATCACATGCATAAAGGTGGTCCTAGCCACCTGCTACAAGTCCACACACTTCTGCCAATTACTTCCCTCCTCAAATTATGCCTTCCTTTCTGTCTTCCACAACTGCCCCCATAACCCCTTACCCCTGCAGGCAGTACCTGGCCCTTTTAATGAAGTCAGCAAAACACAGAAACAAAGGGAGTTTTTGGTTCACTGAGCCCCAAGCCTCCATACTGGCATGATAGGGTCCCTATGTCGTAATTATCAGTGTCCATGGTTGTGGATGTTTAGTTTTGTGAACCGCTGCACATTTTTTGGGAGGTTCGAGCCATTATAAAAAAAAAAAAAAAGGAGCAGAAAAGTATGGGTCTGGCTGCATCATGGGGGGTGTATTGATATGGACATGGTAGACTTCTATCCCCTGCCTGTGTCAGCGTACTGCTGCTGCCTGTTCACGATTGTCAGCATGCAAAAGGCTCGCTGCTGCCACGGGTGAGATGCATTCACTGCACCAGGCATTCAATTCTTCAATAAAAGGGGGGGGAGGCTGTACAATCCCTTATTTTATAGCCCATATTATACCCTCCTGCCACTCCTCTAACCCAACCCTAACCTTTAGCTAACCTTAACCACATGCATTGCCAGCTTTACAGAGTGAGGATGCAGATGAAGTAAAGGCATGAAGAAGTAAAGGCATGAAGAAGTAAACGTCTGGCAAAGCAAGGGGAGACTCAGTAACTATATTTTCTGTGGGAAGTAAAGGGGGGACACCGAAAGGTTTACTGTGTCTCTCTGTTGCTCCCCTTTCACTCCATCTCTATCCCCGGCCATTCCCTAGTTTGCCCGTCCTTAGGATCTGTCCGGCATATGGAAAAAAACTCTTGGCATTCTGCAGCATTATTTTTATTTGAGCGGTTAGTGTTTACTTTATTGGAGCCCTTTTTCTAGCAGTCATTTTGCTTTAGTGCGGCGAAAAAGTCCAATCTATTTGGAGAAATAGACGATCACTGGTTTTCTGACCGACCACAAGATGTCGCACAAGCCTTTTCCACTGAGTTAATGTTTGATGAAAAATTGAAACTTAGGCCACGGATCTAAAACGAGAGCCTCAACTGGCTGTTTTAGTTTCAATTTGTAAACATGTGTGCAACTCTGGGGGGTGGGGAGGGCACCTGTTTGCCAGAAAAGTAGAAGCACCAAATTAATGGTTTAATGGCATGTTAGGTGTCACAAACCAAGAAATATTTCTGAAATGCAGTGGGAACCACACGCTACATGGAAACCAATCGACCAAAAGAAGCACCAAAACCAGCCCTCTTACAGGAGAGAAAATAGCCTCTAATCCCTAGAACCCCAACCAAGTTGCCCTAAATCCACTAGACCCGAGTGCAGCATAAGACAGGGTCTACTGCCACCGCCTTCTGCAAAGGCTGTAGAGCCAAACAGGGTTCAGAGGGACTTTCCAGTCTACAAGTCTGCTCAACCTAGGAGAGCAGAGCAAGGGCGCTCGCCCTGAATTACTATTAGGAATCACCGGTTTGCTTAAAATGTGGGCTCCCGCTTGGATCCGTTCCATAGCCTTAGCTTTTAATTGCATTCGTGGGATCTTTGGAGTGCCTGATTGAAAGCTTTTCCTCCGCCTTCCAACTGTACACCGACGATCCCCAGATTAACACAGCTGGTTGTGCCGCCTACCTGCACTTAAACATGTCTAAAGTTGATTATCTGTAAACTATGCAAGTCCACCTGTGTATTGGACCCAGTGACTGTTCCATTTACTCCTCTCCACAACCTGGTCAGAATGTCCCTCAAACTCACCCCATCGTGAGAAGCAGCTTCTCGTCTTATCTATTGTACGTTCTTTTGTGATCAAAGAAGCGTTTTTCTTCCCTGTATCAGGGTTTAAGTCCTAAAAAAGAAGTGGAGGGACTCATTAACAAATGCAATTGGATGTGATGCCGCCAGATATGACATAGAGGTGAAATATGCACATTTCATTAAATTGGCTTTGCATAACTACCCACATTGCACAGGACGAATGGCATTTGCCATTCGTAAAATCAACACACATACACAAACAAAAACAAGAGAGGATATTTTCTTCTAATAGTGTTTTTGGAAACGTTTAAAGGTGGCATGTTTTAAACTCCAAGAAGCAATACCTATGTTTTCCCTGGAACATGCAGTACCGAAATGGGACATATCACCTTTCGTTGTTTGTTATTTTTCATAATTTTATATAATGCAGCGGTGACGTGTCCGCCCTGCGAACCTAAAGGCCGTGCTTCGAGCCCCGTGGTTGGTTTTAATTCATAAATTCAAAGAAGACACTCAATGTGTCTCATCGTTTCTGGGGGGGGGGGGACTGAGTCCGCACTCTGAAAAAAGTGGGTGGACTCGGTCCACCCGTGTGTACTCTCAACTTGAGCCCTGAAATTTAAGCACGCCCTAAATTGAGTCATCCGTCAATAGTGACATCACTCACTGCCTCCAACTGATTCCGGCCTAAATTTGAAACAAGCTGTGCTTCAACAAGGCCAAAATCAGGATCATTTTCTTTGGTTTTTCAACACTGTACTCTCAGGCTTTCTATTGGCCACCCAGGATGGGCTCACCACCCAACTCTGTAGAAAAAACAGAAAATGGAGTGATTTTTGACAGGAAATAAATCGGCTAAGGTGAAAAGCAAAATATTTCTACATCTGCATGATTAAAAAGATTGTGCTTCCTCGCAAGATGGCCCAAAAGTTTGACGCTGGTTGCCTGAGCTTTGGAGGTGAACTATTGAAAGACCAGGTATCCGAGGGCAAATGATCTCGTAGGCCAACTCCAGTCAATTCAAATGAGGAGCAAAGACCATTCTGTGACTCAAACAGGCGACCTATGTCCCTGCACCGGCTTCCAGGCAAAGAGAGAATCTTTAAATCCTTGCCCACCGTGTATTGCGGCATATGGAATATTAATTGGACCAAAATAGAGAACAGAAGATGAGATCACCCCAAGCACATCCAGCAAATTGCGCAAGTTGGAAGAATTATCAGTCGCAGGATAAACAATCTGGAACACTCTACCTATAGTGCCGAGAACAGATTCCGATCTACCCTTTCTGGGCACTCACAAATGGGATCCAACAATCTGTAATGTTGTGAAACAAATAAATGAATAACCAGAAAAAATGATTGTCCCGGTCATCTAAACTCTTGGGCTAGGGATCAGCCACCTTTGTCTTTCCAGATGTTTCAGATTACAACTCTCCTCAGCCCTTGCCAGTATAGCCAAAGGTCAGGGGTTATGGGAGTCGTAGTCCAAAAGACTGGAAGAGTCACAGGTTGCCTAACACTGTCTTAGACAGAGGGGACATCTTCTCTCCTGTTATAACCCACGTACTGTAATATTTTATGCAAACAGTGACAGGAAAGGCGGGCTACATGTATAAAGGAGGTGCCATCTGGAGCGTCACCACCAGAACCATCAAGGAAAACAGTCGCTCCCTTGCCGCTGCACTTGCTGATCTCTGCAACCATTCTTTTGGCACTGGATCTCTCTGCTCTTCCCTCAAGGACTCCCTTGTGTGCCCGCTCCTGAAAAAAACCTTCAGCAGACCCTACCTGTCCAGCCAACTACTGGCCTGTTTCTATCACCCCCTTCCTTGGGAAACTGCTGGAGAAGCTGGCCTTTCCACAGCTCACCTAACAAACTGAACTTGTGATTCCAAGCATCCAGAGGCACGGAAACAGCTCTTCTGAACACCTCTGAGGAACTGCTTGCATCTCTGGACTCTAAATCTCCAGCTGTCTTCATCCTACTCAATCTCTCTTCTGCCTTCGACACAGTCAACCATTATATCCTCAAGAAAAGGCTTGATGATACCCTTGGCATCTCGGAGCAGGCACTGGAGTGGCTGACCTCCTTCCTAACTGACCGATCATCCCATGTCATTTTGCGGCCCTGGTTTGTCTCTGAGGTAGTTTAGACATAATCCATCATCTATCTTCTCATCATGGCTGCTTTACTCATGTTATAGTTTCTAATGCAGTAAGCTTCTATGTTACTCATCTACCTTGCGTTTCTGCATTGCATATGTGCATTTGTTGAGCTTCATCTCACTTGTCTTCTCAGCATAGATGATTTCTTCATCTCATTATACTTAATTGCTTGGTTACTTGGATTACACCTTCATTCTTTAAGTATTCTTGTATTGTTTCTGAGCGCCATTGTGTCTTCCCTTTACAGCGTCACTTTATTCTCATTGGTTCGCACTTACAGCTCTTCTATGTCCAGTGGTGTATGCCGACATCCTTCCACGTCAGTGCAAGGGTACATTCAATACGGTTGTCCGAGTGCATAACGTCTCTCATATCACGGTGCGGTATTGGGGCAATACCTGGCGCCATGCACATAGTCTTCCTGTTTTGCTTCCAGTATGACGGAGGTGAGGAGGCGGGCACTAAAGGTGACGTCATCTGCTCCTCTACACATGTGAGTTGGACAACGCCACGGCAGAGAACATCCACCAAAAGCTTGCAAGTCTGGAGGTAGGAGCTATGCTCTTGGTCTCACAAGTTAGGGAATTCTAGTAGTATGGAGTAAAGAAGAAGAAACAAGGAGAACGAAGAGGCAGAGGAGCGCGGAGGGTGACTGAGGAACAGAGAGGTTGAGGAGAGCTTGTGATCGCAAAGTGAGACGTGGGCAGTAATAGAAGACCCTGGAAAGGGTGGGGCCAGTCTACGAAGGCCTCTGAAAGCAAGAAGAAGCAATATGAACAGGTAACAGTGCTGCTCAGTGAGGGGTTATATGTGATATTTCTGCATTTTGAAGGCCGGACACAAAGGCACGTTTTTCTGCTGATTTTGTGAATCCTTCAAATGCGGCTGTCACACGAAGCCAATCCCCCTATGCCCCTACCACCGCCCCCAAAAACTCCCACTCCTGCTCTGGCAGGATTTCTTAGTATTCAGGGGGCTGCACCCCCACCGCCTCCCTGGCCAACCCAAAGCACTCTCTTTCAACCACCGACCACACTGACTCAAACACGCTAAAACACTCTCACTTACCTAATGCTCCCCTGGCCAATCCATTTCCCACCACCAACAGTCTCCTTCCTTGCCTACACAGATACACACGAAAAACTCTTACCAGGGATGCTCACGACTTCCCTCCTCCACCCATCGACTCTTGCAAGTACTCGTTGAAAGTTCCATTTAGTACAACTGTTCAGAGCTGTCTCCGAGAGCTCTTTCTAAATCGATCTTTTTTGTTTTTGCTATTTCTAAATGTAAATGTCACCTAAAGCACAGTGGGGCACACAGGAGGTTCATGAGAGCATGGGCTGTAAAGTTAAATTCATTATTAAGCATGGGAAACACATTGAGGCCGTGCCCCATCAGGAGGCTGGTGCAGTAAGCCAGCCTGCAGGGGCAAGAGATAAAATCCAGGGTTTGGTAAAGTGATACATATGACTGGGTTGTGTCTACCAGATATTCAAGAGGTGAATCTAGGCCACATAAGCAGCATGGTTAAAGTGCAGGCTGAGTTTCTGATCAATATTGAAAATAACTGTAGGGTTTGAGAAGGTTTGGGTCTATTTGACCTAATCACATTTGATCGAATTTGACCTTTTTTTGGTCTAAAATGTGGGGGGGAGACCCCACAAAACCCCCCCAACCACACTTCCCCTCAACCTAATCAATACCCTTACCCACCCATATATTTATTTATTTATTTATTTATTTAATAAAATTTAACTGAATAAAAGGTCAAAATAATTGCATCAAATGTTTTAGGTCAAATGTTTTTAGGTCAATTATGCTAATACCTTTAAGAATACTGGGGGATGATGTTGGAAGGCCAAGCGGAAGGCTATGGGAGTGGGGAGGAGGGCAGAGGCATTAGACAGAGGGAAGTGTGTTGCCTTTGCTTTCAGAGTGAGGATTACACATCCAAGTGCCATCCAGTAATGGATGGAAGAACGACAATGAGAGATTTTGGAGGGCGCATCAGTGTGAATGAGAAGAATATTTGAGTGTTGTTGCATAAGTACTAGAATACACTGAAAGAAGAGATACTCTTGCCAAAAGGATGAGAAGAGTGAAGGAGAGAGGACCTTGGAGGGCTCCTTCTGGAGAGGTGTTGGTGGAGGAGGTGGCATTGTTCCAGGAGATGGGGGAGGGTGAGGGAAGGGGGTAGGAGGGAATGGAGACAAGGCAGTGTCCTAGAGGTGAAGGTGAGACAGAGAAGGTAGGTCAGCAATGTCAAAGGCTATGGGTGGAAGAAAGATGAGAATGGTGAGAAGAGGTAAGGAAGTGACAGATTTGGGTGAATGATGTTTCAATGGCGGGCCTGCTGTGGAACCTAATTCAGAAGGGTTCGGAGTGGCCATAGAGCCAAGGGAGACCGGCCTAATATTGGTTGGGTTGTTAAGGTCAGAAGTGGATTTCTTTAAGATAGCTACGACTCAACCCACCTTACAGCAGACTTGGAAGATCCCAGTGTAATATGGTTAAAGAAAGGAGAGGGGCGGGGGGGGGGAATCAGGTCAAGGATGCCAGTTCCTGGACTGTGCTGCAATAGGTCAACTGGAGCACAGAATGCGTTGGTAGCCTGGAGAATGGGTGCCAGATTGGCTGGGGTAGTGGGAGGAAAAGAGCATAGAAAGGTGAGAGTGATGGTAGCGGGTGGTAGAGGGCTGGAGAAAGCGAAATAAGGGTAGTGAAATGGTCTCATATCTTGGACATTAAAGAGGAGAAGAGGCAATTTCATTAGCAAGTTAAGTGAAGTGAGACTTCTCAACTCAAATTTCAGATGTATTCATACAGGGTAATGGGTGAACAGCACCATCAGACAGACAGACACCAATGATGTAAGGGGATTGGGAGCAACTGGAAAATGCAGGCCAAGTTCAAGCCGTAGTTGGCCCCAGACCTTCAGTGTGGTCATCCCTGGTGGATTTACCATGGCATTTTACAGCTTTAAAGGGAAGAAATCACAGGCTCTATCAAACATGCTGTACTTTGTCCAAACCTAGCAACTTCACTCTAGAAGGCTGACACTTTTCCTTCTGTTTGATTGGCCGATGAGAAAAGGAGAGATTTAGGGATGCCATGCAGTCTTAGATCTGTCTGAAGGTAGAAGGTCAAACATGTCCAGATCATTTGCTCACATGATTATGCTAATAACCTTATTAGGAAATGAGAAGGAGGGGGAGTCGTCCTAAGAAACACATAAAAACTGACAAAGCACTTTGAGAAGGAGAGCCGCAGACCAGCACAAATGACAGTCCAGCCCAATATATTCAAAGGAGACGCAGAGGACATCATTGGCAAGCAGAGAGCAGTTCTTCCCAAAGGCAAGAGGCAGATGACAGGAGTCCTGTGTTGTGGAGCTGGTCAAGGACGTGACTGGGGCCTGGAAGACAGTGGTGCGACCTCTGGGAGGTGGAACGTGAGATCCAGTAATGGCACCTACACCGTCTGGGAAGAGACCGGGAAGAAGGTAGGCGGAGTGAGAGCAGCAGAGGCCAGACACACCCGTGCAGCCTGTTGAGAAGACACAAGCACCCAGGAAGAACACGCCAAGAGTCCCGTAACCAAAGAAGGTAACAGGCACATCACAGGGACTGGTAGGAGCTTGGAAGTGCGGGAGAGATGGAAACCGCATGGGAATAACGATACAAAGCATCTTCCTCATGGCAGTACTTGGCAGGAGGGTCAACCAAGTGGGCCTAGTGGGAAGGGAAGATAATCAAGGGTCTGGGACACGAACCAAGGTGAAGCCTCTGTTAAAACAAAGCATCTTCCTCATGGCAGTACTTGGCAGAAGAGTGAACCAAGTGGGACTGACAAGAAAGGCAGAGCAAACAGGGTCTAGGACCCAAACAAGCACAAGGTGAATATTGGAAGGAGGAATCCTCCAAACAGTGGTGAAGAAACGATCACAGACAGGCTGAGGAGAGCCTGGGACTGTTGTAAAAGTTACCCAAGATGACAGGTTAAAGGAGCAATTCCCCCCAACCTCAGCTAGAACTTTGTTGAAACTAATACCTATGGGAAGGATGTCATTCCCCATCAGCACATTTGGAACTCTGTTGATACTGAAGGCAGTCATTCCCCCTGGACACAGTTGGAACATTATCTTCTGGCTACTTCTGGGACTGTGCGCAAACCAAGACCAGGGGAAAGGAGTCATTCCCCTGGTAGCAAATGGAGTAGTGAAGAGACTTTCTTTTAAGACACCGGGAGAAGAAAGTCATTCTCCTTGTGCGAGAACTTTACTTTTGATTAGGACTCTTTAGTTGCAGTGTAAGGGACAGATGTAGGGTTTTGACTCAGGACGATGGGTTTTTCAGTTTACGGACATTCTGCCAGATCCTTTAGTTTTCAGTTTGAGGCAGTTTGAGGCAGGGAAATCTCTTAGAGTTAGGGATAGCTAGGTTTCTGAATTCCATAAAGGTCTTTGCCAACCACCATGACACCTCCTGGTCAGTTGCCTTCTCCTGCACCCTTACACAAGATAAAGATGCTTTAGCTCGATTTAGATCTTCCACATACTGAAAAGTGGGAACGATTCTATGCGCTATAGGCAATAAAGCAAATGACAATGTATGAACCAAATTGTGCTGTCGAAACATTCCTTCAATGAGCTCTGATATCATGGCGTGCATTTATGTATTGTTCATTTATAAGGCGCCCGCTGCAAAAAGCAGTGACTTCATGGCACCACAAGTTCAAAGAAGTAGTATGGAGAAGCACTGATCTTGACATACTTATCCTATTCGGATCAGGTAAGTGATAGGAGAGGGAAGGGAAGGAGAGTGGGTGGTAAATGCAGGAGCCTGTAGTTACAGATAGGAATAAGTGCAAAGGTTCACGCATGCACAGATAAAGTGCAAGCCAAGGGTTCCAAGGAGGAAGGTAAGCACACAGGGGCAACATAGAGCGCAAACTAAAACACAGGGTACCAGGAGCGGGGTGGCACGAGGGCCAGCAGAAGAGTGTCCTGGGAGGATAGCTCAGCGGCAACGCGTTCGCCTTGGAAGCAAGACGACACGAAGCAACACACGTTCGATCCCCGGGTCCACGCTTAGAAACCTCTGGGTATTTAAGCGCGTTATAAATACTGCAACTAAGAAACAAAAATAAAAATAATTAAGCAAAAAAAGATTCCTGTAACAGCGCCTCGATACCCGTGTGCTGCGTGAGTGCTTTAAAAATGCAAGATAAAAAATAAAAATAAAAAAAGAAATATCACCCACCTCAGAAGGACAGAGCAAGACTAATCCCAGCACCAACTGGTAGGAATACTTGTGGGGGCACTGCAGCGGCAGGAAGGTGCCAGGAAACACCGCTCTGCACCACTAAGACGAAGGGAGTAGGCAGTCAAACATTACAGGTAAAACAGTTCTTTGACAAGTGCATTCTATAGTCATTTCCTGAAGTGAAAACAACCCTAATTCTCAGTGTTTAAGTAGCAAGTTCCAAAGCTACGGCCTAGCGCTCTCAAGGGTGTTGGCCCCCCAATAGTTTCCTGTTGCGCCACTCGATGACGAGTGTTGTGGAGAAGGCAGATTTTAAAGGCCTTGACGGGCAGTATTTTGGGCCAGTTATCCTGGAGCCAGCCAGGCCCCTGGCACCCAAAGGTAAAAAGGATGATGAATGATGCAGATAAATTGAATGGAGATCCTGACTGGGAGCCAGCTGAGATATTTTAAAGCAGAGGCAGCGTGGTCTCTAGGTCTTAGAGAAAGGATGAGCCTGGCCACCTTCTGGATGACAGGCAGCATGTGACGTAAGGACTTCAGGAGGCCTGGATAGAAGGTATTTCAGTAGTCCAACCTTACAAGGACACAAGGGTGAAAGCGACAGGTGTATGGGCATGATTGCATGGAATAGAAACATCAACAAGTGGTTTTCAACTTTAACCCCACAAGAGCCTGAAACCTTGCACTACTTATTAGCGTCAATCTAGGGTGTGGACACACAGTATCAGGTCAATAAAGTAGATGGTAACGTATGGCATCGCGTGCACCATGAAGCAGTCATGATCTGCAAAGGGGGCCCTACAAATCACAAATAAGTTCAACATCAGCATTGGGTCCCGTTTTCTGCCGTCTGTTTAGTTGGGGTTGAGACATAGCACTAGCCACCTGTATGAGGAAAAAGATGTTGGTAGATAAAAGTATATGCAGGCTTTGCACTTTAGTTATGGTTAAGTTGCTGTTTCCATAGGAAGAGCACTTTTTGGGCGGCTTATAACTTCGCTCTTCCTGGACGAATCCTCACCAAACTTTGCAAAAAAAGTATATGGCCCACTCTGAGTTATAGGGGGGGTCCCAAAATTTCTTTTTTTCCCATAGACTGAATGGGGGAAAAAATTTGCGCACGGCTACAGCTCAAACCGCTGGACGGATTTTCACCAAATTTGCGGCAGGAGCAGCGGCTTGGTCCCGAAAGTGTGCTTTTGTAAATTTGGTGAAAATACGCCCAGTAGTCTTTTTTTAAACGATCAAAAAGTAGGTCTCAAAAAATTAGTGATATCTATGTCCGCTCCGTGGACACACTTCCCTGTTCGCTCCGCGGGCAAGATAACGATTAGCTAATCGGTCGCGTCATGTCTATGAACATGTGACGCGTTCGCTCATTGGATGGTGAAAAGCGTGAAGTGCGTCAGATTGTTCCGATGCGCCCACCATCTTGGATCTTTGTTTTGGTGCCCGCGGACATTGCCGCAAAAACATATTAAAAAACACAACATTGCACTTGTTAAACTTATCAAATACTGTCTGGGCAGGGATGGGATATGGCAACAAGAAGCAAAAAAGTGGTGTTTTTTTGTCACGAAAGTCATACGGTACATTTGGAGGTGTTCCACAATATAATGTGCGTAAAGTACAGGCGAAGGACTAATGTGTCGGTGTTAAAATGTATTTAAAATAATATTGGAGTCAGACTGACGCCCCCTAGAGTCTGGCATCTGAGGCAGCCACCTGCAGTGTTTGATGGAAACCGCGGCCCTGCACGTGTATGTGAACACGAGTTCTCATGGATGCGTTGAGCCATGTTGTTGCAAAGTGAGAATGTTTTTAGATTCTGAGTGAAGGTCACCAGCTTTGATTTTTTGGTTGCGAGCTAAGGAAGCCCACGCATGGGACACAAAGTATAAGGTTCAATTGTTTTTTTACCTTGAGAGAAAGGGAATATTCCGTAAGGAATGCAGTGAGAGGAGGTTTGTAATAATGAACACTTGATAACGTTATGCATTCCAAAAGTGTATAAGGAACATGTAAATTCAGTTAATGAAGAATCTTTGGTGCGAGCGCAGTGAGCATTACGGTCTGACTTACGCCAAGAGAATGGAAATGGTGAATATAATGTAAGTTTGATTTTGACGACTGTAGACCAGAACGAGCATTAACTTATTATTATCTGAAGATTAATTTGGCAATGTAACGCAAGTAGTATCTTTCTGTGTGGTTGTCTTTTTTATGTGGTTATGGGGAGTGCAGGAACTAGGTGCATGTAGACTATCACTAGGCTCACCCAGGTTCAACGCTAATATTTCATTAAAATGTCATGTATGACCATATCGAATTGTGTATCAGTTTCCACATTGTTTTTGTCTTTGTTGAGATTGTTTGATGTGTGTGCTAATCGTTAGTTTAAACTCTATGCCGAATTAAAAAGTCAATAGATATATTGTAATAAAGTTCGGGTATTGATACACCTTTTCTGTTATGTTTTCCAAATAGCTACATGCTGCCTTACTGCGATTGCCATAGATTCCAGATGCCAACTGATGGCTTCTTCAATCGGCAGGTGCACGTAGTTGTCAACGGATGGATCGCAGCAACTGTTTTTTGGGCCGATCGCCCAGGGCCAATGTGCCCGTACGCTGCACTAGCGATTAGGAGTATCATAACATCCTTTATGGTGGTCTATGCTCAAGTTGATGCAGAAGCCCTGGAATTCACTGTGCGACCCAAGCGGTTCCTTTATCGAAAACGAACACTTTGTGTATGGGAAAAGAACAATGTGTGCCTCACGATTAACATTTTGGATCACGAGCGAAGAAACAAATTTGCAATTTCATTGAATATTGGAATAGTCAGATGTTATCTGAGAGTTTATTGTGAATTAAAAGTACTTTACAAATTGTACAGTATTATTGTTTTCTTTTAAAGAGCGGTTTAATATTTCAAATTGTGACATGATGTGTTGTTAGTCCATGTTTGTTGATTTTCGGGTTCTGCGTCACGTCATGTAGGTGATTATGGGCGCGTTTGGCTATGCTGAAGAGGAACGTCACCAAGAAAGGTGTAGAATATCACTAGGGTTGGTGATGGAGGGTCAGAGGCGGGGCATATGATTTAGTGACGTCAGGCCAGTTTACCTTAGGCAGATGCAGCAGTGGATAAGAATAGCATGAGATGGACGCGCCCTGCTGCCAGATTTCGAATGTTTTTAAAAGAGGAAAAATGAGGTAAGGTGAATTGGAAATGGTTGCGATAGATAAACGTATGTACAAAAATACATGGTCTAACCCTCGGGACAATAATATTTTCTGAGCATTGCACTTGTGAAACTTATGAAATAATGTTTGGGGAGGTGAAGGGTGATGATGATGGGTGGGATATTTCTGACGTGATTTCGAATGAGTTTACAAAGTTTGTTGGGATTTTGTGCAGAGCTTATATGATGATTGTATGTGCATTAATTTGACAGTTTTGAAAAAATAAAACGTGGGTGGATTTCCAGCAAATTTGCGTAAGGCTCATTGGCAAGGATTGAAAAGCATGGTTTTGCAAATTTGGCAGTGTTTTCTTAATATAGTTTAAAAAAAATAGCAGTATACACCTTTAGTGGCTGAGGGGTAGGCTGTAGCCATGGGCAGTGGTCAGAATGTCGGGGTCATGGTATAAGGTCATGATCCGGACAATGTGGCTACTGGCCATGACCAGAAGGGACAAAACATAGGATTAAAGTGGCCATGTCCACCTGGGACTGGCTTTGTGGTAAAGTTATTCGAAATTAGGATAGATTTGAAAGGGATGAAAAAATGCTCATGGTAATATGGTCACAGGGTTTTCTTTTTGCCTTTTGCAGGCTGCCATGGAAAGCGAAGAGGGGCCCTGTATGGAACCCCCGCCTTCCCTTTCCATGGTGGCCATCTTGGAAAAGGATTTTCCTTCCTAAACCGGGACCGCGTATAGGAGGAAAAATCCTCTTTTTTAGTAGAACGGGGTACCGCTTTGGAAACCTAGGCTGCTAATGGCCTTCATCCCCCATTTCAGGGGCTGGAATGGGGGGTAATGGTCCAGAGACCTCGTTATCCACCCTCGCTTCACTTGGGCTGATAACTTGGGCTGCTGGGCCAGTATCCACCGTTCCAGTCAGTGGAACGGAGGATGAACGTCCCAATATTCCATTAGCATATCACAAAATGTAAATGGAATTGTTGGAAAATCTTACTGAGTCTATGTACTTTACTAAGGAATATAAAGCAGATGGAGTCTGTGGTTTTTTTTAGTTCTATTTTTTAACTGTGAAAGGTGGTTCCTAACGGAACATTTATTTTGTTTTTGGATGGATTTTTTTGGCATGAGAGCTAATAACGAAAGGTGGGGAGGGAAATGAGGGAAGAGGCACCAAACACTAATATGGAGGGGCAGGTGGACAGGGAAAAATGTTGTGCGTGTGTTATTTCTAAGTTAGGGGGCAGTGTTTCTCATGCTCCTTGATTACAGCAGTGGTGGTGTCTCTTGGGGAGGAGTGGTGCCCTTAGCTGATGCCATTTTAAGATAAATAGAAGTTCTGCTAAAAGTATGTACTGTGTACTAGATTTTTAATGGATGAGTATGAATAGGTGTTGGAGCTGTGCAAGGGAAATGTTGAAGTTGAAAGTTCCTAGATCAGTAGAAAATGTAGTTCCAAACTGTCCACGAAGTGCGTACAGGTTCTCGGACACGTCATCATGCTGTGCGCCAGCATATGGTCATGTGGCATTCTCCGGAAGGTGTGCAATGAAGTCAGATGTTCATAGACATTATGGTTAAGTTGCGCTAATAAAAACCTATGAAATTCAGTGAAAAAACTTTGTTAAAGCGACATTATGGTTCCAAGTAAAACCGAAAACCCCCTGAAATTCGCCAGTTATGGTAAACTAAGCACCCATAACTCGTGCAACCACCCTGCACTGCTAAGACTAACACTCAGGACATCAAAGATGACATCACAAATGTCATTGATGACATCACTGATGACATCACATGTGCATTTACTTTTCATGCAGAGCCTCCACACGGGATTATCATTATAATATTGGCAGAAAAGTATCAGAGATAATTGAAGAACTATCAGATGCCAAATAGTTCATTATGCAATGCATTGCTAAAAAATTCCATTGCATTACTGAGTTCTTTCAGTACATTAACAAACTCATGAAGAACCGTAGGCATTGTCTGCCGCATGCTCTATAGAGGTGCAATATTCGAAATATTCCCATGTTGGATACTAAATTGATAAATGCGTCCATTACAGAATTTTGCATACTGTGAAACTTAAGTATCCACGCATGCTTCCCTTACTACATAATTGTTCTATTACACACAAAACATAAAGAGACCACAATGCATACAAATAGAAGCATTTACAGGAAACGTAAAGTAAGCAAAAAAAACTGCAGTATTATCAGAAAGTGTTCATAACCGAACTAATTAACTTCATGCACAGAAAAGATTCTTGTGTTTCAAGATTCCTTCTTCTACTATGTATATGTATCATATGATGTAACTGTACCCTAAGGAAAGTATTGTAAGAACATATGAGAAGGGCAAGGATTACAAATATAGCACTTTTTACTTTTTTTAATTTCTGACTGACAGTGAAGAAAGCCACCTGGCTTGTCAGTGAACAAAAAAAGAGGGAGCTAGACATGTGATGTCATCAATGACATTTGTAATGTCATCTTTGATGTCCTGCTGTTCAATTGCTTGTTATGTTAAGGGTTTTTCTATAGCACACTATCACCGAGGGGTATCCTGGCGCTTAAGAGGAAAACCTTCAAATAGGGGGGGATCGATAGCCAGAACCAGATCACTGAGGGAATAGGAAAGTTTTGAGCAGTTTCCTGAAATGAAGGAAATCCTCGTTTAATCTGAGAGATGGTGGGAGGTAATTCCAGAGGCGGGAGGCAGCCACCAAAAAGGCCCGACCGCCCATGGTGGTCTTCCTAAATCGACAAACCACCAAGAGACCCACTTTTGCCAAACAAAGAGCCTTAGTAGGAGTGAAGGAAGAGATTTTCACCTGAAGGGAAACTGATCCTTGCCTATGCAGGGCACGGTGTGTCAGGCAAAGAGTCTTGAACTTGATTCGGCACTCGATGAGCATCTAGCAGAGGTGGGTCAAGATAAGCAAATCGGGGGAGAATTGCTTGGCAAAGGAATACGATTTAGACAGGCTACTTTTGCCTGAAAAGCAATGGCAGCTATTACGCAGCTCCAACCAAGTGCGCCCTCTGCCACTTGATTTCTGACCAATACAGCTTGACACAGCCCTGAATTAAACCACTTTGCTTGTTGTGCGCTATTTTATATAGAAAAGGAAATCCTAGCGGTAGCAGTCGATTTATTATATTGGGATGATATATAAAAGTTGCAATGTTAAACACATACGAACAGGCTGCAGATGCCTGCCCACTGAAAAGCGAACGTTGGTTCCGCCAGTGCTGGTTTTCTTTAGGATTGGCAACTGCTCGCTCAGTCCATGTGGACAAAAAGAAGATCAACGTTATACAGGCTGGTCAAAGATGTCAATACAGCACAATGTATGCATTCAAGCCTGCAATCCTTTACGCCCTGCTTCTAAGTCTCGCGTTTACATTTGGCAAGCCGTGAAATCTATAGGGTAGTATCAAGAGATGTCAAGTTATCTCACTAGAGATGGGAAATAAAAAGCAGGTGCCGGCTTCAAGGTTCCCATCATATGGATGTCTGGCACTTGTAGCCCTGCATTTAAAATGCAGTTTTACAATTGTGAATTTATTTATGTATTTTATTTATTTATTTAGACATTTGTAGAGCGCACCTAGTCCCAGAGGCATCTGGGTGCTAGTTTTCGCCAGTACAGCTTAAAGTACATACATACATGCGTAGCGAATCTCAGTGATACATACATGCGTAAGTGAGTCTCAGTGATATATATCGTTAAGAATTAAGGGAAAGACAAAGTAAGGAAAGGAAGAGGCTTGGGAATCTAGAGTGGTGGCAGGAGAAGGAAGCGGGTAAAACTACCAGGGGAAAGACGATGCAGTAATGAAAGGAAGAGACTTGGAAATCTAGAGTGGTGGCAGGAGAAGGAAGAGGGTAAAACTAGAAAGGGGAAAGGCGATGAAGTAAGGAAAGGAAGAGGCATGGAAATCTAAGAGGCATGGAAATCTAGAGTGGTGGCAGGAGAAGGAAGCCGGTAAAACTAGGAAGGGAAAGACTATGAAGTAAGGAACGGAAGAGGCATGGGAATCTAGAGTGGTGGAAGGAGAAGGGAGCGGTTAAAACTAGGAAGGGAAAGACGATGAAGTAAGGAACGGAAGAGGCATAGGAATCTAGAGTGGGGCAGGAGAGGAAGCGGGTAAAACTAGGAAGGAAAAGGCGATGACGTAAAGAAAGGAAGAGGCATGAGAATCTAGAGTGGTGGCAGGAGAAGGAAGCAGGTAAAACTAGGAAGGGAAAGACGATGCAGTAATGAAAGGAAGAGGCTTGGGAATCTAGAGTGGTGGCAGGAGAAGGAAGCGGTTTAAAACTAGGAAGGGAAAGACGATGCAGTAAGGAAAGGAAAAGGCTTGGTAATCTAGAGTGGTGGCAGGAGAAGGAAGAGGGTAAAACTAGGAAGGGAAAGGCGATGAAGTAAGGAAAGGAAGAGGCATGGAAATCTAAGAGGCATGGGAATCTAGAGTGGTGGTAGGAGAAGGAAGCGGGTAAAACTAGGAAGGGAAAGATGATGCAGTAATGAAAGGAAGAGACTTGGGAATCTAGAGTGGTGGCAGGAGAAGGAAGCGGGTAAAACTAGGAAGGGAAAGACGATGAAGTAAGGAAAGGAAGAGGCATAGGAATCTAGAGTGGTGGCAGGAGAAGGAAGAGGGTAAAAATAGGAAGGGAAAGGCGATGAAGTAAGGAAAGGAAGAGGCATGGGAATCTAGCGTGGTGGCAGGAGTAGGAAGCGGGTAAAACTAGCAAGGGAAAGATGATGCAGTAATGAAAGGAAGAGGCTTGGAAAGAAATTGAAGACAAAAATAGAAATGAAAAGGAAGAGGCTTGGGAATGGTTAAGAAAGGAAAGGAAATGAATGGAGAACAACTGAGGGGTGGGTTAAGAGGAAAGGCATAGCTAGGGCAAGAGCAAAGTTCAGCAAAGGGGAATCCAAAAGGAAAGAGAAAAGGGAAAAGAGAAGGCAGAGGAAGGAGGAGGGGAAATGAAGCAACTGCAGAAGCAGAGGGGCGCGAGAGGGGTTAATAGAGTGCCAGAGAAAAGACTGTAGAGACAGAAAACCAAGGGGGGAGTGGAGAGACAATGGACTAAAAGAAAGACAGAAGGGGTGTGGTGAGGGTAAGAGACTTAAAAAGGGGGTGTGAGACTGGGGAGGGCGGGGAAATCTGACGAAGGGGGAAGACAGGGGAAATAGAAGAGGGGAGAAGAGACGGGAGAGAGAAAAGAGGGGGAGACGCCTCCTCGCCCATAATAATACAGAGTGGCAACGGGCAGAAGTTCAGAGGGATGTTGTGTGGGGGGTCAGCAGCAGGAGCCAGCCACACCGTACAGGTGAAATCGTCATCAACATGTAGAACATTAAATACGTTGCCGACCTTGAGGTATAAAACTGTCAGTTTGAGATATTGACATTTCCCAGAAGAACAGTTGCACAAGCCCTGGGCCATGCACGTGGGGCTGCAGATGTGCAGAGCAGGGATGATGGCTGCATAGTCCTCACCTGCGTTATACTTCAGTGAATTGCTTGACCTTTAAACTAGTTTGGGGATTCCGAGGTGTTAGGTACGTGAATGACATGGACGCAGAGAGCTGACCTGCTTGTCATAATAGGGATCATTGCAATAGCCCGACTCACGCCAAACATTCTTAAAGCGATGCATGTAAGGATTGTCGCGACAGATCAAAGTGCCGACACAGATTATGCACGTGGTTGCAGATTCGCAGGCGGTGAATGCCGCCTCCTTAAATGACACTAGCAGATGGCTCTCTGCCAGGTGCGTGCGCCTGCAACTATCTGTACTACAGAGATTTAGAAGATGGAAGCTAAAAACCTACTTCCTGGCCTCCATGAAGAGCAACTGTCACTATTTAACATCCTAATCCAATCAAACATTAGTACCCGGCACGCGCGGCTGAACAGGAATACTGTGTGGTGATTGGCTCATTTGCGAGCCATACCACACGGTATTCCCATCCACGCCGTGCGTGCCGGCTACTCTGTTCCCGGCGAGGGGCGTGGCAGCCCCTCAGCCAATGAGGAGGCCCGAAGCGGGGAAATCCCTGCTCCGAGCCTCCCCATGGCTGGAGGCTTCCTTCGTCCCCTGCAGAGGACTGAGGTAAGATTTTTTTTTTCCCCCTAGCCCTTCCTCCCTCCTCCCTCCTCCCTCCCCACCCCACTTACCTTCTATCCCGCGGTCTCCTGTGGGGACGATGGAAACCTCCAGCTGTGTGGAGACTCGGAGCGGGGCCATCCCCGCTCCAAGCCTCCACACGGCTGGAGGCTTCCATCGTCCCCTGCCGGAGACCGCGGTACGTTTATTTATTTATTTTTTTCTTCCTCCCCATCCTCTCCCTTCCGCCCTCCCGACCTTTTTTCTTCTGGTCTTGGAAGCGAACGCGCTGGGAACAGTTCTGTTCCCAGCGCGTCCGCTCCCGATGGCCGCCATGGAAAGGAAAAACGGACTACGTGTTTCGGAACAGAGAAAAATGCCATTAGCACCCCGATCCAACGGGCTGGGGTACTAATGGCAATAAGACCCTTGGCGGCGGCTCGCTACGTTCGGGCCTATAACTAAAGCCCTAGGAATTACCTGGGGCGGTATTGGCCCGCCGCCTCGGCTCTTATTGCCACAATATGTGTTGCAAGGGCAGTCTGTGGCTTCAGCAAGAAATGAAGTGTACTCCAATAGAAAGGTAAGTCACCTTTATTAAGTACATATCGCAGGTAAAAGGAGCGTCAACCAACCTTCAATCCAGCAACGACCCAAGCAACTGACAGCCTTTCAAGCTTGCCGCACCAGAGATGCAACCTTCCACATGCATACATTATACGGAACAGCATTCCCGCACGGCCCATGTAAATACCATTCTCTCAGACCCTTCTTATGTTTGCAGCACATGTGGTTAACCTGCATGGTGTATGTTATCTTTCATGTCATGTGATCTACCAGAACCTTCACGGTGTGTACCGCAATATGTTCATATTCACAACTGATCGGTTGCTGTCGACCGCATGGATCCAGAATCCTACAGCATGCCCAATGACGATAATGGAATATTTCCTGATCGTGGCAATTTCCAGTCCGCTCCTTCAAGAGACTCATGATTTATGTGTGCCATCAGCATTCATCATGGATGGATGCAGGGAAGGTCTTTAGGACCCGACCGGCTGACGGAATCACCCACAGGAAGCCCACAACAACCCAACCAGACCTCAACTCACGCTACTTACTCCTTTTCTCAATCTTCAGCAACCCTAGAAGTCATCATGAGAGAACGTTTTTAAAGGTAGGATTTAACAAATTATGCAGATACAGCAAAATAGTGCAGCGTGCCAAATAAATGTGGTATGAAGACCACGTAAGCAGGTCCTCCAAGGCTCTTGGAAAATAGAAACATGGCCACATTGGATTATCGAATGTCATGTTTTACAGTAGATCAGAGCTAGAAGCATGGCCCCATTGGATGATGGAATGTCATGCTTTACAGTAGATCGGAGCTAGAAACATGGCCCCATTGGATTATCAAATGTCATATTTTACAGTAGATCAGAGCTAGAAGCATGGCCCCATTGGATGATGGATGTCCCCATTAGATCTTGGAATGTCATGCTTTACAGTAGATTGGAGCTAGAAACATGGCCCCATTGGATGATGGAATGTCATGCTTTACAGTAGATCGGAGGTAGAAACATGGCCCCATTGAATGATGGAATGTCATGCTTTACAGTAGATCAGAGATAGAAACATGGCTCCATTGGATGATGGAATGTCATGCTTTACAGTAGATCGGAGCTAGATGTATGGCCCCATTGGATGATGGAATGTCATGCTTTACAGTAGATCGGAGGTAGAAACATGGCCCCATTGAATGATGGAATGTCATGCTTCACAGTAGATCAGAGGTAGAAACATGGCCCCATTAGATCTTGGAATGTCATGCTTTGCAGTAGATCAGAGCTAGAAACATGGCCCTATTGGATGATGGAAAGTCATGCTTTACAGTAGATCGGAGCTAGAAACATGGTCCCATTGGATGATGGAATGTCATGCTTTACAGTATATCGGAGCTAGAAACATGGCCCCATTGGATGATGGAATGTCATGCTTTACAGTAGATCGGAGCTAGAAACATGGCCCCATTGGATGATGAAATGCCATGCTTTACAGTAGATCGGAGCTAGAAACATGGCCCCATTGAATGATGAAATGCCATGCTTTACAGTAGATCGGAGCTAGAAACATGGCCCCATTGGATGATGATGGAATGCCATGCTTTACAGTAGATCGGAGCTAGAAACATGGCCCCATTGGATGATGGAAAGTCATGCTTTACAGTAGATCGGAGCTCGAAACATGGACCCATTGGATGATGGAATGTCATGCATTACAGTAGATCGGAGCTCGAAACATGGCCCAATTGATGATGGAATGTCATAATGCTTTACAGTAGATCGGAGCTAGAAACATGGCCCCATTGGATGATGGAATGTTATACTTTACAGTAGATCGGACCTCGAAACATGGCCCAATTGGATGATGGAATGTCATGATGCTTTACAGTAGATCGGAGCTAGAAACATGGCCTCATTGGATGATGGAATGTTATACTTTACAGTAGATCGGAGCTCGAAACATGGCCCCATTGGTTGATGGAATGTCATGCTTTACAATAGATCGGAGCTTGAAACATGGCCCCATTGGATGATGGAATGTCATGCTTTACAGTAGATCGGAGCTCAAAACATGGCCCCATTGGATGATGGGATGTCTTGCTTTACAGTAGTTGGGAGCAAGATGCCGAAGGCCCTTTGATGAGATGGAGAAAAAGATAGGCCTAGAAAGTTCAGACAGCTGGCTGTATTTTGATTTTGGTTTACTTGTGCCGCGCGGCTGAACAGAATTAACTGCATCTGGACGCTGATCGTATTTAACCGTCAACCTTACCAAAGAAGCATCCATGTTAATCTTTATTGAAACCTGAGAGCCCTCGCCTAGAGAGACCAAATGGGTCTTCAGTGGTTTCTGGAACTGTGATAACTCATTAAAGTTCCTTATGCTCCCAGGAACTGAATTCCTTAGTCTTGGTCCATATACTGAGAAGCGTCTGTCCCCTCTCGTGGCACAGTGCGAAGGTGGAAACACAAGCAGCAGCTTGTCTGAATAACGATGAACTTGACCATAGTGCATTTTTAGTATCAGATCAGGCTATGCAAACATGGTGACATTATTGTAATGCAAATTCATGTTAAAAACGGGCTTTAGGATTTGTATAAATTAATTAAGGTTTAGGTATACCGGTGTAGGGATATGAACTGTATTCTTTACTTTGCATTTAGCTTTCAGCAATCAACATAAAAGATGGCCCCTCCCCTGCTGCAACCATGAAAACTGCTCGCTTTGATAGGCGGGCATTGGCACCAGTAAGCAGAAGACCTTTGGGAACGACATGTCGGACTTGCACTTGTAGTTGGAAAAGCCAGAGATGACAAGCGATGGAGAAAGCGGCAGGTAGCCCGCAAGGATACCGGCAATATATTCAGAAGGAAGTAGGTCATGTGACCAGTGGAAGAAGCAGGTGTAAGGGACACTGAAGATGGACAAGCAGACATTTTCTCCCAGAAGTGAGGCAATGCATCATCCCAGCAGTATTCATTCTCAAGGCCAAGTGAATCAGTTCTGATAACCGGCCCATAACAGCACCAAAAAGTGCATACAAGACACTAGTCTATTCATTGGGGGTTGTTGCTGTGATGGGGCTTCCCATCACACACGCACGTCTGATCGTTCCAAGGTCCCGGCGGCATCTGCCTCGCGGACCGTCTTTATTCCTTACGTGCATGCGCGGCCACAACGAGGCTCGTGCATGCGCACATGCATTACGGACGTAACAGTTGCTGCTTCCAATTTCGGAGACATCGACATGCTGCAGGTCAGTGTAATGTAACAAACTTACCCTCATTGTGTAGACTGTTTTCTTCCAGAGGTCATCATGCCAACGCTCCTGACAGCTATTAGTATCACAGGGATATGTTCGTGGGAGAATGACCGTAGTAATACAACATGGCTCTTGAGAAATGATTGCAAGCAGTAGCAATAAGTAGACGACTCGTGAAGTTGACATAAGTCAGTGCTTCGTTTATCGCAACATCAGCCTTTTTCCTAACCTTACAACTGGCAGCCCTATACTGGACGGCCAATAACGTAATGCCGTGCTTCCTCCCTCTCAAGATCGCCTTAACCCCTTAAGTGCCAAGGACGAGTATGCTCGTGCTTTTTTGCATAGACTTGCATAAAAGCCTGGCAGTTACAGTCTACTCCACTGAGCTGCAAACAAAAAAAGGCTAAATGGAGCAGATTCTCCAGATAAGATATGCAGACTTGAATGAAAGACCCAGAGTTTGTGTGGGCATGGCCTGCAGTAAGGGGTGGGGCATTGGTTGGTCACCACCTCCAGATAATATGGTGATTTAGATTTATATAACAGTTCATGCTAGATTGCTCCAGCTTTGAAGCACTTTAAGAACTGTTGACCCTCTCATTGCCCACTTTGTGATACACCATCTATCACCATGGTAACCGGGGTTAAGGGGTGATGGGCTAAGTCAGCCAGACTGGGACACTGAACCCAAGAGGCATGGCATCTTTCTGTTTCAAAGACTAGCACATTGCATATTGCACTGAGCTATGCTCCCAGCTCTGCCTACATATCAAATGGGATTACATTTGGATGCAATGTGTCAGCAATCTGCGCAGGATCGATATGAGGGCGACGCAGAAGTTAGGGCTTGAAACATGCACATGTATTAGGGAACATTTCACAAGTGGGAAAACTAAGGAAAATGGAACTCAAGAAGTGGCTGTCTTTGACTTGGGGTCAACAGTAACAAAGTATCTGGGGTTGAAATCCGGGGATCCTTTCATGGGAGTCTCCTCAGTTCTCAGGCTTGTGGGCTTTAGTGCCTGCCCACCTCTTTCATGGCTCGCCTCCCTGTGGCTTGATCTCATTATCCACTGCTAGAGATGCATCTTGCCGGGTTCCGGGGGCTCATGTGCACCTCCACTCCGGGCCTCGGCAACAGCAGACGTTAAAGATGGAGAACACCAGGATAAACCTCAAAGCTTCCAACAGCAGGCTGGTACCGGTATTGAGGGTTGGGCAAGTCTACCTTCACCTCCTCCCCATCTTAGGGTCCTTGTACGAATCCTAAATATTCCATCATCACGTGGCTCCTCAACAAGTCTCAACAGTCATGTGCCTTAAGATATTTGTCCTACAAGTCATGTCATCTCCACTGCCCCACCCCATCGGCACCGTCATGCCTTGCTATGCGCGTGTACCTCCACCATTCCTCAACTCTTTCAGGCTAGTAGCATCCAAGTTTGTTACGCTCACCTCCTCCAACTTTCTTTTTATTGTTTTTCTTCTACTCCATCCTTCTCTCCAGCTTTCCCTTTTTCCAACCACCTCCTTGGCAATGGCTTCCCAGATATTTTCGGTTCCATGTGTTAATATCCCCGCAAGAATATCGCGATACAAAAATATTGCCGTATTTTTGCAGCGATATTGACCCATGGACCCTGCAGGGGACAACCCCGCAACCTCCCCATTATTTAAAAATGTGCGGGGGACACCCCCGCAACCCCTACTCCCACTAATTATCCCCCCCTAAAAATATTGCCTATGGCGAGACAAA
Organism: Ambystoma mexicanum; assembly: GCF_040938575.1. Lineage (NCBI taxonomy): Eukaryota > Metazoa > Chordata > Amphibia > Caudata > Ambystomatidae > Ambystoma > Ambystoma mexicanum. The sequence goes on from NC_090929.1 coordinate 142,472,662, forward strand.
CGGCCATATGTACAGCGATATTTTTGGTGGGGATATTTTGTAGGGATACCATATTTTCACCTTCTTAATCCTGGTATTACCTTGAACCGCAATGTTCTCTTCCTCTCCCTTCTTAGAATGTCCTCCGGTCACCTGTTTAATACACTCCCTCCTTTAACCACCTCCTCAATGAGCAGCTCCCCTGTCCACCTGGCATCCATGCCAACCACCTTTTCAATGTGGTCCTCCTCTCCTATCATGAGGTCTCCTGCCTTCGGTTAAATATTTCCCTCCGTATTTCCATCCTGTCTAGCCAGCACCCTCCACACCTCATCCTTTCCCCATCTCACTCATCTCTGCTCATCTTTCCAGCCTATGGTTCTGCTGCTCCAAAGCCACCTTTTTCTTTCCACCTCCAACTCTCGCCAAATCGGTCACCTTCTGAACCGCCCACACTCCTTCACAAACACTGTATAAGAGGGTTGGTCCTGCTCACGGGGGAACACCCACGCCTAGCCACTCTCAGAGGTAGGCCTTATTTAAACCGTAAACCCAATTGGCTCGATTAAATTAAGTCACAGACATCCCACCACACTAGTGGCAGCTCTGCCTGCATGTTCTCTGTGGTGCAGCACAATCCTTTATCAAGGCTAGCCTATATCATGAATATTTACTCTAGCTAGGGCTGGAGCACGGCTGTTATTCTGAAGCCGGGCAGTGGTATATACCCACACATGGTACTGTTCTGCAGTGACTGAAATAGAATGGGTGATGGGTGTCTATGTGCACAATTGCCTGCATACTTTGTGTTACTGCAGGGCATACTATTCTCCACATGCAACCAGAGGTTGACTGGCCTATAGGGAACTCTGGAGATTTCCCGGTAGGCCTCTGCACCCCGGGCCCTTTTTTGTGTTAACCCAGTTTATTTCCACATTTTCTCATAGGAAAAGTGTTGGGCTTGCTGTAATGGGGCCACTTTGAAAATGATTTCCAGGGCCTCTTTTGGTTCCCAGTCCAACCCTGCACGCAACAAGCATTTGGTAGATTCTAGTATTGCCATGGAAAGGTTCCCATGGCAGACACTCCTTCCTTGACGGTCTTGGGATTATTCCATCAGGTCTGAGTAGTTCCTTATAAAAAAGGTCTCATGGAAGATGAAGTCCCAGTACCATTTTAGGCAACAGACTAGGGTACCAGGGGAAGCTTGTGAGTTGGTTAGTTCACATCAGTTTGGCGCCTCCTTAAAGTGGTTATTGTTTCTGCACAAAGCGACGCACCTGCCAAACTGGCAGAGCATGGTGGGATGGGAGCAGCATCGGGAGGACCCACCAGCCTGGGCCCAGCATTGCTCAGCATTAGGCAGTACGAGACCTTTTACCCCAGGAATCTGGCAGCAGACTGTCACGTATGCCACTTTTCTGAAGGAGCGAATATACAGACAACACCAAATCTATACTACCAACGAGGATGAGAATATCTCGCAGGATCTTTTTTTAGATTTTCAATTTTTTTCCTCCCTAAACTGTGTGGTGTTCCTACAAGGATATGGAAATAGCCTTGAAAAGCGGTCACAATGATCATAAATGAAATACGAATCACAGAGTTGGGACTTGGTTTGAATAATTGAAAATTGGAGCTCCATTAGCAGTGAAAGAGTCTACTGGGACTTGGTCTGATGCAGGTTAATGGATATTAAAAGGATCCGGAATGGGATGCGCCACTTCCTTGGCGAAGGGGGTGCTTCCAACGTGGTTATTGCATGCGCCTCCACAATGCGAATGAACCCAGATGCGACCACAGTGGCCTTCGATGTGGACCCCGGCAATAAGCGCTCCCATGCGTGCATTAACGTTCGTTACTTGTGCTATGAATTATATATATATAGCAGCCCTCAGAGTAATCATGGGTGAAAGGGCGAGGAAGGCGATGCGTCTTTCCATTCTCGCTCACACCAGAAATGTCTTTATCCCAGAAGGGGCTCATTTAGTCCGGCATTTGCGAACATAATGGCGCAATGTTTCAGGAGCAGAGAAGGCATCAGGTCGGCCTGCGGGATTCTGCCCATACTTTGGTCTTTCACTCATTTAATGTTCGGGCGCAATTATTTCACATAAGAAGAGGACAACCCAGCGACTGCTGCGGTTCTGCAATCCTCATATCCCGGTGGAACCGGTGTGCAGTCTTTATAACGAAAATGCTATGGAGAATGAACAAATATTGAATCTTTTATAATGAAACATTTTATGAAGAATGTACTTAGGAATGGGGTAAAGGATTCAGTCTTTTAGTGAAACGGTTGGGGTGGGTTTTAAGGGTGGGAAACGGGAGTTTGGGGGTGACCGCACCCCCACACACCCCCAAAAAATAATTTAAAAATCGTTATATTTTTCATTATAAAAGTTTCGTTATAAGTGCATTCTTCATAAAATGTTTCGTTATAAAGACATGTAACCGGTGAAACCCTTGCTTATTTATTTCTTACAGAGTGGAAACGCTTGGCAGTGTGCCTGCTGGCAGAGGCTGGATCCCCTCCACCCCCCAAGACAGAGGACCCACTGCTAATGAACCAGAGCACCCCTGCCTGGTACCAGAGACAGAAGAAACTACACTGTTGAGACACTTTGGGAAGCCGTTAAAATGGTCATGTTTAAAACTCGATAAAGATAACGAGATTTACAAAATGATAGAAATCATGGCACTTTTTCAATATTCATTCATTGAACCAGTACTGATAGATCAGATATAGCCCGTTTCTCTGTACAGTGTAATCATTCTGCGATTAGTCATTTTTACTCATGAATGCATTTGTATATGTCTTGTTTCAAATGCTGTCTGTAACCTCGCCGTGATACCTCAGGGTCCTGGGCGTGTAATAAATGTAATATATAAATAAATAAAATAAAAACCCACAAATGATCCTACATTCAATAGCCATCTGTGAAAAAGTATGCAAAGTTTTATGTTCAGTGCCCAGTTGCACTCTCTTGAGCAGCAGTGACCAACTATTATAGGGAACGCTTGCACAGTCACTCTCTCACTTCGGTTTTGAAGAATTTTGGTTCAGTTCTCCATACATAACTGCTTCAACTTTGCGGCAATTTAGTGCTTCCATGCATGGATAGCTTGCTTGAGGTCCAGCCCCAACATTGTAATGGGGTTGCAGTCAGGTGGACACTGCGGCATCAGAAAACCTTCTGATACAATGGGCCTCAGGCACAGCTGCCGCCGGAGTTGCATTTTTTCCAGAACCCGGCAATGAGGAATTACTGGGTAATTCTGACATTGCCAGATCAGGTAATTCCTGCATTGCCGGGAGCCAGTGCCTGTCAGTCCCCATTCCCATTTGAGCCACATAGGACCATTCAGAACTATGCCGGTGCATCCGACATGCTGTGCTCGCAGGTGTCGCTCTGCCCGCCAGGTCAGACCTAGCAGGCTGAGAGGCGGCCGCGAGCACAGCTTGTAGTATGGCGGTCCGGGAACTACAGTACCGGCATGCTTACTGGTACCGGAGTTCCCTGACCGCCATGCTTATAATGAGGCGCAATGTGTCAAGGATGACAAACCATCCGGTCGTTAGGGAGCAACAGAGATGCAATTCACAAGAGCCCTAACACCGCGCTTGCTGGATGGGATAAGCTCCTTCGGTTCAAACAAAGTGTTTGGTTTCTCTGCAAACAATGTTTCTTACGGAGGTTAAAAAGTTCTAGGTGTGTCTTGTCTGTCCAGGTAACATTTTTCCGGAACACTTGTGGAATATCTACGAGAAAGAGAGCGATGCTTCCCTCCCGACTCCCCTTCCATGAGCACCGTTCTTGTTCAGTGTATTTCCGATATTTAAGACATGAACACCCACGTTCTCCAAGGTGAGAGCAGCCTGTGGCTCCGTGGCTTTCACTCTGAGGTTCTTCGGGACTTTGTGGATTATTTGCCATTTTTATATAACATCTGGTCTCACAAACACACTCATGCAGATGTATCTAAATGTTTAAACACGTGATTCTAATTCTTCACTTTAACTGAGCTAATACATTGGATATTTAATAAAGCTGCAGGGCCTGAGTCAAGAAGGCTATCATGATTACACAGTGGGATTTCTGTAATTCTCCCCGAGTTTCAACCACTGTAACTCAACACCATAGGCTTAAATCTGGACGGCACTGAAATCTTGACTTTTCGGTGTGTCATGGGTAAGATCTTTTTCTCCCAACGCCAAACGCTCCATACCGCTGCATTGAATGAATCCTGAAGCACGCAGCATACCAACATGATTCCTTCAGAGTATGAAAGTGCAAATCTAGTGAATCCTAAAAAGTATAGACTCAATGAAAAATGGGTATGACGCGTTGCTGCTTAAATTGCATTCATTTGTTGGGCTATCTGTTTTCTGCTAAGTCCGGTGGCATGGAGTTCCACTGACAAATACCAAATTCACTTCTTTTGCAGATAGATTAAAAGATGCAAAACCATTGCTCTATCAACTAATGAGCTATGGCTGTAGCTCTAGTCCTGGCTTTCAAGAAGCCCATCTCCATCAAATTCATGAAGTTCAAAACCAAGGTGCCAGTTTGATGTGTGTTGGACCCAGACAGCAGACCAGCTGTGCCTTGACTGCGGTTCACTCCCTAGCTATTATCATGCAAGTACTAAGCGTGTAATGAATCACACTGCCAATGTATAATTAATATTTTAATTAAAAAATTGAAAGAGACAAACCAAACACTGTACAGGGCTAGATTCAGGAAGATGACCAAAAGTGGTAGAGCTTGGAGCTCTGAGAGACTGTGTAGGCAAGTAGGTACACATTGAATCGCAACATGATCATCCCCACACAAATGCCCCCAAAAGGATTGCTACCACCCTCCCCAGATTCTAGAATGCATAACGTTCCATTGACCCCACCCTTATGTAGTCCACAACACTGTGCTAGGAAATTCCTTGCACAATGCACTGAAGGCAGAAAATGATCTGCCTTGAAATGCTTAGAAGAGCTGAATAAATGGTTCTATGGAACTGACTAAGCAACTTCTTCCCGCTGTCAAGAGAACTGTGGTCTGCTGCATTACATCATGTGTTTCTCCATATGCAAACCCATTTCAAGGCAGTAACCAAATCAAATACATGTGATTAAGAGCCAAGCTTAATATTTTTGAAACAGTCAAAATATTTATTTAAAAAAAGATGTCCAAGATTCCCATTGTTTTACGTCTCATCGGTTATGAAATGCATAGTTGCTCAAAATTGGCTTCTTAACAATTCTTCCCAAATTTTTTTTAAAAAAATCCGTTCATCTTGTACTTTGCTTTTTCCCCATTATAGTCCTTTTTCTCATTCTCAAGAGCCAGCACCAAAAAAACACAGTATACATTTACCTATATAGCCAAATTGACGTTTTATATTTAAGAAAAAGACGGTGAACTCTGGTAATTCACTATCATTTTGATAGGAATTAAGGGCCTGATTCACAGAAGCCTTTAATAATGGTGCAACACCATTTATAAAAGCTCTGTGAATCAGGCTCTAAGTGTTACTCACTGAAGTGACTAACGTACTCCTATTAACGTACTCCTAGTCCATAGTCCCCGTCCATCCTGTATGAGCGTCCCTCGCTAGGGACAGGAACTGAACCTTTTTGCAACAGAAAAATAACACTTTCCCTTTAAATGTAGACACGCGGGGGGTGCGGCCCTGGGAGCATGCACTCCTCTAACCCCGCCCACCGGTGCCACAACTCTTTGACACGTCAGCTGTATTAAACTGCTAAGCCTCGCTGTTCTTTTTTAGGGGGAATGATGGTGGTACGTATAGAGGAAAGGGGACTATAGATTGGGAGTACGTTAGTCACTGTGGTGAGTAACACTTAATTACGCCTATGTCCCGTTCCCTTTCCTCTATCCTGTTTGTGTGACAACTGAATCAAACCACCCTGGTCAGGAGAGCTTGACACTCTAGGCAAACATATTACGAAGGACAGCCTGGCCAAATGCTGCGTCAGCCCTGGCACTGGTATCCAGACAGTAGTGCTTGCAGAAGTCCGATGGGGTGGCCCATGTCGCCACCCTGCTAATCACATGCCACGGTACGTGTGACACTGAAAGGCAACAGCGCTGCCTTAGCCCTGATGGCGTGAGCGTGCATGCCCCTTGGTGATTCTTTGTGATGAGCCTTGTATGCCTCCTGTATGGCTGCAGTCATCCATCTAGCTATTGAAGCTTTGGGCGCTTGCTGTCCAATCCTTGACCCTCCAAATGTGACAAATAAGGCGCATGTCTTGCGAAAAAATCCTTGGTTCTGTCAAGACAGAATTTTAGTTTCTTCTGACCTCCAAACAGTGAACAGCCTTCTCGGAATCTTCCTTGGGGTATGGAAAGGAAGTGGGGAGCACAATTTCTTCGTTAATGTGGAAGGAGGAGACCCCCTATTGTAGGAACCTGGGGTGAGTGTGGCGCATGACTTTGTCCCGATTAAACAGTGTACGACTCGGAAGCCACCAGAGCCTGAATCTCGCTAACTCTGCGAGCTGAAGTAAACACCACAAGAAACGCTGTCTTGAGTGTGACCAATTTGATGGCCACTGTGGCCATGGCCTTGAACGGTTTGTGTGCACGCTAAGAAAAACACTGAGATCCCAGTTGGGTGGGAGGCGTCTGAGAGGCAGATACAGCCTGATTAACCCCACTAGATGCCTCTTCACTACACGATTGGCCGACGAGAAGGTAAACTTGTCCGAGTTCCTGTATGCGCCAATGGCCGCTAGGTATGTCCGTCAGGTTTTGACCTGGACCCCTAATCTGGCCAAATACACGGAGAAAGACAATACCTGGTCCAGTATACAAGATAGCGGGTCCACTCCTTTTTCCTTGGACCAGAAGCAGAACCTGGTCCATTTGCTTTTGTACTGCTTTCGAGTAGCCTGCCTTCTGTCTCCCTGGCTGAGTCCCAGGTTGTCCTGAGACAGCCAGAGATGCAGAAGAGTCACCTGCTCAGGAACAATGTTGCTAGGTCTAGCCTCTCTGGGAAGGGTGAAGGACCTCCCCTGCTGCACCAGGAGAAGGCCCTTACTGAATGGGAGAGGGAGGACTTCTGGCTGTACTGGCAGCTGGCAAAGGTCTGAGAACCATGGCCTGGCTGGTTACTGAGGCGCTATGAGAATGAGACGCAGCCGCTGGGTCTGCCTGATCTTGCAAACAACATTGTGGATGAGAGGTTTAGGAGGAAATGCATACACCCACATCCCGTCCCAGGGGATCTGTAGTGCATCCCCAAAGGACCCGTGCCCTCTTTCCCCCCAGGATGTGAACTGCTTGCAAGTCCGGTTGCTCTCCGTCGCAAACAGGTCTGTGACCGGGTGACCCCACCTAATGAAAATGTCTCGAAGGACTCTCTTGTTCACTTGCCACTTGTAGTCGTCAGTGCCCAACCGACTGAGTCTGTCCGCCTCCTGGTTCCATTCCCACAGCAGATGCACCACTTAGATCCAGATGTCCTGCGCAATTGCCCACTCCCAGATGCTGAGGGGGAGCCTGAATAGGAGCAGGGATCTGGTGCCCCCCTGCTTGTTGAGGGAGTGTACGCAGGTAGAATTGTCTGTCCGAAAGCACACTGCTGATAAGTGGGAGGAATGCCTTGAGTGTGAGCCAAATGGCCATAATTTCCAGCCAGTTGATGTGATTTTTTTGGTCAGTCTGGGACCACAGACTGTGCACAAAATGTGTGCCCAGGGTAGCGCCCCACCCATGGAGTGAGGAATCCGTAGTTATAGTACGATCCACCGGAGGAGGCTGAATGATCTGGCGACTATGAGGTTCGCATCCTACCCCCACCAAGTGAGGTCCTGCTGTAGGTCAGCGTGTATAGGGACCAGCAATCCTTGACAACCCAACTCCTGGTCCCAGGATGCCAAAAAATGCAGCCGCAACCTCCTCATTCACAGCCTGGTGTAAGGTATGGCCAGAAGGCATGCCGCCAGTACCCTCAGCGGTATCCCTACAAAATATCCCCACCAAAAATATCGCCGTACATATGGCCGTTTGTCTCGCCATAGGTGATATTTTTGGGGAGGATATTTTGTGGGAGCAGGGGTTGCGGGGGTGTCCCCCGCACATTTTAAAATAATGCGGGAGTTGCAGGGGTGTCCCCCGCAGGGTCCATGGATCAATATCGCTGCAAAAATATTGCAATATTTTTGTATTGCGATATTTTTGCGGGTATATTAACACATGGAACCCTCCCAGCAGGTGCTGGTACCACCAGGCCATAGTTAATGTTCTGCTGAGGGAGTGAGCAATGGAGGATTCTCCCTCATGAAGAACACCTACTGGTTCTGAGTATCCCACAGCAGCCCCAAAAACACCAGTGTGGATGTAGGGTAGAGCTGAAACTTCTGGACATTGATTGAGAACCCCAGTTCATAGAGTGTAGTCATGCATATACTCGATGAGTACCTGACCTTCTCAGGGGACTCCCCCCTGGGATTAACCAGTCATCAAGGTAAGGATATACATGGAGGCCCTCGGATCTAAGTAGGGGCACCACCGCTTTCATGAGTCTTGTGAATACCCTTGGCACTGATTTAAGGCCAAATGGCAACACCTTTTATTGAAAATACAAACTCATGACCCGGAACCTGAGGAAGGACTGATGAGGCTGCAATATGGGGACGCGTAAATATTGCATCTTTCAGATCCAGGGAGCATGTCCAGTCCCCCCCACACAGCGTAAGAGCTGGCGTCTCCATTTTGAACTTCTGCAGAGGTAGGTATAGATTTAGGAAGGAAAGATCTAGGACCAATTGCAGGCCCACCTGGTTCTTTTTTTGAATAGCAAAGATGCAGGAGTAAAAGCCCTGCCCTGCTGAGGGAGAGAAACCTCCTCCGTCGCCTCGCTCGCCACAAGGGAAAGTATCTCTGCTAATAGTCAAGGAGTCCCAATCTGTGGGAGACGGGGGGAAAGAGGGAGTTGAAAGCCTGAGGAGACTACCAAAATCACCTATGAGTCTGTAAAACGTGAGTGCCAAGCTTGACTATGCAGGGCCAACTTGCCCTGACTGGGGTGCTGTGGATCTGAAACAAGCCGCATCGCTTTTTTGGGTCGGAGGCAGATGACTGAAAGGGGGACTGAAAAAAGCCCTTGTAATAAGAAATCTAGTGTTTTCACCTATGTTGGCAGGGCGACCTGTCCGGGTTGCCTGTCCCGGTGGTCCGGGAATCCCCGGAAACCGCCAAAGGACCGCCCTGTGTCTATTATGGTCACCTTGAGCCATGCCATCCTTTGCATGTCAGTTGCCACACAGATCACCCTGCTAGCGGTATCTATGTGCACCACCATGGCTTCCATGCTGTCCTGTGCCACAAGTTTAGCTTCGCCGAGTCCTGCCTTGAAAGAGGCCTGTTTGTCGGCTGGAATATCTGTGAGGAAGTCTGCAATTTCCCTCCACAGCCATTTCTTAGCAGCTGCCAGGATGGCATCGGCATTGGCCTGCCTGAGTTGGAGCCCTGCATTCGAGTACACCTTCTTCCAATAGGCCGCACACATTTTTTCTTCCTTGCTCTGTAGTGCTGATGTTGAGGTGCTCGTGGTAGAGGTCTGAGGCTTGACGTTAAAAGATGCCACCACAATGGCTGACAACAGTGGCTCGAGGTGAACTGATAAGAGCAGAGTGTCGCCCTTAACCTCCCTGAATTTTACATCTGGCATTTTCTTCGTCAGTTGAGTGGAGTGGGGCTTGATCCAACCCTTCTTCGCCAGGGCCTCCACGTCCTTCTGCAATGGGATGCCAGATATGGATTCCGCCTTGATGGTCAGTACTTCAGCCCGAAACCCTGATTCCAGCAGCTCCAACTGAGGGTGAGGAATGCCCAGATATTCAGATAGGCCGGCGAGTCTATCATGGAATGCCCTCGCTGAAGAAGGCGTGTCCTGCTCCTCCTCATCAGTGTCTTTTTGGTCACCTGCGTTAGAAGGGGCCCCTGGGCCTACAGGCATTAGGTCTGCCACTGGAGTTGGCACAGGCGATGGAACTGGAGGTGTAGGCGCTGCAACTGGAACTACCAGAGGCATGGGCAATGGTGGTGGAGGAGATACAGGCTGCACAGGCACCATCTGAGGTGGTGTGTGGGTGGCAGCATCTCCTGAAGTATGCCTTTAAGAATGTTTCCCATCTGCAGAGACCGCATAAGGGTCAAAAACCTATCAAAAAAACGATCCTCGCAAGTGGGCTGGGCGGCGATCCTGCACCAGCACCAGCTGCGATGGAGTAAAGGCCTGTTGTCTGCCCCCACCTTGTTAGTACATGCCCTCATAGTACTGTGCTTGACCCGGTCCGGGTTGAAGTGGTCCACGTGACCAGAGTCATAGGAACCCAACTCGCCCTGGCCATAGACTTGTGCCCCTGGCGTTCGCCCTGTTGGCGGGCTTCTGTCTTGGTCGGGATTGTTTCCCACCTTGGGAGTCTGGCCTGGTCACCATGTTGTCTGCACGCACCGCCATTTTGTCCATGCCTTCCGCACGTGGGACCGTGGATGACAGTGGCCTGGACTCGACCTGCAAGTCTGACTGCATCAGCACTGCCCCACTCTGCAGCTCAGGCGTGGGCCCTGGTAGGCAGTTGGCCCTCAGCCATGGGGGCGGTAGTGCTGTCTGTCCTGCGTGTAGGCGCCCCCTCAGGCATGTGCCTGGTAACAGAGCTGAGTCCCTCGGGATGTGTCCCAGTAACTGAGCCAGTAGGCTCCTCGGCAGCGGAACTGGTAGGGCCCTTAGACCCCTCGGCCATTAAGCCAGTAGCTACAAGAGCCTCAGTGTCCTTCTTGCTGGTGCGAGGGTCTGACTGACCCCTCCCGCCAACAAGCTTCCCGGGAAGGAGGGATGCTTTTGAGAAGAGTATGCTTACCTTCTTGGTTTTCCTGCATACATATTCCTTAATGATCTCCGTCAGAGTACTGGAGAACAACTCTCTCCACCGTGCAAGCCGGTTTCTGAGGTACCAGGGCATGAGAGCGTTGCATGTCAAGCAGTCTTCCCATCCGTGGTCCTCCCCAAGCACCGGAGACAGAGCGCGTGCATATCCGAGGTGGGAAAGGGAACATCGCATGACAGGCATCTGCTGAAGCTAGCCGTGGCCGACATGCATCGGGGACAGACTAGGGCACCGGGGGACGGTGTTCCCAAAATCTGAAGATGAGAAAAAAAGCAAAAGATTAGGGAAAGCATATGAAATTAAGAGGCTTTGAGGCATCACCCAGGAGGTGCAGGTGAAAGTGGTCCGCTCCCGTCAATGCAGAAAAGAGGACAGAGGTTAGGGTTAAGGGAGCACATGCTCCTAAGGCCACGCCACCACGTGCATACATTTAAAGAGAAAGTGTTATTTTTCCAGTGAAAAAGGTTCCGTTCACATGCCTAGCGAGAGACGCCCGTACATGATGGAGGAAAGGGGACGGGTAATGTCAATTAATGCTTCAACCTTAACAAATGTCTTAAGCCAAGCAAGCAGCCATGTATCATAAATTACAAAGCACACAGCTCTACAGATAAGCAGTGACCAGGCACCATATTTACTTCCTAAAAAACAGGCAAATACTGTCTCTTTGCAAAAAACAAACGTTTTCTTTTCTAAAAACAAGCAAAAAAAAAAAGGATTCGGGAGTAAAAATCCCCCCAATAAATAAAATGGAAAACAAGAAAGGACTACACAAGATATATTGCCCCCGGCTTGCGTCCACGCAACATGAATGATAGGTTTGGATCAGTTGTAGCCGCAGATCAGTGCCAGAGAAAAGAACTTTACTATTGGGAGTGCCTGATCCAATCAAAAGTTTTAAAGTAAAAAAGAACCTTTAAATTTGCATGAATTACCAGTTGCAAAGAAGTATGGGTTAAAAAAAATGTATCCTGCAGTTTAAATATAGTATTACACACCAACATGTTATTAAAAAATCCCCATTGCGAACCGGAATTACTTTTTTACTCAGTAAAAAATAATTTTAGTTTTAACTTCACAAAATTAAAAACTAATCTGGATTCTGAGGCCACAGGGCAAACGGCACCTGCAAGTTACTTACAGGTTTTTCAAAAGAAAAAAAAACGCTTCCGGATGCGCTAGTGTCTGTCGGATTTAAAACTGCAACACTGTAAGAAAGTCTGTGTTCTCAACAACACAACCAATATGCGATAGACTATAGAGCAGAAAGACATTGTACATTCTATACAATGTTTGCTTTTAGAGTTTTTAAAACAAAGTGCTTGATGCATACAAAACAATATTTAATATGGTCTTTTGTGGAAACACCCAAAAAGAATGGGGTCAAAAAGACTGAGTACCAAATGTCCAGCCCCATTTGTTCGCATCAGTATATGTGGGGGGGTAAAATAATAGAAAATGTATAGGCGTAAGGTGGAGGAGTTGTGGGGGGTCTCCCCCCACATATATATATGCAAACAAAACAGGCTTTTTTCCTCTGTCTTTTAACACAGATCCCTCTGGAAGTGCTTAAGGACTTAAGACATGGAGGGAGAAAGGTTTTAGAATTTCTAATTGACCACAACTATCCAATCAGAAGGTATGGTGTAGATGCTGCAGCTTACCGCTTGCTAGAAAGTTCTTCAGTCTGAGAAAGCCTAGCCTTACCTCGTAGTTCAGTTCTTTCAGCAGTTGCACTTTTTTCAGGATCTCCCGCTCCGAAGCATTCAACGACGGCTCGCAATCTCCCTTCTCGGACAGGCAGATCGTGTTGCACTCAACATCAACTTGATGTGTGTCCTCCTTCTCTGCTCCAGTCAACTGGCGAACTTCCAAGTGAAGCAGCAAAAGAACATGGTAAAATAAATGAGATGTGTGCAGGAACAGCAGAGATATCAAACTTTGGGATAGCTGATTGTGCTCTTAAATCAAATAAGTGCAATCCGGTGTCTGCATTTTGCACATAACAAAAGGTATAATCCTCATCCAAATGGACTGGGTTGATTCATACATTTATTTATACTGCCTGCTAAAACACCAGGGATTCTATTTTTCAATAGATATTATCCCTATTAAGTGGAAAGGATACAGATTAAGGTGTAATACATCTTGTACATGAGAAAACATCAGTCAAACATGGACTTGCTTTCAAGGAACGTTAAGTGCTATTCACTCATGCTTAATTTAAGGTCTCTCGAGACCAGGGGTCTCCAACCTTTACATTGGCTTGACCTACTTTCAGTGGAGGGCCAACAGTGGAGAGCTACTTGCGGGCGATATCGAGGGTGGGGGATTTTCATAAACATTGGAACTTGTACTCATTTTTTAAGCTGTTAATTTTCCCTTTATAAATAGAGGGAATAACATATGCCTTCATGATTATGTTAGTTCAAAAACCTCTTTGTTGCATTCTTTTTTATTAGAAGCTGTCTCATAAAAAGACTTTCACAATGTAGGGAAATGATTGGGACATTCAATGTGAAGGTTGACACTACATGCCATCCACCAGTGCTCTGTAGTCTGGTGTATAACTTGATACAGCAACCCAACCTCACTTGCCTTATCCTCGTATACAGCTTGTCAGCCTCTGTCACCCTTCGTCCTCCAATCCAAGCCCCAGCCTCCAAGATAGCGGCGCCATGATGCTTTTAAAAGAAAAAAGCCCAGGCAAACTCACCTTAGCACAAAAGGAAACCACTGTGGCCAATGGGAGCACAGCTCTCAGCAAGGAACTTGCTCTGGCCAATCACAGGGCACATTCTAAATGTGTTAGAGATTTGCAGGGCTGTGACTGGTCAGAGCACTTTCCTTGCATCATTTTTAATTGTTTTCCTTTTTTTCTGAAAGTCGCGCGCGAGCGACTTCAAAGGCACAGGCGAGCTACTGGTCGCTCGCGATTGACTGGTGAACCCTGCTCTAAACTAATGACTGTAGCGATGCAACATGGTCCAGCTAAGATTGTTGTTAATCACCATTCGCATGCAATTTGCATGTGATCACATGCAGAAAATTAACCTTCTGCTCTCCATGTGCGCAGTCCGATTTCTGTGAGACGTTATCTCATACTTGGAAGCTGTGGATAGGCGCATGTTCAATCAGGATTTCAAATCCCCAGAGCTCCATTAGAAAGAGGAGAAAATCAGACACCAAAGCGGCGATGGGAAGCTGTGTGGCATGCAGATCTTTCGCTTGCTATGAAAGTGTTTTTTCTACAGATTCTTCTGAACATCAGATTTATTACCAAGCCGTGAGTAAAATCATTTTCTAAAACTACTTTAGCAGAAGTAAGGATGTTTTATGTCTAAATTGTCCTATTTCCCTGTTTGCACTACATCATGAGCATCCTCCCTTATGTTTGAAGTAATTTTTCCACCAAACAATGAACCCCTATAAGACCTAGCAAAGGATATAAAACCGCCAATGCCAATTATTTAAACTCACGGCTGAAATGGGTTACCTTAGTAGGGATTCACGCGGAATCCAACATCAAATAGTTGGACCATATTTCCTAATGTTGTTAAAATATTATGCATCAAGTATCATTGATGAATACATTTATATCTGAAAGATGAACCTGAAAACTCACAGGAATTAGATATTTATTGTGCCATGTCCTAAGCAATTCTTCATCCGTATGAACATAATTCAAGATCATGAAGTACAAGTCTATTGATGATATTGAACACAGAGAAATGGATGCACTCGAGATCGTAACCCCCACTTTTTGAATGACATGCACCTGCATAGGCATTATAAACCACTAAGTAGAGTGACCTAAGTTAGCCTCAGTAAAAGCCTAGACCATAGATTTCCCACATGGCCCCCAAAGGGTCTGAGATTACTTCTTCCGAGACAGCAGTAAGCTTAGGCTACCTTTTATGGGATGCTCCTCCACAGATTTATCACTGGCACCATCTGCTTGTTCGTCCGCGCTCTGCTGGGCGTACTGCAGGCTCATCTTGTGGCACACCTCGAAGGCCTGTCCTACCGTCCGGACGATTCTCATGGCTTGGCTCTGGAAAAGACAAGTTATTTGCATTTAGCGCATTCCCCCAAAGCTGTTGTGGGATCAGCAAAGATTAAAAGGAAGCAACAGAATACGGGCGGCCACCTATAAAAGAGTAGACCCAACCCGCTCGTGCAGCTAACCCCACAATCCAGGGCTGATGGGGCTTTACAGGTGAGGGAAAATGTTACCTTCCCAGGCATCTGAGATAGGAATAGTACTTTGAATTAATACAGACATGAGGGTTAACATCCCTCCCCCAGCACAGGTTTGGGAGTCAAGTCTGGGTTTTTATTTCCATTCCCTTCATCTTTTCAAATGGGCTTTCCCATTGATCAATCGCTTTCCTGTCGAGGCATCAATTTTCCATTGATCCACTTTTCTTAATAACTCTTTAACTCTTACGTTCAGCAATGTTTTTGGTACCGCCCTCCCCTTACCTCGTGTCCAATTGTCAACTATAGGCCCCCCCCAACCAAAAAATAAAGTCAGTAAGCATTACATCTTGCAGTACTGGGCATCAGAACCCCGTCTCCTTGCATTCCTTCCGCCCCCTTTGTTATTACACCAAGTCCCATCTTTCCCATACCATCTGGAATTTGCCGGGACAACCTCTTTGCTTATATACCAATTCATTTAGAGTTTTGCAAAGGTCCATTCCCGGGCTTCCATTTTGCCACTGTCGGCACCTCCTCCATCCCCCACTTGGTTTCCAGGTCTCTCTTGCCACCACCAAGCCTGTGGCAATCAATTGCTTCCCGCCACTATTTGGCTTGAATCAGTACTGCCTGGATACAATCGATCATATTCTTCCATACAACTGCACTTAAGCGATAACACCCGATTCGGAGGGCCGACTCAGAAGGTAACAGCCCGGGGCCCACTCAATCCAACCTGCCGGATCGGGTGTTATTGCTATTAGCACCCCAGGTTTTAAATCCAGAAGTCCGGGGTGCAAAGAGCAATATATTTTGTTTCAATTAACAGGATGCCTCAGAGCGTCTCATTCATTGAAACAAAATACTTAAGATGGCCGCCATGGCTCTGGAAGGTGGGGCTCCATACAGAGCCCCTCTTCCATTTCCATGGTGGCCCAGGAGGCTGGGGTGACGGCGCTTGCGGAGTCGCCACCTAAAGAAATCAGGTAAGTGAGGGTGGGTGGGTACAGGAGACCCGAGGAGAAGGGCGTGGGTGTTTTAAGATGGCAAGGCATCCATCAGGGTGCTTGGAACGCAGGCTTGGATAGTGGGATTAAGACTGCGATCCAAGCGACCTGATTGATTGGCCTCCCCACCCCGGGTGCTTATACACAGTGATATTCTCATTTTAAAACTTGATGTTTAAGCAATGATACCCGATTTAGTGGGCCAGATCGGGTGGTAAGGACCCGGGGCCCAAGTTACAGCATTAACATTGGGACCCAGTGCCGTTTCCACCCGATTCGGCCCGCCGGATTGGGTATCAAAGCTATTAGCACCCTGGGTTTGCAATCTGCAAACTCGGGGTGCTGACAGCAATGGATTTTGTATGAATGAACAGGACGCCTCGAGTCGTCCCGTTAATTCATACAAAATATAAATATTTAACTAATATGACACAGAGCTGGAAGACGGAAGTCTAAGCGGAGCCCCTCTTCCATTTCCATGGTGACCCAGGAGGCTGGGGCGATGGCGGCGGAGGATGACCTGCCGCCAAAACAATAAGGTGAGTGGGGTAGGGGGTGAGAATGGGAAGGAACGGTGACCAAGGGAAGTAACCTGATTGGCTGGCTCCCCCACCCCTAGTGCTAATTTACAATATCCTCACTTGTCAGGAATCTTATACTACTGCATGCAAGAAAAAGATATAAACTAACACCAACTATTATGTCATCTTCCTTACTATAAAAGCAAACTGTTGGTTTACTTTCCTGCACTGTCACGCACAAGTGGTCCTCCAAAGCTCAAAACCCATCTACAAGTACAGGGAAGCAAAGCTAACCTCAACCACATCAAAGCGCTCCCAAAAAATGAAAACTACAAGACTGCTACATCAACACCCAGCATTAGCATTTATGTCCCACCACAGAGCACTTCAACTGCCAATGGTTTCACTTCCAGGATTGAGTGAGTACTAAATAATGGCCTGGTGCAGCAGACAAGAATTCCAAGTACCCCACTGTGTCCCTGGTGTTATCAGCACAAGATGTGATATTTGATATACCTCCCACTTTTTAATATATCACCTAAGAGGAGTTGGTATTGCATGGGAAACTTAAAGCAAGGGGAAAAGAATGAGTTTGCCCAATACAATACTTGTAATCCCATGAAGTAAATATCCTATGTGATCCCAAGTTATAAATAGGTTGTATTTTTTTTAAAGCAGTGTTTTAAAAACCATGTCTTTTTAGAGTGTCAGCCATACTCTAAGCGAGACCCTAAATTAAACATTTGAAGAACAATGGACATACTGATGGGAAAACCAGGGATGCATATGTCATTACAGAGCACTCCACCATTATCTCATGATATACGTGCCTATTGGCCAATGATATCTCGATTAACTTAGTGCAATCCTAGCTTTTCAGCCAACTGCACTTTAAATTCTGGGACTCATTTTTGGATACTTGCCTACACACCCAGAAAGAAAAGTGATCTCACCAAAAATGGACAGGCTCGGGACATCGGACACAGATGGCAGCAGGGTTAGCCGGCAAACGAAGCCGACATCCAAACCACAAATTTCCAAAAGCACCAGACCATGAAATTATATGAAAGATTTCTGCAATACAGCAAAGCCCTTGAGCAAGATTTGGCACCTGCGGTGATCACCCACCTTCTTTTTGGATTTGAACACGTTGCAGCGGAACGTGTTGCTGGGTCCGTCCCTGGCGATGTAGCTGAAGATCTTCAGGTCTTGGGAATCGTGGGACACATAAAATATTCTGGAGGAAGAAGCACATCAGATGATCCAGCACAAGCAATGGTGACCTTCAAAATAGACTTTCCCGGCCAACATTGTGTCATCAAACCTTGGATCCCAGATTGGATCAATTTCATGAATTAAATATGGAAAATGGAGTGCGTGTACCCAACTTATTCAACCCTACCCTATAGATTCCACAAACAGTAAAAGCTGCATTTAATACATACTCTGAGACTGAGCTGTTGTAAACGATAGGAAATAGTTGGGACTTCAGACATTTTCTTCAGTTCATGTATTGAACAGAGGCAGACACCATCTGAGATAGATGGTGTGTGGGGTGGCATTGGGGTGCAGAAACAAAGGTTGGATATGGTCACCTCATTGCGAGGCGAACTTAGAGCACTCCAGACAGTGTGGTCACCTTACTCAAAACAAGATTCTCCAAGGAATAAAAATGTTGCAAACAAATTTAGTTTTTTTTTTTAGCGCCCACCTTCATTGGTAAAGAAAAATAAACTGTTGTGGCTGTGTTGTGCTGCGTGACCAAGGAATATGTGAAGGAGGGTGCGAGCACGCATGACAACATTGTGATTTCTACATTTGTTCAATGACACTCCTAGTCCCTCAACTATATAGAGTATAGTAAAAATTCTTACAAAAAACAAACTCCGCCCATTCTCTTTAGTTTTGGATGAAAGTTGGCAAGTCAACTTTGCCAAATTATTCCCATATTACGTGAGCGATGGGATTCGTGTAAGTATACAGGACAGTATAGTTTTCTGTTTCCTTCCTGTACAGCATTCACTAAATCCTAAATCATTGTTTTGCCTGATCCTTACACAACTGCAATCTTGCACACCCTGAGGGGATGAATGCTCCAATTAATCAATGTATACTGCTGCTGGCCCCTCGCAACTCCACCACCGTCCTCAATTAAGATTTTGCCAGGCCATTCAGGCCTCCAGACTGCACCTAACAACCTGAATATGCCCAAGTAATTACTTTTGAAAGTTTAAGAATGTGTGCCTGTTGGGGGAGTATGCACACTAAGGGTATGCATACTATTACATTACGAATAGAATTGGATGGAAACATGTGTACTAAGTCTTTTGTAAATCTAATAGTGTGCATAGGCTAACTTGCAACACATCCCCTTTTAATGTATTTATTAACTATGTGAGCTAGATCTCTGAATTTAGAGCCCTTTGAGGTGGTGATGTCACAATCTCAGAACACACTGTAAATTCACCAACATTACCAAAATATGTCTTGAACATCGAAGAAGTTATTTTCAATGCTTAAAAAAGTGCGCAAGTTAGGGGTTGTACACCTTGGGATGTGAATTGGCAGGATGGTTCTGGTTTGTCGCGCTGGCCTAAAAAGTCATGAGTTCAATGATCACATATATAGTCAACATAAAGAAGATTTTATGTTAGATCAAACACTTCAGCCCTTCAGCCAACACATGTTTTGACACTTTGTCCTTGTCAAGTCTGATCAGTGGACATAAAACATGTTGACACATTGGTAGCAAGAGTGGAATTTGTTAAACAGAAATTATCGATACATACCATTTTCGAGGTTTGGCAAGGGCGAGGACAGGTAAGGCAACAAGCGGACATGGGGAGTAAAATTATTTCAAATGACAGAGGATCCTCATACAATAATTTTCATACTTTTCTAAAGTTACTATTAGATTCTGAAATACAGTGTTTTCTTCTAATCCATGTGATACTTCGGAGGTATCTATATGCCTCACCACAGCTTGCCTCTACTAAATTGTGTCACATTAGTTTGTCATTTGAACATGTGTACCGAAATTAGAATACACCGAATACAGCTGCCAATAGATGACACCAACCTAGTACTGGACCATGTGGTATCCTCCTGTAATCAGGCATCTGAGCAACACCGCATGATAGCTCTCAACAAGCTGCCAAAGTGTATATGAAATTAAGGTTGGAAGAAGAAGCACACACATGCCCCGCACTGACACTCTAACAAACAAGTGTGAGACTTTCTCACCGTATACATACTCTATACAAAAAAGCTCTTAGCATGGGCTAACATTTTTTGCCCCAATTGTTTTGTTCCATTCACGCATTATCACCCGTTTTCTCCAATCCTAAACCTAGCAGGCTATTCTGTAAATATCAGAGGTTTAATTTTTAGCAAATATGCCCTCTAAAACACCTTTACTGTTATGTTATTTTACCATCAGATATCTGCACCACAACCTGGCTCAGCGGTATGTCTCAAGAAAATACATTTGGCCACTGGACCCGGCGCACAAATGTAAATATTTACACTCTCCATAGAGAGATGCGCACCGAGTGTGTGATGACACGCGCCCGGTTGCGCGAGACGTCTATCTCGGCAAGATATAAACACTGGCGCGCAGATGGCCGCTCGCGTAGCACAAGACGAATTCAAGGGACGCTTAGCCTCCCATTAGGTAAGTGAAGATTGCCGTCTTTAACCCGCACCGACTCGTGTTTTGATCTAATATCTTCACGAGATACTTTCGGTATTCTACAATTATCTTTAGCAGTCCTTTCATCAGTTCTAGCACTGAGTGACTTACAATTTGCTTTAAATTAATGTTTTTGTAGATAAAATGCTCGTATTACTTGCAACTATGCAATATGCCATCCAAGCAATTGCTCACTCTATATAATTACGTTTTCCCACCTATTTACAGGGATTCAAGTTCTAGCCAGCCAATGTTGCAAGGGAACACTGCCACTGAATTCAACTCAAGATTGAGTGGTAAGTGTAATTTATTACTACCTCCCTTTCTGCCTAAGAGCACTAATTCCTCAAAATCCCAATCAGGATATTTTTCACTCCTCCCAGTTCTTCAAATAGACACACACCATACCTGCAAAGCAAACCATTATTTGAAACATAGCTTTACCTAAGACCATTAGCGTAGTGTTGACCTACGATAATATTTGTCATACCAATGATCCGTCAATCCTTCGAGCTGTTCACCTGTGCTCATCTTTGAGCTTACTTTACAGGTTAACTCAAAAAGTCAGCATTGGTGAGTTCAAGATGTTTACTCGGCCCATCTTCACAGACCATAGTGTTTTTTTTATTTCCCTCACATGCACAGTCACTCCACTCTGGCAACTATGACAGCCAAACATCTGTCTGATTATCAATAAGGAAGCTGTAGGGATTTGGTATTATCCTGCATCTTAATGGAACCTTTAGTCAGTGTCTTGATTGACAATTGAGTGTTAAGGGTTAGAATGTTTATGTGTGACTGGGGTTCTATGAGAGTCAGTTGGGAGATGTAAGCCTACCTGGGAGGATGCAGGTGTATGTTGCCCTGAACCCAGATGTACTTGACCTTATATGATTATCACAATGTACTGGAACTCAATTAAAGAAGTCACCATAACATCACCTGAGGTCAGAGTCATCTGTGGGGAACCAAGAACCTTACATTGGCGACGAGGATTCTGGCTGTGCTGGGGGAACAGTGTTGAAGATGGCACATACACCTCCCCCCAACCCAAGAAGAAGACCTCCCAGGTAGGGCGAGCGCTTAATGCTGTAGGCGCAGAAGGGCCCAGTGCATGGAGCACAGGTGCAGAAAGTAAGGGGATGCGCCAGAGCCAGGGGCCAGCTGGCCTGTCACTAGCAGGACAGGTCAAGCAAAGAGGAAAGCAAGAGACTGAGGAGGGGCTGAGGGCCCAGAGACTGATGGCTTAAGGGGTCTGGGACCAGTAGCTGCAGCATGGAGGGCTTGGTGCCCAAGGCAGTAGCAATTTCAAGAGGCCTGGGGTCTAGTCACGCCTGAAAATTGTGAGGAAGCCATGCTGTGCAGCTGAGGGCTGTAAGCCCAAGGCAGTAGCAACAGGAGAGGCTGAGGGCCTAAGCTGCGCCTGTACATTAAAGAATGGGAAGTCATGTTAGGCAGCAGCAGGCTTGGAGCCGGGGCAGCAGCAAAACAGGAGGTTGGGAACCTAAGCTGTGCATAGAAGTGACAAGGATCTTAGAGCTTGTGGCTAGGGAGCTACGCCGTTACAAGAATGCTCAAAACCACTACATGGTTGTAGCTTCAGTTATGGGATTTTTGGGTGCTTCTTCCACCACAGTTTTGTTCACTCCATACCGCACAATACGTGATCTCTTATGTCACCAGACTGCAATAATTCATGTGTATTACAGAATCTAATAGTAACTTTCTAAAAGTATGAAAATCATTGTATGGCGATCCTCTGTCATTTTAACTAAATTGACTCTCCATATCCACTTCCTGTCCTCGCCCTCCCCAAACCTCGAAAATGGTATGTATTGATGATTTCTGTTTACCCAATTCCACTTTTATTACCAATGTGTCTACATGTTTTATGTCCACTGATCAGCCTTGACAAAGACAAAGTGCCAAAACACGTGATGGCTGAAGGGCTGAAGTGTTCGATCTAACAGAAAAGATCAAAATCTTCTTTATGTTGACTATATATGTGATCATGGAACTCATAACTTTGTAGGTCACCGCGACAAACCAGAACCATGCTGCCATTTCCTATTTACTTCTTGAGGTTGGGAGTAGAGCCTCAAGGTTCTGATTGTGAAGCAAGGCTGATTACTAAACGGGACTAAGAGCGCACTGGTAGTCGGTCCTACTCCTCCACTTTAAACTACTGGGATGTATTGTGTGTGGTGAGTTCTGAAAGGGGTTTACAGTGGCCATGTTAGCATATATTTACAGGCACAACTGTAGCACCATAAATATTAAACTCTGGCAATGAGGGCATACACTGTGGGCACCCATATCTTGAAGCCGTTTTATGGAGGAAATGCATGCACAGATTGTGTGCACAGCATCATCAGTCACACATTAGCCCTTGCTATTTCATTCCTCAATCCTTATATTAACATTAATTTATCTACTGTATATATTCTCCATCGGACCAATTGCGTCTGCGTGCATGAACTCAGTAATCGCTGTTGTACATTGAAAACATTTTCTATGAGATGTGTGACTGCTCATCTTTCCTCCGGGGTTGGGGTTGTATAGCACTTATGTCTTGTCCTATATGGACGTGCGGCCAATAAAGCACAGCAAAGCATTCAAATAAGCATCACTTGATAGGACAGGTTGCCCGAAACTCCAAAAACCTTTTCAACCTCAGACATATTTTAAAGTGTTTTTAAAACCTTATTCGGGACAAGCAATTCCCCTTCTAATCAGTTAAAACGATTCATTAAGACTGCTTAGCCTAAAACAAATGCCTACCTGTAAACAGGGTCATGCATAATCAGCATCTTGCTCTCATCCCAGGTCCATTCTTTCCTCTGCGGAAACAGAATGGGGAAAGGTCATTTCACATTGTAGGGTACATTAGTCTTGGCACCCAATGGGTTTGAAGGTTGCATAATAAGCTCAACCATGTGCAAACAAACTAAACCATGGCGAGGGAACTGGTAAGAGCAATAACTTGTTAAATATTGCACACCATGCACGGCTATCTAGTTTCTTAAACGTGTGCTGTTATTATCTAACTTAAACGGAAATAATTCCATCTGCCTCCAAAGTGTGAGAGGCGGGGTCTGCAGCCCAGGATTCACAATTCTATGTTTATTCATCGGCTGCTTTTTTTTCCTGCGACTGACAATTTTTTGCAGAAAAAAATCTTTGCATTTTTTATTTTTATTTGGGGGTTCCCCCTTCGGCCCCCTACCCTATTATGCCTTCCCTATACACCACACCTATCCCTTATATCCCCTCTCCCATATTTTTCAAAGATTTTTTTCAAGAAAAATGTTTCGGCAAAAAGTGCAGCAAAAAAAAAACGGGCAATGAATGAACGTCGTATCGGATTCACCTATGTGCTGGGAGGCTTTGAATCTGTGATCTATCTTATTAAGGGGGGTGTGGTGGTAACAGACCGCCCGCCGCAGGTATTTAGCCCTCCCACAAAGTATGCATCTGCCCTGGAGGCTGTTCCAGCCCAGGTGGCAAGGGGAGTCCTCGCCGGAGTGTGGGGTCGGGGGGTGGCATGTGCTAGACCAGCTCAGAGCAGAGAGCACCAACAGAGTAGAAAGGAAATAACCAGAGGGGAATAACAAGCCCAAGTTGGGTAAGGATTGGAGGGTAGTAGGTATGCACAACTGGAGGGGTAAAATAAGATGAAAGATGATAAAGACGGAGGGGGTCAAATGGAGTGGAATCAGGGCTCCAGTACTAAAAAAAAAAAAGGGGGTTGAGGGGAATGTGAAGCATGCATTGGAAGTGACATCACAGGAAGTCAGCATAGGAGACATTTTATTATATTTAAAGCAGGCGTTATCTGGTCTTGCGGCTAAGTGTGTGGCTTTTTAACCACATGACATGGGTTTGGGTGCCAGGCACGGGCACACTTCATGTGCATAAAAAAATAAATAATAATAAGCAATATTTTTTCGAAATCCTTAAAAAACACAGGGGGGACAACATCCACCCCCTCAAAAGAATTGGCAGATGCCGTCCACCGATGTGGTGGCTTGACTTGTGCCCCGAGTGGAATTGTGGACCGACAGAGGAAGAGGAGGAGGAAAAGATCAAAATTAACTATAGATGGAAAAATGTAAGACGAGGAAGAGAGACCGGCTGAGAATATATATGAATAGAAGCAAAGTGAAGGATTTCAACTAGGGACGTATAGAGGGAAGGAGTAACGAAAGAAGAGGGATTGAAAGTGAGACCGAAGCAGAGGAAGGATTGGATCATGGGGAGCATGACGAATGGAATAGTATGGAAGCGAGGGGGGGGTGTTCTTTTGAAGTATGAGTCCATTTGCAGTAGTATTTATGCATTTAGGACTAACACAATCTCAACCCGATACTAGGACCTGTGTCCTGAAGTAACAGAATAATGTTTTTCTATCAATGAGTCTACAGTACTTGTGGCAATCGTCAGCCAAAACATAGAATACACACGTTTTATAACAGTACAGGATGCGAGATGGTTCGGGAAACTGCACTTGGTCCTGTTTAGAAGTCTATATACTAGACAGTTAGGAGCGTTGAGTTCAAGTCCCAGCATGCACTGGTTCTCCTTTCAGTATCGCTAGGGATTTGGCCTGCAAGTCCCAGAAGTCGCGTTTCTCAACTCAATAACCAGTGACAGAATTCTCACTAGGGTGCCACTTCCCAGCATCCTGACTCAGTCTCTGCGTCGCCAATCATCACATCCTCTGCTTCTGGGGGTCCAGAGGCTGTTGTCCGGGCCCCTTCTCTACCTCTTAAGCAGCTCTTTGTCTCAGCAGCAATGATTGTGGAAGAGGATTTCTGGATCTCTCAAAGGAGAGCGTTCACAGTCCAGAGAACTCCACAGTGTGCACCGCTATCTGCCTTGTCCACAGCAGCCCAGCAGGTCACATGCCAGTGGCACATTTAGGTTTCCCCCACTCATACCTCTTATCCTTTTGTGTCACCCAGCACAGCTGAAAACAGAAGATTTCTTTTTTGGTGGTTGAGAGCCCAGTGAATTTTATGGGTGCAATAGGGGTTGCCAGGTGAGTGAAACGATTTCATGGCGCGTGACACCCACCAAAAGTGTGCGAGTTGAGAGGTTGGCACACTCATCAGGGTTTCCTGCATTCTGTATTTACTTTGTTACTCCGGGGACTGCGACATGACCATGGACATTGAAAAAAGACTCAGGACTTTGTTTTGTTCAATGTCTCATGGGGGGGGTGGGTCATCGCAATGAGGGTTATTAGAATATGAACTTTGGCATTTAACAACCAGTACTTCCATTAAGCAGTACATTTGGGGGGTGGATATAGCTGCTCCAAGGGCTGTGATAGTTATCTAGGAATACAATAATTACTTTTAAAAACTACTTGCTCCAAAAAATGTTGTCAGATGTCACATGATACGCGAGTATTCCTTGCTTGCAAAACTGTGCTAATGTAAAAATAATTAATCATAAATTGGAATCAAGTCACAAAAGACGCAGAGATGGAAAGTCTGCATTGGAAATGGACGCCGCCCTGCACGGAGTCTGAATACGAGTAGGATTTTGGAATTATGGATGGGAGGGGCGGTACCGCCCATTAGAAGAGAGGCACATATATGTCTGACACTCTCCTTACAAGCACCTTTCTTACACACCACTCTACTCTCCCCTTCAACTATAGCAAACACCCACTAAAGCCCACCACCCCATGCTTGATCTTCATGCCACATCGAGTCCAGCTCTCCAACCACCACCCAAGGATTACGATCATGCTGGCCGAGTAGACGCTTGAGGGCACCTTCCTCTTCTCTCCTCAGACCAGGGTCTGGTCATCCCTGGAAGGGATACAATACTCCTACCAAACCGTAGGAGCCAAGAGCTTTGAGACCACTACAGTGGTAAGTTGATGCAGTACAAAGGCTTCATGATCTAACATTTAGCATGAAGCAACTCACCACAGCAGAGCTCACCCTGCAACACACACATCAACACATATGTCTTAATATGTAGCGGCTTCCCAACACTTGAGCGCAGTTATGCTAGTTGGACTGGTACCGTTTTAGAAATAGCAGCCTTGTTCTGCTCCCACTGCCACACACACACCCACACCTCACCCATTGGAGGACACAAAGCAACGAGCGGTCATTAAAAGAGTAGACGCTGCACCATACACGACCCAAAAACAAAGCAAAGCACACAATCCTTCAGGTTACACTGCCTGTGCGAGTAAAAATGAGTAGAAAACCACCCTGGCCATACAATAATTTCATATTGATTTTCTCAGAAGGATCACATCAGAATCTATAAAGGTCTTACATTAATACTACCGCAAACCTTAAAGAATTTATAAGAATGCAATACATTTTTCTGTGTCATAAGTTCTTATAAAGGGTTCCAAAATCCCACTAGTTTCTCACAAGTACTTATAAGCTACTTATAAGAATCTTTTAAAGGCATTATTGTATGGGGCAAATACATTACCACCCACAATGCCACATGAGGAAAATTCCTCTGAGGAACGATGGTAATACTTTATTATTATTATTATTATTTCTTATAAAGCGCAAACCACCTGCAGGCCTCAGTGCGCTATGCAACAAAACAAGACAAAATAAACAGTGCCAAGACACCAAAAAAACAACAAAAAAAAAGAAGCAAAAAAACAATATCAGCAAGACACAGCGGGCTAATTGTCAAAGAGGTATTTTTTATAACCGCCGTAAAGCCATCCAGAGAGGGAATGCGACGCAAAGCAGGCAGCAAAGAATTCCACAAAGCTGGAGAAACATGGTCAAACATAGTATTGCAGGTCTGCTGCAGTTTAAAACGATGCGTCTCAAGATGATCCGCGTCATTAGAGCGCAATGTTCGGCGGACAGTCGCACGCTTAATGCAGCGAGAAAGTAAAATGAGGCCAGAATCGCACAAACACTTGTAAGTGAGGGCCAGTATCTAGAGCGAGATACGTGCCTTGATCCGCAGCCAATCGAGTCAGCGCCTAGCCAGTGTAACATGAACACGGCGCGAGAGCTCAAGAACAGCTCGCAGAACATCATTCTGAATAACCTGAAGCTTGGCCAGATTAGAATGAGATACAGAAAAGTAGACCGTTCGAAATAATCAATCTTAGGTCCAATAGTGGCAGAGTTATGGTCCGATAAATAAGGCTGCATCTGCTTGATTAGTTTGAGAAAATAAGCACAGGCGGATCCAAGATAAACACAGGAGGATCTAAGATAAGCACAGGGGATCTAAGATATGCACAGGGAATCTAAGATATGCACAGGGAATCTAAGATAAGCACAGGAGGATCTAAGATATGCACAGGGAATCTAAGATAAGCACTTGAGGATCTAAGATAAGCACAGGAGGATCTAAGATAAGCCCATGAGGATCTAAGATAAGCACAGGAGGATCTAAAATAAGCTGAAGAGGATCTAAGAGAAGCACAAGAGGATATGAGAGAATCGCAGACAGATCTAAGATAAGCACAGAAGGATCTGAGTTAAGCTCAGGAGGATCTAAGGTAAACTCAAAAGGATCTAAGATAGCACAGGAGGATCGAAGATAAGCACAGAAGGATCTGAGATAAACACAGGAGGATCTAAGAGAAGCACAGGAGGATCGAAGAGAAGCACAGGAGGATCTCAGAGAAGCACAGGAGGATCTCAGAGAAGAGCAGGAGGATCTAAGATAAGCAGAGGAGGATCTAAAATAAGGTCAGGAGGATCTAAGAGAAGCACAGGAGGATCTAAGATAAGCACAGCAGGATCTAAGAGGATCTAATGCCACACAAGTTCCCCTCTAAATGGTCTTGAAAAGGTTGGAAAGAGTGAGTATACTATTCACAACAATATGTTGCCGCAGATCTCCTTTTATGCATACCTCATGGCTCGCAATGTTTCTTGTACTTGCTGCAACATTCGGTTGGTGGTATTTTTAACGGCAGAGGCAATTACCACTGACAGAATTTACCAGAAGCTGTAATTAGTGAGTTTACCGCTCTTCAGAGCGGTTTTACAAGAGGTGTTAATTTAACGGCAGTATTTCTTTTCTAATGAGGCGTAAGAAGGCTCACAACAAAAGCTGTGAGATATTTTCCATAGTACGCTTCCACCCGCATCACAAAAAATGACAAGCGAAACCTACCTTTTGCTTTTTCCGTAGGACGACCTTCACCCCGTCCACAGACACGATTATGCTCACTTTCTTCTTCTTCATGCTCTTGGCTTTAAATTCATACTGAAATGCAAACAAAGAAAACATGACAGTTAGATTCAGTGTAGCATCACAACACTACTTGGGGGGTGGGGTGGGGGGAGTATGGGGATGCTCAGACTGAGAGCGTTAAAGTGCGCCAGCTCCTGGAACCACTCTCTAAGGCCAAGTGTTGTGGTCAAGGTGTAACCAGCATTGGTAAAGTCGAGAGGCCTAGCTTAGTAAATGTAAAAGTTAAGATTGTTTTGTTAACTTCGACACAGGACACATACAGATACGCTAAGGTAATAATACTTTGCGTTGAGTAAATTTGCTTCACACAAAACCAGTACTGGGTGCAATATCACAGCATGTGGCAATCCAGGTGCAGTAATATGGCATTTTCCCATGGAGTGCTATGGGATTCCAAACCTGGGAATACAGAAGGGTGTGCTTGACTCAATCATGCAGACCCCTTCCATTACCCCATGCAGTAACAGCATTTGAGTGTTGCAGTATTTCCAAAGAAAATATAACACGCGTAGAGAGGGATTGCATGTACAGACAAGTTATGTGTTTTCCCCAGGCACAGAGCACTGAAACACTACCCGGATACATGTTATTCAATGTAAGCAATGTCAGAGCAGAGGGATGAAAGTTTGCATCTTAAATGCTTGGCATGCAAGTGATTCCACCCCCTCCCCTCTAGCTTTTCCAAGGTTGCGTACTAGCAGCCATGGACTTTCCCCATTATAAAATAATTAACCGCAATGGTCCTCATGGAAGCAAACTTAGCAGGATGAAACTTCATGCATGCCTAATACATGACTGACTCTTCCACAGCCCCATCAGCTTTTCAGAGATCCATGTCTTTTATGGATTCCTTACATTATAATTTTATAAACCTCATTAGTATGCGCATTCTGATTGGCCCTCGCTGGGGCATTACCCAGCCGGGAATCCCTCGGCTGGGATTCCACAGCCATTGTTCCTGGTGGGGGGCGTAGCAGCCCTTCAGCCAATGAGAAGGCTCAAAGCGGGGCTATCCCCTCCCCGATCCTCCACACGGTTGAGAAGCTGCCTTCGCCCCCCGCTGGGGACTCAAGTATGTGTTTTTTCCCCTTTCCTCCCACCTCCCCACCCCACTTACCTTCTGCCTCCTTTGTCCCCGGCGGGCGGCGTGGCAGCCTCCAGCCATGTAGAGGCTCGGAGTGGGGCCATCCCCACTCCAAGCCTCCACACGGCTGGAGGCTGTCTTTGCCCCCCGCCGGGGATTCAAGTACGTCTATTTTTTTTTATTATTATTATTTTTTTCTCTACCTCTCCTCGCCCTCCCAACCCCACTTACCTTCTACTCTGTCGTCTTTCGGGAGCGAACGTGCTGGGAACACTTCTGTTCCCAGCGCGTCCACACCCATTGGCCGCCATGGAAAGAGAAAATGGATCCCCGTTTTCCCTTTCCCAGCGGCCATTTTCTTGGTCTTTTCAGATCTTGCGGGCCGGGGTACTAATAGCAATAGGCCCCAAGCGGCGGGGACATTACCTGCTCGGTGATGGCCTCGCTACTCGGGGCATATTGCTTAAATAATACCCACTGCATCAACCCCCAGGTGACGAAAAGCAGGCCCGGGTATGCCCAACATGTCGTTGATTTTTATGGTTTGACATGAAATCTTATAATTGCCCACTCAATTGCCAATTTCTTCAGAAGGACAAAAGATGGCATCCTTTCCCAACTACACAGATAGTTATGGAAGATGTAGTAACCTAGTGAGATCTTTCTACAGAATTGAATGCTCTGTCCCATCTCGAAACATTCACAGATGCACAGCACTCCACTTTCTCCTCCTATCCCCTCATCCAGTCTCACATCCACACCTCCCGGTCGCCAAATTTTACCTCCCTTCCTGCAGCAATTGAAGTTATTTCGTACATGTTTCCCACCTTTCAACCACCCCTTCCCTCCCCCAAGAATCAACCCTAGTCTGCTGGAACTTCAGCCAAACTTCCCTCAATATGAACGACTCAAAAGGGAGATTGGAAAATGTTAGCTCCTCGGGAATATGCAAACCTACCCCAATCTCGTTTGGGGCTTGCAGGAGCGCAAGGAGTATTTCTGAGACACTTTGCTTGTGCCTATTTACTGCAGATCGTTGTTGGAAGGCCAGGAGAGATTGGCACTAGGTTAGCGAGCATGCAGAGAGATTTCAAGATATCTTACCAAAAGTTTGTGCCCTGTCCCAATCAATCGCACGAAGAAAACTGACAAATGCTAGGCTGACCCACAGCAGCCAGGATTGGCCCATTGGAGTAGGTTTGAAATATACCACTCTGATGTGACAGCTTGACTATATAATGGGCTGCCTATCTACTGCCTTTAGAGAAATCGTCTGAAAAAGGCTTTTGCCTGGCTCGCCCTCTAGGAATAGTCAACCCAAAGTCATCTGCCACTGGAGAAGAAGCAGTGGTCGAAGTGTACCGAAAAAGGTAGTGGGACTGTGGTCTCGGCAGGGGAGAGGGTGGGCCGAAGCATAGTGCAAAATGTGACTAGGTGTTGCGGCCGGGGCATTGCAATAATCTAAGTGAAGCTCCTACTACAACTTTACACTTGCACAGGGATATGAGCGAACAAATCCTCTGTATGGATTGGTGACTATGGTCGTAAAAAGTAGAGGAATGGTAAACAGAAAAAAATAAAAAGTAGTGGAACAACGCTTGCGGCCGTACCCGCTCACTTCGATCACTGAGGTGAAGATAAAGTCTACAACAAGGAAGAAAAGCCCTTCCCATATACATTCCAGAGGAACATTTGAGATGACTTGCTTTCTGGACAAGGGCTGACCGCAGCTGAGATTATTGTTACTCAGGATCCTGTTCAGTGGAGGCCCTGAAAATGCTCTCTGCCCCCTTCCTGGCTGGAAATTGCACAAGGACTTACCTTGTTCTTTAATATCCTGGGACAGGATTCCCCTGCAAACATAAGTCAAGAAACGGCTCTGGGCACTGTTTTCCATCTTTGATCTGCTTTCAAGTCGTTTTTCAAGATGCTGCAAGCACCACAACATGCTTTTGACACGCCCTCCAGCAGTTTCAGCTGATAGCCAATGAAGAATCGCATTGCATCATTGGACCTCAAACCGGCCTTGACCACTTCAAGACGACAACTCCACTATCAATCACCTGCCGGTTTGTCAGCCAATTCGAGTTGATCATCACTGCATCGTGGGACCATCTCCAACCAACTCTACTCCCTCAATGCACTCAATCCATTGGGAACCACTGACTGGACACACTGTAAAGCATCTAGAGGCCTGTCACAATGAATTTGTGACCGAAGGAAAAGCCTTAAAGGTATTCTGGATGTTCTATCCCCCTGGTCTGCCTTAAAGGGCCTCATTGACATGTAAGATGCCAATCATCTTTTTAAAAATATCGTGATTGAATTTGAACATGACTGCTGAAAATATTGCCCATCTCTCCTCGTTGTCAGACCTAGCGGGCCTCTTTCATCTTAAAGTCTGCATATTCTGGGTCTTCTCGTATTTATTTTTCGATTAGTCCGTTTGTATTTTAAGTGTAAAGTCTCATTTCTAAGAGAAACTTGGTTGAACATGCTTTAATTTTGGTACTCCAGTACCATTGTTGTTTGGAAACTTCTTTGCTAGCTCACATCCCTCATGAACGTTATAGCCTACCCTCAGCCCACGTTACCACAAGAGGAGAAGCAGGTGTACCTGTCGAGAAGTGCCCATTTCACATTTATGATTAGGATCACTGCTGGTTTAGTAGCATTGTGGGGCTGGGTAGTAATTTTATACACCAGAATGTAAATGTACCACAAACCCCCCTCTATGTCCACACTGCAACATTCTGGATGAAGCTTTTGGCAATGCACTCCAAGCCTGCACATGATTAATTATTTGTGTCTTGATTGATCATTGATTAATTAGCCCCCAAAAAGTTTTTTCACCCATCTATTGATGTATGTATATTTGGAGTTTATAAGCTTGAACCCAAGAGTGTGGCAGTTTTAGCAGCCCAAGCTCTGGTGTTGAGGAAGAGAAGCGCTGCAATTCCTCCTTAACAGAGTTGTTTAGTGGCTTTCTGATGGATGGGGATTTGACATGGGAAAGGGCTGGTGCCTGTTGTGTATCTGGATGATGCCACCGCACAACACACAGCAGCGCCCCTGGGGAGGGGGCATACAAGTTAACCAATGATGAATCTCAAAATAGATTGTACATTTTGGCCCTTCCAGTATGATTAGGGTGGGATTGGCCGACTTCAAGCTCATCTATAATAGTGTAATGCGTCATTTATATAGCGTCTTTCACCATTAGTATGGTCACAGCGTGCTGTAGGTTTAACGCCCTCAGGGGGCTGAGAGAATGGGAATAATTTTGAGGAGCTGCTAGTATGCATGTGTGCATTTTTGCCAGTACGATGATATGTGGGGTGGCCAAGTCCCTGGTAGCCACCCATATCGATCTGGCATTTGGAAGTTTGGTGATAAGTGCTCTAGAGGGGTATGCAGGAGCAGGAGAGAACATATGTGTGCAGCTACTTATCATGTTTTTGTCGTAAATGGTAGCTGCATTCTTATGGCAAAGGTGTTGTGTGAAGTGTCTTCCAGTGGTGTATAATGGCAGATGCGTGTGGGTCTGCGGCCGTGCCTTCTGCTGGTTTCCCTATGCATGGGTGGTGAGAGGTTAAATGCATTGGGCCTCATTACGACCCTTGCGCTAATGGGTTAACGGTGCCGTAAAAGGCTGCGGCGCCGTTAACCCATTAGCGCCTAATTACGAGGTCCCTTTACGGGACCCGACCTTAACGGCTGGTCTAGAC
This sequence comes from Ambystoma mexicanum, assembly GCF_040938575.1. Lineage (NCBI taxonomy): Eukaryota > Metazoa > Chordata > Amphibia > Caudata > Ambystomatidae > Ambystoma > Ambystoma mexicanum. The sequence continues at coordinate 142,506,010 of NC_090929.1, forward strand.
CAGCCGTTAAAGTAGGGACCCGCAAAAGGATCTTCGCGGTAAGTATGGTACCGCAATTTGCGGCACCGTACTTAGCGCCTTCGCCATTCCCATTATGCCCTATGGGGCAAAAATGGGAATGGGAAAGGGCCATGGGGAAATGGGGAAGTACTGCCCCGCCAACCTTGGAATGGGGCGGTATTTCCCCATTTCACCGTGGCGGACACGTTACGATACCAGCACCAACCATGGTGCTAATAGCGCCATGGTTTAGCGCCAGTATCGCAATGAGGGCCATTGTCTACATTCTAAACCGTGGCCCAGAATAAAATAATGGCTAAACTCTGAGTCAACTTACTTTAAGTTAGAGGCTAAATTCTACATGCTCCTAGATTCACTGCAAAGATTACCATCGACATGCTTCTAGATTCAACATCTGCCTGCATTCTACCTTCTTCTAGATGCAAACCTTGGCGAACATTCTTCTTTTTGCTTAGATTCAGTATCTTTGCTAGTTAGAATCCATACAAGTCTATTCTTCGTTCCCCAAAATTCAGTGTAATGGCTACATTCTAAGTTCACTTGGAATTCAATGTAGTGGATGCATTCCACAAGGACCTGGAATAAAGCGAGCGGCTGCTTTGCATAGGTACCTAGAATCAAAACACTGGTTGTTTTCTTCATTCACCTAGATTCGAGCCTGGCTGCATCCCGGCTCATCCAGGTTCATGAGTGGGTATTGCCCAAGCAGTAGGCAACGGACTCTAGCCCCTTCAGAGAGTCTTTGATGCTGCTGTTGTGCAAGAATAAGACACAGATCATTAGTGAACAGCTGCATTGTGGGGAAACCAAGGATTGACTCTTTAAATGAACACCTGCTTGGTTTTCCCCTTAAATATCATTCGCAGCCAACCATATTCTTTCTGGCAACATCCTGAACTATTTAATGCTCTTTTTGTTTAATAAATACAAACACTAATTCCCACTCTATCCCCATCCTGGGCCTCGGTCCATTGTGTATGAGATCATTTATACTAATCCCAACTCAAACCCTAATTTATACTCCAAGCCGGTCACGCAAATGTATCGTAACCATGATGTTCGCCTTTCCTAATACTAACTCACATCTAGGGGACCTCTCTGCATTCCAATGTGTCCAGGAGTAGGAGAATATTGCAAAGGCACATTAATATTGCTAGTAACATTTCTTCATGTCACCATGGATTTCAATACAGAAATATATTATGCCATTAAGTTCATGGGTTGAGTTAATGTCTCTTGAGTTGAGTAGATGAACTGACATGGAGTCATCTGCTAACCTTAGAGAAAGGAGGTTTGTGACAAAAACGAAAGCAGAAGCGATCCGAAACATGAAAACCCCAGAGCCTCTTAGCAGGATCTGAGCTTTACCTCAGGTCATGGAGGCAAGTAATGGTAGAGGGGATGGATGCCGTCTTCTCTAAAGTGAGCTCTCAGACACTACGTGCTACGTGTCTTATTGTCTTACTATTTGTCTGTGTGTTCTTGTCTCTGCGCCCTGAAGCTTGAGAGCTACCGGCGCAATATAAATAAATAAATAAATAAAAATAAATAAATAGTGTTCATAGTTTCCCCAAGTGTGTGGCTGCCTGTACAGTGTGTACCAACCTGTGGCTTCTGGCAATGTTGAAAGCAGAAGTGATACACGGCCTCAGACGTGCAAGGTTTCCCTCCGTGGTCACTTCCTACCGATAACTAAGAAAATGGATGGAGACTATGCCTTGCAAAACACTACAACAAGATTGAGGACCCAACTAAGATCAGCAACTAGCCTAGTAAAAAGTGATCAGTTGTCTTTCCGTAAAATCCACTGTGAACTTCAAGGGTCTGTCATTCAAATGAGGAGTGGAAAGAGGCCCTCCTATTAGAATGAGTCCTGCCTGGCCCATAAACTATATAGCGAGGTCTTCAATCTTTCGATGCCTAAATGAAGCTGCACAACATTTACTCCTTTTCCACTCCTTGTAACACAGGTTTGATTATTATACATTTCTTGGGCAAAAAGCAATGGTGACAATTAAAATCAAATGAAATGGCATAAAAGCTCCTTCCTGGTGACCCCCTTGCTTGTGTGCCAGCTAGGGCACAGATTTGCATGTCGTACGTCCTGGCTAGAGAACTCTCGTCCTACCAATGACGTAACTGGTCTGGCCCTTAACAAAACTGAGCCCTCAGCATCTGCCTTAGGCACCGTGCCAGTCCAAACAATGTCTTCTGTCCTAAACCCTCTGGTTTTAGTGAAAGAGGAAAATGAATGAATACCTGCACCGCTGACAATGCCAAATACCCTGCTCCCTAAATATTCCCCCACCAACAACAGTTTAGCTCCATGCACGTCAGTTCCACACGTCTGTCGACAAAACATTTCTTACAAACTAAAGACAAATTTCTGGTTTTATTGTGTGGTAGGACATTGGAAAGCATGCATGGTAACAAATCTTCACAGCAGAAAGGTCAACATTTGACCATGTTTTCACAACACCAAGAAAGTTATGGTGGGTTTAAAAGGGTTTGAAAGGTTTGAAAAAAAAACTTTCACCTGAAATGTGAGAGTAGGAAAGTCCATTTGAGCCAAGTCACACATTCCACAACGGCACCGAGTAGCCATTGCTGGAAATTCACCTCCAGTTCTGAGCCACAACAGCAAACCATTGTGGGTATGCAAACCACAAGGCTGTCAGGACTATACTGCACTGATGATAACTAATAAGGGTGAAACCATTCATGTAGTCGTCCTGGCAGCCTTGCAAATGTCTGTCTTGGGTTGATTAAGCTATGTGTAAAGTAGCACTACCCTCTTAGACAAAGATAATTTCCAGGAGAAAAAGGTTGGCATTTGAGCTAATGTGCCTAACCACAATGCTTTGCTGTTATGGCTCAGAACTGGAGGTGAACTTCCAGCGATGGCTACTAGGTGGCGTTGTGGAATGTGTTACTTTGCTGGAATGGACTTTCCTACTATATATATATATATATATATATATATATATATATATATATATATATATATATATTTATATATATATGGGATACATTACTCACCGTAATCGTATTTCTGATGCTTGTATCTGCTTAGATTCACATGCTGTGCATAGGCCGACATCTAGTGGAAGCTGCGGAGTATAACAGTTTGTTTTTCGAAACTCGAAAAATGGGCGTCGACACAGGCGTGCCAGTAATACTATCCCTAGTGTGACGTCCACTGTACCCAAGATCCCTCACGCGTCTAGGATCCTCAGATTGTATTTTTTCTGACATGAGGAAGCATGAGGAGTAGCGTGAGTACAGATAATCCAAGCAGATAGACAGAAAGGTAAGACTACAAGCAATCATGCGCCTTCTCTCGGAGGGGAGGAAGGGTGGGTCGCATGTGAATCTAAGCAGATACAAGCATCAGAAATACGATTACGGTGAGTAATGTATCCCTTCTGAGGCTTGTGGAATCTGCTTAGATCACATGCTGTGCATAGATTAGCGAGCAGTACCAGAAGAAGGAGGTGGGATGTGAGAAGGGTCATGAGCAAACAGGTGTCTTAGAACCGCTTGTCCCACTTGTGTATCTGTCTTGGAATGAGTGTCAATGCAGTAATGCTGAGTAAAAGTGTGAATAGAGCTCCAAGTAGCTGCTTTGCAAATGGTGTCGAGGGGAACATTTGCAATGAAAGCCAGAGTGGCCCCTATGCCTCTAGTAGAGTGGGCCCTTGGCGTAAAAGGCAGAGTTTTTTCAGAAAGAGAGTAACACAGCTGTATACAGTTGATAATCCACTTCGAGATAGCGCCTTTAGAGACGCAATCTCCCTCTCTGCCTGTAGCTACGGAGACAAACAGTTGATCTGTTTTCCTTAGCGGTCTGGTTTTATTTACATAGTAGAGGACCGCCCTACGCACATCTAGGGTGTGTAGTTTCACCTCAGCCGAGCTTTGCGGGTTCTGGAAGAAAGCGGAAGCTCGATGGACTGGTTTACATGGAACTTTGATATAAATTTAGGTGAGAACCTAGGGTGTGTGCGTAAAACCAGTTTGTCCTTGTGGATAGTAAAGAAAGGATCCTGCACTGACAGAGCCTGAATTTCACTGACCCTTCTTATAGAGGTAATGGCTACTAAGAAGGCCGTTTTATAAGTCAGGTGTTTGAGACTACTTTTATGCATGGGTTCCAAAGGGGGGCCCATGAGCTTAGCTAGCACCACATTAAGGTCCCATCCTGGCGGTGGGTTCGAAATAGGAGGGTGAAGTCTCTTTACTCCTTCCATGAAGGCTTTAACTACTGGTACTTTCCACCACGACACCTTGTTATGGGATGTGGTGTAAGCCGAGAGGGCTGCCAGGTGTACTTTCAGAGAGTTAAAAACCAATCCTGCATCCAGCAGGTGGAGCATGTATGTCACAACGTTGGAAGGAGTGCAATCAACAGGGTTGATTTGTTTATTCTGGCACCAAATAACGAATCTCTTCCACTTGTCAAAGTAACAGTGCCTTGTGTTTGGTTTCCTGGATTCTTTTAGGATGTTCATACACCTCTGTGGTAAATTGAGATGTCCAAACTCTATGACCTCAGGAGCCATGCTGCCAGGTTCATTGAGTTGGGTTGCTGGTGCACTGTTTGACCTTGTTGCTGGGACAGTAGGTTGTACCAGGCTGGAAGTTTGATGGGCTCGCACGCCGCCATCCTGCCTAGGTGTGGAAACCATGGTTGTCTCGCCCACATGGGAGCAACTAGGATGAGCGTCATCGATTCCTTGTTCATCTTGTACACCACCTTCCTGATGAGAGGAGTTGGTGGAAAAGCGTACGCAAACATCCCTGACCAGTTCATCCACAGGGCGTTCCCTTGGGAGTCTGGCTGGGGGAACCTGGATGCAAATCCTGGGCATTGTTTGTTTTCGCTTGTGGCGAATAAGTCTATAGTGGGGAAACCCCACCGAGAGAAGAGATCTTCTACGATCTCTTTGTGAAGGACCCATTCGTGTTCTTCTGGGAGGGAGTCTCTGCTTAGAGCATCCGCTAGGGAATTGAGCTCCCCTGGAACATGTTGCGATGACAGGAAGATGTTCCGTCTGAGTGCCCATATCCAGATTTTCTGGGCAAGCTTGGACAGATTTGGTGAACGAGTCCCTCCTTGCTTGTAGTCACCACTGCCTGTACTTCGGGATCGTAAAAGGGTTTTCCCTTTGCGAGATTCTCTCTTGTCCACCAGTGTAGGCTTTGTACAAGTGTTGGCGAAACGACCACTAGATCGTCCCACTGACCACTTGCCTGAGACCACTGTTTCGCCAACCATTCCTGCACGGGACGCATGCGCAGTCGCGCGTGGGGGACCAGGTAAATGCATGACGCCATCATGCCCAGTAACCACATTGCTTTGCGTACCGTTATTTGTTGACCGGACTGATAATGTGGAATTTGCAGTAGTATATTCCGAATTCTCTCTTCCGAAGGGAAGGTCAACCCTTTCTGAGTATCTAGAATTGCTCCTAGGAACTGTTTTGAGGTGCTTGGCACCAGGCTTGACTTCTTCTCGTTGATTGAGAAGCCTAATTCGTGGAGGAGGTCGATAGTCCTTTGAATGTTTGTCCTGCAAATTCCTGGGGTTTCCCCCGTTATGAGCCAGTCGTCCAGATAAGGGTACACTGGGATTGCCTCCCTGCGTAGGTGTGCAGCTGCCACCGCCAGTACCTTGGTGAATACCCTTGGTGCTGAAGCTATCCCGAAGGGCAGTACCTTGAATTGGTAGTGGCGACTGTCCACCTTGAAGCGCAAGTACTTTCTGTGCGCCGGGAGCATGGAAATATGAAAATAAGCATCTTTCATATCCAAGGTTGCCATGTAATCCCCCTTTTTTAGGAGGGGGATTACCTCTTGTAGCGTGGTCATACGGAATTTTTGGGGCTTGACATACTTGTTGGCAGGCCGTAAGTCTAATACTGGGCGCATTGTCAAATCTTTCTTTGGCACAAGGAAGTAAGTTGAATAGATACCCTTGTTTACCTGGTGTCCTGGGACGAGTTCTATCGCGTCCTTTTCTAGCAGAATGGCGATCTCCTCGAGAAGGATCTTCTGATGTTCTAAGGAGTGTATCTTTTGTCGTGGAGGATGGTTCCGGGGACGCTGCAGTAATTCTATACAATATCCTGTGGACACTGTTGACAGCACCCATCTGTCTGAGGTGATCCCTTCCCAAGCCTGGGTGAAGTTGGAAATGCGTCCCCCTACTGGGGTTGCGTGAGAAGGGACCCTGAACTGAGCGTCACTGCTTTGGTGGAGGCGTGCCCCCTCCCTTGTTGGGGCTGCCTCTGCCTCTCCCACGACCTCTCTTGTTACCCCTGCCGTAACTTTGGGTAGACTGCTGGCTGTTGTTCCACTGTGTACCCTGTCCCTGGGCATAGTTGCCTCTTTGTGAATTTTGGCCGCGTGGGCGGCGAAAATTACTGTTCCCCCTCTGGTTAGGGGGTTTGTTGGTTAGTTGGCCAAGGGATTTCAGTGTTTCGTATTCGTCCTTGGCGTTTTTCAGTGCGTCTTCGACCACTTTCCCAAACAATAGATCGGGTTCCACCGGCTTGTCTATTAATGAAGCCTGAGTTTCTGTTTTGAACCCCGACTGCCGTAACCACGCATGTCTTTTGATAACAGTACCTTCTGCTATCAATCTCCCTGCGTTGTCCGCGGCGTCGAAAGTTGCTTTCAATATGCAACCAGACACGGCTCTCCCTTCTGCCGAGATCCGAGCCAATTGGCCCTTTAACGGTTCAGGAGCAGAGGCTATGAGTGCCGCGACCTCTTCCCATTGATGGCAGTTGTAGCTGGCCAACAGGGTGGTGGAGTTAGCAATCCTTGCTTGGTAGGCGGACGTTGAGGCTACCTTCCTGCCAAACCCCTAAAGTTTCTTGCTCTCCTTGTCGGGAGGAGCTTCTGACGAAGATAAGGGTGTTCCAGCCCTCTTCCGAGTGTTGGTAACAACTAGGGAGTCTGGTTTAAGATGTCCTCTTATATAGAGAGGGTCAGACTGGGCTGCCCGGAAAAGTTTTTCGACCCTGGGGTTGACTGCTCTGGTGAGGTTTGGGTTCACCAGGGACGGATCTATTCTTCGTTGGATGGATTTAAGGATAGGGATGGTCTGAGCGACCGGCCTCCTCTCTCCCACCAACTCTTCTGCGAAGTCCCTTTCCTCCTGTACACCGTGGGTGTCGATGTGAAAATGTTCTGCCGCGCGAGCGAGAACCTCATTAAGGAGGGGCTGGTTATCAACTGGCGAGTCGGTAACTGGGGCTTCGTTCTCTACCGGGGAATCTACTCTGTAAATTTCCTGCTCATCTTCTCCCTCCTCCTGGTCCTCATCATCCGCATAGTATTCCGTCCCGGTTTGTTCCTCCATAATTTCAAACTCCTGGTCCCCCTCAGGGAAAGGCTCTCCTTGGTACCTGGGGTGTGGAGTAGAGTATGGAGTAGAGTAAGGCTGCACCTCGAAGGGTTCAGGTTTTCGAACCAGGCCTTTTTACTTAGGGGGATAGGATCAGTGGAACCTGAGGGTGTGGCCCCCTGGGGGTCATACGAGAGGAAATGCTCTGGATTCTTGTCGTAAAAATCAGCCAAGGAAGACATCCTTGACATGACCCTGTCTATGTCTTCGCTGGACCATTCTTTTGAACAGGGGATGACTTAAGTAGGCAATTTGGGGACTTATCAAGGGTACCCTTGCTGGATGTTGATCTCTCAGTAGACTTGTATTTGTCTGTCTGCTTAGGGGGGAAGGATGGTCTTACAGGAGTGGAAGAATGTGTTTTCCGCTGTTCCCCCCCCTCCCCGTGCGTGGAAAAATGTTTTCCCTGTCCCTTGGAGGCCCCGGAGACTTTCAACGCCTGGCGTCGAGGATCGGGAGAGGTATCTGTGTTTTTCGAGCGTGGGGCCTCGCTGGTGTTAACTGCGGGCTCCGTCTCTTGGAGCGCGGCCTGGGGGTGGAAGTCGTCTTCGTCCTCCGACGATCGAACTTCCGTCTAGGGAGCGAGGCACTCTTGGCAAGAGTGGATGATTGCCTTGCGTCATGAGGCGATCTCGATCGAGAGCGCCCAGAGGACACCGAGTCGGACCGTTCTATCTGTGCCTCTTTCTGAGAAGTCGACGTCGTCGAGGTTCGGTTGGACTTAGTGTGCTTAGTGTCTTAGGTTTAAACATACGACACGCTCTGCAGTTCGCTTCGGGGTGGTCCCTCGGCAAGCAGAGATTGCACGTGGCGTGCCTGTCGACCCAAGGGTATTTGCGGTTGCACTTGGGGCAGAATTGGAAAGGGGTACCCTCCATACGCACCTTGAGGCAGTGGGCTGGTAAGTGTAGGAAATATATAAGTGTACCTATATATCAAGAGTGAAGAGTATGTACCACCCCCCACTCTCCCTACTTGCAGGGCCGAGGCCAGCGGCCTACTAGGCCCGGGCCGAGGCCAGCGGCCTTCCGAGGCCCAGATCCGTCGTGCAGCAGCCGACGGTCGATGTCTTCTCCAGCCGTCGTCGAGTGTCGACGTTGGGGTGGGGAAGGATGTCAATAAAGAATTATAAATTATGATTATTAGCAAAAGTATGGCTAAGGCCAGGGGACTCCGCAAGATGCTTCCGACCAGTATGGCGGAAAAAAACAATCTGAGGATCCTAGACGCGTGAGGGATCTTGGGTACAGTGGACGTCACACTAGGGATAGTATTACTGGCACGCCTGTGTCGACACCCATTTTTCGAGTTTCGAAAAACAAACTGTAATACTCCGCAGCTTCCACTAGATGTCGGCCTATGCACAGCATGTGATTTAAGCAGATTCCACAAGCCTCAGAAATATATATATATACATATATATATATATATATAGTAGCGACTGTGTAGGTATGGTTAAGTTGCTAAACCATAGGAAGACCACTTTTTTGGGCGGCTTATAACTTCGCTCCCCCTGGACGAATCCTCACCAAACATTGCAAAAAAAAAGTATATGGCCCACACTGAATTGTGTTGGCAAGTTTGGTGAAGTTTTGTCAAGGGGGGGCAAAGTTATAAGAGGGGTCCCACATTTTTTGTTCTCCATAGACTGAATGGGAAAAACGTTGCTCACACCTAAAGCCCAAACCACTGGACGGGTTTTGACCAAATTTGCGGCAGGAGCGGCCACTTGGTCCCGAAAGCGTGCTTTTGTATATTTGGTGAAAATACATCCAGTAGTTTTTTTTTAAAGAGGCAGAATGCAGGTAAAAAAAATGTGTGATATCTGGCTCTGCTCAGCAGACCCATGTCCCTTTTCGGTCCGTGGACAGGCATGCGATTGGTCTAGAGGGTGACATAATTTTCGCGGACATCAGACGCACCCCCTGATTGGATGGTGAAAACTGAAAGTAGGTGCTGTAATTATGCTACTACGCAATCGTATGCACTCTCCAATGGGACAAGGTCGACACTTACGTATCTACAAAGACATATCATAGAGGCCCGTGTGATTGATGGAACTCAGATACTATTCCTATACCGCGCATACCTTTCATTCCATCTTATAAGTTTAGCCTTTTCAAAGACCATTAATAAGTCACAGGGACCTATGCCCCCTTCCCAGAAGCGATCGGTGGTAATTCCGATATTTAAGAGGTTTGACAAAAGTGAACCTATAAATTACCAACCAATTTTGCCCGGGAACAGATAGTGTGTATATCACCAAGCCAGTGCGAAACACGTTAAAGTATTTTGTTTGGCTCCATATAAACTACATTTTCATGCCGGTATAATTGTTTGGGGATACAGGAGTGTGGTCCATTCCTGTGATTCACAGGCTGCTCTCTCTCTCTCTCTCTCTCTCTCTCTCTCTCTCTCTCTCTCTCTCTCTCTCTCTCTCTCTCTCTCTCTCTCTCTCTCTCTCTCTCTCTCTCTCTCTCTCTCTCTCTCTCTCTCTCTCTCTCTCTCTCTCTCTCTCTCTCTCTCTCTCTCTCTCTATATATATATATATATATAAATTCATTTGAGCCTAGTCACACATTCCACAACGCCACCTAGTAGCCATCGCTGGAAGTTCAACTCCAGTTCTGTGCCACAACAGCAAGGCATTGTGGGTATGCAAATTAACTTAAATGCTTAAATGCAAACCTTTTTCTCCAGGAAATTATCTTTGTGTATGAGGCGAGTGCTATTTTATATATAGCTTTATCAACCCAAGACAGAGATTTTCCAAGTCTGTCTTGGGTTGATAAAGCTATGTATAAAATAGCACTGCCATTTACCAGTACCCGAGGATTTGTCTGTTTTGCTCGCAGTGTCAGAAACAGATTTTGGTGTCTGTGCCGGAGGCCCGTCATGTGGCAACGCGATCGTGATGGTCCAGAGGACAGGGACTTTTCAGACTTTCTCTCAACACTGCATGTTGCTAATCGGTTGACGATTTGGTCGACTGTCGGCCATGGGGTGTGTGTTTTGTGTGGCATGCACTGTGGATGCTTGAGTCACCGGTGTCGTCTCCATAGCAGAACCGGCGGCCTGCCTTTTGGGAGTCAGGGGTTCGCATGCGGGAATCCATCAGGTCGCGATCGCCCTCTGCGTCACTTAGGACGTCGACACTGCGATCGCTGGAGGATCCCTCCACATCCATGGTGGCCTCGGCCTGCATGGCATGATGGGCCCAGCACTTAGTCTTCCGGTCCTTTATAGTCTTGGGCTGAAAAAGTTTGCAGAACTTGCAATGCTTTTTGGAATGGTCCCTGGGGAGGCAGAGGTTACACACCCTGTGTGAGTCTTTCCAGGGAAACTTCCTGTTACAGGAAGGGCACAATTATAATGGTGTGTTTTCCATAGTATGGAAAGATGGCAGCTTGGTGATCTAAAAGGAAGAGTAGGGAAATAGGCATTCTCTAAAAGAAAAGTTATGACCTCCCCCCACTCTCCCTACTGTGAAGCGCTGAGGCCCATTGGGGCCTAGGTAGGCCGCAGTCAAGGTTCGTCAAGACGGATGAAGTAGTCGTCGACGATGAAGAATCTTTCCTTGAAAGCAGTCACCGAAGATCTTGCAGTGGTATGGCTGTCGAAAAGGAACGAAAGAAGTCTAAATTTAAACTTGTAAAATTAAAGGCATTGGCCAGAAGAAGAAACTCTGCAAATTGCATCTGACTATGATGGTGGAAAAAAAACTATCCGAAAGACCTCGACCCGTGAAGGACCATCATGGGTACAGGGGACATCACACTAGAGATAGTATTACTGACACGGCCTGTCGACATCCCTTTTTGGGTTTCAAAAACAAATAATGTAATACTCTGTGGCTACGACTAGATGTCAGAATATGCATAGCATGTGATCTAAGCAAATCCACACGCCTCAGAAATATATATTCACTGCTGTCAAACATTTGTGGTAACACACAGAACCGAACTTATGAACAACAAAACAAGTTTACATTTGTAGATGGTGTGTAAGACACAAGATATGGATCCCTTGAAATATATAAGGTATTGTCCTTTAAATGCTGCAATAAATACAACTGTGTGCCACAAAAGTTGCATTTTTTTTATTTCCTGGCGCAATATATCCTGTAGGGTCTTGGAAAAGTCAAAACAAACACCATTTTTCATCTCGTCAGCTAAAAGACAAATTCTGATGACACACTATAAAGATACAAATGCCACATGTTGAACAAGCTGTGACAAGTGGACATGACAGGAACGGCAGTGGGGAGGAGTCTGGAGGTGGTAGAGAAACACTGTTAAATCCGTGTTACAGCAACCTAGGCATTTGGCTGGAATCAGATCTTTCCATGACCACCCAAATTAGCAAACTCACCGGCATTTGTTTTTTGCAGTTGAAAAGTCTGAAAAGATAGTTGGACTATTTTGTAATTCAATTTACCTGGGCCTTCCTAGAAAATCTTTAATAAAACGTCAATACATCCAGAAGGTGGCAGCCAGGATTATCTTTCAAATGAACAGGTACAATCATATCTCTCAGGCTCTGCGTGAATTGCTTTGGCTTCTGGTGATAAAACGCATTGAATTTAAAACCCTCTGGGCCTCATTACAATTTTGGCGGTAGCCGTGCCCTTATTAAGCACGGCTACCACCAAACTCGCTACCGGCCCGGCACCTGCGAATGGGCCATTACCGTCCCATTACGAGATGAATGGGCCGGTAATTGCCCATTCGCGGGTGCCGCTATGGCCGGACTCTCGATTCCCATTCTGTGCCATAGGGCAGAATGGGGGTCGGGAGCATGGTTGCACCAGCACCGTTAATAACGGTGCCGGAAGCGATCACGAGTTCTGCTCGCGGGTGCCGGTCTGCACGCGTGGTCAGACCACGCGTGCAGTCCGGCACCAGCAAGCAGAACTCGTAATGTGGCGGAGAGGTAACAACCTTTCTGCCACATTCGTAATGAGGCCCCCTGTCTGGTTCATAAGGCCTACCAGCGTAAAGGACTTTCCGTCTTGCTGAGACACTATGTTCCTAATCGTCATCTTAGATCAGCCTCTGGCTGTTTATTGACAGTCCCTATTGACTTTAAAAAGGGGAGCGCACGCTGCTTTCCTGTAGAGGCGGCAAAATTATGGAATGCCTTACCTCCACCTCTTCTTTTGCTCGAAGATCACTTGGCCTTCAGAAAAACTTTGAAAACATTTCTTTTTGCTAGGCAAATACCCACGTTTATGGGTCCCTGAGCAGTAGCTGTTTGTCCATTAGCATTCAGGGGCTTGATGCCTTATTGCGCGTTATAAATCCAATACATACACACACTAGTGACGCTACCTCAAGATATGATGTGTACACTTATAGCATCAAAGGAATAGTTTGGCTTCTTTTTGACTGCACCAGTTCCAAAGGAGATGGATCTGGTCCCTGCAGCACTGCACCAATTCCACAGAAACGTGGAGCTTGGGTACATACACAAAGTGTGCCTTATTTATCAGGATTCACATCACAACAGTCCTTTCCTCAGGGAAATGGACTGCCAGTTTGTGGAGACCAATGGTGATGAGACAGGAACACTACAGAAGGTGATTAGAATCCTTCCAGGACAAAGTCTTGTAGCTCTTTTACAATGTACTTAAGTTTGCTCTCCCCTCTTGGGACGGTTACTCCACAATACTTTGTAATCCTCTTTCGTCTACCTTTCTCCAGGCATATCTCACTTTCTGACTTCTGTAACTCTGGCCTTTTTAATTTGGCTATCCTTTACCTTTCCCTTTTCCGGACTTTGCTCATTTGGATTATGTGTTCCTCTATCTGCTTCACTCAATTTCAATTCCCATTTATATTTCCTCCCTTCTTCGCAGGGTGTTTGTTTCCAATTCTTAATGCTGTCTCTTTCAGGTTGGTTCTTTCCTCTCAAGATCAGCTTAACACAGTTCCTTTTTTTGGGCTGTATGTCTAGGCTCTCGTCAATTTCATTGGGACAGGTCTCTTTGTGCCCATTCTTTAATTGCTCCTCTCTTGCTCTGATTCGTTATTCTCGTGGTTGTTTTAACACAGTTCTCGTGCAAAGACTTTATATGCATCGCTGCATCAATTGTACTGGGACAAGTCTTTCTTTGTGCCCTTTTCTAATGTCTTCTCTTTCAGGTGTGTCACCCTTGTGATTACAGTATCACAGTTCCACTTAATGGTGTTATATTTAGGGCCTCGTCAATCTCACTGGGACGAGTTTCTCTTTGTGTCATTACTTAATACTTTCCTCACGGGCTTACTCGTTATTACATTAACACAGTCCCGCTTTAATGCCATTATATTGAGTATCTCGTCAGTTTTTCCTCTTACATAGCGATGCCCCGGTGGCCTCCCAGTACTCACGTTCTCCCGGTTACCTCTTATCTGCAGGGCAACATTTTTGGGTGCGGCTCTTGCCTGGGTTCTCTTCCTCTATTTCTTGTGGTCACGTCTCCATGGGGAGAATGCTTCCCTTCTTCTCTGTTGCTTCCAGTGTTTCCCTCTCCTGCCCAGGACTCCTACGAACGTTGCAGGCTCCATAGCTCTCCTTGGCTCCACCTCCTCCAGGCGTCACCTCGTCAGGGGGCTTCCCCTGCTTACGCTCTTCCCTCCGGTCGTGCTTTGCCTCTACTCTGCGCACTCTTCTCCACCAGCCTCCTTGTCTCAGGTAAATGTACACTCTCCTTAAAGAGACAGATCCTCCTTTTGTGCATAATGGGATATTTGAGTTTTGTCTTCAGTAAAGTCCCTGGAGCTTACAATGTTCGTTAAACCTGACAATCTCATATGTGCCGTCACTATGGTGGATGGTCTTGTGAGTTTTTTACAGGAACAGGAGTCCTTGTCCCCTAATGGGGAGTCTCTCCCAGAGAGGTCCCACTTGCCCAGCCCCTAGCTAGGGAGGGTCTTGCAGAGCAGGCTCGCCTCCCTAACCTTACAGCGGGAGGATCCTGCTTGAGGAGAATGCAATGTAACAACATTTATAAAGCGCTACTAAGACGATCGGCATCTAGGCGCTAAGGAAACAACGTTGGCTGCAGGACAAAAAGCCGCACACTCACCTCCATCAAACTTCAGCTGCTACAGAACTAGAAAAGATAAGTCTTCAAGGCTTTCCGAAATAAAAGATAATCATCAATCACTCGTAGGCCAATTGGGAGTTTATTCCACATAAAAGGCGCAAGGCAAGAAAAGGCATGGCCTCCCATTTAACTTCTTTGGAAATGGGTGACTCTCAGAAGCCTCTGGGATTCGGACCGCAGGCACGTAAAAGGGGCATACGGACAGAGCTTAGCCTGCAAATATTCAGCCAGCCCTGATGCATAGCCCAATGGGTAATGCTCAGAGCCGTGAAATCAATGCAGCTATGCACCGGGTGCCAATGCAGTTGATGCAGAAGATCAACGGAATGAGACATCTGACTCGTTCCTAGTGCCAGGTGGGCAACAGCATTCTGTTGTAACTTCAGTCTGAAAATTAGACATGCCAGTTGCCCAGATAGATGCCATTATAGCTCCCAATATTGATGCAGCGACCAACTTAGCGTGAGATTCCAAAAAGAGAAAAGGCAGGGTCTTCCTCTGAATTTTTTGTTTCACAAACCCTGAATTGCAGACAGATGCAATTTGGAATTCCCTGAGAGCCAAAGGATTGAACTTTTTAACAGGGAGTGGACAAGGACCCAATGAGACTGGCCAAAAATCATCAGTCCAGAATGACTGAGATTCAGAGTCGCCTGTTAGCATGACTTCAGTTTTTCCCCCATTCAATTCAGAATCTAGCTGAAAAAGGAAGCGGAGTACCAACAGCATAAGTATTACCCAAAAATACTGTATCAGGTCAGCTAGAGAGCACCGATACAAATGAAAGAGTAAAGGGGACAGTGACAAACCCTGTGGAACCCCACAGGGCAGGACTCTGGCTGAAGATACATAAGGGAATAGTGATACTGGCTTTGTACGTTCTGCCAGGAAAGATGTAAACCAAGCAAGGGGCGTGCCCGAGATGCCTGCTTTCCTCATCCCCCTGAGCAGGATACCGTGATCAATGGTATCGAAGGCTGCAGAGAGGTCGAGCAAAATCAAGACTCCAACCTCTCCACGGTCCTGTAGATGCGCCAGATCATCCAGTACCGAAGGAGTAAGGAGAAGGGACGAATATCCTCGATTTATCACAGTAATCAAATTTACTATATCTCTAATTTATTATCCAATAATTTCGGCATATGCCTGCGGGTTTACTTTCCATTTTAAGCGATGACACTGCAACCCCTGAATCAGGGGCCACAAGGGCAACTCCAGGGGGAGCAGAGTGGGAGACAGACGTAGCAGCAGCTACCTCTGGGTACCCCCCAAATGATGACCCTGTAGGAAAGTTCAGAAGGCACCTTAAAGTTATGGTTTGAAGTGTGCAGGTGAGGCAAGACACTTTGGGAGGAGTGGGCTATAACATGTCTTAGCCCATGCTTACATTTTTTAGGATTGGCACACGGGGAACATTTGCCAAGAACTAGAAAGACCCTTGGACCCCAGGTCAAACTGAGAGCAATCTTTATGGCCGTAGGCAGGGGCGCATAAAGACTTTAGGGTCTGGGGGTCGGGAAGACCGAAGGCCAGAGCATTAAGAAACGCGATGAGCAGTTTTGAGCCAAAGAGATACATGTCGGATTAAAAAAGATATACATATTTCTTTTCCGGGTGGGGTGGAGATAATATTTCGATGGAAATGTGACTCAACAGGGTGCAGGCAGCGTGACGGCAAATTCGAGGGGGTGGCATTCAAATGTGAACTCTACAACAACCCCCTATTCAGACCAACAACAAAAAAAGAAAAGTAGAATTCAAATCCATTTTACAAATAGTCTCAAACATGTTATACCGCCTCTTGGCCAGCTTCCAAAATCGCATCAAACGCCCACAGTGCATGAAGCCCACTTTACCCCGGCTTAACGAGCTTGTGTAGCCAAAAACATGCTTAATCTGACAGCAGAGCACTGCCTCCAGCTGCAGTCCCTCCCACAAGACATTTAGAAATGAGAAATGAGCACAATAAGGAGCAGTCGTGGGAAGCGTCAAGCAGGCCACCGAGTCCAGAATAACGCTGACTCAGTCAAGAACAAAGGGCTCAGATTTGTTTGAAAAGTAACACATCTTTCCCATTTCATTGCGTTGCTTGAAGTGCCCCAGAATTAGGACGACTTCACAAGATTACAGGTATGCAAAGAACCACTATGCAGGTCCACGGTGCAGCCCAGCTCCTGAAACTTATCCCAGTTATTTTCATCCACCGTAGCAGAACCATCCCATCAAGAAGGGGAGATCCTTGGAGGTGATATAATCTCTGTATCACTCAAGAATGCTCTATACTGGATAATCATTGCTCCACTTGATTCAATAATGGATCTCTTTGGCATGTTTATTATCAATATTACTCTTGGTTTGCCGACTTCCCACAAAAACCGTAAACCGTACTTCTTTACAATATGCCTGAACCATTCTTAAAAAACTTGACTGGCTGGGTTGAAGGTTATAAGGTCTCCACTTTTGAAGGTATGATATGTCTTGTCATGCTTGAACATATTTTTGCATCTTGTTCCCCTGAGTTTACGCAGCATTTGGCAGATTCAAAGGAGATCGATCCTAAGAAGCTAGCCATTGCAGCAGATTTGTGGGTATCACGTCGAGTGTCCCATAAGGACAAGACTCATCTTGGTAAGCAGGAGGAGGGGAAAAAGTCCAAAGATAAGGAGGGTGGGGAATCGGATAAATCTTCCTCCCAGAAGGGCCACAAAAAGAAATGTAAATCTATCTTGGCGAGTTTGATGGATTCATTGGTGTTGCATTGTAAATCAATTTGTCTTAATGTAAACTATACTACGACTGATTAGGTTTGCACGTTATCAAACAACTAATTACCTCACACAACTCTTTTTCCCCTTTATAAGAGTTTCATATAGGAAATGAACAACAGATTCCTGGTATGCTTATGTGGGCAACTGGCATTCATGCTAGGGTGGAGTGATCTATGGATGGGTAATGGCTTAAATGTTTTCACCATATGCACTAAGCACTTATAAAGGGATTACATCCTGATAAATAGCTTTGTGTTTGCTACAGCAAAAGTGTTTGTGATGGATACATAGTTTCCCCCAATTACTGTCAGCTACAGGATAAATATACCAAGATCTTGAGCAAGAACATTGACAATCTTGCCTACTAGCTAAATTGTCTATCATCACTTTGATCATAGCAGATATAATAAACCAAGTCAACGAAATTGATTTTAGGTGCCTTAAAAGGATAACAGGATAAATCAGCCTCGCCAGGAACCCAACTTTGGATCAACCGGTCTATGCACGCACATGATACTACTGAGCTATCTCATTGGCGTAAGTGATGTGAACATTCTAGGTAGTGCACCTACATAGTTCTAAAGAAGTCAATAACCAGTTTTCTTTTGTTTGTATAGCGCTGCCTTTTGGCCGCTTCAGAGTCCGACCTAAGGGAGCGGCTGACAATGTGATTGTTTAGAAGGGAAGAAAATCAGGCTCAGAGAATGAGGAATAAGAACTTCTCCTCAAAAAGTGATTTGTCAGCCTTTTCCGTTACCCAAAAATATGCCTCGAAGTGAAGGATTGGGGGCTGTCCCGCTAATGAGGTGGGATCAGCACTCAGGGCTGGGCATCGCCTGGTGGGAATATCTCGGACAGGAGAGCCAAGAAGGAAAGGTGAGGGCATTCCTGAATCTGGCACACCCCTTCAAAAGACCAGAATTCCAATAGTAACTGTTATGTCACAGCCTTGGGTGGAGACTGTGCGTGTGGGCCCAGGAGCACCTGCTGCAAGGAACACACAACCACACACCTTGCGGTCAAACAGTAACTAACTTTATTGGCATGTTCAGCACGCTCACATCAACCATGGTCAGGTGACAATAGAACGTGTGCCACCATGTCCCTCAACCAGGTGATCACAGGCGATGCTACATCTCCCTCCAAAATAACAGTGTCCTACTCCATTTCCTCGATCCACCGTCTGTTTTCGCATGGTACAGCATGGTCTGTTGTTGCTTTGGTGTGATGCACTGTCTTCCCCCTGTGCTCTCTCAGGTGAGCTCTGCTCCTCTTCTGATTCATCTTCAGAGTATCATGATGTTTCTCTTGCATAGTCCTCCTCCTCCTCACTCCATGCTTGCGCGATCTGTGGTCTGTAGTCACATGTCATTCTGAAGAGAGAGCTGTTCCTTGTCACTGCCCATCCATCTCTCTCTGGACCATGGACCCTTTTATGTGAGTGATGGTTAGGGGTAGAGAGTCGAATGGCTGGATGTCTTTGTGGCACTGGGTCTGTCTTACTAGAACGTGATCTCCTATACTCAGATCTGCTTACTGTGCCGGGTTTCTTCGGTATGCATATTCTTTCATTGTCTTTTGCTTAACCGTCTCTCCTCCTTACTTCACATTCTGCTATGTTCTCCTCGGAGGGTTGTCATTCTTGGGGGCAACCTCAAACCCACACAGCGACCAAACATTAGCTCAGCGTGTTCCGATAAACCCGCAGCAGCTGGTACAGTGATTGTTCAACGGGCATGTTGGTGATGTTGGCTATGCGGACGGGCCTCTTGACGTTTGCCATGAATCGCTCGACAGTCCCATTCGCTTGGGGCCTCAGTGGTGTAATTTTGCAGTGGTGGAAACCCATGTGGGAGGCAAAGTCGTGGAATTCTTTACTGGTAAACGGAGGACCATTGTCTGTGTTTACTACCTTGGGGACTTGAATGCTGAAAGATTCGGTCGAACACAAGTATGATGGCCGTGGCAGCTCTGGATGATAATATTTCAGCTTTGGGATAACTTGAATGTTCATCCAGTACCACCAATACGTATTCCCCGAATATGAGTGGGCTGTAAAAGTCAATCGCTACTTCTTCCCACACCCCTTACGGGAGTGTGGTCATGTGCAGGGGCTCTGGGAAAGCTGGGGGTTGCAGGCTGAAGCATATGTGGCATCATTTCAGCATCCTCTCGACCATCTTATCCATGCCTGGGAACCACACTCTCTTCTGGAGCATACGTTTGGTTGACACAATACCACAATGATTTTCATGCGTTATGTCAACTGCGTGCTGGTGGAGAGCTGCTGTCAACACGATCTTTGAATATCAGAGATGAGGGAGACATGGACAGCTTGCCTTTGGAATTTGCAAACGTCTTGAATAGGGGCCCATCGAGTGCTTGGTTGTTCAGTATGCCAGTCTCAGCTGAGTTCCATCGTCCGTTTCTCATGCACGAGGTTGCGAGGGAAAGCATTGCATCTTCCGCCGAGCACTTCATCAGTTCTGCTATTGAAATGACGGATGGTACCGCATGGTGGATGATGCAATTGATGTACCCATCCGCTTGGTTGCTCAATGCCTTGAGGCCAAAGAGTGGGAGGCGAGGGAGAAAATCTGCAGGATTTTTGTCTTTTCCGGCCTTGTGCATGATGATGTATTTGTACTCCTGCAAGAGTAGTCCCCCTTTCGCTATCCCAGACGACATCTGGGCAGTTGGTTTCCCATAAATAGTGACAAGGACATGATGGTCTGAATTTATCGTGAAAGGTTTCCTGTAGAGGAACAAGTGGAAGTGTTTGCACACCCAGACGACTGCCAGGGCTTCCTTTTCCACCTGTGAATATCTCTGTTCTGCCTCAGTGAGGCTTTTGCTGGCGTATGAAACCAATTTCCTCTGTGCATGTTCACTTCCTGAGTGCTGGGCAAGGATTGCCCCGAGACACAGTGGGGTTGCATCCACCGTTAACTCGGTGTGCATTTTGTGGTCGAAATAGGACATGCACACAGCAGCAGCGATGTCTCTACGGATCTTGTCAAAATCCTCCTGTTGTGGTGGACTCCACTCGAAGGGACGGTCCTGCTTCGTGAGGGAGCAAAGAGGTGTGCTTGTGGTGGCAAAGTCTGGCAGGTACCTGGTACTATAACTCGCCAAACACCGAAAGGATCTTACTTGTGCAATGTTCACAGGACGAGGGGCTTCTGTCAGAGCTCTGATCTTATCAATGTGACTCTTCACTGAGTTGAATTTGGTGGTATCTTTTGTTTAAGTCTGAACGAGAGAAGACTTTGGCCCCATTTAGCAGATGCATCATGACTGGTGGTGCTCTCTGAGGATAGCTTGATGCTTGATGGGGTGCGTGCATGTCCACACATAGTCTTATTTGGACTTTTGGACCCTTTTTAGGCACTGGTAAGACCAGTGAGACCCATGGAGTTGGTCCTGATGCGGGTTCTATTATGTCTGCCTCCACTAGGGCGAACAGCTCTTTTTCTACCTGATGTTGAATATTGAAAGGAATACCTCTGAAGTATTGGGCTATAGGTTTCACTGCCTGGTCAGTGTGCAACCAGATCTTTCTCCCTTTTAATTTCCCAATCCCCTTGAAGAGCTGCGGAAAGCTAACAGGAAGCAGACTGTTCCAGAGCTGGGCAGCTGTGATAGAGAAGGCCAGCCCTCCCACCCGAGAACGACAGAAGGGAGGGATGCATAGCAGACCAGCCGAACCAGACCGCAGCAGACTGTTAGGAGCATAACGTTTGAATTTTGTGCATAGGTACTAAGCACCCTGATAGTTCACAGCCCGGTGCACGATACAGAGGGACTTGAACTGGATACGGTGTGCCACCGGAAGCCAGTTGAGGGATCGCAGCTTGGGGGATACATGAGACCCATAAGGGGTCCCAGTTGCCACCCTAGTGGCTAGATTCTGGAAGTGCTGTAATCTGGCAACTAACCCCTTAGGTTGTGCCAGATACAGGGAATTGCAGTAATCCAGCCTGCTAAGGATCATAGCTGCTACCACCAGTGGACGCATTGAGGCAGGAATCAAATGGAGCACTCTCCTTGAGATCTTAAGATGGAAGTGCCCCTGCTGTCACACCAAGGACACTTGGGCTGTCAAAGAAAGATCAGCTGACATAGTCACTCTGAGATTGTTTACCTTCAGGGAAGGAACCAGAAGAGAGCCCAAAGATAGAAGCCAAAAAGAGGAAATCCAGAGGGAGCGATCAGGGGGGGAGCCCAACACCAACACCTTGGTCTTGTCCGCATTCAGTTTCAGCCAGTTGTCGCCCATCCACTCTCCAACGGCAGACAGGCACTTATACAGGCACACAGACACCACAGCTGGGTCCAGATCTAAACGTATCAACAGCTGGGTATCGTCTGAGTATGAATAGCATCTGATGCCGAGAGAGCGGATAAGGCAAACCAGGAGGAAGATATAGATATTGAAAAGAATGGGGGACAAGGCAGAACCCTGGGGAACACCAGAGCTCAAAAGTGAGGATTTAGAGAGAAAAGGTGGCAGGGAAAAGTTTGAGATCTGTCATCCAAAAAGGAGCAGCCAAGCCAGGCCAGTACCTGTCCCAATATGCCGATCTGGGCAAGGTGACGGGGAGTTTTTCACTCATTCGTGGTATCTCTCTTTATAGTGCCATTTTTCCGGGATCCTATTCCTTTCCTCTTGGTGGTGCCATGGTGGGGACTTGTGTCATTGTGATTTCTGTTCAGAAGAACTGGTTCAGGCAGAACATATCTGGCCAATGGCTGGGCAGTGACCCGTCATGGGTAAGGTCATACCTGCATCGAAAACACTGCTGTTTCTCCCATCAGGCGTCTTTGTACTGATTGTTGTTGAGTCACGATCTTGTTTATGGCCTCCTCTTTGATTGACGGTGGTGCAGAGATGTGGGTTTCACTCAATCTGAATATTTCTAAGTCCAGTGCCAAAGACGTTCTTCCTTGGACGAGGATTTCGGCTAGCGAATGTGGTGCTTGTAGTCGTTTTTTCTCTAGTATAATAGACTTGAACCCCACAATCACTTGGGATTTAATGGCCTCCTCATTGTTGTACAAGTGAAATTCACAGTGCCTTACCCTGGATTTCAGGCATGTCAAAAATGTATCCATGCTATCACCAAGTAGTTGTGGCATGGTGTGGAACACGTGCCTCTCATAATCAACGTTTGAGCGTCTCAAAATGTTCCTTCAGTATTTTCTTTAGGTTATTGTACTTGTATTATACATCCTCTGGTGAATAAAAAATGATGTCCTGTACTTCTGGGCCAGACGTGATGGTGAGTAGTCCAATGATGCACTTGTCCTGCTGCAGACCAAGCACATCTAAATAAGCGTCAAATTCCTTCATCCTCGGACCTAGACTGGTGGGATCTACAGTGTGAAATGACATTACAGCAATTACAGCATTACAGCGGCTGACAATTGGCCCTGGAACCTCCCAGCTACTCCCTGGGCCTGTGTCTTTGAAATTGCATTTGCAGCTTGTGCTTTGCCACGTTGTGGCTACTGGGACTGCCCCTCCAATTCACACTCCCCATGTGAAGTTAGCAGCGTGTGTGTGTGCCACAAGTCCTGGGTGGGCTTCCTCACTCCGGTCTGTAGGAAAGCTGCCGGGCCGGCTGAGGCTCCACCCCCCACTACGCTGTACTGCTCTTCCCAGCCGGCGGGGAGAGAAGCTTCTTTACAAGCAGTGGCATGCTGCTATGAGGCAGTGCCGCAGGCTCTCCTCATCAACACTGTTATGTAACAGCCCTCGGCGGAGGCTGCGCACACATGGTCCCAGACGTGCCTGCCGCAATGAACACACAATCACACACCTTTCGTGTCAAACAGTAACTAACTTTATTGGCGCATTCGCCATGATCACAAAAACCATGGTCAGGTGACCCATGGAACGCGTGCTGCTGTGTCCCTCAATCAGGTGATCACGGGTGATGCTACAGTAACTTGGATCACATCCTACTGTGAAGTGTTCAAGTACTCTGGGGCAGGCTTCTCTGTAGCTCTTAAAATAAAGCCCTAAACATTGAAAGGGTCCCAGCTACACACACTTGCAAAATCCTCACTTGTGCACTCACTTCACCATGACGGTTAAAGTGCGAGTGAGTACTGTAAGGGAGCCATGGTATCACAAGTACACACAGACAAAAGATTGGCAAGTTCAAAAACCTTTATTGTAACTTGAAAGGGGGGTTTGAAAAACCTGTTGCTTGCCCTATAGCTAAATATGGGAGTGCTCTCAACCATCAAAGTAAAAAAGCACATTCCTCGTCATTTGTCAGTCAAAACAAATTAAAAAAACGATTGCCTACCCTTACTCTACTACATAACTGTGTATGGGGAAAGATGTATATATATATAGGAAAAAGCAGTGTTCAAAACAATGTGTCAAGGTAACTGAGCAAAACTCCCTTCCCCAGGTTTTTTGCATTGGATAAGGTGGCACACGCAGGTCTTTGAACACACTCTGGCTTTAGACACAAGGATGCAGCTCATGATGCAGACCAGGGCCTTCCATGAGAAGGCCTCTTGGTTGCACAAAGTCTTTTGTTCGCACCAGGTTTCTTATTCACAGGATGCCTTGGGTTCATTCAAAAAAACGGAATTCTTAGTTCACAAACCTCAGGCTTTACAGTTCACATAGGTCATCCTCTGTCAGGCTTGGACCTTCCAAATCGCAATTACTCACGGTTCGCTTTTCTCAATGAAGACTTTCAAATGTGCAAGGGGTTTTACGAATACCTCAGCATGACTACTTTGATTACAGTTCACTTTTCATATTCATTTTGCTACTGATGTCAGATACATTTATCATTCATGGGTTTCTCTGCTTTTCACTTTTCCGCTTGCACCACTATGCACATTTAAACAGAGACCTTCGATTGGGCACTTTCGTTATGCCGGACCACTCTGTTATCTCATATCATATCTCATTCGTTCGATTCACAGTTCAGCAATACTTTGGCTGCTTAATCACATTTTACTTACCCTTGTGTCTTCTCAGTCTAAGTGCAACCTTCGTAAAAAGTGCTACACGTTTGCCGCTTGTAAATTTTATCTTCAACACAGACTAGCCTTTCACGGCTTTCTTTAAATCATCGGCTGTGCAGGTTTCTGTGCTCATGTCTTTGATCTAGGAGCCAAGGTTGATACCACAGCTGCTGCTTCACCTGCCTAACTCGGTCGATCACCCGGGAGGGCTGCTGGTATCTTTCACACACAATGTCAGATTCATGGTTCTCTTTCGTCTGGGTCACTTGTGCAGACTTCAAGATTATTCGGAGGTAACGATCGTTCGCCGGGACGCTCAAGGGTGAGTGATGATTGGCAGTGCAGTGGTCACTGGAAACCAGATTTGAAATGTACCCTCCTGCTATTATCAAAGTGTTAGCTGTGTAATGTTCTGATTTTACATGTTCATGGATGTAGAGTGTGGTACTCTTTTTTCATGTTATGCTCACTGTGGCAGGAAATGGTGTCTGGCTTGTTAGGCAACTTAATCTTTTTGTCAAGATGGTAGCCTGTTTTGCTGTATGAAAATCACACATGTTTGCCCAGATGTGGTTGCCGACAGTGGTCCAGATAAGATTTGAAAATGTGAGTATTTTGTAGGTAAGTAAAAACATTTTTGTAATAAATATTTCTTTGCACCTGGTTATTCATGCACATTAAAAGAGACATGCGTATGTCTTCTCATGAGGCAGTAATGATAGTATTTATTTATTTTATTTATTAGCATTTATAAAGCGTGCATCAGCCCTGAGGCATCGTGGCGCTGTTAGAGATACTTGCTGGTTACAGAGGATACAGATACTTGATATATAGTGTTGAAAAATTGACAGGAACATACATACAGTAAAAGTGGCGGCACAGGGTAGAGAGCAAAGGGCGAGTGGGGAAGCAGATGGAGCTAATTGAATAGTGTGGTTTTGAGGGTTTTGTGGAAGGTGTATAATGAGGATTCAGGTCTAAGTGCATTGGGTAGGGCCTTCATAGTTTTGGTGCTAGGTGAGGAAAACCGATACCTCCAGCATTTGCCCTTTCAATGGGTGGTATGCAGAGTTGGTTGGCGTGCTGACTTCTTTTGGGGCGCGTGGCGGTGTCTCTGGTAATGGTTTCTGATAAGTAGGATGAGGCAGAGAGACTGAGGCATTAGTGCGTTAAGGTGAGGATCTTAAAGTAGACCCTCTCTTTAACTGGGAGCCAGTGGGCGGCTCGCACAGCCTGCGTGACGTGGTCTCTTTGGGGATGCTGAGGGCTGCATGAAGCCCGTTGTTTTGTACTATTTGGAGCCTGTTTAGATTTTTAGCTGAGGTGCCTGCAAGGAGAGCCTTACAGTAATCCAATTTTGCTCCGATAGTAGCTCTGGTGATGGAGAGGCAGTTTTGGCTGGTTAGACCTGCATATAACTAATTGAGTTTGTCTACACAAACAAGAATTGGGCACTGTGGGACTATGAATATTAATACAGGCCCCGGTATTCACATCTTTTCTTCTGTTTTTTTGCTTTTTGATTCATGATTCAATTTTGATTCATCTTGCATTAGATTCCATTTGATGTATGTTCATATCAAAGCTTGTTATCTGTCTTGTTGTTTGTTGTTGTTTGATTATTTCTTCACTTGATTTGAACACTGCACAATTATGACAAATTTCTCTTTGGTTTTAAAATTTGATCTTATATACATTTGTTCCTTTTTTGATCTTTGTGTTTTTTCAACTAAGAATGTTTCATTAAATTTGTTTAATAACAAGGATTGTTTCTAGCATCTATAGTGGCTTAACATAACTGTGATATCTGTTTCAGATACACACCAGTTGGAATTGTTCAAATTTATTATAAATTTGTCTTAGCAAAGTGGATCCCATTGGTTACACATTTTTTCTTAATATCCCAATCCACTTTTTGCTTCAGAGACTCTCCCTAATTTTCTTTTGGTATGAAGTAGAAAAGGTTTTATGGCATTTATAAGTTTGGTGGTGTGGGCAGAGGCAGAGGCAATGGCGCTAACCTGTCGAGTCATCAAGAGGGTCGAATCAAGGAAGACTACAAGGGTCTTTACGGAGGAGGAGACGAGTATGATGGTGTAATCGATGGTAAAGTTGTTATATTTTTGGTTGAGTTTGGGCAATATTTCCTTGGGACCTAGAAGGATGATCTCGGTTTTGTCCCCATTTAGGCAAAGACCTTTGGCTGCCATCCAGGTTTGGATGGTAGTGCAGATTTGAAGGAAAGCTGCTGCGTCTTGGTCGTATGAACCAGTGAGAGGGAGGAGTATCTTCTGCCTGTAGCATTGCATTCATTGCTGGTCCAAATCGATCAATGGCGCTTTGTGGGTGAATGCAAGGGCACAAGGTTCTGCGTGTCTGTTTTCTATTTTTTGTGCTGGGAGTGCTTTTAGTCCCTATTTTAATTTCGTGGGGGTATTTGCCTATTATAAGGGAGTACAAGTGGCCGATAAACCCCTTAACTGTAGGACTAGTTGCTAATCTCGCCTCACCCAGAATCCAAAGCTACCACTTACCGATGAAGCCGGACAAGGTTGGAACCTGTGTGGTTACACTTTTGGACTCGTGCATAAAGGATCTAACCGAGCAGTTCATGTATGGCTGATACTTTAGGGGGGTAGTGAAGACCGATTTGCATATGCCTTTAGTCATTCTGGCATGTTGCAGATAAGCTAAAATGGAATGGAATTGGCGGCTGCCCACAGAAACAGCCAGTGGCTATTAATCATCCAATCTTTTCCATCCATGATATGTTTATTGCAACAAAGTGAAAATCAGGAATTAAGGCCTGCGTCAGGAACTAAATGATAGTAAAGCTGCTCATTTCAGGCAGGTGCCGGGGAACAAAATAGTAGAATTTCTCCATTTGTCCTCAACATAGATTTAGAACACCTGTGGAGTGCTTATTAGCAATCCGTGGGCCCCTTCCGTAAAAAGTAGTTTTAATGATCTCAATTATATTTTCGCACATGCTCTATTGCCTTATCGATGAGCAGCCACACTGAAATATGCAGTTGTTGTTTGAAGGGCAAGACTATTGAAATGCACTCCAAATGGAAAGGATAACGTTGGCACGTATGGCTGCATTGTTCTTGCATACGGGACTCTAGTCCCAGGGTACTTTGCTTGTGAGGGAATACAACTACACTTCACTGAACTCAAGCAAACCAGAGAATCTCGCTATAAACCGGATGGATAGGAGTCAAAGGCTCCCTATCGGCACCATGGCCAGAACCTGCCTAATCTCCACGAATGGCCTAGAAATTCTCCAGGCAAGAGCTTGTAAAATCTTGTATTATCAGGGTCTGCAATACATTATATTACAGTGGAGTATGGCAGCTGCCTTCCATACTGACTGATATGTTACAAAACACTCCTCTGCCAGCCAATTACACAGTGTTCCCACTGGGTTGTCAGCATATGCCGCTTTGCTGATCAGAATTGAAGAGACAATTGTCCCCTATTTTACTTAAAATTAGGGCCAGCTTAAGGGATAGGCAGTATGTGCCTTTGCCCAGGGACCCACACTCATGGGGGACACACAGATCCAAGCTGACACAAAGCAAATTGTTTACATGTGGAGCAGCACTGCTTCCACGCACAAAGCTCTTTTTTTCTGCCCGTTTCCGCGACGCTGTGCGGTCCCCTCAACTCCTGTGATGCTCTATAGAGACAAATACCCCACCCCATTTACATTCCCAGTGGTTCATCAGGCACAGTGCGACCTCACAATCATGACTTCTAACGCTCTTTGTGTTAGCAGAGCATTTCCAGTGGAAGCCCTTTTTAAGTAACCATTGTTTTGCCAAGCTGTTCGTAGCTTTTTGCTGATAAGAACTGTAATAGGGTCACATTATTCTGAAAGATCACCCAAAGTACTAGTTAGCTGCCCAACTGTCTTCTTTCAAGACAATTATAATATCTACACACATAAAAGGAGTTTTAAACTATCTCACCAATTTTCATGGGTTTGCATTTGAAACACCAAAAAGTGTTTTTTTTGTAGGTAACATTTTCCTCACATCATATATGATGCATGCCTTTGTCACACAATGAAAAACACCCATGTTTCCTTTTCACATCTCTTGTTATGAGGCTTTCAGTCTTGAAATAAAGTCCACCAGACATTTCTTTTTAGTCTTTGCTGAATCTCATACTATTTGCTTAACATATTTCTATAATGATTTATATATTTCTGGAGTACTTTATTATGATGTGTGTACTTTTCAAGTAATCTTTATAAAACAGAATATTGTTGGAAGGTAAACGAGGGTAGACGAGGAAAGCGGAAGTGGGTCATGATGATTTACCAGGTCCAGGGATGAGTTTGTTCTCCCTGGTCCTTTGCTGATTTTCAGGGTACCAGTCGAGGGTAAATGTAGGTTGTGTAAGGGTGCAGAAGGAGGAGATTGGCAAGCAGGTCACATTTTTGGGGTTAAAGACCTCTAACTTCGCCTAATACTAAGAGGGGTTCCCTGCCTCAACTAAATACTAAGGACTCGGTCAGTACGTCCGTCAAAATAAACCGTTCACTGTTGTGTGTCAAAACCTATTTCCGTCCCTTACATTCCTTAACTAACTAAGGAAAAGAAAACGAGGATCTGCTTAATCCCTAAGAGCGATTCTCTTATGGTGATACTTGTTTTTCAGATTATAAAAACAAAAGGTTCTAATAATTCTCTTGGAGGATTTTTTTCTGTCAATAGAAGGCAACATAAAGAAAGTCTCTTCAAAGTACTTTTTCCATTCAAAATGCCAGGGGCATGGCTCCCTCCCCTCTGTCTCTTCACAGTTCCCCATGGCAAGGGGTATGACCCTTCCCTGCGCCTCCTTAGGTTTTCACAATTCACAATGCCAAGGGGTATGGTTTCTTCCCTTGGCCTTCTTAGGCTTTCCAGTGTTTCTGCTATGTTTAAAGTGGACCTGGTTCACTATCCTGGCAGGTGCTATAAATGTTTGTCTTATGGCTTCTTTATTTAGTATAGCAGACCTGGTTATCCTGCCGGCACTGCTATTGTCTGCATACTGGTTGCAGTACCTTCTATGTATTTGGGTTTCCCAGACCTTTGTTCCATCTGTAATTACTTCTTCATACTCTTTCTAGTACTTGAGATCTCATACCTTTCCTTCACATATAGTTGTTCCTTTAAAGTGTCTCTCAGAGGCTTTCTTCCCAGCCTTAAACTCCAGGGTCCTTTTACCATTCTTAGGGGGTTTCCAGATCTGTCCTACATTCCCACCAGCTAGCCCCGGCAACCCCTTACTTTCAGGAAGTTTGTGCTCGGGCTTTGGCCAGCTCCAGGAGTCGATCTCGACTGACACGTGTTCATATCATCCGCTGCAGCCACGGCGTCTCCATAGCTGATGCTACCTTGCTTTGCTGGTGGGCGCAGAACAATCCCTTCGATCGGGCAGATCTGAGTGGTCTGCTTCCAGCAGGGCGAAGGGTTTGTCTTTCTCTGACCCTCTCCGGAGACTTCCACGTCTCCGCTCACGTTCTGGTTCCTCCGATCTCCCTTCTTTGCCCCGCCGACCTGCTTGCGGCTCCTCTCCCGAGGGCTGAACAAACTCTTCAATCCTTCTTCACTTTTTATGTATGGCAGCATACGGATTGTCCGTATTGACTAGACTGCTGGAGTTAGTTCTGCAGAGCATTCTGCATTACTCTGCACCTCTTCTTCGTCCCAGTACTAATGTTATTCCTCTAAACTTGGTTGTTTGGAATCTTCTTCGTCTCAGTAATTTTGCAAGATTCATACATGGAGTCTCTACTCTTCCTCGTCTCAGTATTTTGGAAGGTGTTTGGATGCTCTACCTTACATAGGAACATGGAAGAGTGTGGAATCATGTTGCCCTGTATAGGACAGGGAGATGAGGCAGGGTGTGGGTTATTTGGGGTATAGCGCGTTATTCCCAGATAAGCGTCCCCAGATCAACAGGAGGGGTTTCCTCCCCATGAGATCCAGCCACTGAGTACCACCCCAAGGGGGACTATGGGCTAGCGGCTTCACCTCCCTGTCCACATGGGAAGCGGCACACCCTAGGGAAGCAGGGACGATATCCTGGGATTTATCACAGCTGGCACTGCGCACCGTACTCCTTGGAAGTTTTTCATGCCAGTATGGAAAAACGTGAGATAGGTTTATGTGCTCAAGTCCACCAGGATTTAATCTGAAGGAAAATATTTATCAACAAGACCTTCTGAAAGTGTCAAAGCACAGTCTCGTATTGGTATTTTGCTTTCCATGGAAATATTTCACATAAAAAGGTATGCAACTTTTTTTACTTCACCAGTAACGCTATAGCACATTCTTCCCTCTTTGGTTATTTTTTGCCAGTCCATTTTTTTTGTAAGGCCAGTGCTTGTTTGTATTGTACACTTTCTTCTGTTAGGAAACGCCAATTGGTTTAAATTTGCATATTTCACATTAAGATATGCTCAACTCCTGTGCGTATGTTAATATGCTTCGCATTTTTTTTTGTCTTTTTGTTTAACGATTTGATCCCTGTTGACTTTGTTAACATTTGAAGACCTGAGTAATTGCTTGTTTCCGCTTCCTCAAGGCCGTTCCGGTAAATAGGCTTTGCTTTGCTCACACTTTAAGGAGATCTTAGTGTAGAGGCCCTTTGCCCTGTCAGCCCTAGGTCCAGTCCTTGCTCCGACATGCATGGAACCTGGAGTTACATCGGATATGTAGCTCACAGTATATTTTAAAAATAATAAAATAATTACTTGGAGATTCATTTCTTTAATCAAAGTAATAATCACCTGAATGAAGGGCATATTGGTAGGTCGGAGTATATGGCCAAATATGTACACCATAAAAATAAAATCAATTGTGAGACTGCTGCAAAGACATCAGTTATTTTCGGTAAGCAAGGCACAAAAAACACGTTTTCCTTGGCATTACAGTTGGATCGCGTTTTCAAAACAAAATTGCAAAAAAGACCTGTCACAATGTTTCTACAAACTATAGTTGAGAAGCTATGTGTTCAAGTGCCTTGAATGCAGACAGGTCTCAAATTCTGGCCTCACCACTTAACATAAGTGTGTGCTCCTTGGCAAATCTTTTAATCTTACAATGACTTGTCTGCCAAAATTAGAAGTCTCTACAAGTGTGATATATCGCAAATTGGCCGCTACTTAAAAAAAAGCTCACTACTGATATTGCAACACATGTCGACATCATGTAATGCCCCCGCTTCAGGTAAGGCCCCGGGGCACATAGTTACAGGCCTGAGCGAGGCGACGCCTTAACGCAGGGCCCAGGGCATTACCTGAAGCACTAATGACCCCCAGCTTGGAGCTTATTGGTAGTTAGTACTCTGGCCCCTGGGACTGTGATACTAAAAGAAAATGTCTTCAGTTGCAAGATGCTCTGGCGTTTCGCAACTGAAAAAAGAAAAAAACCAATGCCGTCATGGAACGGGATGCAAAGTTTGTTCTCCCTTTCCATGGCGGCCATTGAAAGGAGTAAAAATAAAAGTAAACAAATAAGATGGCAGCCATGAAACAGCAGAAGGTACTACACATAGTCCCTTCTCCCTTTCCATTGTGGCCTATTGCGGGAGGGACGCAGCAGCAAACTGAGCCTTGTGGGACTGTTAAGGACATGGCGAGGGCCAATCAGATCGTTTGCAACAATCTGATTGACCCTCACAGGGTACTAATCTTATATAGTTGATACATAGAAATCCAAGACAAAACGTGGTGTTCCTTTACCAATTTCAAAGCACTGCTGGTCACTTGCTTAGCTTTAGCAGCCAGTTTATCAAGATAGAAACTCCAGGTTAATGATTGGTCATTACTAAGTTTGAGATATTCATATGTACCAAATTGTTCAATAGGTTCCCTGTCCAACTTCAGTGTGAGTTTATTCTTGGACTTCATTTTATTAGGAGCAAAGACCATGGACTTCTTTTTAGAGATGTTAATTGTTAGATTATTATCATCCGCATAATAGTGCAATTTATCCAAAGCGCACTACAGTCCTCAAGAAATACTATCTAGAAGTGCCAGGACATCTGCGTAGCTAACCCTACGAGATCCTAGTCATCCCTACCCTATGCAGGAAAGCATTGCCAGAGTTGAATGATTCGGAAAGGTCCCCAAGATAAGGGTTAATCGATAGCAGGGTGAGGATGCAGCCTTACTGTAATCTTTTTGCTTAACAAACATTTTGATAAGGATTGACAAGCTGTTGTATTAGGATTTGTATACTGTTAAAGACATCTTTATAAAACACATTACCCTTGAAAGCCAAACTAACACATACTCCAACTTACTAGACCTAAGAAGATGTGATAAAGTGCTTGAACACTGGTCTGAAATTCTGCTTTCACCACTTGTTGTGATTCTGGGCCAACCATTTTCTCTCACTCTGCCTTATCTAAAGGAGGTTTAAGGAAAACAGCTAAATCATGATTATGCACAGAATTATAAGCTAAATAAATTAAACCTAACAAATGTGTGCAGTTGTTTTAATGATTGCCAAAAGAGGAAAATGTATGTTTGCCCAGATGGAAATATATTAAATTAAAGATGCTGAGAATCGCTTCATTTATCGCTTTCATAACCCATACTTGGAAATAGTCATTTGTCATGAGTGTTTGGGGTCAAATATGTAAAAAGATATTCTTTTTATGTAACGTCAGGCAGAGCCAAGGCAGAGTTTAGAGTAGTTATAGCTGGAGCAAGGCGTGTGTTCATTGCGGCCAGTAGAGAGTGCAGGGTTTTTGATTTTCAAATATAGGCAGGTCTGGGTGACCCAAAACGTGGATAATCATGATAATGGAGAGCTCTCAAGTGTCTTCTTCTTGCCATGCCTGTTTTTTCTTGGCATTCTGGGGCTTGTAGTTTTTTTCCATTTTCTATTTTAAATTCAGTAAAACTAAAAGACCTAGGATTCAAACGGAAACAAACCGGACTGTCTACCCTTTCCACGCATTGCAATGGTGCACTTCAGAACTCTGAATATAACTTACCCCCCAAGCATTACTAATGATGGAATGGTCCTTCACAAAATTTGCAAGCATCAAGAGCTATCACTGCCTGGCATGCGTTTCTGATAGGTCTACTCAAGGACACGGGCAAAATCAACACAAACCTGCCCCGGGTTAATGCAAGGGCGCTCAAATCAGTCAACAGTTGACTAGTTCTAGTGAGCGAGACAGAACTAGGCAACACCAGAGCCTGAATATCTCCAAAAAGTGAAGAATTGAAATGTACAGTTTGAGGATAACTTGTTATAAAACGTCGCCCATGTATTTTCTAGTGTAGTATTTGGCTCAGGTTTTGGATGAAGGGGATGGTACAATGTTGGGGCCACCATAATGATCAGAGCATTAGGATCAATAGAAGCCTATGGGGGAGGGGCTCCTGAGCAGAACATGTTGCCAGCGGCAGCTGATGAATTCTCTAATTGGAGCAGTGCAAATATTTGCCACACATTTCGAGAGCGAGTGAGTGTAGCGAGAGAGCCCGAACCAAACAAAAGTGTTTTGGTTCGAGAATTCTTTTTTTGACAGGTTTAAAATGGTGCATTATACAGCAGACTTTAAGTGAAAAATTGATTAAAAAGACAGTTTCAATTGCTTTTGTTGTGCAAATCAGAGAAATATCCAATAGATGCAAGTCACCTACAGTGCACAAGATCATTTCCTAAAACATTTTTATGATGCCTTTCCCCACCATACATGCCTCCAGATAATTGTCCTACCAGGACTTTTTACGCATCAAAATCTTGCAAATATGACACCTTTAATCTTTCTATGTGTACCATTTACGCACCCGTTGAGAGCAGAGGCCACTGGAAAGTGAAGGTGACTGGACAGAAACCTAAACACGTGCTTACTTATCTGCATGGATGAAACTGCAGGCCACAAAGGAGCAGTTCAGACATTGCTCTGTAAACTCTGAGCCTGTCAGAGCACACAGTGAGATGAGAAATGGTTTCTTTCTGTTCAACTGCTGCTGTGTTTTGTGTCTGGAGAACGGCATTTTGCATAAATAGTTATTTTCATAGCATTTTAGGATAATTGCAGCAACAAAATGGAAAACGTAGTTACATTTGGGAAGTATCCTTTTAACAAACAAATGCTTTTTCAGTGAATGCTTGTTTTCATTGCACAAAAGTATTTTTCTGAGTTGCTGCGCCATGTGCATTTATCAAAACATTGCATTGATGTGGTGTGTTAAACACCTGAATGCATAGGAGAACACTTTCCACAAATGTAATCATTTGTTTGAAGCCAGACATTTTGCTACAAAACGTTCTTTTTTGTTCTATATTCATTTTTGAGTTAAGCAATGTTCTGGTTGCTTGTCACATTATTTAGACTCTTGCTGAGGTCAACTGTTTTTACTCGTACAGTTTAATTTTGTTTAAACAGTATCTAAAATACTCCCCAACTCAAAACCTTATCTGGGGCATGGATTAGTATTGAATGTCTAGTTTAAAACCTCCACCTAGTTTAAACATCCATTAAACCTCAACTTGGAGTCAATGTGGTAAATGGTGGTAAATGGTGGTAAATGGTACCATAAATGGTCAGCAGCAGCAGAGCTCTTCATAAAGGGTGAGTGACTGTCATTACACCAATAACAGAGGTCACAGCATCTTTCAAATCTTCAAGACTACACTTAAAACATTCAAAACCCTGACCAACCATCCAATGCGAATGCGCTATTACAAGACAATTAAATAGTTGCATTTACACGTGAAATAGAAACTCAGCAAAACCTGTTCCTGTAGGGGTAATCAAGATAGGTATTTCCATTTTAGGTAGCGCTGAATGCAGGAGTTCTCCAACTTCTAAACACTGTGATTATTATTAGCTCAGTCGATAGTCAGTTTACTGACTTCTGAAGGAAGTAAGGCTAACTCGGACAACCAACATTTGATGATGAGACAAGATATAGATTTTAGCACTGACCACTTGCCTCTGTGTTATTACATCACAACACTGACATACCAATACACACTACTAGTTCCAGTATATGAGGGCTTTCATTAATCATCAACAGACATTTCTGCAATCAAACCTCAAAACACATACTACAAGTCATGTGTGCTTCACTGTATAAGTGGCTATGTTTGTCTGTGTCTTAAAATTAAAATATATACAGTAGAGATACAATGTACAGGCCTTTGTAGAGGAAATATGAAAGGCACATTGAGTGAGTTATGCCCCTGTAATATTAACATCTCCCTTCTGCAACATGCTTTAGCAAGTGGACCACCTGTAGAGTGGCCGGAAAGTGGTAGGCAAATCATTTGTTGTCCTAAGGATGAATTCCTTTCAATCACAGTTTACTGAATTCTGTATGGAGTCTTTCTGATTCCAGAAGCAGAGTAAGCCTTGCATCTTAACTCATCGCTATCAATGCCATAGTAGTTCTATCTGTGAGGAGTTTGCACTGCAGAGGCATTTAACTGTTCCTGTTCTATGTGGGTGGCGCTCCCATTGCTGTTACACTATTCCAATTCTATGTGAGTAGAGCTTGGATCACTTACCCACTTGCTGGACATGATCTTTGGGAGGGGAGTTTGAACTGCTAAGGACTATGCTGTTCCTGTTCTATGCGAAGGTAGCTTGCATTTATGATTACCTTGATTTACCTGGTCAGTGTGGGGGTGCATGCAGGGGAAGCTCACAGTGTTGGTGCCCATCTGCTCCATTTGTGAGAGCGTGTTTGTTCTACTCCACCCTGATTTATCTGTTAATTTGAGAAAAACCTGCTCTTCAGTCATGATGTGGAACGCTGCCGCATAATGATGTCCATACAGTTTTCACTTTTTGGATGAGTCGGCTGGATTTTCACATACTTTGTACTCTTTATGTGGAGGACAAAACTCATGCTTACTCCTTTGAAATCACATTTACTCTCAAAGTTTAAAAATAGGGAGTAAAATACTCCCACCTTAAAATCATGGGGGTAATTCATAGAATTCAGCGCAGAAGTGGCGCACGTGGCTGGCGCACAGTGTGTGCATGCGACAGTCTGTGCCAGCCGCGTGCACCAATATTCATTTCCGCGCACAGCGTATTCATGGATTTTAACATCCATTACCAGCCGTGGTGCAGAGTGGCGCAGCGACCCTGCAGCAGTGCCAGTTATGCCCCCAACCCCTCCCCGTGCGCCATGTACAATGCACAAATCCCATACATGGCGCACAGGCCAGTGGACCAGCATACAGGCCCCCAACCACGAAAACGCCTGTAAAACTCCCTTTGCACCCCTCCGAATACACGTACCCCGCTGCACGGGGAGAATCACACGCGATTGGCCCTGTGCGAGCGGGGTACGTGTATTTCGAGGTTCGCGGGGAGTTTCACACGCGATTGGCCCTGTGCGAGTGGAGTATGTGTATTTCGGGGGTGCGCAGGAAGTTTCACACGCGAGTGGCCCTGTGCGAGCGGGGTACGTGTATTACTGGGGTGCGCAGGGAGTTTCACACGCGATTGGCCCTGTACGAGCGGGGTACGTGTATTTCGGGGGTTTGCGGGGTGTTTCACACGCGATTGGCCCTGTGCGAGCGGGGTACGTGTATATCGGGGGTGCTCGGGAAGTTTCACACGCGATTGGCCCTGTGCGAGCGGGGTACGTGTATTACTGGGGTGCGCGGGAAGTTTCACACGTGATTGGCCCTGTGCGAGCGGGGTACGTGTATTACTGGGGTTCACGGGGAGTTTCACACGCGATTGGCCCTGTGCAAGCAGGGTACGTGTATTTCGGGGGTTCGCGGGGAGTTTCACACGCGACTGGCCCTGTGCGAGCGAAGTATGTGTATTTCGGGGGTGCGCAGGAAGTTTCACACGCGATTGGCCCTGTGCGAGCGAGGTACTTGTATTACTGGGGTTCGCGGGCAGTTTCACACACGATTTCGCTGTCAGAGCGGGGTACGTGTATCCAGTGGGGTGGGTGGGTAGTCCCACACATGAACTGGCAGTGTGGGTCCTCCCAGGCGTGCCCTCTACCCCCTTCACGGCCCCTGCAGGCAGCCCACACCACAGGGGACTACCCAGCACCCCTGGTCATGTCCCGCAGGCAGCCCATCCACCATGGGCATGCCCCCAGCCAACCCACATGTCATCTTGCACTAGTGATCACCAACTCATGTCCCCCTGTACCCCCGCCCCCCAGCAGTGAGGGGCACCTGCCAGCAGGCCCTGACTCATGTCCCCCAGCACCCCCACCCACCCAGCATTAGGGGCACCTGCTAGCAGGCCCTGACTCATGTCCCCCAGCACCCCATCCACCCAGCATTGAGGGGCACCTGCCAGCACGCCCCGACTCATGTCCCCCAGCACCCCCATCCACCCAGCATTGAGGGGCACCTGCCAGCAGGCCCCGACTCATGTCCCCCAGCACCCCCATCCACCCAGTATTGAGGGGCACCTGCCAGCAGGCCCGACTCATGTCCCCCTGCAACACGAAAGGAAGCTGCACAATCATGGCCCTCATGTGCACCACAATTCCACAGCACGCCACCCCAGTCTTGACATGCAAGGATTTCACCAATCCACCACACAACAATATGCCTATGTCACGACACAAATCAAAAGTCAACCATGCACATCAACACATGTCGGTCACACACACACACTGTTTGCCATAGATTGTGCAAAACCACAATTTGACATGCATGAACTCAATGAGCGAATCCCACACATGGTATTAAAATATCAAAATGTATTATTAACAAAATCAATGTAATAAAGTGAAAGTCAAAAAAATAATACAAAAATGAAATGCATGTCCAAAAATATGAAAAATGAAATGTAGATGCAATCCAAATAAATCCATAAAAAAATGGTCCAAAATCATTGTCCACCAAAACAAATCCAAAGGAAACGTAAAAAGGAAAATCCATTGCCACATGGCGAAATTCAAAGAAAATGCACACATAAATCCAAAGTCCAACTATGTATAATCAATTTTGAAAGGGTCCATGAGCCCAACGAAAGAAATGAAACCTATCTACAAAAACTACCTAAGAAAAGAACTATATACAAAAGTGTGGGGCATTGTCCAATCACCCCAAAAGAAATGAAAACGAAAAGGAAACCTAACACTAAAAACTATTTACAATGGCGGCAGGCTAGTCCGACGGCTCACTTTCCGATGTCCCGGGCCAGGGCATCATCGAACTCCTGGTCAATGTCCTGGAGGCAGTCCTCTTCCATGGCCCCGAGGGTTCACAGGGACGATGCCATGTTGGACTCCAACTCCCTGCGAATAGCCTCGAGGCACTCGGCCCGCCTCAGTGCCCTCTGCATGAAGTTCTCCGCCCTGACCATTGTGAGCCGTGCCTCTTCTGCCCGCCGCCGCTCGGCATCTATACGCCGGCCCAACTGCAGCCACACGGAAGACACACCCATTCCATGGTCCTCCTGCCCTCTGGCCGATGCCTGCCCCTCTGATGTCGATGGCCCTGAGCCATCATTGCTCCCACCTAGAGCCTGCTGCTGCTGTCAATGTACCCTGTCCGATGATGCCTGCACATCCTCCATCTGCTGGTCTCCAGTTGTTGTGGTGTCCACCCCTGCTGGACCGCCGACTCCCGACTGTGGCAGGGATGGGATCTCCACCAAGCTGGCTGTGTTGGTCAGGCCAGGTCCACAGGGGGCCCTGGTGGAATCTGGGCCGGAAGACGGCAGGGAGAACGACTGGCGCATAGTCTCCACAGAGGAGGAGAGGTCCGCCAGAGTGCGTGACACATATAGGAACCCACCGACCAGGGCCCCTTCCAACAGTGCCACGTCGCGACGCTGCTCTTCGTGATGGCGTGCATGCTCACCCAGGAAGCATGCACGTCATCACGAATGTCATGCGTGCGCAACGCCACACCAATCAGGACGGAGCCCATATGATCATGGGACCCCTCGTCCACAGGTAGTGGAGAGGCAGATGACGTGGGCCTCCCCCCTACCTGCGGATCGCCCTGGGACGGGGCATCCCTGCTGGTGCATGGTGGTGCAGTCACAGGGTCAAGGACAGCGACATGCACAGGCCCCTCCGCGGTGACCTGTGGTGCCTCCTGACCCTGGCCCTGGACTGCACCACTTGCACCAGTGGTACTACCCCCACCAGGCCCCATGTGCGGCTCAGTAGTGGACTCCTCCTCCTCTGTGGAGACCACCAACCTGGATGTCTCCGCACCGTCTTCCGCCATTGCAAGCCCCTGTGGGGGCTCACCCGGCCTTTCCGCTACAGCCGTAGTGGCAGACGCAGCACCAGTCCCCTCGCTCCCGGATGATGGCAATTCCTGGGAGGGTGGCTGGGCCTTGCGTCGCCGCCCGGTGGAGGCATCCCCGCCGCTTGGCTCCACAGCGCCGTCTCCGCCCTCTTCTTCACTCGACGCTGCGTAGAGGGAGACATAGAACACAAGCATCAGGGTACAGTACAATATTCCCCTAGACAGGAAGCAATAACACATGAGTGGCACTGTCAAATGTCACTTCCATCCTGACCCTCCACAACACATGGGTGAATGCACGCAACACACATGCAGAAACAGGCACGGCGCCTGCAATCAACATCAGCATCCATGTACAAGGGCCTCTTTTAACCAAAATGTTGCCTTAAAACTCACATGCATCATGGCTCACACTGACCCCATGCACACACATCACCGGAGGGTCATGCA
This sequence comes from Ambystoma mexicanum, assembly GCF_040938575.1. Classification (NCBI taxonomy): domain Eukaryota; kingdom Metazoa; phylum Chordata; class Amphibia; order Caudata; family Ambystomatidae; genus Ambystoma; species Ambystoma mexicanum. The sequence continues at coordinate 142,545,970 of NC_090929.1, forward strand.
TCATGTCTCGTACACCACAGACACAGTAGATACACAGTGACCAGACTGCATGAGTGAATCTACACATCGTCACGGACATGTGTCATGCATCCATGTTTTTTCAAAGTCACACACACGCTTCTCAGACACACAGACATGCACGCCATACATGTACATGAGAGCAGCATCCATCTCTCACCCACCACCCATGGCCAAGAACAGGGACTGGCATGCATTCATGTGTGCATTCTGCATGCAGCTCCCCATGTCTCATTGGAACACATGCACCATCCATGTGGTTCACGCATTACTGGTCTCACATGCACTACCATGATGTCCCGGCTCACACACATCCATATATGGCCTATGTTACACATACAGGAAAGTAGCTGACTACCAGCACACTGCAACATGGCCTGTTTCACACAGCAATGCATGGGCACTTCCCGCTCGACTCCGGATGGGGCTGCATCATGAGGATCTGGTGGTAAAGCACTGGGCGAATGCGCTCCAGGACCCTCATCTGCTGGTTGGTAAGCTGGCCCCGGCGCCCCGCTGCATCCTCTGCCTCTAAGAGGCGCCGGGCCTTCCTGAGGGTCCTGGACTTGTAGTCCACCCAGCGCTTCTGGACGTGTCTCAGGTCTCGGGGTGCCATCCCCTCTGCGTTGATGGCACCCACGATGTCCATCCAGACCCTCCTCCGTCCTTCCTTGTCGGCGCGCGATGGTGTGAAGAGGGCATCATAATGCCCCAGGACATGCTCCACCAGGACACCAACTTCCTTCTCACTGAAGCTGGTGGCCCTCTGTCTCTCTGGCTGGGGGTTGCCAGTGGTCTCGATGGTGTTTGGCCCGACATGGCAACCCCCCGAGGCAGGCGTGGGTGGGCAACTGGGTCCTGGGGCTGGGCTGTGGAGCGATGGTATCCCAGTCGGGAGTCTTCTGTTCCAGCAGGGGGAGACACAGCAACTGGACCCCTGCAGATGGCTGACGTGCAGGCACCAAATAGCAGGGCACGTGGGCAGTAGGCAGGCAGCAGCAGATGGCAGGTGGGAGCATGCTCGGGGCTCTTGGGGGCAGGAAAATGGCCTTTTGGGCAGGAGCGTGGTCTTCCATGTGTTTTTGCGTGGCCAGCTTGATACGGAGTGATTTGGCACATGAAAAAAGTGCACATCAGCGTGAAATCCGAGGAAAGGCCCTTAGCGCGTAAGCGCATAAGTGACGTTACACGCACGTGCGTTCCCCACTACACGGGTGCATAGTGAATCAGCACGTGAGAAAACTGCACGTCACCGTGCTATTGGAGGAAAGGCAGTGAAAGTTGCTGTCACCAGGCCACGTGGATCTGGGGCAGCAATTTCATCTGCTGCCCCGAGTAGCCAGGGTGGGGAGGCTGCAGGGGCAGCTGCATCTCAATACACCCCAGCTCCAAGTCTCCCAGCCGGGACAGTGTCGGTCCAGGTCCATCACACCGACGTTGGCCCTGCCAACACCACCCTGCAGCCAATGCCTGCACCAAGACCTTTGGTCATTGTGCCTTTACAAGCTTCAAATACCCAGTCCAGATCTGCTTCTGCCCCTACTGTCCAGAGCGGCGTAAGCCACTCAGGATCCACACCACCTTCCAAGAAGAAGAGGAAGGGTGCTCTAACACTACAGGCTGAGACTGAGACCCCAGACACGGCTACACACTCCGGCATGTCAAGGAAGCCTAGCTTTAATGACACCGAACTTGATGCACTTGTGGCCTATGTGTCGGCACATATCCGCGAAATGGTGGTGACTGCAGGGTGCAAGACTATGCCTGGTCAACGTAGGGCCCACTGGCAGACCATCGCGGACCACATTAGTGCCCTTGATTTGTGAGGCGCACAGCTGATGATTGCTACAAGCGGTGGAATTACCTGAAACACAGAGCAAAGAACAAGCTGGCTTCAAATCATGCCTCTACTCTGGTGACTGGCGGTGGGTCTCCACCAGAGGATGACCAACTCACTGAACATGAGTCTGTCACTGGAGCCTTCATCACAGAGGAACAGATACAAGGCGTGGGAGACCCTTCCAGATTCACGAAGCATTGTCCTGTGAGTGCCCATGCATGTGTGTGTAATCCATGTGTATGTTGCTTGGGTGACGTGTTCTAATTGAGTGCCAGGTGAGGGTGTGTAGTCCTGAGTGGCATGGGTCACCCCCGTCCTTCCTCCAAACCATTCACCGCCCTTGGATTTGGGTATGACAGTATCCTTTCTGACCACAGTAGCCAATTAGCACCACATTACTGCAGTTGCCCTTGAACTGTCATCTTGCAACAACATTGTTCTGAATTTTCAGTGTTCATTCAGCCTGATTATTTCAATCTTCCCATTTTTGCAACGCATTTTTCAGCCATAATGCCACATATGTGACATGCCTCTGTCATATATTACACCCCACAATGGGCGACATTTATTACCTTGTTATGGGAATGATTTGACCATTCAGGCTGATTGAGTAAGGGCCTGCTCACATTGATTTTTGGGCCCTGTTTGAATGTGGAACATGATTGTTGTTTCCTGTCATGTTGAAGTGACCAGCCATTGATGTATCCATCTGCCTGCCATCACTGTATAATTGTACACTGGATGTGTTGCAGTTTGTGGCACATGCATATTTTGTCACACAATTTTGCTTTTTTCATCTCATCATGTCCATCTCACATGGTTGGGTGACAGTACTCATTCAGTAATATATGGCTGTACTTGTCAAATTTACCATGGCTATGCTACGTGCCATCTGTGTGCTGGCATGTGTCATGTATGTGGATTGCCCATGCCACTCACAGGCTAATGTGTGCTGCCAGTGCTATCCAGCATGCAGCACATGTGTTGCTTTTCCATCCTGGAGTCCTCAGTGTCTGCTTTTTGCCTCCCCTTCCAACTCATTGACAGTGCATGCATGCCAGGGTTATAGTCATGTGGGACATGTGTAATTCATGTACTGGATCTCTGGCTTGTCAGGCCTATGTGTGTGCTATGGTGCTCATGCCTGTTTCCATTTGTTGTCTTTCATGTTTTTGCAGGTGATGACGCACTTGATGCTGTTGAGGTGGAGGAGATGGTGCAGACCCAGGAGGAATCTCAGCCACGACCAGGCACCAGTGTAGGACGTGGGGTGGTGGTGGGTGAAAACCCAATCCTCCTGCAGACCATAATGTCCAGGGGTGTTTCTGGGTGCACCTCCCCAGACCTCTATGATTCAGGTGCTGAATCGGACGATGAGACTTATGTGCTGTCGCAGGTGAGTGTTTCTGGCAGGGATGCTGTTCTGTCCAACCCACCTGCACCGCGGGTAGACCCCTCTATGGGCAGGTTAGTGTTGGTAACTCCGCCTTTGGCGGTTACGGATGCAGGGTTACACTCCACAACATCTGATCCTGTTCCTGGGCCAGCAGATCAGAGGGGGAATGCAGTCCTGCAGCCTCACGCAGTGCCAGCACAACAAGGTGCAGATCGCCTTGCCCCAAACAGGTGTGGTGCCCACCGACACGGTGGCCATGCGCCACCAGGCAATACTGTATGGGAAAACTCCATGTACAGTATAGCAGCACAACAGGGAGCATCGGTTGAAATGATGGCTCAGGCAATGGATAGGGTGGCCACTTCCATTCTCCCCCCTGAAAGGCAGATGGAGCTCCAACAGCAGGCAACAGAGTCCATTTGCCAATCACACAGGGAGGACATGTTGGCGTCCAACAGGGACCGACGGGCGGCACTGGAGACTCTGCGCAAAGCCATATCTGTAGAGTCCCAGGGCCACAGGGAAGCCCTGAGGTTAGAACTCCATTTCCTCAGGGAGAATCTGGTTGAACTTGAGGCTTCCTGAAATTTTAGGGCAGACCAGCAGCTGGAGCAGCTCACACGTTCGCTCTCAGCTGAGCTCCAGGAAACACGTGAGGAGATCCGGGCATCACGCGAGGCCATGCATGCAGAAATGCAGGCAACCCGTGAGGTGCTGCATGGGGATCTCTGTACTATCATCCTCCAGAACCAGACCTTCCACACCTGCATGCTTGCTGCCATGGAGGACCATACCAGGGCTTTGCGTGGGCTGCCTCCCATAGCACCAGCACCTCCTGATGTAGCAGCAGAGGGTGAAGAGAGCGACAGCAGTTCTCCCACATTAGCGTAGCCATGCAGGCCATGAGCCCATGGAGGTATTTTTTTTTTCTCGCAACATCCACGCAGGTGGGTGTTGCGGTGCACCTTGTCCTCGAGCCTCCTGGGTGCCCACCCACCCCCTGGTCCACACATGGCCATTTTTGATTTTTGTATTGTATGGGAAAACTCCATGTACAGTATAGCAGCACAACAGGGAGCATCGGTTGAAATGATGGCTCAGGCAATGGATAGGGTGGCCACTTCCATTCTCCCCCCTGAAAGGCAGATGGAGCTCCAACAGCAGGCAACAGAGTCCATTTGCCAATCACACAGGGAGGACATGTTGGCGTCCAACAGGGACCGACGGGCGGCACTGGAGACTCTGCGCAAAGCCATATCTGTAGAGTCCCAGGGCCACAGGGAAGCCCTGAGGTTAGAACTCCATTTCCTCAGGGAGAATCTGGTTGAACTTGAGGCTTCCTGAAATTTTAGGGCAGACCAGCAGCTGGAGCAGCTCACACGTTCGCTCTCAGCTGAGCTCCAGGAAACACGTGAGGAGATCCGGGCATCACGCGAGGCCATGCATGCAGAAATGCAGGCAACCCGTGAGGTGCTGCATGGGGATCTCTGTACTATCATCCTCCAGAACCAGACCTTCCACACCTGCATGCTTGCTGCCATGGAGGACCATACCAGGGCTTTGCGTGGGCTGCCTCCCATAGCACCAGCACCTCCTGATGTAGCAGCAGAGGGTGAAGAGAGCGACAGCAGTTCTCCCACATTAGCGTAGCCATGCAGGCCATGAGCCCATGGAGGTATTTTTTTTTTTCTCGCAACATCCACGCAGGTGGGTGTTGCGGTGCACCTTGTCCTCGAACCTCCTGGGTGCCCACCCACCCCCTGGTCCACACATGGCCATTTTTGATTTTTGTATTTTTTTTTACAGTGTTTTGCCTTGTGTGGCTTACGTGGGCATCCACTGTGTATTCCACCTGGGCACATGCAGGCTTGTCCTGTCTTTGGGTTAGATGCTTGGGTTCCTGACACACACACCCCTCCTGGGCCTCCTGGGACACACACACCCTTTCCATGGGCTTGCAAAGGGTGTGACCAAGTGACAGTAACTTACACAGTGACATTGGGCTCCCGTGAGCTGCGTGGGCAGTCTGTAGTCAAAACTGTGTGTACATCCCTAGTGGGGATTTTTGTTGGATTGAACACTGCATGGTGTATTGATATGTGCTTGTGCATCCATGTCTTTCTCCTTATTCACATGTACCTTCTTCATGTCTGTACAAGGCTGTCTCCTTTGCAGATGCAGTTCATGTTGTATGCAGTACACTGACACATTTGCCGGACAGCAACACTCTGCAGTTGGAAGGGGTCGATGTGCTGGCTTAGTCAGGTTGTGAGAATTGCACTACTTTGATTTTGTGGTGTCGTATTTTGACACTGTTTCATCCTGTGTTGCTGTTCTGTGTTGCTGGTAAGTATTTGTTCATGTGTGCTGTTTCTTATTGATTACTGGCAGCATATTGTCTGTGGCCTGTTTACATTTGGAACAGTGCACTTTGTGACACTTGTGTCATGTGTTGTGCATTCATTTTGTAGCTTTCACATTGCATGACATGCCATGCTGTGTTGGGTAGCTGAGATGGGGAGGGGTTGGGTGACATGGCACTATTTTCATGGTGTATTTTTCGGGGGTAGTAATTCATGCAGCATGAATGTGTGTCTTTGTTTCACACGGCATTGATTGTATTTAAGTAGGTAGGGATGCACACAATGTAACACTGCCAGGTGACCAATCTCAGGCTGGTATGGTTGTGACAGTTGACTGTCCCTTATGTCATCATCATTGATTGTCAGCTGGTATGTGCCAGGGCTGTGTGCACTCCACAGGGGTAGTATTTTAGGTGAAGTAATTAGCCACCAGCTGTGTACGGGCTGCCTCACCACGTGCCCTTTCACCTCCCATGCGCAGCGGCTGTGCATGTGGTTGGGGACGTGGGGGCACCACCATGTCCACCCGCAGGCCCCGGCAGGTTGCAACTTTGTGCAGGACACATGCTGCCACTATGATCCTGCACACTACTGGGGGCGTGTATAGCAGCTGGCCACCAGAGCGGTCAAGGGAGCGAAAGCGTGACTTGAGCACTCCGAATGTGCACTCTACTATGCCCTGGGTTGCAATATGGGCTGTGTTGTATCTTACCTCAGGTGCTGTGGTGGGGTTCCGAATTGGCGTCATCATGTGGGTGCTCAGAGGGTAGGCACTGTCCCCTGGGGAGGTGATGATGGGTATCATTAGTGGGGTTGTGACATTACTCAGTATCTGACATGCATGCATGTGCAGAGGCAATTATACTCACCAAGCAGCCATGTATCGCCATGCCGCCCAGCTTCTAGTTCCCAGTTTAGGGGTGACATTCTGAAAATGAAACTATCATGGGTGGAGCCTGGATAGTTGGCATATACTGAGGTGATGATTCCCTTGGCATCACATACTACCTGTGCGTTGATGGAATGCCAGTGCTTGTGGTTTCTATAGATGTGCTCAGTTGCCCTGGGTGGACTTAGAGCCACATGGGTGCAATCAATGGCACCTAGCACTTTGGTGAAGTGTGCCACCCTGTAAAAGTCCTGGACAGCAGCCTGCCTTTCTGTAGGTGTTCTGGGCATGTATATGTGCCTGCGGACTGAGGGGTGTGAAGTCATGATGGCCAACACCTGGTGTAGGCAGCGTGACTGCATGGCCTGTGAGACCCCCCCCCACTATGGCACTTGTCCGCTGAAATGAACCAGTGGCCAAGAAGTGCAGTACATTGAGCACCTTTTCCAAGGGGCTCAGTGCTTGGGAGCACAGGGTGGGTGATGTGAGGTCATCCTCCCACTCACTCACCAGGTCGAGTATTATGTGTGGTGGAAACCTGTACCTCCCATACACCTGGTCATCAGGCATCCCAAAAAGGCTGGTCCTGGGTGTAAAAATGCAGAGCCTGGCTATCCTCCTCCTCCTGCGGTGTCAAATGACCACTGCTGCGAGTAACGGTATAGTCATTGTAGCGTCTGAGCTTGTTTCTTGTTTGCATGCACTTTTATGATGCGCGGGCCGCGTACACCTGCTTCCTGCTGGCGTACGTGTTTCCGGATTAGCGCGTCTTTTTTGGTGCACGCGTTTCCCCTGTTCGATTCCATGAATACCTGTTGTAGGCGCGCGTGTGGTCGTCCTGCGCATTTGCCTCCTGTACTTCCCCCGTAACGCCCACATTTTCACGCGTTGTTCCCCATTCCGCGTGTTATGCCCCGTGTTACGCCCACTTTTGTTGTGTGTGCCGCGCTATGTGCGCGTAGCGCACAGCGTTTGATGACGTGTGCTCCTGCATGCGCCATGCACGGTTTTAGCGCACATCCCAGGATTTACACGCGCACGGACTTCCATGAATCAATGTGCACGGCTTTCGCACGCTTGCTCTGCGATTTTCGCGCTTGCGCTGCGATTCGCACGCTTGCTCTGGGATTTTCGGCACACATTAAGTCCATGAATCGGCCTGCATATCTGGAGCACTGTATACCACTATAAAAACATTTTAACGCTGGCTGTGCCTATACATTTCCATGCTGGGGGCCCAATATATGCCAGTATTCACATATAAGAACATACTCTTTGCTTTGTGAATAATGCCAGTAATTATACCATATGAAAACATGTCCAAGCTGGCTCTGTCAATATAGGCCAGTTCCCGCAAGTAAGAACATACTCCTGTTGCCTTTGCGATTAAAAATACCATGCAGGAATAAGAAAACATGTCCAAACTGGCTGCTCAAATGCAGGCCAGGCCAGGAACGTAATAACGTTTATAATTTATGATTCAGCATCAATGGCCAGTAAAAACAATTTCATGCAACAGTAAGAAATAGGTATACTGCCTGCACCAAAATGCCCATCTAGCAAGGTAATAACACTTATCATGCTTGCTTTATCAAGATAGAGGCTCAGTAAACAAGTATTGGCATTGTAACAGTTTTGGCTTTTGTGTAGGCATGGGAAAGGCACTTCCCAGGCATTGTCATAGTGGCTTTGACTGGCCATTGATAGTAGCAGCTCCAAAATGGTGCACGTATCTGGGCATATGATAGCAGTGTTTGGCAAATGACATACTTATACACAAGCCAAAACTGTTGGCTTTGCCAAACCTTGTTTTTAACAGGACTTCAGTGAAGGATACGCACAGTGCTTATAAATTGAGTGGCCGAAGGCAAACCTGGTTAAGAAATTGTTATTACGCCAGTAGCGTATTTAAAGCTCCAATTAAGTCATTAGCTCACAGATGACTGCTTTGAAAAAACACTGGCAGGCACTTCAAGTACACATTTTTATGGTAAGGGTTGATATAAAGCTACCTCAAAGAGATCCCAGGAGGATGTGTTTTGGTCAGGGAGGGGCAGGAAGTGGGTGGGAATGGTCATAGGGATTGGGATGGCCATAGGCTGTCAATGGATGGGTGAATAAACAAACAAGATGATGGGCATATTACAGAGACTGGGGTTTCTGTGTTCTTGGGCCGTGTTGTTCTTCTGAGGCTGGAGGAACATGACAAGCTCAGGCTCGATGTGGATGTCTCTCTTCAAGAGGTTGTTGATTCTATGGAGGCAATGTCTTCTGGCAAGTGTCCAGGGCTTGATGGCCTTCTGATCGAGTTCTGTAAGTCCTTTAGTGGTGTTCTTTCCCCTTTTTTGGCATGTTTATATGGGGAAATTATACAGTAGGAGGCAGTGACGGATAGTATGTAGTACGCACTGATCACCGTGATTCCTAAACCAGGCAAGGACCATTCTGTTTGCACTCATTTTTGGCCAATAACATTGCTAAATGCGGATGTTAAACTCTTGGAAAAAGTATATGTAAGGAGATTTAATAGCTTGCTGCCAAAGCTAGTCCACAAAAATCAGACAGGGTTTGTTTATGGCAGGAATAGCTATGATAACCTCAGGGAGTTATTGAACGTTTTCCATTTTAGGAAGGACTCGGCCGAAGCTTTTGCAGCTGTCAGTATTGATGTTGAGAAAGCGTTTGACAGAGTGAACTGGACTCATCTCCGGCAAGGCCTGCTTAAAATAATCTGCAGGCATTTGTTCTTGTGTTTCTTTAATGTCTTGTATAATGGGCCTAAGGCTGCAGTGTCCATCAATGGGTTTACCTCTTATTAGAAGAGGCACACACGGCAGAGCTCTCCTTTGTCACCTATGCCTTTTGCCTTGTTCATAGAGCCTTTGGCTGCTGTTCTCAGAGCGCATCAAGGTATCCGAAGGATTCTGTTGGGTGGTTGTGTTTCTAAGGTGCTTTTATATGCTGTATATGCTGACGATCAATTGGTGTTACTCTCAGACCTGTAAAGCTCTTGTAGAGGAACTGATGTTATCTTTGCAGATGTTTGGCAAAATCTCTGGTTAGAAGGTTAGCATTGATAAGACGTTGATCTTCCCTATCTCGTCTTCATGTCACAAGGCCCTCTTTGATGCAGGGCGAAAATGCTTGGTCCCCGGGTGGTTTAAGTATTTAGGTATCCAGCACACAATGGATGTAAATTCACTCCTGTGTTTGAACATTGAGCTTAAGCTTGAGGAGATTGCAGTGCTATGTCTTAAGTGGGATAAATTGATGACCCTACTCCCCAAGCTGCTGTGTGGGTTTTGCATGCTTCCACTTACGCTTTCCAGTAAACTGGAGCGTGATATTAAAACATTATGTAGTAATTTTATATGGGGAGGAGGGAGGTAGGAAGCCAAAAATCCCGAAAGATGTCCTTTTGAGGCTGGTGCCCTTTGGTGGTTTTGGTTTTCCTGAAGTTAGGCAATATCACACATCCTTCACACTGCGTACTCTCCGTTACTAGAGGAAGATGATTGTCCGAACTGGTCCACTATGGAAGGATTCTGTTTCTCCTATCCCACTTGACTGTCTGCTTTACATGGACAGTAGACTTCCATGTGACTTGACCGCACCTTTTATTAAGCATGTCTTGCAGGTTTGGAAGAAGAGCAGTGTGACCCATGGGGCTACGTTCTTGCTTTGTGCAAAATTATTGTTTGCGGAGGAAACCAGCTGTGCAGATTAATAATTGGACACTTTCCTGGGTTCCCTGGCAACGGGCTGGTATTTAGAAAATAGGTCAAGTTCATGATGGCCATACTTGATTTTAGAGTTCTTGCGCTTCAAATACATGTTGAAATTGTCTGAGTTTAATCATTATTCGGCCCTACTGAATATTTTTGGGGTACTGTTCACACACCCCAATGGTAGTCTGCATGGTTTGCCTACGATCCTGTATTTGACTAAGAGTATGCCACTCTCTGCTTGTTTGCTCTATAAACTACTTACTCCATGTGCATTGAATAGTTTGTGTCTTGTAGGTTTAGTTTTGATGACTTATGTTGGAATTCTAAAAGGGTTGCAGGTACTACCTTGCATAGGTTATGATATTGTCAGAAGATTCAGTCATACTGGGGGGAGGTTCTACAGCATATGGGTTTTATGATATGATATGATATATATGATATTTTATTTATAGCGCGCCCATACACAAGTGTTTCAAGGCGCGACTAGGCAAGGCAGGGGTACAAAGGAGGATAAAACAATGATCTTACTAGGCCCAGTGACATTGAGAACGCGCAAGGGGAGATGGAGTGGGTAAAGTGCAAGGGGCAGAGGAGGAGTGCCCAATCAAAAAGTAAAACTGGCAAAAGGAAGATTACAAGGAGGTAACAAGCCTAGCAGTGACTTTGACATCAATAGTGGATCTGTTGACTCCAATGTGCTGGTGATAATTAGTGTGTATTCCAATAGCAAAGACGAGCTGATTAACAGATTGGTGGTCCTCAATGTACTGCTGCAGGTCCCGCCGTTGAGGGTTCTAAACACGAACGATTTGGAATTCGTTGAAATCATCAAGGAATCCAAAATGAGCCTGTCCCTTGTTTATTGTACTTCAAGGGTGATTGCAGATCTTATTAGATCCTTTTCAGCTAATTTTCTCAAACTTGGCTTCACAATAAGTAACAACCTCCAATAATCAGTTCAAGCTGAACAAGTATTCGAGAAAAGTGCCCTTAATGCGAAACATCGAATTACAGAGTACCAAAAAAATGCCTGTGTGAAGAAACCGATTGACGATCAACAGCTAGTGAGATTGGCTGGTGAAATTCATCCTGCATGTGTTACGGAAACAAGACTGAACATCATTTATATCATGGAACATTAGAAGTTTCCAACACCTGTTAGATCCAGGCATATTTTTACATTTCTGGAAGCCAATGACGTATTTATGTTAGAGGAGAGCTGGATAATGGACGATCTAATTATGGAGGGGCACGTGATTTACCATAATAAGGCTGAAAGGGGCTTAAGGGGTAGATCCTTTTGGGGGTTGGTCACAGGAGTGAGACAAGAACTAATAAGCAACATAATTAAGCGACCCTCTCCCAGAAAAATGTCCTTGCTGTTGAGTTAGTTCTGGGAACGGAATCGGGACATTAAAGACTGCTGCTGATTAACAAATACGCTCCCCCTGTGGGGAGTAATATGGATGATATTCACATTTGTGTCCTGAGATTTATAATGTCCTGTTGTGTTGCTGAAAATGGCTGCATAGTCTTGGTGGGAGATCTAAACACGTACTGCAAGATTGAGGCCAACGAATGGGTGAAAGCGAAATATGGCAGGCGAAAGATGGTCCAGATTCCTGAGTGAATGTGATCTTCTGATGTTGAATGGAAGAACTGTGGGCGATATACCAGGAGCTTCTACATGATATGGGGGGGCTACCTTGGACTACACGTATTGCACAAATAACTTAGTTTCATATGTGAGGGATCCTAATATATTTCCTAATTGCAGTAGCGACCATCTACCGCTGATACTAAGATCTATGAAGTTGGTGGTGAGTTGAACACGGGGGGGATAAGATTAGCTGGAGTGAACAGAATTTATTTTGAATGAGTAAGTATATGGCCAATAGAGTCAGTGCGGAGAGAAAGGGTTTAGACAACAAAACAGCAGACACAATTGAGGCGTGGAGTGCGAAACTGACAGAGAAATTTGCTATGACCTCCTCGTCATTTGTCTTTCAGGCGTTTAGTCCTGAAATGAAACATATGACAAAGATTATGTTGGCAAAACAATATCTATGATTAGTCATTAGAAATATTAAGTGGGATTTTTATGATGTCACTGAGATGAATGGACAAAAATGTGATCTTGATATCTAAATTGTAATGGTCCAAATTTCCTGGACCCAATGGTTTGGCCAATATTGTATTAAAACAAAACCCAGAATAATAGACCTGGGTTATAATTAATCTATTCCAGAAGGTTTGTCATTCTGGTGTGATATCAAGTTCTTGGAAGCACTCCATTCTGCTCCCCCTTTTGCATCCTTATTGTTCAGGGCCCTTCAAAAATGGTTTGAGGAAGAACAACTTCTGGGACTCTTCCAAACGGAATTTAGGAATGGGGCATCTACTTACCATAATCTACTACTACTGGATTCACTTGTCTGGAAAGTATTGTGTAAGGGGGCATCACCCCTGTAAATTTTATGTGTGGATCTAAGATTCGCCTTTGACACTGTCGATCGTCAGAAGTTGTGGTTAGAACTACAGACGTTGGGCTCATCTCCCTGGCTATTGGAGGCAATCACATGAAACATAGCTCGTCCATGTGAGATTGGGCATTCGGGGTGCCAGTACGGAGGAGGTACCAATTAATATGGGTGTAAACCAGGGATGTGTACTGGCCCCCCTGCTGTTTAATATCTACATGGCCGACCTTCCTATACAGTTTGAGGGTGTAAATTGCTGTCCTCCTAAATTGGAGGGAGTGCATGTTTGCTGGCTGGCCACTAAACTCTATAAATATGCAATAATCTGGTTGTCAATGTTGAAACAACCAACAAAATTGGTGTGTAATGGCAAAGGCTGTAGTACCGCTCCTGTGATCATTGGAGGAAGAGCAATTGAAAGGGTAATTTGATATAGGTACCTAGGTGTGGAACATACTGACAACAAACATAAGGAATTGACGACCCGTAGGAGACAGGGATACTCTTCAATCTCAGGTGGCTAAAAACAACAGGCTATTGGAAATATTTTATCAACTCTGGCAATGCCCGATTAACGAATGCCCTAGGCAATGTATGGAAGGTTGCGTGGGACCTTTTAGAGTAATTATAGGGGCACAAAAAGAATTTGAAATAGGTGACTGATGTAAATAGCTTCTGGAAATATTTAAGTTATATTATTGTGAATGTATGTATCCTGTTGATGTAGTTTCAAGATATTGTTGACATGTAATTTAATTGTTTTAATGGTGATGTGAAATAATTTTTGGAACTACAAACCACAATATATTAAATAAAAATAAGTACATAAAACAGGTGGCTCTTCAGCACCACCTAACATCCAAACTACAAATGTCATGCCAGAGTAAGAAATGGCCATACTGGCTACATCAAAATGCCAGTTTATACCACTTATCATGCTTGCTTTTAAACGGTGTGATCCAATGTTAGCAAGCATTGGGTGCTGCTAAGGGCTATCACAAGTGCTGTGTAGGTTGCCCAGAGGAATGTACTGGTACATCTTTACAAATTTCGGATTGAATAAGGGCAGTTAACTAAAAAGAAATGTTAATGCCGTCCATGCAAGCATCCAGTTACACGGTCTGTCTGTCTCTTGTACTCCCTAAGATCAGAACAACGAACAAAATAGGGTGTGACAGGTACTGATGGGTTTGACCCTTTTGGTATGTGAAATTCGAGCGTTTTGTCACGTGATGTATTCAGGCCCGTGCCACAAGCATCAACTTTGAAGAAGATGGCCTCTCCGATTCGCCCTTCCTGATATCACCGATGTCTCGGTCACAAAAATGCTTTTATCAACCCCTTTTAAGAGAATTGCTAGCCTTAAAGGGAGTTTATATAACAACAGTTGTCATTGTAAAACATTTAAATATAGCTTTACTTGCCTAAAGACTTCAAACTTCCCCCAAAAAGGGAGTAAAAATATCTTGATGCAAATTGTTATCTGGGGCCCTGCTTACACGTTGGTCAATCCTCCCTAGAATCATAAATAGTCTTTTTAAAACATTAACAACCTTTAAGCACCAACTAATATCAATACAGAGTAATAGTGTGCACCTGCCTACTGCACCATTGATCAATAGAATGTGTGTTGTGAGAAACCTGAAGGTACTCTCACATCTACTCCTGGGGATCTTATGTTCAGATGGCCAGGGAAGGGCCATCGCTTTGGATCCCAACCTTGGGGGTAGAAAAACGAGAGAGGATCACCTGAGTTGAGGGTCCTTGGGGACTGGACAGAGGGTACCCAAAGGCGAGGCATGGCATCCCCCCCGTTCCTGATCTTGATCTACCCACCACTCCCTTAGCCTTCATGGGATATTCCCAATCTCATCCCATCTTCCCCTGGAGCTTTCCTTTAGGTACTGGGAAGAAGAAAAAACAACTAGAAGTAGTGCAACAGAGTTCCCATTATATACACGACTCTAGTACTGGGATGAAGAAGAGTGGTCTGGAGGCACGTAATCATAAAGAACAGGCATGCCGCACTAATAGGCTTTAGCAGGGTCATGCAATGGCGTAGTCATCATTTCACCTGCAGCCTGTTAGTAGCAGAGAACAGTATAAAAGATGGAAATCAGAAGCACATGGGAGATGCAGTCGCAGAAGGAACAGAGAGCCAAGAAGTTGCCGTGCTGAGAAGCGAGAAGCCCAAAACGCTGAGACGTTGACCGAGAGTCTTGCCGGGGTGATTGTGCAGGATTGGGAACCCTTGTGAGGGAAGGCGTACAGCAAGCTCTGTCAGGGAACTGAGGATGAGCCAAGCACGAAGGCCGTAATGTGCGGAGTGGAGCCCCCCCGAGAACTGGCGAGTTGGTTTGAATTGGGGAGAAGCTGCCGAACGGAGCTCCAGAGACCTGGTAAGTGTCGGGAGACACTAGGAATGCCTGGTAGGTGTCCAAAGGACCATGGAAATTGTAACGGTCCATGGAAGAAATGCAAAATAATATTTATTGACTACTGAACCAAATGAAAGGTGTTGCATAACTTAAAAATGCATTTATTGAAAACTGAATCAAATAAAAGGTGTTATCCTGACAAACACAATGCAACATTACATTTACTGAATACTGGGCAAAGGGAAAGCCGTGGTTTGAGTGAAATCAAGTGAATGCTGCAATTATGAAGAATTGTATGAAAAGAAAATTACTTGATCAAACTATGAAATGCTAAAAACTGCATAAACATTCTGGGACAATCTATTGCATCAAGTAACCCATTGCCAGAAAAACACCTTAAGAATACTGTGCAGCACTTATAACGGACATTGAAGAGTTGTCTTGAATATTTCTGAACAGCGGCTTTTGGGGAAACCTATGGTTGCATGACCTGTGATGGGTGGACTGTGTGGTCTGATAACTGCACCTAGACCAGAAACCACTAGCTATTGGAAAAGCAGCAAATAAAGGTGTGTACTTGGTGAAGCTAACAAAAGGCAGAGTGAAGTGGACTGTGTATTCTTTTGTAAACTTGTGAACAGAGGAAACAAGTCAACTGCTCAGTATAATTCTTGGGGAAGGGAACCCTGAGAACCAAAGAACTAGAGAGTGTTTAACTTGGGGACGGGATTCCCAAGATCACAGTGTTGGATGAACTTGGATACATTTGAACTTGGAGAAGGGAAACCCAAGACCCTCTTTTGATGCAAACTATGATATGTGTGAATCTACAGAAGGTAACTTCATAACGTGATCAAACACTTGTGTATGGGCGCAATATGAATAAACTATCATATCCTATCAAACCTCTTTGAAACAAAGTTACATTGGAACTGTATTGAACTTGAACACTCAGATTTGGTGTAGAACATTTCCCCACTAGATTTTGTTATACACTGGGATAATTCCACCATAGCATAGGGTTAGTTAGGCGTTACACCATCCGGATCATTAATAAAGTTTTGTTTAGAAATATACATCTGTTGTCTATGTCGTCACTCTTGATACCATACCTGTCTCGCAGTGTGAATTATAAAGGTTAGCATTAACCAGACAATCTAGGCTGCATTGTTCACAGAAAATACCATTCCCCTTGCTACCAAAATCAATTATATACTCTAGTATATAGTTCATGAAACTAGTGAACATTACATATATTTCATACAGGCCATAAGATTGATAAAGGAATTTGTAGATTTTAAAATAACACATTGTTTGGAAGGAACATTGGCTTTTATGTATAGAGAATTATTTGTTACAAAATGTGTAAACAATGTACTTAGTGTGAACATGGTGAATACACATAAATCACAGTAAAATTAACCCAATATATGCTTTGGTTACAAATAGCAGAGATAAGGTATAGACTAGGTCTTGCCAACACGTTTTTCATTCACTGCGCTTCTTCAGGGCATTAAGTTAATTGCATATTGGGCCCATGGTGGGAAGCAGGCGCTCGGATCGAGGTGAGCCAGTAACCATTTCAATGATGCATAATAGAGTGCTAAAAGCAGCACAGCCGGACCTGTAGTGGCTTGAAGGGAGTTGAGCGCAATTGAACCATCTCGAAGAAGTCTTGAGACGATGAAACAGGGTTACCGATGTTTCTGGACTGGAGTTGCTGGGAGGCCCAATCCAGTGTCTCCAGGGACAAGGAGTCTCCTTATTTCTGAACTTCCACTTCCGAAGTTGTCAGCTACATACAAAGCAGGCTTCCACCTCCAGTGGGCAGAATCCTGGTTCATGTGCGCAGACAGCAGAGTTTCATTGTTCCAATAGCGGTGACACAGTTTCTGTTCACTGGGGAGGGTTAGGGACACGAGCTTGCTTGCCTTGGAGCATTCTGTCTTCACCTCTATGGTAGAGGACTTTGGAATAAACTATGTTTCCAAAATAGGTCCAGTGAATCCTTCTTGTGAGAGTACAAAGATTAATCAAAAGAATGGGTTTCCAATCCTTATAAAGGCAAAATTTCACAGAGGATTTCTCCAAAGCAAGCCAGGTGTAAGGGGTCCAATCCAGGCTGTAGTAACATATAAATTGCCTCCTAGAATAATACCGAGAGTGCTTTGTCTGCAGGAAATGGGCTGGGCGGGAATTTGTAGAGAGCCTTACCAGAAACAAAGATGGTAGACCCCTCTCCTCTGAATACTATGCCCACTTCCCATGCCTGCTGACTTCAAAATGACTCCAGTGTCAGCACCCTGGTGTAAGAGTATCTTCCTTATAAAAGTGTTGCCTTTGAAGCACAGAGCACTAGGGAAACGCACGTGTTCATGGGCCCTGGGAGAAGGAGTTCCCTTCCTCCAGGAGGATCAAAAGACAGCTTCTTAACCATCCTCACACATGGCTGTTGTGGTGATACCCAAACCAGACATGTTATGTTCCACCTCATCATAGCTGATCACTGCTCATCTAGCCAACACTTGCATTATATCGAATTGCTGTATAATTGTGTGACCCTATTAGTTACCATGCCGTAATCAGGCATGGCTTATTTTTACAGTTTAATGTGCCATCAGGCTGACTATGGTTAGCAATGATTTTGTTTTGAATCAGAGGTGCAGCCATGTCTGCTTTTTGGAACTTTGTGTTCCAGCAGCTGTCAGGAATATGCATGTGAACTTTGAATCTTCCCTGGTGCCACTGCAGAGGAGTTGCTGTAAATGTTAGAGGACTAGCACAGCAAAGGCACATGAATGTATAATGCTTTCAGCATGGAGCTTTTTGGAAGTGAGGTTGATTAGCAGATCTCCCTTTCAGAAACAGAATTAGCTGCATCCATTTTTTTTATTTATTTAAAAAAAAGCTTGGGCTATCCCAGCCTACGAATTTACTGTAATGACTCAATTTAAAGAAAGTATGGATCACAAAAACATTATGTTTAATGTAAAAAATTATAATAGATTCACACATGTTCAAATCAAGAATGATTTGTATTCCTAACATTTTGTTTTACTCTGAACTTTCCTAAGTAGTAAAATAAAATTCCCTGTCGAAAAATCATATCTGGCCCAGCCTGGGGGCCAGGTCAGCTTTTAACGTCTCTGTTTAAAGGGGCCTTCATCTTTGTGAAGCAGAAGTTACTCAACGGTGGCACTAGAAAGGGTGGGGGAATCACGAGGATATTAAGTTTGCCAAGAGCAGAACAATTCAAAAGTCAAACATTAATGGGGCTGCACAGTGAATAATTAATTTCATAATTCTAGGAACAGAAAGAAGCCGGCATGACCCGGCACAAACTGTGCATCCATTACTGATGGGCACAACACGATGCAGCTATGCGGAGAAGCAGGGCAACATAATGGGGGCCTGTGCAGTGTTCTTTTGGGTGGCAAAGGGCAATGTTGGTTGGCCAAGAGAAGAAGCCGGCCATTATTAGCTCATTCCTAAAACACGATTAGATGCACTGTAAGAAGGAGGGTACCAATTAACCAAGTTTCATGAAGGAACAAAAGACCCAATGTATCCCATTTTGTTAAATCATACCATGCCACGAGGTACCCATAATGGGTGCATGAAAAGGCCACCAGTTATGGATTTCCCCAAAAAGATTTATAAAGCAAAGACGCTCTATTGGAAATTGGAAAACTGGAGTTTGCAGAAAGGGGAAGCAGACAGCTTTTTTTTAAACGGAAATGTACGCTAAATGCTACATTAAAAATATCATATAAAGTGCAGTGTCACACTGAAGGGAACAGAGCGGGGAATCTTCTTCCACTTACAAGAGAAAAACAGCAGCATAACCGGAGCTGTTGGGGGATGGATGGCAAACCGATTCAGAAATCGTGCAAAATTCGACAAGAATTTGTTTGATTTAGCAAGACGAATCATGAACATTATTTGCACAATCTCTTTGCAAGAACCGTGCTGTGGGGGGCTGAGGGGGAGAGGTGGAGCTACTACAAAAATCTAGCTCTCCCAATTGACTTGCCAGGAATCGAAAACAGCCCTGCAACAGCCTAAAGAAGCATTGGCAAAATCAACAGTGGTGCTGTTTGTATAGGCATCAGACAGACATCTGCAAGGCACTGCCATAACTGTACTGACCAAAAGATGTGAACAGCTGGCAAGTGGTGTAAGAGCCAGGCATATTATGGCTGTGCCTGCTAAAAGCCAATTTAGTACCCATACAAGAACCACAACTGTTGACTTTAGCAATGCTTGTTTCTAACAGGACGTCATTGCAAGGAAGAGACGAGAGGACAGCACCCAAAAATCAGTCCAATACAGCCAAAATCAGGCTATCCCATGCACTGATATTCCTCACAGATAGATATTTTACGTGGCCAAATTACATGTGTCCCGATTATTCAAGCTGATATTTAACTTTCCAGTTTAAGTTTGTAACTCAGTGGTTCTCTTCGAAGGGTTGGCCTGAGCACTCGATAGGAAGTTGTTGATATCTCCTTTAGATTGGTACTGCTTCCCTCTAAGGGGGCAGCCGAAGATCTGAGGTATCTGATAGAATTGGGTAGAGTAGTCTGAGTCAGAGCCTTCAGAGTGAAGAAGACTGATATCTCATACTCAGTCATTCCCGCTGTGGTCACTACCACATTCAAGCCGGAGCAAGATCAGTGGACGTTGGGCACAGGTGCAGAGAGCGTAATGCGGTGGTTGACTTGGATAAAAAAGCTTTCTAACTTTTGAGCAGGTGGGAGCCCGAGCCGGGGAGAAGATCTTCCCAGACTAGCAGGTGACTTCGAGTTTATTCGAGACAATCATGTCACTGGGAACGGGGAGGTAATTGGTATCGCTTCTTTGAGTTACAATGTATGGGGATGTGTGGAAACCACCCTTGAAATGTAATAGATGGCAAGTTTATGTGGGCAGGGACCTTACGGTCCTCGAGTGAGGTCCCAAAGCCTCAATAATGGAATAGGGCCTCTTTTAACATTTGCTTTAAGCTGATCCATCAAAATATACTTCACAAGCCAAATCTCACACTAAGATTAAAACATAAGCTAGAGACAAACACCCTGAATAATGTACGAAGTGAATGTTTGGGATCCCACCTTCAATATCTAATTCAGGATGCTTCACCGACCCACTGATTTTGGAGGGAGGTGGTGGGTTTGTTGGAAAGCGCTACAAGAAGAACGAAATGTGTTAAGAGGTGGGTTTCCTGAGCCACAGAGGACGCTAGACCCGTGCTTATAGGTAAAAAGCTTTACTGTCCTTGATGCCGCACACGAGGTACATACAATTACAGATATATCACAAGGACCACTGGTAGACAAAACCACTGACCATCCGCATCGTAGCCTCCAACCCTGCAATACTCCTTCAGAAGATCCCCAGCCTTCTCGTATGACACGCAGAACACTGTGTTGTGGCCCAAGGAACCATCATGTCAGCACTCAACTACAACACAATCACTTAAACCAGTGAAATGTTTACAAGGGCTGGTCCCTAGAAAAAGAGGGATACAAGTGTTTTTATGTGTACCTTATTTTGTTTGCTTATCGCATGGCTGATGTGTTGGCTGCTTGCCCTGCCTCCATCACATGTGACATGGCGGAGGCAGGTGGATGTCTACGTGGGTACAGCAATTCTGCACATTTAGCAAGGAGCTACAAGCACCAATGAGGAACCTGGTACGATTAACACGTAATGACCAATTAACACGGATGGTTTTAGCACAGAAACAGCTGAGCAATCTCGTCTGCAAGAGATTAGCACAGAATTTGAGGTTCCATGTCTTATAATCGCGTCAAAAATGGCTGTGAATACAAAATATTGCGGCAAAAATGCGGTGGTTTTTTGCGCCACAATCATCTGAAGGATGCGGGGGACACCCCCGCAACCCTTGGACCCATTATACCATTTAAGGGGAGCAGGGGACACCCCCGCAACCCCTGCCCCCCTTAAATGGTATAATGGGGTACACCTTTACCGGGTCAAACCACAGAATGTTTGCCGCGATTTTTTTACTGGCAACATTTTTGCCGCAATTGTATTACCTGATACCGAACATGAGAACCCAGATTTCACTCTGCAGAAGAGGAAAGTGGATACATTGTATCGATTGGTGAAATGTATAACAAAACAGTGACATACTTGACATTAACGGTAGGTATGCCATATTTTCGTACTGCAGTCATGCCTCCACAATAACTTTCTGCAGAGACAGAACCCTACTAGTGAAACTTAAAAGGAAACAGCATGTCAAGAAAGATATTTACCAACCAGAAACATTGTTTTTGTGACAATAAGAGCTCACACACGGATGGACTGGTGGGACGGGAAAGGAGAAAATGAGAGTTATGCTGCGTAAATTAGCAGGCCGACTGGCAAATGGGGGAGGCAACAGCGGAACAGGGGCAGGAATCCATGGGGAGGTGTAATAATGCACATGTCACAGGAATAAGGATTTTTAAAAAAGTGTACTAAATAAACCTATGCATTTCCAATAGAAGCATACTAGACGAATTCTACGGAATGCTATTTCCCCTCGAATAGTGATTCAATGGGTTACTCCATGGAAAAGAAACAGACCAGGTTTTGAAGGGCACGAGCGCGCATGCACGCACGCACGCGCGCGCACACACACACACTTTACTTTCTATTTCATTGTTACCTTTTGAATCACGTCTCCTTTATCATTTTCTTTCAATTGTCTTTAAATGCACGCATGGTCTAGCCCCTACGTATCTTTCCTCGCTAGCCACGTTCTATGTTCTCTCTCGCTTTCTGAGATCTCAGAATCTATTTCTTCTTACTGTTGCTAGACCCCTCCTGTGCCTCTTCCCTTCTTCATTCCTTTGATCTTCGTGCTCCCATTGGAACTCTTGCTCTTAGCTCTGCTCCATCTCTTCGCATTTTTCAATCTGATCTGAAAGCTCGTCTTTTATTTTCTCTTTCCACTTAATTCTGCTGGCTTTCTCCCCTTCTGTTATACTTTCTCCCCTTCTGTTATACTTTCTCCCCTTCTGTTATACTTGTGTTGCATTATCATGTTTTTGTACCGCCTTTTTGATAAATTCTGTACGGCACTCTTGGCGAAAAGCGCTTTATACATTTTAGAAAAGGAAAAATGAAATGAAATGAAATTACAAGTGCTAATTATTGAAACACTTATTGGAAAGCAGCCACAGACTCTAAACCAAGCAAACATGCTTGTCAATAACGGGCGATCGGGGACTCTTCCCCAATAAATTCAGGGCAGAGATAAGCACTTGCACCAAAGGAACACCGAGAATATTCACCATGCAGCGAATTGTGACGTCAGAGGCATACTCAAAGAGGAACCAACAGTACCACTGACGTGGATATTGCCATCTAGCACTCTCCACATTGCCATCTATTGTCATCTAGCAATCGCCACATTGCCATCTATTGCCATCTAGCACTCTCCACATGGCCATCTATTGCCATCTGGCACTTGCCACATTGCCATCCATTGCCATCTAGCACACT
The DNA here is from genome assembly GCF_040938575.1 of Ambystoma mexicanum. Classification (NCBI taxonomy): domain Eukaryota; kingdom Metazoa; phylum Chordata; class Amphibia; order Caudata; family Ambystomatidae; genus Ambystoma; species Ambystoma mexicanum. The sequence goes on from NC_090929.1 coordinate 142,568,580, forward strand.
CCACATGGCCATCTATTTCCATCTAGCACTTGCCACAATGCCATCTATTGCCATCTAGCACTCTCCACTGCACATTGCCATCTATTGCCATCTAGCACTCGCCACAAGACCATCTATTGCCATCTAGCACTCGCCACATTGCCATCTATTGCCATCTAGCACCCTCCACATTGCCATCTAGCACTTGCCACATTGCCACCTATTGCCATCTAGCACTCGCCACATTGCCATCTATTGCCATCTAGCACACACCACATGGCCATCTATTTCCATCTAGCACTCGCCACATTGCCATCTATTGCCATCTAGCACCCTCCACATTGCCATCTAGCACTTGCCACATTGCCACCTATTGCCATCTAGCACTCGCCACATTGCCATCTATTGCCATCTAGCACCACCACATGGCCATCTATTTCCATCTAGCACTCGCCACATTGCCATCTGTTGCCATCTAGCACTCTCCACATGGCCATCTATTGCCATCTAGCACTTGCCACATTGCCATCCATTCCCATCTAGCACACTCCACATGGCCATCTATTTCCATCTAGCACTCGCCACATTGCCATCTATTGCCATCTAACACTCTCCACAAGACCATCTATTGCCATCTAGCACTCGCCACATTGCCATCTATTGCCATCTAGCACTCTCCACATTGCCATCTAGCACTCGCCCCATTGCCATCTATTGCCATCTAGCACTCTCCACATTGCCATCTAGCACTTGCCACATTGCCATCTATTGCCATCTAGCACTCGCCACATGGCCATCTATTGCAATCTGGCACTTGCCACATTGCCATCCATTGCCATCTAGCACACTCCACATGGCCATCCATTGCCATCTAGCACACTCCACATGGCCATCTATTGCCATCTAGCACTCTCCACTGCGCATTGCCATCTATTGCCATCTAACACTCTCCACAAGACCATCTATTGCCATCTAGCACTCGCCACATTGCCATCTATTGCCATCTAGCACTTGCCACATTGCCATCTATTGCCATCTAGCCCTCGCTACATTGCCATGTAGCACTCTCCACTCCATATGGCCATCTATTGCCATCTAGCACTCGCCACATTGCCATCTATTGCCATCTAGCACTCTCCACATTGCCATCTTCTGCCATCTAGCACTCGCCACATTGCCATCAATTGCCATCTAGCACTCGCCACATTACCATCTATTGCCATCTAGCACTCGCCACATTGCCATCGATTGCCATCTAGCACTCTCGACACAAACAGCATTTGCTCTAATATTTGGTTTCGGTAAAGCAACACCGGTGCCAAACCCTATAAACATATATATAGAGGCCTCCAGTAATGTTGATAAGCTGCAGTGAATTCCCTGGCTAGAAATATTTAATACAAAATGTGTTTTTACATTTTGAGGTGACCTGCAACCTTTTCGTATATTTCAGCAATCATTTCAAAAATGTAATTCTCGGATCGCAAATTAAACGTATTTTTTTTAACAAAAGCTCACCACTACTTCCTCAGAAATAAAAAACAGGTAATGCATACAGGTCCCTGACTACTTGCAATGACTCTCGGTCAAATATTGGGCGCCTGCAGCGCCTGGAGGTGCACTCACCCCCAGGGCCAAACAGGAGCCGGGCCTGTAGAATCACCGAAGGCTGACGTTTTATGTACAAGCGTTTTAGGCGCTGCAATAAAATCCGGAAACGTTTCAAATAAAGAGATCCGGTGCCAAAAAACAATTTTACTTCATGCTTCTAAAAATAGGGGGAACAATGCCCCCTGCGCAGACTCAGCTGGAGCTCTTCCCAGAATGAAGGATGCTGTGACACGTGGCCTACAGTGGATTCCAGGAAAGCAGCCCTCCCCAGCTGGGACTAGATACTTGCATACTGCCATCTGGGGAGGTCGGGGCGCAGTACAACACAGAGCACCGACAGTGAAAGACAGCTGAGCAGACCGGAACTGTGTCGACCTCAGGGGTGTTGCTAGGTCTGGAAAAGATCCGGGGCTATGCTAATGTCGGGACAGTTGGGACTCGGGGCTAGCTAACCTATTTAGTTATAGCCCCTGAGTTTCTATCTGGGGCTACAACCAAAAGACCCGGGGCTATAGCCCCCTATGCCACCCCCTAGCAACGCCTCTGGTCGACCTAGAGGCCAGCAAGACAGCTTTAATGTGGGGTGGCCCCCGAAGCGTCACCATTGATTATTTACTCGAAGAGAGGAACTAAAAAGCAAAATCAATGGCCGCGGTGCCACCATTTCCCAATTAGTCTCCGTCTCGGTTTGCTTTTTAACAAGGAGCACCAAAGAGGCGGTTTCATGTCAAATGTGTCAAATGACGTGTCCTGTTAATCTATAGACCTCCTGGCCCTAAAACAACTTTGATAACAATCTATCAGACTTGCTGGCAACCTTATTTATGGAAAACAGCCAATTTACAGCACAAGTTGACCTCAATTTCTGGACCAAATACAAAACCGATAAATCCTCATTTTATTTAAATTGACTCAAAGGTAAAATATCCCTCTCACAAAGGCAGTCACAAAGGCAGTCACACTTTAGACCAATTATGTACCTGTGGCTCAGAAATCCATGTTGGAGAAACCATCCTTTTTTCATGGACTGATCTCTTTAGAATACCTTTTTCTGTCCCTGTTAAAAAGGTTGCGACTCGCAGACGCAACTGGAAAATAATCTCTCGAGAAAAATCCTGACTTCTTAAACGCTCATCCTCCTAATCAGAAGGTTTATAGACCATCTGAAGTTCTAAGCATTGTAGGAATTCTCTTACCAGAGAAATTATGTATATCATATCTATAAAACGACCTACTAAATTCTGTTCCCGTCAGAACCATTCCAAAAAATGATTTCCTCCGGATCTTAATGTTTTGCGACAGACAGTCAGAAATCTGGAGAGACGCTGGCATCGTTCTCAGACTCCTGAGAGTCTTAAAACTTTGAGATGACATCAATTAATTTGCAAAAAAGAAATTCTCAAAACCAAAAGGCTCTTTTATTTAATAGAATGGACTCTGCATCAAATGTTTCTAAATCAGTTTTCTCAATAGGCAATGACATTTGCAATGAATCTGACATTTCACTGATAACCCCCCTCACAGACTGATCAATTAGCAGCTCTTTTTCATTAAAAAATGAAATTAGCAGGAAGAATTCTACTCCAACTGTTAGAGCAGAGTCTTAGTAAACAGGGAACGTCAGCTAGACTCTCAACAGCACCCCAGATATTTGACTCGGTCTGAAATAAATAGTAACCAGCTTTCATGTCTTCTCTCGTTCACTAATTGCTAAGTGTTCTGGTTCTCCAATCGGCATTCTTCCTCCTAGAATCACCTGTGACAACAGCACATTATTTCTTGGTAATGTTCTTGACCAGTTCAATGTGTCCCTTTCTTCAAGAAATTGTCCTAATTCCTGGGGAAAGTCTTATCATTGAACCCCTGCTGAAAAAATCATCTCTGGGCCCGTTGGCTCCTAATACCCTTTGTCCTATTTCACAACTACCCTTTCTCTTTAGAAACAGTGGTAGTAAATCAGATTCAATCATATGTCAAATAATCCTTACTTCTAGATGAGGCACAGGTCGATTTTAGACCCCGACAAAGCACAGAGCTAATAGCAACGTCCGTCCTTGATAATTTGAGATATCTGACAGTTATTTCAAGCGCACTGATTTTATTAGATCTGTGTAAAGTTGGGTCCTGGCCAATGATGACTGACATCCAGAGATGTACTAGTGACTACTTTAACCTGTTTCTTGTACATTACATCAAGTACATCAGGTCAGGTACACATAAGCTAAGGGCAACATGCACCAGCACCCAGCCTATTGGGCAAAATGGGGATGGGGAGGCCAGTCATACCGTCACCCGCAAATAGGCAATTACCGGCCCATTCAACTCGTGATGGGCCGGTAATGGCCCATTCGGGGGTGCCGGGGCTGGTAGCGAGTTTGGCGGTACTGCCAAACTCGTAATGAGGCCCTTTGTCTCCACTGCCTTTTAACTTATATCTCCGTCCATTGATGGATATCCTGCATCAATCTTGGCTAAAGACACTGACGATACTCGAAACTTGTTGTTGATCTCACTAAAGCTCTCGTCCCCCCATCTGCCAGGATCAGAGACAGCCTTCTCTCCATTAAGCAATGGATGGATCAAAATCATCTAAAAATCAAGCCAAACAAAACCGAGAACTTAATACTGAATGAGCAACCAGATTTACAAATCTCATCCTACTAGCCCGACTCTTTTGGACCTTGCCCAGTACCAAAAACAGCGGCAAAAGAAAACCTCTGCATCATTCTGAGAGACTAACATTAGACAAACAAATTGCATCTGACACATAATCCTGCTTCTTTAGAATTAAGAAGCGTAAACATAATATTCCCTTCCTTTCCTTCTCCAATCAGGTCTCATCCAGACCAGACGTTAATAATAGCATATACATGGGATAGTCCAAGCAATGAATGAGATGCCTCCAGAGAGTACCAAGCGCAGCAACCAGGATGCTAATGAAAGCCAGGAAAGCCATCATCTCACCAGTCTTGCGGGTCCTGCAATGGCTCCCGGTCAGAAACGGAATCATCTCTATCAGCATCTGCCCGGTTCACAATTGTCTCTCCTCTCATGATTCCAATCCACTTGCCTCCAGAATTAATTTATTTGCCCCTTCGCGGATGTTAAGATCCAGCGGCGATAGGAAACCGTCTTCACCTCCCCCTAACCTCCCGAGTACCAGAAAGAAAGAGAGGGTGGCTGTACATTTAAGGCCCAGGCTTCCAGACTCTGGGATACCCTCCCAGCTGCACCCCTATCTGTTCCACTTCCGCAAGCATCTCAAAACAACTCTCTTTAGTAGACCATAGATACCTTGTGCTGTCCAATATCTCAGGATTCATTCTGGGCATTGCCTAGCACCTTTCTTTGCCTCTATAGTGCCGAAACATCTTTGATTATTCGATGCGCTTTAAAAAAACTTGAATAACATAATGTGTCAAATTGGCGTCACTACCATAGCCCTTTAACATTTCTGTTAAAAAAACAAAACGTCATATTTTACAAGTCCATTTAGTATAAAAGTGCATTAACTTGATAAAGACTGCAAGGTGTGTTCAATAATAACAGACATGCTTCAGCCTGCGTTCTAGTTGTTTGTGTGAACCACTGCATATGCTTGGAGATTAAGTTCAAGGAGTGGCTCGTGTTGGCCAATCTCCATTATGAAACTGGGGTCCCTGCCCGCTGCAAATTGATTCCCTAAACACGTATTCTCGATTATAATCTATGCGCCACACAACTTCATCAGCTCCTGGTTCCTTTACCTATGAACGTTGTACTGGATTCGAGACATAAGATCTCAAGATGAACCTTCTCTAGTGTGAATGTCTTTGTCAATCTTCATTTTTTCTTTGCATTCTGGTACTTGTAGTTTGACATATACCTGAAGAACGTTTTGTTCCAATTACAGATTGACGATATTCCATTTGAACAAGTTGATAGCTTTGACTTGCTTTGCGTGAGATTGCAGGCAAGCCTACCATGGGCCCATCAGATAAATAGGGATGCTGTTACGCTGAATAAATTCAACAGGGCTATGTTTACCTTTTTTACGAGTCGTGGGAGTGGTGCAATTTCAACTACATTAGAACTTTACCAAAGGCAAGCTGTTTCAGCCGCCTTTTATGGTTCAGAACTATGGGGGTTCAAGTATGTCGAGTCGATCCTCAGAAGGGAAAATAACTTTTTGAAGAAACTGTTATTATTACCACTACCTAGTGCTCCGAATGCATTGTTCATTTGGAATACGGCACCCTTCCTCTGATTGCTGATATTATGTTTCGGCCTGTCTCGCTACGGGTCAGAGTCTGGTTCTCGCTACGGGTCAGAGTCTGGTTCTCGCTACGGGTCAGAGTCTGGTCAAAACCAGCTCTAGAACCATTTAGGGACACACTTTTACATAAGGTATCCCTTGAAGGAGCCAGTGGCCTGAAATGGCTCGCCCATATAAAAAAAGTTATTATTCAGTTTGAACATGGGTGAGTCTTGGAATGACTCTGGAAGCCTTTGTGCATCAAATTGGAGCCGATTTAAGCCTCTTATAAGACAGAGAGCAAGAGACCTGCTCCTCCTCGAAGCTTCAAAGCTACAATTGGGCCTGGACTATCTGCATAAGAGACACATAGAGGTTTTTAAACTCTATCTAGTCCAGATTAGGCCTGCCTATGCTCGATCACTCTATATGAGGCTTCGATTAGGGATCCTCCCGACTACCACTTTTCCTACCAAATGGAAGAGCCCTGATTCCGCCAGTTGCCCATCGTGCATGGCCACTGAGGAGACAATCACATGTTTCCTTTTATTCTGCAAGCCCTACCAGCGGCTAAGGCGGTTATATTTGAGACCTGTTCTGCTGGCGGCAGGTATTAAAACTTGGGGTCATGCCTTCGAAACTTTGATTCAAAGCGCTAACCCCTCAACGGCATACTCGGTGGGCCGCTATTTGCAAAGAGCATGGCTGTTGAGGAGAGGTAAGGCAGCACTCTAACAGTGCTCCATGCTGCAAGTATTTCTTTCCTGGTATTACAACTGCTTTTGGGAATGGCAAGGCCTAATTGTGTGTGATGCGTTTGGGAATGGTAATGTCTAGCTGTTTGTGATAATTGAGGCCCTGTGTTGCAACAACCCTTTTTAGTGGAACATGTGTGTCTTTTATCTAAGTTTTTAAACTGGTTCATCCTAACAATATGACTTTTTACACATTTTATTTATCATGTAATGTATTGTAACCTGATGACTGTATGTCGAATAAAGGTTTTGGAATTTGATATACACGAATCATGAAAACTAGAGAGGTTACACTGCAAAGAAGACATACAGGACTGGGTGAAATGCACTTACCAGACACTGGTGTATTTAATTTCTGCAAGCTAATCAGGGGTCTGAAGCCTGTGGCTGAGAGCACCAGTGTCTCCAAGTAAGAGATATTTAAACTCGCAAGATCTCAGTGTCAGCATATTTCAGGCATGGGGAGACGCAACCCAAAGGCAAAGACCATCAGAGGAGGAGGTTGCCGGGATCAGAGCCCCTCTGCAGAGGAGCATGTGGAGGTCTCTTCTCTAGTCACCGCCCCTTCACCACCATCCTACTGGATAAGCAGACGAAGGGCTACCATTGGGAATTCATGCACGAGTGTATGTGACATGTCCATACCGCGTCGACTGTACAAAAGACGACATGCACTCATACAGCCGTTCAGAAGCTATCCTCACATTGAGACAATGGAGGGAAGTTAACAAGAAGGACGTCAATTGCCTAAATGCAAGGAAGTGGTTCTCTGAATCATGAATGAACGCTAAACAAAAGTCTGATGACAGCAATATGATGTCATAAAGAAGATATATAATCCTAAATCAAAACAATATGAAAATGCTTAAGACTAATGATGTAATAGAAGCAGTAAGATAAATATGTATCAAAAGATGAAGTATCGTGAAAATAAGAAGATGAAATAATGTGCTGACCAATAATTGCAATACGCTTCAATCCAAAGTGGAAGAAGCATATAGAAGCTTGCTAAAAAGATATATGGGATACATTACTGACCGTAATCGTATTTCTGATGCTTGTATCTGCTTAGATTCACATGCTGTGCATAGGCCGACATCTAGTGGAAGCTGCGGAGTATTACAGTTTGTTTTTTGAAACTCGAAAATGGGCGTCGACACAGGTCGTGCCAGTAATACTATCCCTAGTGTGACGTCCACTGTACCCAAGATCCCTCACGTGTCTAGGATCCTCAGATTTTATTTTTTCTGACATGAGGTAGCATGAGGAGTAGCGTGAGTACAGATAATCCAAGCAGATAGATAGAAAGGTAAGACTACAAGCAACCATGCGCCTTCTCTCAGAGGGGAGGAAGGGTGGGTCGCATGTGAATCTAAGCAGATACAAGCATCAGAAATAAGATTACGGTGAGTAATGTATCCCTTCTGAGGCTTGTGGAATCTGCTTAGATCACATGCTGTGCATAGATTAGCGAGCAGTACCTAAAGAAGGAGGTGGGATGTGAGAAGGGTAATGAGCAAATAAGTGTCTTAGAACCACTTGTCCCACTTGTGTATCTGCCTTGGAATGGGTGTCAATGCAGTAATGCTGAGTAAAAGTGTGAATAGAGCTCCAAGTAGCTGCTTTGTAAATGGTGTCAAGGGGTACATTTGCAATGAAAGCCAGAGTGGCCCCAATGCCTCTAGTAGAGTGGGCTCTTGGCGTGAAAGGCAGAGTTCTTTCAGAGAGGAGTAACACAGCTGGATACAGTTAATAATCCACTTCGAGATGGCACCTTTAGAGAAGCGATCCCCCTCTCTGCCTGTAGTTACGGAGACAAACAGTTGATCTGTTTTTCTTAGCGGTCTGGTTTTATTTACATAGTAGAGGACCGCCCTACGCACATCTAGGGTGTGTAATTTCACCTCAGCCGAGTTTTGAGGGTCCTGGAAGAAAGCCGGAAGCTCGATGGACTGGTTTACATGGAATTTTGATATAAAGTTAGGTGAGAACCTAGGGTGTGTGCGTAAAACCAGTTTGTCTTTATGGACAGTAATGAAGGGATCCTGCACAAACAGAGCCTGAATTTCACTGACCCTTCTTATAGAAGTAATAGCTACTAAGAAGGCCGTTTTATAAGTCAGGTGTTTGAGACTGCTTTTATGCATGGGCTCGAAAGGGGGTCCCATGAGCTTGGCTAGCACCACATTAAGGTCCCACCCTGGTGGTGGGTTTGAAATAGGAGGGTGAAGTCTCTTTACTCCTTCCATGAAGGCTTTAACTACTGGTATTTTCCACCACGAGACCTTGCTATGGGAAGTGGTGTATGCCGACAGGGCTGCCAGGTGTACTTTCAGTGAGTTAAAAACCAATCCTGCATCTAGCAGGTGGAGCGTGTATGTAACAATAGTGGAAGGAGTGCAATCAACAGGGTTGATTTGTCTACTCTGGCACCAGATAACAAACCTCTTCCACTTGTCAAAGTAACAGTGCCTTGTGTTTGGTTTCCTAGATTCCTTTAGGATATCCATACAGCTCTGTGGTAAATTGAGATGTCCAAACTCTATGACCTCAGGGGCCATGCTGCCAGGTTCATTGAGTTGGGTTGCTGGTGCACTGTTTGACCTTGGTGCTGGGACAGAAGGTTGTACCAGGCTGGTGGGATCGCACACCGCCATCTTGCGTAGGTGTGGGAACCGTGGTTGTCTTGCCCACATGGGAGCAACTAGGACGAGTGTCATCGATTCTCTGTTCATCTTGTTCACCACTTTCCTGATGAGAGGAGTTGGTGGAAAAGCGTACGCAAACATCCCTGACCAGTTCTTCCACAGGGCGTTCCCCTGGGAGTCTGGTTGGGGGAACCTGGATGCAAATCCTGGGCATTGTCTGTTTTCGCTTGTGGCGAATAAGTCTATAGTGGGGAAACCCCACTGAGAGAAGATATCTTCTATGACCTCTCTGTATAGAACCCATTCGTGTTCCTCTGGGAGGGAGTCTCTGCTCAGAGCATCCGCTAGGGAATTGAACTCTACTGGAACATGTTGTGATGACAGGAAGATGTTCCGTCTGAGTGCCCATATCCAGATTTTCTGGGCAAGCTTGGACAGATTTGGTGAACGAGTCCCTCCTTGCTTGTTCAGGTAGAACATGGCTGTTGTGCTGTCCATCCGGATTTGCACTGACAGGTTTAGTAGGTGGGGCTCGAACGCTTGGCGCGCTCTGAATACTGCCAGAAGCTCTAGCAGGTTGATGTGGTTCTTGGCCACTGAGGGAGACCAGAGACCCTGAGCTGTGTGGTGGAGATGGTGAGCTCCCCACCCCGTCAGACATGCATCGGTAGTGACTACGGCCTGTATCTCGGGATCGTAAAAGGGTTTCCCCCTTGACAGATTCTCTCTTGTCCACCAGTGAAGGCTTTGTACAAGTGTTGGCGAAACGACCACTAGATCGTCCCAATGACCGCTTGCCTGAGACCACTATTTCGCCAACCATTCCTGCATGGGACGCATGCGCAGGCGACCGTGGGGGACCAGGTAAATACATGACGCCATCATGCCCAGTAAACGCATTGCTTTGCGTACCATTATTTGGCGACCGGACTGATAATGCGGAATTTGCAGTAGTATATCCCGAATTCTTTCCTCTGAAGGAAAGGTCAACCCCTCTTGAGTATCTAGGATTGCTCCTAGGAACTGTTTGGAGGTGCTTGGCACCAGGCTTGACTTTTTCTCGTTGATTGAGAAGCCTAACTCGTGGAGGAGGTCGATAGTCCTTTGAATGTTTGTCCTGCAAATAACTGGGGTTTCCCCCGTTATGAGCCAGTCATCCAGATAAGGATACACCGGGATTGCCTCTCTGCGTAGGTGTGCAGCCGCCACCGCCAGTACCTTGGTGAATACCCTTGGTGCTGAAGCTATCCCGAAGGGCAGTACATTGAATTGGTAGTGTCGACTGTCCACCTTGAAACGCAAGTACTTTCTGTGCGCTGGGAACATGGAAATATGAAAATAAGCATCTTTCATATCCAAGGTTGCCATGTAATCCCCCTTTTTTAGGAGGGGGATTACCTCTTGTAGCGTAGTCATACAAAACTTTTGGGGCTTGACATACTTGTTGGCAGGCCGTAAATCCAATACTGGGCGCATTGTCAAATCTTTCTTTGGCACAAGGAAGTAAGTTGAATAAATACCCTTGTTTACCTGGTGTCCCGGGACGAGTTCTATCGCGTCCTTTTCTAGCAGAATGGCGATCTCCTTGAGGAGAATCTTCTGATGTTCTAAAGAGTGTACTCTTTGTCGTGGAGGATGGTTCCGGGGACGTTGGAGTAGATCTATACAGTACCCTGTGGATACTGTTGACAGCACCCATCTGTCTGATGTGACCCCTTCCCAAGCCTGGGTGAAGTTGGAAATGCGTCCCCCTACTGGGGTTGCGTGAGAAGGGACCCTGAACTGAGCGTCACTGCTTTGGTGGAGGCGTGCCGCCTCCCTTGCTGGGGCTGCCTCTGCCTTTACCACGACCTCTCCTATTACCCCTGCCGTAACCTTGGGTAGACTGTTGGCTGTTGTTCCACTGTGTACCCTGTCCCTGGGAATAGTTAGATCCTCTCTGGGAATTTTGGCCGCATGGGCGACGAAAATTACTATTCCCTCTCTGGTTAGGGGGTTTATTGGTTAACTGGCCAAGGGACTTGAGTGTCTCGTATTTGTCCTTGGCATTCTTCAGTGCGTCTTCGACCGCCTTACCAAACAACAGATCGGCTTCCACCGGTTTGTCCAACAATGATGCCTGGGTTTCTGCCTTAAAACCAGACTGCCGTAACCACGCATGTCTCTTGATAACAGTGCCTTCTGCTATCAATCGGCCTGCGTTGTCCGCGGCGTCAAAGGTTGCTTTCAAAATGCAACCAGACACGGCTCTACCCTCTGCGGAAATCCGAGCTAACTGGCCCGTTAAAGGTTCAGGAGCAGAGGCTATGAGTGCTGCGACTTCTTCCCACTGATGGCAGTTGTAGCTGGCCAACAGGGTGGTGGAGTTTGCAATCCTTGCTTGATAGGCGGACGTTGAGTCTACTTTCCTGCCGAAACCATATAGTTTTTTGCTCTCCTTGTCGGGAGGAGCTTCGGACGATGACAAGGGTGTTCCAGCCCTCTTACGAGTGTTAGTGACAACTAGGGAGTCTGGCTTCAGATGTCCTCTTATATAGAGAGGGTCAGACTGGGCTGCCCTGAAAAGTTTTTCAACCCTGGGATTGACTGCTCTGGTGAGGTTCGGGTTCACCACGGACGGGTCTATTCTTCGCTGAATGGACTTAAGGATCGGGATGGTCTGGGCAACAGGCCTCCTTTCTCCCACTAACTCCTCTGTGAAGTCCCTCTCCTCCTGGACACCGTGGGTGTCAATATGGAAATGTTCTGCTGCACGTGCGAGAACCTCGTTTAGGAGGGGTTGGTTATCGACAGGGGAGTCGGTAACCGGGGCTTCCTTCTCTACCGGGGAATCTACTCTGTAGGTTTCAGGGTCTTCCTCTTCCTCTTCCTGGTCCTCATCATCCCCATAGTATCCTGTCCCGGTTTGCTCTTCTACCATGCCAAATTCTTGGTCCTCACCAAAGGAAGCCTCTCCTTGATACAGTGAGTATGGTCTTGAGTATGGTTGTACCTCGAAGGGGTCTGTAGACCTCATCGGTGTTTCAAACCGGGGCTTCTTACTCGGGGGGATAGGATCATTAGAGCCTGAGGGTGTCGCCCCTTGTGGATCATACAAAAGGAAATGGTCTGGATTTTTATTGTAAAAATCAGCCAAAGAAGACATCCTTGACATGACCCTATCTATGTCTTCACTGGACCATTTTTCGGAACTGGGAGTGACTCTCTCAGCAAGTCTCGGGGATTTATCTTGAGTAGATTTGGTTTTAGACATATCAGCAGACCTGGTCTTGTCTGTCTGTTTAGGGGGAGTGGTGTGTTTCACAGGTGTGGAAGAGTGCAAAGGCTGCTTCTTCTGCTGTTTTCCCCCCTCCCCGTGAGTGGAAAAATGTTTTCCCTGTCCTCTTGTGGCTCCGGAGGTTTTCGACGACTGGCGTCGAGGATCGGGGGTAGAGTCCCTGTCCTTCGAGCGTGGGGCCTCGCAAATTTTGTCTGTGGGCTCCGACTCCTGGAGCGCGGCCTGGGGGTGGAAGTCGTCTTCGTCCTCCAACGATCGAACTTCTGTTAGCCTAGGGAGCGAGGCACTCTTGGCAAGAGTGGATGATTGCCTGGAGTCATGCGGCGATCTCGATCGAGAACGCCCAGAGGACACCGAATCGGACCGTTCTGTTTGTGCTTCTTTCCGAGAACTCGACGTCGTCGAGTCTCTCGGACTTTGTGTGTTTAGTGTGCGTGGTGTGTGAAGCGCTTGTGTCGCCGGGGGTCTTCCCCATAGCCGCCCTGCCGGACGACCTTCCGAGGTCGGGGACTTGCGCTCGGCTGTCTTTCGACGCCGTAATGCCCTCGCCGTCCGAATGTACGGCGTCGCTGCCGTCGCTTAAGGCGCCCTCCGCTGCCATGGCCGCTTGCCTGGCGTGGTGGGCCCAACGCTTCGTCGAACGGTCCTTAAGTGTCTTAGGTTTAAACCTACTACACGCTCTGCAGTTCGCTTCGGGATGGTCCCTCGGCAAGCAGAGATTGCACGTGGCGTGCCTGTCGACCCAAGAGTATTTGCGATTGCACTTGGGGCAGAATTGAAAAGGGGTACCCTCCATACGCACCTTGAGGCAGCGGGCTGTTAAGTGTAGGAAATGTGTAAGGTGTACCTATATACCAAGAGTGTAGAGTATGTACAACCCCCCACTCTCCCTACTTGCAGGGCAGAGGCCAGAGGCCTTCCAAGGCCCTGGCCGAGGCAAGAGGCCTTCCGAGGCCCAAATCCGTCGTGCAGCAGCCGACTGTCGATTTCTTCTCCAGCCAGCGTCGAGTGTCGAAGTTCGACGTTGGGATGGGGAAGGATGTAAATAAATTAATATTTTAGCAAAAGTATGGCTTCCGACCAGTATGGCGGAAAAAAACAATCTGAGGATCCTAGACGCGTGAGGGATCTTGGGTACAGTGGACGTCACACTAGGGATAGTATTACTGGCACGCCCTGTGTCGACACCCATTTTCGAGTTTCGAAAAACAAACTGTAATACTCCGCAGCTTCCACTAGATGTCGGCCTATGCACAGCATGTGATCTAAGCAGATTCCACAAGCCTCAGAAATATATATATAAAACATTTAGGATGGCCATTGGAAGAAAATTGACAATACCTTGTGCTGAAGAACAAACCCAGGTACCTCACAGACAAGCATAGGATCGCAAATTGAAGAATTGACGAAGAAGCTGTTTTCATGTGCAGAATAAGAGAGTAAGTTGGCCTGAAGTCAAGGAGGCTATTTCGAGAGATGGGCGCAAGGCACATAGAGGGGCAAATGAATAGACCACGTGCATGCAATATATTTTTGCTAAGATTAGGAGGGCAAGGACATTTGCTGATGCCAATTATTGAATAACCACAAAGGCAAAAGCTTAGGTGAGGTGGAGTGATCAAGTCTCTAAAGACCACAGAGGGTAATGACACCCAGGTCAATTAAATCAAATAGCAGAAATTGAGAGACAGAAAAGGACAACATTGTGGTCTCCCGACACGTGAGGAAGAACTCAAAACAAAGGCTATTCATTAGAGCTTAGAGTTAAGATAGTGGGGTGCTCACACTCCCTCGAATGTCCCAGAATAGTGAGCAGACTATGAGGTCAACTACAAACGATCGACCTTGGCTAAGTATCAGGTCGATGACATACGATGGACTAATTGGGAAAACAAAGAATAAGTTGATGCAGCTCGAACACCTAGGTTTCACTTTGTTCACGTGCTGTTAAAACGAGCCGAAAGTCCAAGGTTGGATAGGGTTGCCAACTAGCCAAAAGGCCTGCTATGCACTTTCATATAAAATGCTGCCATATCCTCTGCTATAATCAATATGTGACATGCGTAGAAGTAGCTCAGGACGTGTCCTACAAACAAGGGGCAGCCAATGAGATATTAACACTTATGTTATTTGTAGAAGTAGATATGTTCCCCTAATTCAATACCTCCCGGCGTTAGGTTTTTGTGAAATGCCACATTGGATGACGTCACAACTGACATACGTAAAACTATATAAACTCTTTGCAAACAAATTGGTGTGAAAATTCGAGCATCTACTTGGATAGCTGTATTTCTCCCTGCTTTCTTTCATTGAGATTAAAGCAGTGTTTTACCATCTTCCTTTGGTCTGTCCGATTATTTGGTCAGTGATCATTATTGGTAATCCCATCTAGCACAAAGAAGAAGCTTCTAGGTGCTAGAGCAAATTGGTAGTGGTTGTGGATGGTTCAGGACTAACGACCTAGATCTAGGCCCAGATACAGACCCCAGATAATCGTCAGCTCCTACCATTAGCCAGACGATCGCGGAGTTTCATGCAGAGAACAGAGCGTAAAAAAGAAACTCGCGTGATCAAGATTCGGTTTTGCAGGACCCCCTTTGATGAAATTCCTGTCCGGTCCCTGCCGGTGCCCCACAGACTGAAGGCGAACTGGTCAATTGTGGGAGAGTCGATGCTGAGGGACTCCAGCTGAATAACGAATGTGAGTATACCATTGAATATGGAGCCAATAAGAGATGAGATACATTTACTAAGAATAGTAAAGGAAGACGTCCGTAAGGGAAGAAACTTAAGTGCACATTTGTATGGGGATTAACATGTTCTTATAATGTTTTCTGCATGTTTGAACTGACATATATAAAACGACAAACAAAAATAAATAAAAGTGATTTTTAGTACACTTTTTAAATTAAAGATTGATGCCAATCGGAAGGTCGAAATCAGATGAAACTAACATAATAAATAAAGAAAAGAACCTTGAGGTACTAAAAGACTAAGAATGATATACAAATAACTGATAGAAAGTTTAAACGAATGAACGAGAATAGTAGTAGTGTAAAAGGTTTTTAAAATATTTGGATTCACGGATTATGATTGGCGATTGATGGTGCTTGCTCAAAAAGATTAAAACAATACATTTAGCAAACCTAGGAAGGAGAATAATGCACTGGGTAAGTATTGACAGTCTTACATGACTATCACCATGGAAGAAACACCACTTTCACACTTATGCAGAACATTGCAGAGAAATACAGCCAAAATTATAAAATACCATTCCAAATGGATCAAAGGCACAACTAATAAAGCACTTATGTCATGGCCTCAAGAGGGTTAATTATTGAAATTGATATTGCATCACATGACGACATGCTTACATGCCACTCAGAAAGTAAAACTGTTAGAGAAACGTTTGGCAGTTTTAGAACTCTGGAAAATGTATCAGAGTGACAAAGATGATCCAGTTGAGAGCGAGTGGATGCTTAATCAGAATAAAGGAGAAGATGCAATACCTTTGGCTCCTATTTTACTTCCTGAAAAGCAATATGCAAAGGTTGAAGAAAAGGGATTTTATTCTTTATAGGAATTAAAGGCAGTAGCGGGGTACGTTAATCCAATATGTGAGACTCCTGCTTATAATAGTGAAGACACCTCGGAAGGGAGCCGGAATAGAGAATGACAAAATGATATCAACACGCATTGTAAATAAACAGCGTGAGGAGAGAAAAGAAAGACAAGACAAACAGACAGAGATAGAGGAAAACGCAGAAAGACAGATGCAGCTAAGGGCATGACAAAAGTACAGAACAAATGGATGGGAGGATAAACATTGCTAAAACTAGATGATGAGGGCATTGATGGAGTATGGGAAAGAGAGGAAAGGAAGGAGCAAGAGAAAAGAGAAAAAGAGAAAGAAGGAGAGATTATACAATAAAGAAAGTGACAAAGAATGTAAGCAAAGGGAAGAACGCAAAAGGTCTGAGATAAGAAAAGAGAAGGAGAGATTGGAAGAGGAGAAACAAAAAGAGGCAGAAGCACAAAGATTCAAAGTACATAGGTTGCAACGAAGGTGAGAGGAAGGGGAATTAAGGAGAAGGGAAGTAATGGACAGGAGTAGGGGATTAAAAGATCACAAAGTAGAATATGTATGCCACAGACATATAGTGCCCATAGAAGCATAAGAACAACTGGAAGTAGAAAGAGGGTCACAACAGCCCTGAAGGGATTTGCAAGTAATGCAGCGATCAGCATGGGCTGGGGGAAAGGACACAGAAGACGGAGCAGAGCATTGGGAAATGATATAGGCATGATATAGGCAGATGAGAGGCAGAGGAAGATATGAGACTCAAGAGACCATTGAAAGTTCCAGACTAAAGGTAACTGAAGGTAAATCAAAGTGTGCTCTAACAGATGACCATAGGACAATGTCCCTAAGTAGGTTAGATCTTGATGATAAAGAAGATAACAGCCACACAGGCTGGGGCATAATGATGTCAGATGAAGACAGAGGAGAATGAGAAGGCAAAGAAAGAGGGTGCAAGCGGATTTTCAGGGGATTCAAGCACAGATAAAGGGGTAAATGGTCAGATTTAGAAGACCCCCATAGAAAAAAATACCAGAATCAACACCATATGTCAGACGACCGCATGCATGGTCAGGTAGTGCAGGGGATATATCCCCACCTTATATAAGCAGATGAAGGGCATTGCCAGGATGTAGACAAACCGGTGAGGACAACGCTGCTTCGAAAACAAGGAGCGTGGGTAAGTATGATTACGAACCAAGAATGGCTTAATTCCCACTATTAGAGAAAGGGGAGAGGGGGTCGATCACAATATGTACCGTGGCCCAAGATGGATAAAGATAATTTAAAGTGTGCGCTCCCATGTTTAACTTTGGGGGCAGGACAATGTATTTCTGAGCCAGAGAAAAGGACGTCAGGAGTGACTTTAGCTATAGGCGATGTTAAAGCCCCATTATCAGCCAACCTAGGGGAGAGAGCTGACAACATGTGGAAAAGAGCAGGGTATCCTAAAGCCACTGTGCAAAACACAATGCATGATGGAGCGCCATTTAATAATTGTAGAGCAGATATGTGGCAATCACTTAGAGTACAATATCCTGATACATCGGATATTGGGGCAAAAATTACTAGGAAACTGGGGGAGACTAAAGACCCTATTGTCTTTATTCAGGACAGATGGAATTTGGAAATGCATGAATCCTGGGACAAGAAAGTAGCACTATTTTACCATATCTTGTGTGGAGGGCTGCTAGAACCGGTGCAATGCCAACTAAAGAAACAGGTATGAATAGAAGCAAAGCCCTGGCCAGAGATACAATTGGCAATTGTGCTCTACTGTAGAATCTTAAGGGATAAAGACAAAAAGAAAGGAGAGGGAAGAAAACATGAAGAGGCGAAGTTGGTGCAGAAAGAATTATCAAAATATACCACAGAAGGAGTAGTATTGACAAATAATTAGGGAGTGACGGCACAAACGGTGCAGTTGCCACAACAGAATAATGCGGCATATCTGATGGATCAGAACAGGTATAATTTTATGCCGAGAGGCAGAGGCAATGGGCCTCAGGGAGCATGACAAGGTGAATTTCAAAACCCTCAAGGAAGTGGAGGCTTTAATGACGGACAGCCACCACAATGATGGGGCGGCAGTAAATTAGAACATTTAGTTAGAGTATGCAGAAGTAGGGGAGGCATGCAGCAACGGAATTGGCAATCTCCAAGAGGGTGATGGGATATGCGCCACAGTATAGATTCACAAGGATATTATGCCTAAGATCACACGCAAACTCAGATATAAACAGCACAAGTACAGCTAATACAACAGGTTCCAATGCAAATGCTGCCACCACAGGGGCAGCAACAGCAAGTGCCTCTGCAGACGCAACAGGCACTGATGCAACCAATACAATATATTCCAATGCAACAGACAGGTACATCACAATGGCCCTTGGATACTAGAGCCATGCAAGTAGCTGCACCCAAATTGAGTATGACTTTGGTGGGAGGGAATACTTTCAGGGTACAGGGATGAATTTATATCCACAATAGGACAGGCCACAGAAGGACCTGATGTGTTCATTGCTATCTGTAACAGCGGACCTCAGAGAGGAACCAAGGGTCAAGGTGATGATAGGAGGCAAGACGTTTTCATTTCTTGTGGACACTGGAGCAACTCGTTCCTCTGTCGCTGAGGGAAAATATCCAATGTCAGGTGTTGTCATGAATGCACAGGCATTTTCTGGGGCAACAAATTTAGTTCCATTTACAGACGAATTACTGATTTCTATATGTGAACACATGTGTATGCCATTGTCATATTCTAAACAAACACTGGTTAACATATTAGGACATGACTTGATGAAATTGAAAATGATGATATCTTTCACTGACAAAGGAATAGTGTGTTTGACTCCATGAACACATTATGGAAATGTGAGGGAATTCATGCTAGCATTTACAGGAAAGAAAGCTCTACGAGGAGAACCTATAGACGAGGAAGTGTTTTTGTATGGAGTGACTGTTTTATTATCATGGTTGCCTAAATTGATCGGCAAGATGTTGAGGATACATGATACATTTTTGTTCAGGCCAGACATTCCTATTGATGATGAGCAGATTATCCCTTTAGAACTAGAAGCAGAAAGGCTGAGACTTCATAGGATAGACGATGAGGAAAGAGGATGCAGAACGGTGATAGCCCTCGATGAAGGATACAGGTTGCCATATTTGACTGATGAGGAACTATTTAGGGATGATGGTTCAAGTGAGAAGACAGTATTTTTTATAAACCTTACTTGTTGGATTAAGGTAGAGAATTTAGAAATACCGCAGAGAATGGCATTGGTAAAAAAGAAACCAACATTTTTCCAGGAAGACTTGGGAAAGGTTCCAAATATCTTATGGACTACGAGTCCATATGACGTGGGCCTATTGAAAGGAGTAGAAGCAGTGAAAATCAAGCTCAAACCAGGATACATTTTGCCACGTGCAAAACAGTATCCCAAGTCTAGAGAAGTAGATAAAGGTATATTCAAAACCTTATCTGCTTTAATGAAGCAAGACATTTTGGTACCATTGGATTCTCCATGCAACACGACTGTTTACCCAGTCATAAAATCAATAGGGGGGGGGGCATGTATAGGATCCGAGACCTCTAAACAATATAGTTGAAGCAGAATTTCCTTTGGTTCTGAACCCCCTGACAATATTGTGCAATACCCTGCCAAAGCAAGGTATTCCACGGTTGTAGATTAAAACATTTTTTTTTCTCAATTCCACTTCATGAAGACTCACAAGATCTAACTTCCTTTTTCATATAGAAAAATCAGTCTGAAACATACTCGTTTGCCTAAGGGGTATTGTGAGCCCCCCTCAATTTTTAACATAGTACTTCAGATGGACTTGGATAATTTTAAAATCGAAAGTACTATAATTCAGTACGTTGGTGACATTTTAGTGTGCAGTGAGAGAGAAGAAAGGTGCAGAGAGGACTGTCAAGCTTATGACTATTTTGGCAGAGAAAGGGTGTAAAGTGGATAAGGAAAAATGACAATATTGCCAGGAAGAAGTACCTAATATAGGGCGGCTGATTTCACACAGAGGAAGAAAATTCACACCTGAAAGTGCAGAGACCATTCTGAGGGCCGAACAGCCAAGAACAGTAAGACAAATGCTACGATTTCTAGGCCTGTGAAACTATTGTATCAGTACATGTATTTGACCACTTGTAAAAGGACTTAAGAAGCACAGATGGTCAAAAATAAACTAAAAGGAACAGAAGAGATGACTGAAGGATTCCAGGAATTAAAAAAATACAATCAGTACAGCCCCTGTGTTAGGGATTCCAAATTGTAGTGAAGAATTCAACTTATTCTCTCATTCAAATGGAGAGGTAATGATGGCAGTACCCTGGCAGAAAACTACATTGGGACGTGGTCATAAACCATTGGCTTATTACAGTGGGATCTTAGATCAGTAATGAAAGGACATTATCCTTGTAAGCAATCTTTGGCAGCAGCTGCCTTTGCAATTGAAAAGGCTTCAAGTGTGACCATGGGGTGTTCATTAACAGTGTTTGTAGAACATGCATTATTTGCAATTTTGGAAAAAACAAAAAGTACATTGACTACACAAAGAGCATCAGGATATCGGGTAATTATTTCAAACCCAGCAATTTAAATTGTTAGCTGTAGTGTAGTGAATCCAGCAATGTTTATAGCTGAACCAGTGGGAGACGATAATGATATGAATGCTCTAGGGAAAGGGAAATGGTTTTCATTTATGGGTCATCAAGAATTGACCACAAAACAAATGAGGCGAGACCTACTGAATCGGCAGTGGTAAAACTCAACCGACAGGGTAAATTTGAGGTAATGATCAGTAGAGGATTGTCCCCAAATTACTCAGCACAGGCTGCAGAACTAGCCATGCTTATTGATGCGCTGTGAAGCTTTGAGGATGAGGAAGTGACGGTGTACTCTGACTCTGCCTATGTGACGTCAACTGTACTTGCAGGATTGTCACATTGCAACATGTGGGATTATTAGAAAAACTAATTGAAGACTTGAGTTTCCCAGAGACCATGGCAATTGTAAAATGTGCAGCCTATTAAAAAAGAACAGATTTAGGGCCTCATTACGACCCAGGCGGAATGGGTTTAACGGCGCCGGTAGAGCTGCTGGTGCAGTTAAACCCATTCCGTCCTATTATGAGGTCCCCTTGCGGGACCCGCTCTGGACGTCTGGTCAGACCAGACGTCCTTTGCGGGGTCCCGCAAGGGGACCAGCATGCTAACAACGGGCCCGTCATTAACAGGCCCGTTGTTAGCATGCTCCCCATTCCAATTGAGCCCTATGGGGGCTCAAATGGGAATGTGGATGGTCCGGGTCCAGGTTCCCTGAATGGGGAAATACCGGGCCCTCCAAAGTCAAAATGGGCCGGTATTTCCCCATTCAGGGACCCTGGCCCCAGACCAGAGTTTGGAGGCAGCCATGCCCTTTACCTCCAAACTCGTAATGAGGCCCTTAATCTCTTGCGGAAACGAAACTGCAGATTTAGAGGCCAAAAAAGTGGCCTATAACCCAACTGTATCTGAGAATGAGGTAAAAAATATAAAACAGCCAACAGGGTGATGCATGCTGACTAAGGAAGAGTTCAATATGACGTCCATTGTACAGTTAATCAAAAATACAAGGACGAGAATCGCCAGAAGAGAAAGAGTTATGGAAAAAACAGGGATGTTTTCTGCCACCTACTGAGTTCATCTAGAAACACTGTAGCACTGGAAAGCCAGTTATGCCTCTAGCACCGTTGAGGGTAGCATTGGAACAACTTCACTACCCAGTGCTTGTGACTTGGAGAGAATCTAGCTGCTACTATTGCAGAAGAATGGTTCGTACCAAACCTATATGAACATGTGGCACAGTTCATTATAAACTGTATTGTGTGCCAGAAGTGTTATGCAGGTCCCACTCTGTGAACAGTTAGAGGAGTAATTCCCAGACCAAGTGGACCATTCAAGCATCTGAACATAGATTATGAAGATATTTTGCAGACTTGCAATGGATATAGGTATATGTTAATTGTAGTATCTCCCTTTTCGAGATGGATCGAGGCAGGTACATGCACGCACCCTGATGCCGCATGTGCCAAGTTCCTTGTACATGAAGTTTATCCAAGATGGGGTGTGTGCAAAGTTTTGCGGTCTGACACTAGACCGCACTTCGTGAATGAGCTATATGAAAACATAGTTCTACTAGTTATTTTCTTTTCTTTATTCATTTGTAAAGTGCACCTAACCTGGGGGTATCTGGGCACAGATACAGTGATACGGTTCCTTGAAGATACGGTGTTACGGTAGGGAAAGACATTTCTTTACAGTAAGGGTACAAATATATACATAGTGAGACGGACATTTCATGACAGTGCAAATACAATCATAAACAAGGAGCGATAATACATTACCGCTCTAGTGCAAAGAGCCACGTTTCCAGATTTATGTCCAAAAGGACGGCTCGGCTCGTAAAGCCGGGGGCATGGAGTTCCAGATTTTGGCTGCTTGTACCGGGGAACTATTACCTCCTGCTTTTTGTAGTTTGAATCTGGGTATTTTTCGAAGGTGTGCATGTGTGGACCATATCGGTCTGTTGGTTTGGTTTTTAGTGAATTTATTAGTTCGATATTTTGAGTTCTGAGTTTGAAAGGCACTTGTGCATTAATGATAAGGTTTTGAAGGCAATCCTCTCCTGCACCAGGAGCCAGTGGACATTACGTCTTGCGGTTGTAATGTGGTTAGCTCTCGGGATGTAGAGTGTCGCTCTTAAGGCATTGTTTTGTAGCACCTGGAGTTTTTTCAAGTTATGGCTGTTTGTGCCGACATAGAAGGCATTACAATATTCAAGTCTAGATAGTATGACGGCCCTAGCCAGGGTAATGCAGGTCTACAGACACTGATAGGTTTCGATGTGTAGGCCGCCACACATCATAGGTTTGCTTCTGCTTATCATCCGTAAGCAAACTAGATTTTGTGAGAAACTCAATGGCCTTTTAAAAGAGTGGATAGCAGAAATAAAAACCACTTTAAAAGAAGGATGGCTTCATTTCCTACCCCTTGAGCTATATGCGCTGCGGAACCAGCATGGCTCAGACTTTCATCTGACGCCCCATGAGTCGGTGACTGGGTGCTGCATGAGAACTTGTCTCACTTCCCCAAGAAGGGCTAATATAGATGCCCAGAGTGTATTGAGGGCTCTAGGCAATCAAATGCATGATTATCTCAAAATGATAATTTAAAGGGTTTCTTTTATGTCCCAACAGCTCCAGAATCAACAGGAGGGCTCAAGGGAAAAGCAGAAAGACAACCAGCCAATTCATTTGGAAGAGACGCTCAAACCGGTCAACCTGTGCCTAGGGGACCAGGTGCTGGTGAATTCTTTTTTGCATACCTGGAGCACCCCTCGTTTTGACGGCCCCAGTGATGTGGAGGAAGTGAGTCCTACTGCTATACAGTTTCAAGGCAGGTGAGCGTGTATACACCTCCGTTATGTCAAGCCTTACAAAGAACAAACCTTGACCTCTCCTGCAGCTACACCTAACGAAGCAAGTGAAGAACCTCATCGAATTTTGGTTTTCCTGTGCCAAAAGCCAAGACAAGACAAAGGAAGAGGAAACAAAATGTTTAGATTAGGGTTTCATAAGAACTAATAGACTTATAGTGATCCTGGAACATGTTCCCCAAACTAGCTACAAGAGACAATGGTACAGAAGCAGTAGAAGTCAGAATAAAAGGAGAATACTTTATTTTTCTTATGCTACCTAACACATTCTTGCATGCAGTATTCTTGTACATATTACAATCTTACCAAGCATTAATACGATGGCATACCGACATAGTAACATTTCTTGGAAACTCTAAAAATAATACAATAGTTCTGAGCATTATATTGGCAATTATTTTACAGTCCTTGATATAAAGTTATAAATAAGCAATACATTGATACATTTGGTATATGTCAGAAGTAATTAAAGAAACAGACATTTTCCAAGTGGTAAGAACTATAGCTCCATGGAAAAGATGTACCAAATGAAGAATAATTATTGGAGCTTCCTGTGCTATTTTGCTTTTGACTGTTCTCCTCATAACGTTGGCATTTACACATGTTGTAAGCAGCAAGGAGCAAGAAAATAAGACATCCCCCACAATTCCCATTAACCCTATTGTCCCTATTGTGAGAAAACAGAGGTTGTCTCACCCGCTAGTCCCCGGGGATCTCTCACTCAGGTGGCCAGGCATGGCTATTGCCTTTGGATCCAGACCCTGGGGGTGGACCAGTGCGGCAGGATCACCTGGTGAGGGGTCTTCGGGGAGTGGGGATTGAGGCAGCCGATGATGAGGTGCGGTACTCCCCACTCTTTTGTTTATCTAACCCATCCTATTTTTTAGGATTTTCTGAGGTCCCAACCTGTCCCCTTTTTACACAAACACTTGGCCATACAAGAGGGTGGCAGAGTAACCGAGCTAGCTCTCACATGTCATACTGGACATGTCCTATTAATCAGATCAGGCACTTCACTCTAAGTGCCTACACCTAATACCAATTAGCGCTCCTCACACAAATAAAAGGCAGACCCTAGAGACACACTCTGGGCAAGGAGGAACATGAGCACGAGCAGAACTTGCAGGGCAAAGGCAAACCTAGTGGAGCAGAGCGATGGACCAAGGGACGAGAGCAGCGGGTCAAAAACCCCAAGAGTTCCTTACTGAAGGTCATTGTGCCTGACAGGCCGCGAAAGACACGTAGAGAAGGTCAAATCCCACATCAGAAGGCTGCTTTGTGTTTCAAGGTTACCAGTGACCCTCCTGGGTAAACAGCAGAGTTTCTGAGGCGAGGCAAAGCCTGTGGAACTAACCTTAACTTGTGAATTTGGAAATCGTAAAACCAAGAAAGCAACGCACACAGCCGGTGAGTTGGCAAGTGACCTGAGAGACCAGTGTGTATTAATGTTTGAAGTTGCAACATTATATCTCAACTGAAGGCTGCACGGATGTGGATGAGACGTGAGGAAAGGTAAACCTGTGAATAAACTTTGAAGTAAGGACAGCTGTAGAATCTGCGATACTGAGTAACGGAGTGGTCCTGCGAAAGAAAGTATCCCACTGGAAAGTTTCTGTAAAAGGTGCATTGTTTTTAACGATAAAGTGAAGTAAGCAAAATGAATTTCTAGAGAAGGGTAGAGGGAAAGTTGAACCTGGAACTTTGAGTCGAAGTGGTCCTACGGAGGTCTGTAAAGAAAGCCACGCACATTCGAAAGTCTTCGACATCTGAAAGCGCTCTGAGCTCTGAGCATGACTGAGGGAGGCCCGAAGTGGAATAAGCTTGGGGAAGGGAGCGCCCTTATTGTTGAACTTTGTACTGAAGAGGTCTGAGCCCGAAGAGGGGGACCAATGTGAACTTTGTTATGAAAGGTCTGAGCCAGGCAGAGGGGAAACTATGTGAACTTTTTGTGGAAACATTATTTAGAACTCTGATTTTTCCTTTGCATACATTTCTCTTTTATACACTCAATGTACAAGAAATCAAGCAGGTATTAGGTTTTTGTTAGCATAGGCCATTTTGATTTGACAGACTAGACTAGGACGTTTTGTTTATCTTTGGATGGTCGAGACTACTGCCATCAATAAAGGTTTTACAAATTGTATCCATTGTGTCAGTGTCAATACTTTTGATGCAATGCTTTCCCTACAAGTGCCACTAATAACGTCAATCATTATCTTCATTCAAATTGCTTTCTTAGCTGTTTTCTGTCATTGTCCCAAGATGATCCTTAAGAGACAAAATCCTAGCAACACCAATACTAGTATTGCTCCAAGATATTTGGAAGCATTCGTAAACTAAGATGGAATCCATAAAAAAACAGATGAGAACCAATTGCCTCCTGCCGTCTTATCAGCTTCATCTTCCATTTTTGTATGCAGGGTCATTAACATAATTATTGCCTCATTCAGGGCTCCATTTTCTCCATCATGATATGTACAGCAAGAAGGCCTGACTTTGGCACAAACGACTCCTTCCATTGCTGTTATCCGACCAGAACAAACCTGTTCTGGAGAGTCATTAGCCTGATGGCTCTCAATTCTTCTTTTATTGTGTTAAATCCTTGTATTGTTGCATTGATCGTCTGCAGAAATTCCCATCCAGTTATCTACAACCATTTGTTGTTTACTGCTGCTTGAAATCCTGGTATGAATTTAGATATCATTATCATGGCGGTCTTGCTGAATAACTTGTGCTAATCATGAATGTCTTCATAAGCCTTTATTGATTTTAATGAGAAATGATTCTCTATTTTCAGCAGGCGAAGATGAAATAATCTCTTCCTTCTGTTATATTCATTCATTTTTGGGAACTCTTCGATGTGGGGGTCACTTTGTGGAATCACTAGTGCTGGGACGTATACATTTACAATGGAGCACACTCCTCCCCAATCTTTAGGCAACTGCATGTAGGGCTGGATCCAATAAACAAAACAATCCTAGTGGAGTCTGTCAAATCAACATGGCCTATACTAACAAAAACCTAATGCCTGCCCTATCTCTTGTACAAAAAGTGTAAAAATGATAATGTGGCTTAACCAGCTCTCTTCCCCACGTTGGGCCTCACGAGGTAAGGCGATCCTTGTAGGTAGGATGACACACTCTGGCTCAGCTTCCAACACAGTACACAATTCACAAACGTGGATCGAGGCCCGCCTGGCCCTCCACATGTAAAGTTCCTTTCTCTGACTTTCAAAATAATGTTTCAACCAAAATGTTCACAAAGGTCCCCCTGTCTGGCTCAGACCTTTCACCACACAGTTCTCGTACGTCCCCATCTGCCGGGCTCAGACCTCTCATGATTCAGTTCACACAGAATTGCAAGGGGGCTCCCTTCCCCAAGCTTAATACACTTCGGGTCTCCCTCAGTCGGGCTCAGACCACTTTCGGATGTCAAAGTCTTGTGAATGCGTGTGGCTTTCTTTACAGCCCACTGCAGGAACACTTTGACTCAATGCTCACTATTTACTTTCACTATTGTGGTTTGTTCGTCCTTTAGCTTCAAACAATGCACCTTTCACAGAGACTTTCAAATGATCTGCTTCCTTTCACTGGATCACTCCATTGGTTAGTATCGCTGATCTTGCAGCTGTATTTCACTTTAAAGTTTATTCACGGGTCTGCCTTTCTTTGCGTCTCATCCACAAATATGCAGCCTTCACTTGTGATACGATGTTGCTACTTCATTCTCTTCAACACACACTGGTCTCTCAGGTTGCTTGGCAGCTCACCGGCTGTGTGCGCTTCTTTCTTGTTTCGCGTTTTCTGATTTTTGAGTCAAGATTAGTACCACAGGCATACCTTCCCTCCCCAACTCTGCCGTTCACCCCGAGGGTCACTGGCATCCTCGAAACACAATACAATCATCACTTGTGGGATCTGACCTTCTCCACGCGTCTTTTGCGGCCTGTTGGAGGCAACGACCTTCGGTAGGGAAGCCTTGGGGTTTTTGTCCCACTGCTCTCGTCCCTTGGTCTGTTGCTCTGCTCCAGTTGGTGTGCCTTTGTCCCAGAAGTTCTGCTCGTTCTCATGTTCCACCTTGCTCATAGTGTGTCTTTAGGTGTTGGCTTTTATTCGTGTGAGGAGAGCTAATTGGCATGAGGTGTATGCACTTGGTGTAAAGTGCATGACTTTGCCTGACCCGATTGGGGACATGTCCAGTATGATGTGAGAGAGTTGGTCTGGTTACTCTTGGTCACCCTCTTCCTCGGCCCAGTGTTTGTGTAGAAAAAGGGGGCGTTGGGACTTTCGAAAATCTGAAAAAATAGGATGGGGTAGCTGAACAAAAAAGGGCGGAAAACCGCATCTCACCATCGGCTATCTCACCCCTACTCCTCAAAGACCCCTCACCCAGGTGATCTTCCCACACTGGTCCACCCCCCAAAGTCTGTATCCAATGGTGATGGCTGTGCCCTGGCCACCTGAGAGAGAGATCCCCGGGGACTAGCGGGTGAGATACCCTCTGGTTTCTCACACACTGGAGAGAAAACACAGACTGAACAAAGAAAAGTTATCTTGCACCTCCAGGAACCAGGTTACACTATCACCAAGATCAGAAGAGATATGTGGGACGATGGATATTCTGTTTGCCAGCAGGGGATTGTCACCACATAACCTGGAGTGTTGATGAACACAACACAAAGAATGCAGGTCACCTGAGGAGGGTGATGAAAATATGGGTCCCAAAGAATTGAAAATATGATGAGATGGTGGAAGAAGAACAGGAATTGTGGAAGAAGAGCAAAAGAAGAGAATGGTCTAATTTTTTACCAGAGGGGGAATATAGAGGAGCTGGTGGAGGCCACTTCTCTAGTCCCCACCCCTTCACCACCGTCCAATTGGAGTAGCAGACGAAAGGCTACCATTGGGAATTCATGCACAAGTTTGTGTGTTATGTCCATACTGCTTCGATTGTACGAAAGACGATATGCCATTCAGAAGATATCCTCATGTTGAGACCATGGAGGGAAGTTACCAAGAAGGATGCAAATTGCCTAAATGCAAGGAAGTGGCTCTCAGAATCATGGATGAACGTTAGACAAAAGTCTGATGACAGCAATATGATGTTATAACAAAAGATATATAAGCCTCAGTCGAAACTATATAAAAATACTTAAGACTGATAGTGACAAATCAACTTCCGGGGCAACTGTGGTCCAGGGATGAATATCAGTTTCTAAACCATCAATCAAACCCACACCTCTAGTACAACAGAAGGGATCCAAACAGATTGGAATACAAGTAAATTATAAGACCTCGTTGTCCAATTTTGGTAACGTGGACGGAACGGCAGGCTTATCTCTACAAGGTCGTAGATCGTTGGTTAGTTGTAATACAGCGAAAATACAATTATTACCCAATGATAAAAGGGACTGTGCAGTCAAGGTTGTATAAAAATATCTACTTTATTATTACTACAACAGACAGTTTTAGCACACTAAACAATACAACCCACCCTGTAACGGAACACAGAAGACAGTTTCACTGAGGAAAGGGATGTACTCTGGATACTGACAGGAGGGTAGTTGGTAAATTAATCACTCTTACTATTCAAGGTTTCTCAGTTCCAGCACCAAAGGGGAAAAGGGTTGTAACTGTCACTAGGGGCCTTTGAAGAAGGACCAGGGGGGCAGAACCAAAATGTACCTTGTGCTGAAGAAGTTTTGTGGTGCTCGACAGCGTTGAAGCAGTTGGAGGGCACTTCGCAGCTGTTGAGACAGAGTTAGTGGCAGGAGACAGTTGCGGGTACAAGGCTGGATGGCTTGAAGAGGGAAAATGGGACGTTCCCTTCCCCCGGCCAAAGTACAAATTATGGCCAATGACATCACAGCCTAAGTACCCTCAACGGGATGAGTTCGCTCCTCTGTCCACTACCCCGGATGTCAACATTCACCATGACCACGCCTCACCTGCAAAACCTGGCCGCATCCCACCCAGGGCACGAGCTGGGAACCAAGACGGAGCTGAAGCCGATCGCATGGACCAGCTGGACTAACCCGTCTCACAATCTAAGCAGTCATCTTTAGAGATGACACAACGACATAGCTGCAGCAGACAGAAACACATGTGCTACCACGCACCTGGATCAGACACGCACCAAACCACACTCAGTGCTATGACATAGCAGACCGTGTACACTCACAGACGCTCATCGTTATTATTTTTCACATAGACCAGCAATCGCTTTGCAGAAACGCAAGACGCCAGAAGAGTTTGTGTATATGCTTGCAGAGACTTCATGCTACTAACCCTGGAGACAAGACCCTAACTGGACCACTGCGCAAAGAACCACACTGCACCCTCGCACCCCCCATCCTTATGGACCGTATGCCATAACATGCAACCAAACTGAAGTAGGCCGCAAACCAAAGTTGACAGACCCGGAGCAGGCCGCCATACAGAGCTACAAGGTGCTGACCATGCAGAACCACCCTATTCGAAGCCCTGGAGCCAAGGTCGCAATGTTGCAATCCACATTACGCATTCCCCAAACCAAGGTGACCCCTGACACTGCTGCGACTACACGGAGCAAAATCCAAATCAAATCCTCATAATTCTGCCTCACCTATGTCTCTCAACATGTGGCCAAGCTGACCTGATACGACGCTAACCCCCGAGGACTGCAGAAGTACTTGTGTCGGCTGGGACACAGCTCGCAACAAAGATGTAACAACTCAGGCACCGACGGTGGTGAGAAAGGAGCGCTCTAATGGCAAATAGCAGGACCTGTCCATTGTCGTCCACTGACACATAGTCACACATTGTTGCTAACACCAGGTACATCGCAAGCTGGGAACGACGATGGTCCCAGGCTTGGGGGCTCGCTGATGGACCAATCAGTACACAGGGGGTTAACCACTGATGACATTACCACACGACCAATCATTAATTCTCTCAATGTAACCTTTTAGAAGTAGAGACTTTTAGGGATGACCCAAGCATACCACCTGACCTGTACTCTACCAATTACATTTTTCACTATACGGTTCTATTTGTACCCACCACTCGGGGAACCAACCCGGAGTGGCAATAGGTTCGGGGACGAGCTTTCACAGATGACGCACATTGTTACATCACTCAGACACAAAAGGGGCCTACAAGCCCGACTATGATGAGAAGCTGCATGGAACCTACCCTCCTTGTTCTTGTCCTTGTCTGTTTTCTTGTAATAAAACAGCAGTAACTATTGCTCTTGTGTGGGCCTCCTACTTCTTTGGGACACGGAAGGAGTTAGGGCCTTCCGAGAGCTGGAGGTCCGTGAACCCCGGGTACGGCTCTGTCGACCACCAGAAATTACCCTAACAAACTTCTGCAGCAGCTCAGGGCCAAGAATAGGTGTCTCTGTGCTGGTTTGGGGATCTGGAATGCTGGTCGAGGCGGCTGAGATGACTCTGGTGACAGCGACGTGACAGCAGTCAGCAGTGCAGCCACATGTGGTTCGAGGACTCGACTGTCTCGAAAATGTCCTTAAAAGATGGACGCTCGATGATGCTTGTATAGCAATCCCCCTAGCTTCTTTGCAGGGCTTGTCTCCTTTCAATGTGGATAGTACAAAGCTCAGGAAAGTGATTGCAGGCAATGGCCTTGTCCTTAGTCCAGATACTCTCTGGCACTTCCCACCTAGGATGTTTTCTGGCAGAACCTAGCAGGACACACTGTGTGCTGGCTGGGTACCGGTTCTGGAGCTGCTGGACGGATCCTCTGAATCTGGTATCTTCCTCTGTTCCCTGAGAGATGTTTAGGGGAGGGTTCTTGCTTCCCTATTGGAACTCCTGGCCTTCCTTCACTGGTGGATGATGTAAGGTAGACTGTACCTTCAGATCGGGTCCAAATGAGTCCTTCTTACTCCTTTCGAAGTCGTCGGATAATCTGCTCTGTGTGTCAATCTGGAAAAGTGAATACCCTTCATTTGAATGATAGACGTATCTTGGTGGCCGAAGGCCAACCGTCTTATGCACAGAATTATAGAAATACAGACTGCTATGCTTGACGAACAAGCGGCCATTTTTAACGTAGCAAGAATCGCCATTTTGCTTGTTAACCATTGCTCATTGCTTTCTGTCTAAAACTGCTTTGCAACTTGCAATTCTTGCGAATTCTGCTTACTCTGCTCAACTGTTAACATTGTTGTCTGAATATGAAAGGGCAAGGTCGCGGGACTGAGGAGTTCGTTGAAACTCCTCATGAGTAGCCCAGAAAGGAATGCCCACACTCCCTCTCTGTAGCCTTGAGGGAGAGCTGCAGGGCATTTAATCATTTCACAGCTGCCAGCCAGTCTCGTACTGTGGTAGAATATGTTAGAATAAAGCAACTAAAGGCTTGAATTATGCTCTTCTTACGGCCCCCCCTCACAAAACCCTTTTTAGAGCGTGTCGGCTCCCAGGACACGAATAGCACCTCATAGATAGGAAAGCTTGGAATGTGGCTCTTCCCCCGTGTGTAGCTTGCTTCCAAGAACAGAAGCACTGTGTTCTGTTCAACAACTAGAAGATGCCTCCGCACTTTCTAAATTGCACATTGTTACTAGAATAGACATCGAAAGTGTCATAATTGTCATACTCGTCGGAAATGTCCATCATCATCCTGAGTTCAAAGAAACTTAATAAAAGGGGGGTGTTAAACATGACATAGCTGATTGTATGATATGCATTTTGTATATATGTAACTGATGTACGTAATTCGCTCTCTTGCGTCCCTCGGGGTCTAGAGAATACACATTGCGGGGCGTGAGACCACAGTTGGCCAATTGGGACTATTTTGCTTGCAATAAACCCTAGCATCGGGAATTTGAACCTTGTGTCTGGCGCATCCTTTCGTGTATGGTTATTGCCTTGTTTCCATATCGCGAGGGACCCCTAAGGGCCCCTTTCATGTGAGGGGTTCAGCCCTCTTTTAAAGGGACACATGTGGTAACTGCTGGACCCAGACAGGCCATTCACTGCCTTTCACAGAGAGTTGGGAACTTGCTTCAAGTTGACACATGGCATACCAAAGGGTTGTTAGTCCCACCTTCCTGTTGTCTCTTCGGCAACCAAGCGCCCTCAGAAGGGTTGCCTCTATTATCTTGTTAGTATGCACTGCCACCAACCAAATTAGACAAAAGGAATGCAGATCCATGGAGCCTTTGATATTTAAATTAGGCTTCTTATGGCTGGAGGAAGGTGCGCCTTGCCCTTTCTTGGAATTTTTTGATGTACCCAGGGCTGTCACATTCCAGCTGAATATGACGGGAGAAGAGGGCGCCTCTAGGCTGTGACTTTCTGGAGTACATGTGACTATGCATTTTGTGCGGGAAGCAGATAAAATGTACAAGTAATGGCCTCGCACAGTTCTCAGAGGCTGATCTCCCATCATTCATAATCATTATTAACAAAGTCAAAAAAAGCCCATCTGAGCGCACTATCCCCTTGCAGATGGTTGAACAGAAGCACTAAGAGAAACATGTACCAAAAGATGGCGTTATCGTGAAAATTAGAAGATGAAGTAACATGCTGACCAATAACTGTAAATAAATTGTAACGCAAGGTAGAAGAAGCATATAGAAGCTTGCTAAAGAAATATATATATAACGTTTAGGACGGCCATTGGAAGAAAATGGACAATGGCTTGTGTTGAAGAATAAACCCAGCTAGCTCCAAAACAAGCTTAGGATTGCAAATAGAAGAATTAATGAAGAAGCTGTTCTCATGTGCAGAACAAGGGAGTACATTGGCCTGAACTCAAGGAGGCTGTTTCGAGAGATGGGTGCAAGGCACAGAGAGGTGCAGATGAATAGACCACATGCATGACACATATTTTAGCTTAGAAGGGCAAGGACATTGGCTGATGCCAAGTAGGGAATAACCACAAAGGAAAACATCTATGTGAGGTGGAGTGAGGTGGAAAATAAAGGCCAGAGGGGATAATGGTACCCTGGTCAATTCAATCTAATTACGGAAATTGAGAGCCAGAAAAGGACAAAATCATGGTCTCCTGACGCCTGATGAAGAACTCAAAACAAAGGCTATTCATTAGAGCTTCGAGTTAAGATAGTGGGGTGCTCACACTCCCTCAAATCTCCCAGAACAGTGAGCAGACTATGGGGGGAACTACAAATGATAGACCTTGGCCAAGGATCAGGTCGATGACATACAATGGACTACTTGGGAAAACAAAGAACAAGCTGATGCAGCTTGAACACCTAGGTTTCACTTTGTTCATGTGCTGCTAAAACAAGCCAAAAGTCCAAGGTTGGCTAGGGTTGCCAACCAATCGAAAGGCATGCCATGCACTTTCCTATACAATGTTGCAGTTATTAGCCTGCTGCGATATTCTCTGCTATAATCAGTATGTGACATGCTTAGAAGTAGCTCACGGCATGTCCTACAGACAATGGACAGCCAAAGAGATATTAACATTTATGTTATTATATAAGTAGATATGTTCCCCCTAATCCAATCCCTCCCGGTCTTATGTTTTTGTGAAATGCCACATAGGATGACGTCACAAATGACATACGTAAACTCTGCAAAAAAACCTGGGTGTGAAAAATCAAGCATCTACTTTGATAGCTGCATTTCTTCCCGCTTTCTTTCATTGAGATTAAAACAGTGTTTTACCATCTTCCTTTGGTCTGTCCGATTATTTGGTCTGTGAAAATTATTGGTAGTCCCAACTAGCACAAAGAAGACGCTTTAAGGTGCTAGAATACGCCTCCATGTTGGAGGGGTCACACTCAAAGCCCCTCAGACTAAGAGGGTGAATGAGTGAAAGCCCTCAGAGTCCAAATGTCCTAGACTAGTCAAAGCCTTCTCAAATCGGAGACAGCGGGTTAGTCGAACTAGGAGAGGCTCAGCATGCCGCAGACTTGGAGGAAGCCATGGGCAGAGCCCCAGTATTAAGACGATGGAACAGCATCCTCGATAAAGGATATGCGTCACTCCCTCCAATCCGGAGGGCGTCTAAGGTCCCCTCAGACAAAGAAGGTGTCTGTGTAACATACAACGTCCTTTCAACACCCGATTTTTCAAAGCCTGCCACTTCAACATGCACTAATGTTCATTGGATTTTTTAGGGGGGGTGGGAAAGGGCAGATAAGGGTTTTGGGGCTAGGGAATAGGTAAAATAGGTGGTGAAGTGGGGTTTGGGAGGCCCCCCTCCCAAAAACAAAATATTTAAAAAATTTGATGAACATTTCCACGTTGAAATGCCAGGCTTTGAAAATTCTGGTGATGAAATTACATGGGACCCTGTGTAAGAACCACGCAGAGATAGTTTGAGAGTCAGCACCTCAGGGTAGTGGGGTCTTGGAATCAGAGCTCCACCCCCGACTAGAAGGGCGTTACCGCCCATCAATCTAGAAGAAGCTTAGAACGCATGCCTCCCACCCACCAACGGTGTCTTAGTAGGAAAGTAACTCAAGGACTTCTGCAAACGAACAGATCCACACATTTCTCATTGCGAGATCAGAAAAATCCACCTTTGATCGAAAACTGCACCAATTGGTTTTACATTTACCCCTTTCCACTTGGAAACCATAGTGATACTGCACCAATGCATTTCTGATCTTGACATACGCAGACTGGTTTTTCAAGCTGTCGACAAGGGACCATGCTACTCCATCCCACACTTGGTCCACACGCATTGCTCACAGGAGCATGCACAGGAAAACGTCAGATAAACCAAAACCAGAGGCATTTAGTGGGCCTAACGTGGCACGCTACCAGGCCACAGCATTTGATATGATAGGGTATTTATAATGCGCTTAATACCCAGAGGTTTCTAAGTGTGGACCCAGGGATCAAACCTGTGTTGGTCCATGTCGTCTTGCTTTCAATGAGAGCATGTTGCTGCTGAGCTAACCTCCCAGGTCAGGCCCTCCCATCTGTTGCCAATTTGAGCTCGCCACTCCCCTCCGGACAGTGACAATACACTCTCTGCAAATAAATTGTGTGTTTGCTGGGAATTGAATTTCTTGCCAGGGGTCTGGTATGCAGTTTGCAACTCGACATTTTTCACAGTGCAGCCACTATACCCTCGGCCTGATTGCCAAAGTATTTTTCAATGGGATTGCACCACTGTGAAATGCTTTTGTAAATCGGGCACCCAGTCTTGGCAACAGCTGGTAAAGCCAGCACGAATCAGGTGCACTCCGGGGTCTAGAATTGTTTGTAGATGGCACTAACCTGAACCTGGGGAGGTGTGGTGAGGGGGGCCTGGAAAATTAACAGCCTGATTCATGTGAGTGTTTTATATTGGCGCAATCCCATAGGAAAACGTTCCCTGAATCAGGCCTTAAGTGTTCTGTCTCTGTGATCTTTGCCATGATTCGACATTTCAACCAGACTGCTCATAAGAGCAACCGAAACGAGATGCTTCAAAGGAAAGCATTTCCACCAATGTAAAGGGAGCTACCGAGGTTGGCCCCCCCCCAGCTGTTGCCAAGGTGGCAAATCGCATTGTCAATTCCAAAATCCGCCAAAGGTAAACGATTAGCAGGGGGTCCGCACATCACATCTCGGAAAAGGCTAATCCGTGTTTAGATGTATACAAATCTAAAATAGGTCCGACTATAAACCCCAAGCAAACGGCCTTATAAGGCAAGAATATACTTTATGGCGCTGCGGATAAAAGGGACAAGGACTGCGGGGGACGGGGGTGTCCGCAGCAACCCCCAGATAGACTACACATCATGTCTTTTTAATGTTTGTATTCAAAACCCAAAATATAAAAACACTTCCCAGTGTTCTCTCTTAAGCTTCATGTCCTCGCTCTACATGTAAATGAATGCAAATCATTAAATAACAATATTCCCGCTGCTTGCTTTTCCCCTAATTGCTGTCAGCATTTACACTTGCATATTCTTCTGTCCATAGCTTGGATTTGCCAGTGTATAGATTTAGATTTCCTGGTTTATGAATATTATGCTATGTTACATGGCATTTGTTTAGTGCCCAATGCCATTTGCATGGCCTCAAAGCGCTATGAGGTGAACACCCTTAGAGGACCTAAGTCTGAGGTATGAGAATCGAAGGAGGATTTTTAGAATGCACACAAAGGTAAGGAGGGGCGGCTAAGTCCCTGCTTGCGACACATAGAGTTCTGGCTATTGGATGGATGCTGTGATAGACTGTCAGGAGAGTAGGCAAGCCAAGGAGACTGATTATGTGCCCAGCTGGACCCAATTTTTTGTTGTGGGACGCTGCTGTATTCTAATGGCAGAGGTGATGTGCATTATGAAGTCGAGTAGTGAAATGCTGCAGATGTACATGAGTGATGACCCGTGCCCCGGTTGGGATATAGCTATGTTCCACTGAGATGGAGAGCTATACGTACCAGAGAGTATAATAATAATAATTTAATATTTATATAGCACTTTGACCCGAAGCACTTTACATAGCACATATTTACATACATTATTATTACCCAATCAAAACTGGTACTCACATTATTGACCTCAGATGGATGAAAGGCTGAGTTAGCCTTACCGTGATTTGAACCTGCGAACACAGATCACTACAACCGCTTAACCCACTGAGCCATACTGCCAGCACCCTCCCTGTAGGCTTCGAAATGGAAGCCCACAGAACTATCCCTGTGGGAAAAGATGTAGGGTAGTGGCAGAAAACAGTAGATTCAAAATGCAGTGTAAGGGTGAAGAAGTAAGAGATCGACACAATCGTGGCATGGTGATTGCTACATACTTTTATTGTATCCAAAAGAAAAAGGAATACCCTACCTATCCCTAATACTAAGTGGGGTTTCCCTGCCACAAACAATAAACTGAAGAACCTGTCAGAATATCCAAAATAATAAGTGTCCAACATCATGTCAACTGCTAATTCTCTGCTGGGTCAAGAGGAATGATCTCAAACTGGACAAAGGGTTTTAAAGTTCTTTTGAAACGGGCCAGGTGGAGTATTTCCCTTCCATTGGTTTCTCGGTATCTCAAGGTTCAACAATACCAGAGGGGATGACTCCCCGCGACCCCCTGGTTTCTCCCAAGTGTTCCACAACACCAGAGGGTATGACTCCCTCCCCCTGGCATCTCCCCAATGTTCCGCAATACCAGAGGGGATGACTCCCCCCGACCCCCTGGTTTCTGACAAGTGTTCCACAACACCAGAGGGGATGACTTCCTCCCCCTGGCATCTTCCCAATGTTCCACAATACCAAAGGGGATGACTCCCTCCCCCTGGCTTCTTCTGCTTTGTTAGTTGTGGGTCCCCGACCCTGGTTGGTTGACCTGGAACTGTTCCTTGCCAGGTACTGTGGTGAATAAGCGGTATGATGCTTCTCTTGCTTCCCAGCTCTCTGGATACAGTCCATCTTATTTACCTTCCTTGCAGGCACGGTATCTATGATGAGCCAAAGGAATATACTGGGTTGCTTTTAGGAGTGTGGGTCCCAGAATCTCACTTTAGGTCCTTAATTCAAAGACATCCTTGATACACAGACCACCTGGTGTACTCTCCTACCAAGTACTGTGATTGTGAAGAGCAACAAGGATGTTTTTATGGATGTGGGTCCCAGACTCGCATTTGCTATCTTCTTTGCACAATCCACCTGGTATTCTCTCCTGCCAGGTACTGGGACTATGAGGAGCGACGAGGATGCTCCTCCACTCTGAAAAAGTTCTACGGTTTCTGTTAGGGTCCCAGACCCTTAAACCTGGGCTACTTTCTTCCTTCCCGCCTCTTCACCTCTCCGCCACTGGCTTGGGGCCCCAGTGCCTCCCCGTCCACCTGCTTACCTTTTCTCACAGTCCGCGCTGGTCCTGTTTTTTTTTCAGAATGCCTACAATATGCCATTGAGCTTCCCTGCCTCTCTTGAGTCTTCCGCTGCTCTGCTGCAGCCCCACAGTGTGAAGCATTCTCCGGTTGGCATGGCTCCTGCTCCAGAGAGGGCTCGACAGACTCATAAGTCTTTCTTCGGTTTTTATACATATCCAATGTCCACAATGACTAGTCTGCTCTTGTTGGTTCTGCAGGGTGCTCTTCAGCACTCAGCGGATCTTCTTCTTCCAGGTATCATGGTGACTCTCCACCGGGTCACAGATGTTCTTCCTTTTCCCAGTTCCGCAGCGGGTCTCACATAGGTAGTCCCTACTCTTCCTCGTCTTCCAGTACGGCCCCAATTACATGTGACTATCCACCCTTTCACCCCCGAACCCGCAATCAGATCCATAATTCAATGTCAAAGTCATACAGCGGTGGAGAGAGGGTCTACAAAAGGTGCAACTCATTTCTGGCATCACCCAACCCACAGATGGATTCAAGTGTGGATAACTGTTCAGCAGTTATGGCTCACCCACAATCAGTGCTGTAAATGGAAATAAAGGACTCTGGGAACACACTCCTCGTGTGGCGGGCGGGGTGATGGGCATGGTCATGGGGCTTGGCACATGAAATTCCTGAAACACCCTATCTCTTCATGGAACCCAAGACTGGTGATTTGCATAAAAGTAAAGAGCATTTGGGGAACAAAAGAAAGAACACATTTTTGATTTTTATTTCTGTTAAAAAAAAACACGGCCAGAATTCTACACCAGACGGTGTGATGAAATATTCGCTGCAGCTGTAAGAAATATCTTCATTTTTTCAGCGCTCCCATTAGCCCTAGCATAGTCCATGGCAAGGGATGTTAGGGGTTGTGGTCGAAAACCTCTGAAAAGACACAGGTTGCATATCCCTTACAGTTCTAGGCCTGCTTGCATGTGCAACACAGTTACCACACTCTCCTCAAAAGACTGCATGCCACGACTAGCGTGAGAAGGGCTCAACAAGGAACCATGACTCATCTTTCTGGGGCAGAGAACAAGCCAAAATTGCTGGCATCATGTCACCTGGAATTGTGGAAGATTTCCTCGGATTCACAAACTAGCGAAAATGATCTTTCTGCATTCTTTTTGCTTCATATTTTAGTGTACCCATGTATATATTGTCAAGTTGTCACATGTGATCTGTGATGCCTCAAGACATCTCCATTAAACACGAGTTGCTTTATCTGCTTTTTTCTTTAACTTTTTACGCTCCTGCCATGACACCACTGAACCCGCTCCCATCAATACGCACTCCTCCTTCCAAATGCAGCCACGGAGTAATGTTTTTCCCCAATGATCAATCGGTGGAGGCCTCTGAAGGGCGACCTCATTCTGTCCGGCAAACGTGTGCCAAGAACAATGCAGCGCCGTCTTCCAACTGAAACGTCTCAGTCGAAATTCCTCATTCAACAGGTCAAAGTTTACAGCCGGCCATGGACAGAAATAATAAAAGCCAAACTCAATTATGCCAAAGGCTTTCTAAGGGATCTTTCTCGAGCACAGCAGCAAAGCCCACCAACTGTCTGAAACGGACAAGACCGACACTCCAAGCCAGGTCCCACCCACTCAGCCATTCCACAAATGGCGGCCATGTTGAGCTCCCTCACCAACCAAAAAAACGAGCAGGCAAAGACAATATATTTTGGTTGTCGTATAACTTTACAGGAATGTTTATTTCTGGAACGCACAAAATAACATGTTTGGTTACCCAACTCCCCAAATCATAGGCTCCCTTTTGATCCACCGGCCTGAGTGGATCTGCCAGGATTTGAACCTGCGGCCGTGAGGTCGAAAAGAGATCTCTGTAGTGGAGGCCTTTGTCCACTGTTCCACAGAGCCAGCAAACTACGATAAATTCATCTTGAAAAGCCCCAATACACCTCATGCTATGACAAAAGGACTGTCAATGTTCACACCATCACAATTGGTAATCAAAGTGAGTAATAATCGGGCAATGACGTCACCACGGCGCAAGTGTATTTATGCACATTTGCTATTTAGCACTTACCATGCCAACCGTTACAAGTCTTTTCATGTACGTTTTTTAAGTGTGCACTTTCTTCTTGCACTTTTGGTCAAAATGGAACAATCACACATGCATACACATGTGTATATGTAAAAGCGTATGTCAGGGTAAGGAGGTGGGGGCTATAAGGGGGCAATGCAAGGGAAATAAAAAAAACTGGTTGTATACATTTCTATAAAAATTAAACGAACAAAGTGCACACGTTTAAAAAGTTTTCTATGAAAACCCGTAGAACCTTCCATGCCAATATATTGTGGCCCCACTCTGTGCTGCTAAAGCTACACCTAAGAACCAAAACCAAAAAAGATGTGCTGATCGACAGCCAGCTTGGCCCACTCGGCAGCCCTCCTGAGTGGAACTACCCTGACACCACCACATATGTGGGATTAGGGTCCAGAAGCACTTTAACACACTCAAAGTCACAGCCATCACACAAGACACATGTCAACACTCAGCTCTTTCAAACAGTCCTTTTCTCAACCCTTAATGTCCAACATCCCACACAGGCAGATGTCGAATGCACACACAAACAAACACAGAATAAATGCCGGGCGATGACCTGGAGGTTGCCAAGTCTGTGGCATGGCGATATACATTTTGGGGATAATGCTTAACAAATGTAACAATGTTTATTTTTTTTTTTGGAACACTTAAAAAAGGATCAAAATGACCAGTAGAAATATTGAATCCCCGACTCCCCAGAGTCGCCGAGTCCCAACCTTCGAACAACGCTCCCATGGTCTCTCCTGCTGAACCCACCCCATCGAATGTGCCTTATGCCCTCCACTCCTACGCATAGTCTGTTCCATAATGAGGAGTGGGGGGGTTTCAACCCGTTGTTGCAGTTTGTCCCTCCCCATGGACATCAATCCCAATCCCCACTCCCCATCGATGCCCCACTGGCCCACATACATGCCCACTCCGCCACCCTCGGTCGTTCCCACTCCACCACCCAGTCCGCTCCCTGTCCCTTAACACCACTCTCCCTTCCCAACCCCCCATAGTCACTGTACCTCTTACGTGCCTCCAAACCACACTTCCTGCTTCTGCGCAGCGAGCACTGGTCAAAGAAAGTAGACCTTGGCTTCTACAATCCGCTGTGCAGATTAGTTGGCAGGCGAGGCTTTTGGCAAATCTTATTCGGTAGGTGTGGATTCAGTGAACCCACATTTAATGATATTTGTACATTTTAATTTATTTGAGTAACAGGGACCCAACATTAAGGGCACGTAATGTTTAAGTAATTACAACCGTTCAACCTATCCAATACATAAACATAAAATTATGGTACTTAAGAATTAAAACCTGTCAGCGAATTTGGGATGTTGACCAAACTTCCTGGGAATAAAACACATTCCAGACGAATCATAGAATAGGATCTGGGGAACATCTTAAACAGCCAATTAACTTTTCAGTGAAAGCTCAAAGCAATTCAGTTTGGCTTCTTCCAGGCAAACATTTTTCAGACAAAAGATCGGTCTTTTAGGCCTTTTCACTGGCAACACAATATCCGACACATTTTGCCGCTTTCGGACGCGCTGAATGTGTTGGTCTGAGCTTCTCGGTGGGAGATGCCGTCCTCTAGCCGTACACTGTGCAACTTCTCTGTGAAAGCGCCATTCTTTGGCATTGGTACCGTAATGGCTCCGTGAACTCCAGGCTGGAAGCATAATTTAATAGGAAGCTTTCCCACACTCCTGAACCCTGAGCGGCTCCCGTCCAAAAGGGGCCACCGGGAGGTGGGGGCGGGAGTACGTTGCATGGATAAAAACTATCTGCCAAGCGCCCCGCCATGCTTCTTAATATGCAACATGGGCTGGGCTTGAAATCAAAGAAAAAAGTGCCAGAGAAGCACTAGAATGTTAAAAGTCGATTTACACCGATTGGTGGCCTGCTAGTGGCCCTACACAAACAAAAAGATGGAATATAAATAAATCTAGTGAATCCCAAAATGATCAATTCCTCAAAAATGATGGGAGAATGCTGCTACTGGTTTGTGTAGGTCACGGTTATTGTGGTCTCTTGTAGCCACTAAGCCTAAACTGTCCGGTTAAAAAAGGTCTTAGGGATGGGTGTGGGCGGAAAAGTGGCCTACCAAGTCTTTGGAATGGTAGAATCCATTGGGAGGATGGTGAGTGGCGAGTGCCAAAGTATTATAGCCAACACCATGTAGGCACAGTATCAAGGCCTAACCTTTTCCAACATGGCGGGGCGGGAGGGAGAAACGAGATGCAACTGGTCCATGGACAATCTCTAATCCCCTCATAGGGTATAAACAGGAGAAACCCAACCACTTACTGTCAACTGCTCAAAGTGTGGCAAAATAGACTTCCTAAATAATTGCCATGGACTAAACCAAGACTGGCTATTTCTCTGCATCAGTGTACAGTCTAAGCTGTTTCTGCTCACCTGCCTACCACGCCCAGATATAGGAGATAGTGAGATTATGGTTAAAATAAATAGAGCCGACAGATGAAAACATCAACATTTGCCCTTCTCAATGGTGCCCCATACGCTTGAAACAAAGGCAGTCAACCTTGGCGTCAATTACCTGTTCTGTCCAAGAATGTCAATATTCAATGGCCAGTCAAGAAGCAAACATTTCAATAAGTGAGGCAAAAAACAGACCGATTCTTTCAATCAACAAAACTGAACAAATAATGAAACTTAATAAGATAATGTGCGCTTTAACACAATATACCGGGATGATGCAAAGTCATCCAACATACATATTTCAAAACCATGGCCAGAGGATCAGACTTCTATTAACTAAACTAAGTTCTTTGGTTATTTCTTGCATTGTTTATAGTAATGCGATTTACTTAGGCCTTCCACGTTATATGATATCTAGACTGCAGGGAGTACAGAATACTGCTGCCAGAGTTCTACTGAAATATAAGAGATATGAACCCATTACTCCAGTACTGTGGTTGCCCCACCAGTTACCAATGAGGAATCGCATGGCTTTTAAGAGTATGTATATCGTGTTTAAATGTCTTAGACACCCGTCGTTGACTCCTAGGTCTCTGAAAATCAATGCTAATTTATCAACCCGATCCTCCAGACGAAGAGGCAAAAGAAGGTTAACGTCACCTGTATATAGGAAGGACAGATCGGGCAGGCGGGCGGGCATACCTTCTTGGTTCAGCCAATCAGACAATGAAATGCCCTACCCGCTCACTACTCAAAGTTTAATCTTTTACCCTTCCGAAAAGATTCGAAGACCTCTCTTTAATCAATAATTAGATTCTCTCAACACAGCGACTCATTAAGTTAGGTCTGGTTCAAGGTCAACATAGCTCAGAGATACCGCAAGGTGATTGCGCGCTCGATAAAACCACCATGAAACATGAAGAATGTTAATTATTTTCATTATATTTTAGAAGGGGACTCTGGGAGAAACACTATGTAAATGATATAGTGGAGAAAACATGTAATCTTGTTGCACACACTCCTATATATCCATGCGCTATTCTGTATATGGAGAAAAATGTCTAAGAATTCAGCAGCTGCCCTTTATAGCCAATTCTAATTTCTCTGATGGAAACTGATTCACTGAGCAATTGCCACTTGGGCGACGATGGCCCACAGGTGACTGTAAATTCTATAATGTACGTCGTTCTGATTTTTCTTGACCCGACCGAGGCCTCGAGCGCACCAAATTACCTTTGATATTCTGACCACATTTCAGTGCAAGCAAAGGTTGTTTCAGGTCAGGAAGGCAAAAGTTTACCAAGGGCCAACATTTTTTAATGGCATGTTTAATTTGTGAAAAGTGGAGAGACCGATCATTCTGTCCTTGGGCCCTTCTTATTTGCTGCAAACAATGACACTCTTGATGTATACTGAGCTCTTTTATGGGCTGAGTTGATCATCTTCTAGGGTAAGCTCCATCAAGCAATCATGCATCAAGACATAAGCATGAATAATATAGCTTAACGATGGGCCCCAGTGCCCTTACCACCCGAACCGGCGAGACGGATCAGGTGT
Source organism: Ambystoma mexicanum (assembly GCF_040938575.1). Lineage (NCBI taxonomy): Eukaryota > Metazoa > Chordata > Amphibia > Caudata > Ambystomatidae > Ambystoma > Ambystoma mexicanum. Next base: position 142,613,014 of record NC_090929.1, read on the forward strand.
TATTGCCATTAGCACCCCGGATGTCCAATCCGCAAACCCGGGGGAGGGCTGATAGCACTGTATTTTCTTTAAATGAAAGGGATGCATAGCATAAGATGGCCACCATGGACACGGAAGGTGGGGCTCCATGTGGAACCCCTCTTCCATTTGCACAGCAGCCGGCAGGCCAGAACGGAGGCTGAAGCAGCGGCGGCAGTTGTCACCGCCAAAAGAATAAAGGTGAGTGGGGAAGAGGTGCAGGGAGGGGAGGAAATAGTGACTGGAAGAGAGGGGAGTGGGGGGGTGAGGGTAAGATGGCAGGGCGGAGGAAGCAGCCGTCAGGCTGTTCGGTCACGGGCTGAATACCTGGGTTTCATCCCACGATCCAAGCAAACCGATTGGTTGCCTCTCTCGCCCCATGTGCTAATAAGCCTCCACCTTCCAAGGGGGATTCTGCAGTCACTGGTAACAGCTGGGAGTGAATGAATGCCCCCTGGCAAAATAAATTGCACAGTATAAAGTGTGCCTTTTCCCTTACAGCCTTTGTTTGTCTTCTGTGTTCTTGATCCCACTCCCCACCCCCATTCCTCGGGAAAAACAGTGCAGGTTACTTTTTCAGTGTGACCACAGTTACTTTTCTGCAGGGTTCGTTCACGCAGACAATCTTTGCCTATTCCTAGGTAAACTGCAAGATTTGAGTCTTTAATCTCAACACTGAAACCAAGAATGCTGCTCTCACTCCCTCGAGCTGCTTCACTCCAGGATTCTGGTCACACTATAGGAGTCAAATGGAAAACACGAATTGCATCAGTACAACAAACTCTCTGTATACATTCCGTAATTGGGTCACGCCTTTTTAATTTCCTGTGTTATGAGTCATCTAACGCCATCTGTGCCCATCATGGCGGTATAGTATAGGACAAAAGAGACCATTATGAACTTTAGTTTGACACACCTTCACCCCCATCTAAGTTTCACGTTTTACCTTTAAAAGGAAGATTACTACTTCAGAAAGGTATAGGTTTCAAACAGCATTTTACAAACATTGCTTTTTCCTCTGTCATGCAAGGTCATTTGGACACCTCTAAAGTGAACGAAATTCTTTGCTTAATTAAAAGAGCTTAACAGAAGTGGGGAGGAGCCTCTCTGGAGAGGAGCTTACCCAGAGAGGCTAATCCTTTTGTTCAGTGGTAGAGCCCCTCGAGTAATGGCTCAACAATTACATATCACTACTGTAAACTCTTCGGCTGACAAAGGATTATTGTGCTTTGCTGTGTTTGACAGACTGAACAAGATGTGAAGTTTTTTATTAGTGATCCCAAACAACCCGTGGCATGTGGTGCAGGGAAGTCACCAATAAACACAGAAGAAAGACTCCTCGGCCACTGTCAAGTCTTGATTTCAAAAACTGTTCTAGGTTCCAAGACCACAACCAGACATTTCCTGAATGTTAAAACGTGTAGAGTGACTAGGATTTTCAGAAATAAATTGGTCAAGGCAAGCTCTGTAGAGCAAGCAACACCCAGATGCACACCGTAAAGCACAATTTTCAGTAAAAAGGAATCAGGCAGCCATTCTCTCAGACCCGACCCCATTGATATTGTACGGCCTATTCTTCAAATGAACGTCAATTACCTGAAGAACGCCTTCAAATCAGCAATCTCTTCCCGATAACAATAATAAGGGCATATTAAACATAACCCGCCTCCCCCCTGCCTTTTAAGCTTGCGCTCCCTGCGACATCACACCCTGGCCCGCACCCATCCTCTGCTCAGCACTCAATGGCACACAGAATGCTGACCCCACGCATGCGTGGAGAGAAAGAAGTGCAAGCCCGCCATAATCACATGGGTGTCGTTTCCCAACCATACCGGCGGGCAACCTTAAGAAGAGAACTTCCTTAAGAAAAGAGACACTGGCAACGCAAGGGAAAACGGAGGAGGAGCAAGAGGGGAGACGGCAGTTGATACAGGAAAGGAATAAAGACATGTTGATAAGATTTTGGCATGTTTTCCGTTGTATAAATGAGAAAAGGGAGATTGAGTGTAAAGGGAGAAAGTGCATTGCCCTACAAGCAAGGGTAATCAAAGGGTAAAACAACTGGCGACAAGACAGAGGATCGCATCCTACCAACCAGCACTTAAAATTGATTAAAATTGACGGCAGTCCGCTGCACCAAATAAACAGAATCCACCAACAAGAAATAGTTGGAAGTCAGCCGCATAAGAAAGAAGGCAGTCCGCTCAGTCAAACTGGATCCACCAGCACAGCGTAGACCGCAGTCCGTCGCACAACAAAGATGGCAGCCCGCCACACCAGAAACACGGCAGCCCGCCACGCAACGAAGACCGCAGTCCACTGCACAACGAAGACTGCATTCCACTGCACAACGAAGACTGCAGTCCGGTGCACAGGACAGAAGAGGAAGGAGATTGCATTCCGCTGCATTAGACAGACGGCAGCCCACCGCACTTAACAGAAAATGAATCAGTGCAGAGAAGAGATGGCAGTCTGCCGCACCACAAAGTAACGACACGTGCACGGCAGGTCGCCGATCCAGACTGGGTCAGTCGCACACTAAATCAAAGTCTGATTGCTCAATTGAGAGATAGGAGGGCACTGCCCTGAGAAAGCATAGAACTGTGGTTCCTGCAGATGTCAGCCTCACGACACAGCGGCGTTCCTGCCATATCACAGACCCACCTGCAGGACAAGCGGGATTGGCACAGGTACGCCACATGGTGACCGACATCTTCTCCACTACAAAAAAATGTTCAACAAATCCAGCTCGCCATACACTCACAGCAGCTCCGATAATCCCTGAGCATACAAACGCGACGAAAGTGTCTCGTGCATACAAACAGGAAAGACACTCATCTTTCAACGTCAAGAGAAAACAGCGAGTAACAAATAAAAGGGTTCACTAGAGCGAGAAAGAGGGAGAGAGGACATTTAATATGACCATTACAACAACTTTCAAGGGACTGGATTCTCACCACCCTGAGGAAGAAAGATCACTCCACTGCACCGATAAAGCAAGGGGAAACAGGGGCTAGAAGAACAAAAGAAGGAGTACCAGCACAAGAACAGAAAGTGATACCAGAAGGCAAGTGAGCCCTACGAACTAACAACAATGGAAGGGGAAGAAGTGAGAGAGGAGATGAGCCAAACAACTTATGCATCCAGAGGTGCATTCCTGAGAAGACCCCGACCATTTCAACTTCAGCTGCAACAAAACAGGGGCCCCAGATGGGAAGAGTGGCTGGAGGAGTTTGAGGACTTTGTGTACTAACCTAACAGGAAAAGAGGTCAGAGGAATATTGAAAACTATTCACCGGAGATAACAGCGGATGACTTGGTCATCAACGCCCTAAAGAAAAAACTGGTGATGAAACCAAAGAGAGATTTTGAAAGGTACAATTTCAACAAATGCATTCAGCTGGCTCACGAATCAGTAGATGAGATTGTCATCAGATTACAAAGGAAAATAGCACACTGCGAATTTGCCAAACTCTCAGACGATGAAGTGTTATGGCTCAGGATAATAGAGGGATGTTCATCATCCATACTTCAAATGCACTTCTTCAAAAAATAAAACTCTCACTCAAAGAAATTCTTGAGTTAGCACACATCTTTAAAAGGTGTCGAGGTACAAACAACAGAAATTTAAAGACCGAAAGTGGGTGAGAGGATTGCCTCCATATAAGATGAACATGATGGAGTGCAACAAGGTCAATACAGCGGGGACAGGACACTGCGTCAATACGCACCCCAACAAGATTGGGGTGAACACCTGTGGTACAGGTGCGGGTTATCATTCTCGCACAGGGGACCGTGCTCAGCAATAGGACAACAGTGTGCCCGATGCAGGAGAGAAAATCACCTCCACGCTGTATGCTGGGAAGGAGTGCTCCACCGACCAACATCTGCACTACCCCGACAAAGATGAATGATCAGGGCGTTGGAGGACATACATATAAGGTAGCTCGAGATGAACAACCGGATAGATACTACAGATGGATACTACTGAGAATATGCATGATGGCCTGGCACTAGAGGACAACTGCACCCGCGAACACCAAGGACTGGGAAAATGCATGAGAAAGCAGTGGGGGGTGGGGGTGTTGTATCCCAAACATGCCGGGCAATCTTAAGAGGAGTACTTCCTTAAGAAAGAGTGTGAGAAACCAAGAGGTGTCTCAGCTGCTAGTCCCCTGGGTTCTCTCTCTCAGGTGGCCAGGTGGTGGACATGTGCAGAAGAATCACCTGGGTGAGCGGTCTTCCGGGATTGGGGGTGAGACAGCCTATGGTGAGATGCAGTATCCCACCCTTTCCCGCACACCTAACCCATCATATTTCATAGGATTCCCTGATGTCCTAACCCCCCCTTTCCAAACTAACACTGGGCCGAGGAAGAGGGCAACTGAGAGTAACAATGCGCACCCTTATACATCACATTGGCCATGTCCCACTAATTGGGTCAGGCAAAGTCAGCACTTGATTCTTACGTGCATACATCTGATATCAATTAGCTCTCCTCACACAGATAAAAGACGGAACATACAGACACACTCTTAGCAAGGTCGAAAACGAGTAAGAGCAGAACTTCTAGGGTGAAGGCAAACCTACTGGAGCAGAGCAACAGACAGAGGGACGAGAGCCATGGGTAGGGAACCCCAGGAGTCCTATGCAGGAGGTTGTTGCCTCCAAAAGGCAGCGAGACATACGTGGAGAAGGCCGAATCCCAAAATTGAAAGTTACACTGTGTTCTAAGGATGCCAGCAACCCTCCCAGGTGAACAGCAGAGTTGGGAAGGCGAGGCCAAGCCTGAGGTACTAGCCTTGACTCGCAGAATGGAAGAAAGTAAAACACAAGTAAGAAATGCACACAGCCAGTGGGTTGGCAAGTCATGTGAGAGACTGGTGGTGCTACAGAAGGATTGAAGTGGCAACATTATATCACAAAATTAAAGGCTTCATGCATGTGGATGAGAAGCGATGAAAGGCAGACCTGCGAGTGAACTTTGAAGTAACGATACCTGGAAAGTCAGCGATACTGAGTAGCGGAGTGGTCCGGCGAAAGGAAGTAGCCCAGACAAAAGTCTCTGTGAAAGGTAGAAGGTTGTCTCGATATAGTGAATGAATTGAAAAGCAAGGTGATTGAAGTTAACCCTGAGAGAAGGGGAACATGAAAAGCTGAACGCTAAACTGGTACTTTATACAGAGAACTACCCAGATCAGAAAGCACTGGGGTAAATTACATAGGAGTGTTTTGAAAGTTGGAAAGTCGAAGTGGTCCAGCAGAGGTCTGTTGCAAAAACCACACACATTCGAAAGTCTTAGACATCAGGAAATGCTCCAAGCCCGACAGAGGGAGACCAGAAGTATAATAAGTCAGGGGAAGGGAACCCCACAAGGTGTAAAACTAGAAATTATATCGTGCCTCCTATTGCTATGAATATATGTATATTGGCCTACGCCAAGCTGCTAACAAGCTGCTTATAAACTACATGTGAATAAACTCGCATTGCAAGGTCCTGACCTTAGAAACCATGTAAACTGTCATTTTGGGTTAAGCCGCTATTTTAGGTTTTCTTGCTCTATAAAGTCACCATGTGAGCTAAAATGGTAGCCTATGTTATTCAGAACAGAACTCGATTGTCATGACCTCTGTACAGCTAATGGATAACTTGCCTGCAGGCCACTTGTTAGGGTCATGAGCTGAGACCTTGTCCTTCTGCTGACCTGTGTGCAATGGATTACCTGTATCACCGAAACTGATCTATAATTGAATGAATACACCTGCTTAACTATATTGTATAAATTAAGTCCCACATTGTAATGTTAGGCCTAGAGCATACATTATTACCATTTCTTCTTGTTAATGTATGAACCTAAAATGAACTATATTTGACCTGGCAAGGGACCCTAGAGCAGTAACATATTTATGGTATGGTTAACCTGAATAAAGGCTGGACAACAGGCTGGAGAAATGTATAAAAGCCTGACTGTTTCAATGAATATCTGCACTCACTGAGCACACCAAACCATGCCGGAGTTCGCTGTGTTGTACTGAGGGTCGATAGCTATCTGAATTTTGTTCTGTTCTTTTGTAACTGGATTCAGTATAAAATAAAGTGCTTTGTATTTTCCTTTGTAACCTGTGTTTGGTGTGTTTCCTTTTTGGTTACCCTGCCTCATATTATTTCCTTGTTTTCACAGTTGGCGCCCGGAATAGGGACCCTCAAGATTGATGCCGGATTATTGAAGGTTGACGCACGCTATCAGACCGCGATCGGACGGTGTGACATAACGGGCCCGACTGAAGGAGATGCGACACCTCAACAGCGCTGCACAATCCGTTCCCTGGACGATAGCCGTGTGGTCTGAGACGGCATCTTGACGAGGGTCAATTTTTTGAGGCAGGCAGATTTGCCGAAATCACCATACACAAGGTAAAATTTGTTAGGTAAGTCCTTTGTAAACCGATCGGTCCTCCTTAGGTTTGGTCAGGTGAGTCGTTACCCGACTCTTAATTCAACCCTGACAATTTGGCGCATTGTATCTGTAGACACAATTATTGACCAGGAAACACAGAGTATTTGAGAAATGCCTGGGAAATTGTCTAGCTGCTTTAGGGCATTATTCCGCAGCGACAGACAATCTTTGGAATTTAGCCATCCGGCACCACAGGAGGGGTCACCGGCATGTACTATGTACTGTAAGCATGGCATTGGAAGTGTAGTATTTAATAAAATTTGGCACAGACAAACCAGACATGCCCCCGAACTTCAGTGGCCAGTCAATGGTAGTTTTGAGATCCCTCGTATTGAATATTTAGAGTCAGTCTTGTTAAAAAAGAAGGCCAGACCTGCAGCATTTGATGTTTTGCAAAATTGGAAAAGAGAAGCATTGCAGCAGCTTAAAAGTAGGGAAAAACATGTGCGCCGTCATAAAACAAATGCTGAAAAGGCGTTGTTATATGATCAGGACAAACAGTCTGAGTCGGTTAGGAATATGGACAGGGCTTTCTCACTCGGTATTCAAAAAATCTATCCTTCTAAAGTTCTTCATGTTTCTGATGAGTTTATCGACAAATTGTTAAATGAACGAAGTCCTGGTGCCTCTGCACCACCTCCGTATGTTCCTCTTCCTCCTGCTGTACCTCTTCCTGCTGTTATTCCTGCTCTTCCTGCTCAACCTGTTGTTCCTATTCCTCCGGTTGTTGTTCCTCCACCTGCTCCTCTGTCTCTTCCCATTGCACCAGTAATAGTACCTCCATTGAATTTGCCTGCACCCTCACTCCCAAGTAGTTCTGTACCGCTTGTAGTTGATCAGGGTGCGGGGTCCAGGATTGTTACTCATAATACTGTTCCTACAGAAAAGAAACAGGATTTGTTTGCATGGGCTAAGCATTGTATGGAGAGAGATGATCGAGCTAATGTTCTTGCCACACTTTCTAATATGGATAATTTTCCTGAGAAAAATGTTTTCATTAAAGGTTTAGGGATTCATTTATGTGTAATGGGGGGTAAATTAAATAATGCAGACCTCCCACAAGGGTTGAGGGACCTGAATACTTGAGCGTTTTCAAGAGACACTGTGGAGAAGGTACATGAGCATGTTGAGAGGATATTTGAGCATAGAAAGGAGTTGGAAAGGTTACGGAATGAGGATGAGAAGAAGAAAGTATGTATGTACAGAAACGATTTCTTCCGTGTCGTAAATCGACATCTGAGGAGGCGCGGATTTGTACAAAAGATGCGATTAGATGGATTTCAGACATATCGATATCTCCAGTTGAGGTATATGACACATTCAGTCAATATACGCTAGAAATGCAGAGGAAAGTGATACAGGTAATGGTAGAGTACCTGCAGGATGAATGTTTAAAGAGAAAGGTTAGTTGTCCCACAGAGTTATTGAGCATTTATAAGAGAGCTTTTTCACTTGACACTTCTTCAACTGCTTTAGCGCTCGACTTAGCTCTGTTGCTTAGTAAGCGTTGCCTACATCTCAGTTGCCTACGAGAGAGGTTCCTCCGACATTTGTCCCAAAGGTTGAGATTCCTGCTAATGCTGCAGCAGGTACACCTGCTGTGGACATTCCTGCACATTATGTTTGTTCACGTCCCGTTTTCACGACAGGAAGTGAATACTATTAGGCAAACTATTCCTGACATTAGGAAAAATCCGACAGGGTGCTATAAAGAGATAGGGCCTCATTACACGGACGGCGGTAAGGGTTAACGGTCACCGTTAATGGCAACGGTGACCGTTAACCCTTACCGCCGGACTACGAGGTCCCTTTGCGGGTTGGAGGATTTAACGCCTGCTTCTTGCAGGCGTTAAAATCCAACCCGCTAAGTGACCTCGGAGCTAATTACGGCACCGCAAAATTGTGGTGGCGTAATTAGCGCCTTCCACATTTCCATAGAGCCCTATGGGGCAGAAATGGGAATGGGGAAGGGCAATGGCGGAAAGGGGATTTACCGCCCCTCCAACCTTGGAATGGGGCGGTAAATCCCCTTTCCGCCAAGGCGGTGCCGGTATTTTACCGGCATGAGCCATGGCGCTAATAGCGCCATGGCTCACCGCCTGCCGTGTAATGAGGCCCATAGAGTCCGTTTTGCAGTCCTCAGTGTTTGCCCTAGGCGACATTGATTTGTTATTCCCTGTACTCCTGTCTGTAGATTTGTGGAAACAAGTTAGAACTATAGACGATGTACCAGGGTTGGGAGATACATGGGCTAACATAGTTAGGCTTGATGGGGAAAGGCCAGCTGGTGAGAGACCACCTCAGGTGATACTAACTTTGCCTGACAGAATCATTGCAAAACTGAAAACTATAATCCCCGAAAAGAGAATTATTTGGGACAAGCTTACGGCCTGTGTCCAAGGAAAATCTGAGGGTGCTACCTAGTTCTTTAATGGGTTCGAACAGGTATTCTCGGATTTCAGTGGACAAGACTTAGGCACAGAGTCTGGGAAAAGATTATTTGTGGACAAATTTGTACGTGGATTGCTGCCTGACATCCAGTCACAAATTATGTCTTCTGAGAGCGCTTGGCAGGCGAAATCCCAATCAGAAGTACTGCACATGGCTCAGTACTACGAGAACCGTGGCAATAATGAAAAAGATAGAGTCGACAAGAGAAAAGGTGATTTGAAGACTAAAGTATTGTTACAGCAAATTGTTAGAGGCCCCAGAGGGGGTAGTTCGCAGATTAGAGGTCAGTATGTTCCACAAGGGAATGTGCCCTTGGGTCCTGTGAATATTAACCAGTGTGCCTATTGTCGCCAGGAGGGTCATTGGCGTGCACAATGCCCCGTCCTTCGACAGAGGTCGAATAACACATTTGGAAATATGGGTAGACGATCCAGAGGTCGCCCGGGTGAAGGGGGCCCTGGTAGAGGCCAGTTTTCGCAGGATCCCCAACAACCTTTTTACAGGATAATCAGACTTCGAGTGTGGATACTAGAAACATATTTGATCATCCTTCTGCTGCATATCTATCTGAAGAGCTTCCTTTTGATGATATTTTGTTTCGTTAGGATTGCCCGAAGCAGGGTTTGGAACCTACACCTATTCCCGTTAATCAGAAAGGTCCCTATGTTGAAATGGTAGTGGGAAATAGGAAACATCAATTTTTGATAGACACTGGAGCACAGAAGTGCTCCATTGATCATTCTCGGGTTCCAAACATTCCACTGTCAGGGCAAACCAATGTTTCTGTAGGGTTTTCTGGCACACCAGTTGTTTGTCCGGTTTCTTCACCGGTACCTATTTTATTGGGTCCCTTTACGGACCACTGTCCATTTCTCTTGACTTCGAATTGTGGAGAGAATTTTCTGGGGTTGAATCTGTTGAACGAATTAAATGCGGTAATTCATTGTTCTTCTGATGGAGTGCGTTTGACGATTTCACCACAGCAATGTTCTGTTTCGCAATTCTTGACTAGACCTTTGCCGCCAGAATTCAGTAATGTACCAGACTGTTTGTGGGCAGTTGATGACAATGATGTCGGTGTTTTGCAGATTGAACCTGATAAAATAGTTTTGAAACATGGAATTAAGCTGCCCCGTATTCCACAGTATAAGATCTCAGTTGAAGGCGAGCGAGCTTTGAAGAGCATTGTTTCCGATTTTGTGCATCGTGGGGTGATTGAGGAGATTGCAGGAAGTTTGTGCAATAGTCCTATTTTACCCGTGTACAAAAAAGGTGATAATACAATTCCATTTCATTTTATAATAGATTTACGTGCCATTAATAAAGTCGTCGCTCCGCAATTTCCGATTGTGCCTGATGTGACGACAATATTAACCATGATTCCAGCTACGGCTACTCACTTCAGTGTTGTGGACCTAAAGAATGCTTTCTTCAGTATTCCTATACATGAGGTTAGTAGATACTTGTTCGCGTTCACCTTAGGGGGACGCTCATTCACATTTACTTGTGGACCTCAAGGTTATACTGAGAGTCCTAGTATTTATAGTAGGGCTTTGAAAGAGCAGCTTGATACCCTTGGATTGCCCCCTACTTGTACGTTGCTTCAATATGTTGATGATTTGCTTTTAGCCGCTGACTCTGAGAGCTCTTGTAAAGAGGGCACTGTGTTGTTGCTCATCCATCTAGCTAAGCATGGTCACAAAGCTTCGCTTAAAAAGTTTCAATATTGTTGCCAGGAGGTCGCCTATTTAGGCTATCTCCTGTCAAAGGAGGGAAGAAGATTGACACCTGAAAGAATAAAACACATTTCTGGCATGTCTGTCCCAAATACACAAAAGGAAGTTAGAGCCTTGATAGATATGGCTTCTTACTGTAGGTTATGGATCCCAAACTTCTCATTAGTGATAAAACCGATGTTGGCCTTGACGTAGAAGGGTATTTCTTCGCCATTGCCATGGAATACGGAGCATCAACATTCATTCGAGTTGCTCAAGACTGCATTATGTTCGGCACCAGTTTTGGGCACACCGAACTATGAGAAGGCCTTTGTGTTGTTTGTGCATGAATGTGATGGCTGTGCTTTAGCTGTATTAACGCTGGAACATGGAGGGAAGAATAGGCCATGCGGTTACTACTCTTCCGCCCTTGATCCTGTTGCATGCGCTTTGCCAAGATGTTTGTGCGCTGTCGCTGCTGCTGCTGCGTCTGTAAAACAGAGTGAGGGAATGGTCCTAGGCCATGATTTAACCCTGATGGTGCCTCACTCTGTAGATATTCTATTGAACAAAACCCAAACGCAACACCTCACTTCCACACGACTGACAAGATATGAATTAATCTTGTTTGCTCCCCACATTCAAATTAGGAGGTGCTGCGTTCTTAATCCGGCTGAACTCCTACCTTTCCCGCAAAATACTGTTTGCGGTGACGAAGAGTCACATGACTGCCTGTATACTACTGAACAAGATACAAAAGGCAGAGTTGATTTGAGGGAAACTCCTTTGGATAACCCACAAGGGGAGCTGTTTTGTGATGGCTCCTGCTTCAAACTACTGGATGGTACATCCACAGCTGCTTATGCAGTCACTACATTGAGTACGGTTGTGGAGACCAAGAGAATTACGCATAACTCTGCGCAGGCCGCAGAGATTATAGCATTGACTCGAGTTTGTGAGCTTTCCGAAGGGCTAACAGTAAACATATATACTGATAGCCAGTATGCCTTTGGGGTGGCTCACAACTTTGGGAGACTTTGGTCAGAGAGAGGGTTTTTAACTTCGCATGGCACCAAGATCCAACATGGCTCCCTGATAGTACAATTGCTTTCAGCGCTTGCGCTCCCTAGTCAGTTAGCAATCATTAAGTGTGCAGCACATCGCAAGATTATAGATGATGTAGGGAAAGGGAATGCTTTGGCTGATCAAATAGCTAGAAAAACTGACACAATGGTATCATAAAAAACAAGCTCGCTAAGACGTATGCCGGCACCAAACTAAAATGGCCGGACGCCTTACCGATCGTGTTACTTTCAATGCGGACAACCCCTCAAACTAAGACTGGGCTCTCTCCCTTTGAGGTGGTAATGGGGAGACCTGCTAATATTTGGGGTTTGCCTAAAAGCTGCGCATTGCGCGATGTAGAAAATGTACTTCTCTCCGACTATTGTAACCAATTGACTAAAAACCTGTTTTCAATTTAACACCAGGTGCGAGAGGCATTGCCGGTGAGGTACGAGGGCCCCGGTCACAGTCTACGACCAGGGGATTGGATCCTCGTTAAATCCTTCGATAGAGCGTCTTGCCTCGCACCACGTTGGATGGGCCCCTACCAGGTGCTCCTGGTCACTAAGACTGCGGTGCGGGTAGGAGGACGTCGCCACTGGATCCACGGCAGCCACAACAAACAGATCCCACACCCAGTGCCATACGATACAGAAGACGCAGAACCCCTTTCCGACATTGAAACCAACGTACCCGAAACGGCAGACGGTGGAGAGAGAGTATCGGAGGCCGTTCCGGAAGTTGTAAGGCCCGACAAAACGGCCATCTTGCCTTCTTGCTCTCCCACTGCATCGTTTGTGGATCATTCATCTTCTGATCCAACTTCCCTTCACTCGCCACCTCCTGTGGGAAGTGACGACATCCTGTCTGCTGATTCTTTTGCACCGGAAACTGTGAAGTATAATCTCCGCCCAAGGAGATAGGTACAGCTCTTGCTGTACAATTGAAAGAATTTGAGGGCTTGCCTTTTTTTGGCCCAATTGCATAAAGGGTTCTGCTGGCTAAGGGTTGTGGGAAAAGACATTAAGAAGACGCGCGACCGGAGTCGCCAGCAAACAAACAATTGGTGTTTCTCGATTGAAGACGACAATGCCCGCATCCGCTACCATTCGTACCGAACTTTTGGACAAAAATGTGACTAGGAGAGACAATGAGCAGATATGTATGGGGGCCCCGAAAACGTTTTGTTGTCTACTGGTGATAATCACAGGACTTTTAGTAACTATTGGTTGTGGGTTTTGGTATTTGGAGAGAATGTACCCTTTGAATGATTTCCTACCTGTTGAAAATATAACTGTTGTTCCCACTCCTTCTGTGCAACTACATACCTTGTCACCTAGAGATCTTTTGCATAGACGCAATTATCAAAATAACACTCTACTTCTAATTATGAATGCTACCCATGCAATCTTTAACAGAACTAATTGTTGGATCTACTCGCATTTACCGCAACATGGGGATAAGGGGCTAGGTTGGTATATTCACCCTTTACCTTTGACAACTGCTTGTTATGCTTCACTTAGAGCACTGTTCTTTGGCCGATGGAACGATAGCATCTCGGGGAACTTTGATGGCACTAATTTGAATAGTTTTGAGAAACGTGTTCTGACTCCCCTGGGATGCTCGCTTTTCGCAAATAGGAGTAAGCTCAATATTGCTTCTATTAGGCCTTCTGATAGACTGTCTCGTCCTTTTCAATCTTTGATTTCCTTTAAAATGGCTCCGATAGGCAATAAGGATGCCGTGCCTCCTTCTTATACTGTTAACCAAAGCCCCGATTCAGTTTCTTTCTGCATGCAGAGGAATGGCACCCGGTCAATGGGAGATTTTAAAGGTTGTGCCAACGTTGCAAATTTGACTGGGGAAGACAGACCTTTGTATGTAGGCGAACCTATCTATTTTGTTTGCGGTAATGTAGCATTTCCATGGTTGCCCAGGGATTGGCAGGGAACTTGTTATCTAGGAATCCTGTTACCTGGGGTGTTTATAGCAAGTACTGTAGAGGTTTCGAAGGCTCGTCCACGGCGGGACGAGAATGGCGACACTCCAGCACAGGTTTTAGGAGATGTAGCAAAATCATTCCTTCCATTCTTTGGGGCATTTAGCGAATTCCGAGGATATCAGGAAACTAGCGAGAGTACTGGAGAGAACCATCAACCGGACCACAGATATACTCTACAATATGACTTTAGAGCAGAAAGCGATCAGATTGGTAGCGCTTCAGAACCGGATGGCATTAGATGTCATTCTGGCTGAACGTGGTGGAATATGTAAACTAGTGGGGTCCGCTTGCTGTGTTTCGTACCAGATTCCTCCCCAACTATTTTTAAGGCAATACAGAATATGCACATTCTTAGTTCAGAAGTGCATGCTCCCGAGGGAAATTGGGATCTTAGCGCTTGGTTCTGGGACTTCTTGCGGTCTTGCGGTTGGAAAGTGCTTTCAGTCTTGCTGATTATTTTGGGAATTCTGCTATTTCTTTGTTGTTGTATCCAATGTCTACCAAGTATATGTTCAATGCTAGGGGGATGTTGCGCTCAGGCGATAGGTACAATAGGACATAAAGTGTATGCCCCCAATAAAACCTCTAAGGAGTATGTACTGAAAGAGATCTTAGTAAAAGATCTAATGGTGATAGATATTTCTGACAGCTATTCAGGGTGTATGGATGATGACACATGGAGTTATTTGCAGGGAGATCAGAAGTAGTTTGGCACTTGGCATAGACCAAAAGGAGGGTTTGTCAAACTAGAAATTATATCGTGCCTCCTATTGCTATGAATATATGTATATTGGCCTACGCCAAGCTGCTAACAAGCTGCTTATAAACTACATGTGAATAAACTCGCATTGCAAGGTCCTGACCTTAGAAACCATGTAAACTGTAATTTTGGGTCAAGCCGCCATTTTAGGTTTTCTTGCTCTATAAAGTCACCATGTGAGCTAAAATGGTAGCCTATGTTATTCAGAACAGAACTCGATTGTCATGACCTCTATACAGCTAATGTATAACTTGCCTGCAGGCCACTTGTTAGGGTCATGAGCTGAGACCTTGTCCTTCTGCTGACCTGTGTGCAATGGATTACCTGTATCACCGAAACTGATCTATAATTGAATGAGAACACCTGCTTAACTATATTGTATAAATTAAGTCCCGCATTGTAATGTTAGGCCTAGAGCATACATTATTGCCATTTCTTCTTGTTAATGTATAAACCTAAGATGAACTAGATTTGACCTGGCAAGGGACCCTAGAGCAGTAACTTATTTATGGAATGGTTAATCTGAAGAAAGGCTGGACAACAGGCTGGAGAAATGTATAAAAGCCTGACTGTTTCAATGAATATTTGCACTCACTGAGCACACCGAACCACGCCGGAGTTCGCTGTGTTGTACTGAGGGTCGATAGCTATCTGAATTTTGTTCTGTTCTTTTGTAACTGGATTCAGTATAAAATAAAGTGCTTTGTATGTTCCTTTGTAACCTGTGTTTGGTGTGTTTCCTTTTTGGTTACCCTGCCTCATATTATTTCCTTGTTTTCACAAAGGATATGAGTTAAGCTGGACAGGTCTGAGCCTGACATAGGGGGGCCACTGTGAACTTTTTGTTAAACTGTGTTTGTGAAAATTGGTGGGCCTTGATCCACGTTTTCAACTGCTTTGTGTTAAGAACGTGAGCCAGTGTGTGTCGTCTTGTCTACAGGGACCATCTTACCCTGTGCTGTCCAACATGAGGAGAAGAGCTGCTCGGCCACATTTATTCTTTTGAACACTGACTTTCCTTCATATACATAGATTCCTTTTCACACTTTTGATACTAGGTATAGGAGAGGCATTAGGTTTTTGTTAGTATAGGCCATTTTGATTTGACAGAAACAACCAGGATGGTTTGTTTATAATTTGACTGTCGAGACTACTCCCATCTTAGCTACAGGGCAAAGTAGCAACACCATTGAAACTTTGATAAAGGTTTTTACAAATTGTACCTTTTGGGCAAGTGTCATATTTGTGATACCATGCTTCCCTTAAAAGAGACACTGGCAATGCAGGGGAAGAGAGAGGAAGAGGAGGAGAGAGAGGATAAACGGCAGTTGATGCAGGAAAGTAATAAAGAGAAGTTGATAAGATTTTGGCTCTGTGTTTTCCACTGTGCAAATGGGAAAAGGGAGATTGAGAGTAAAGGTAGAAAGTGTATCGCCATACAAGCGAGGATAAACAAAGGGTAAAACAACAGGGTATCACCGGAGCCACTGATGGACCTACTCTCCCCAGAGGAGCTGCTCTGTGCTGGAAGGTAACAAAGATGTGTTGGGAACAAGTTACTTACCTGTAACTGTTGTTCTCCAGCATGGGTCTGGCATGGATTCACATGCTCATGAATATTCCCCGTCGTCAGGCTGGGAATCCTCGGTAAAGAAAAAACCAGTATCAGTTTCGTTTCTGATCTGTCTTTCGTAGTAGTAACCAATCACTGGTCTCTGCGTCATACTGACCACAGCCAATGACTGCCCTCTACCTAAGCACCGCCTCTGGCAGCCATCTTCAGATTTGGAAGCACGTGAAGTGGCAGTATGACCAAGTGAAGAGCCGCAGAGGGGTAGGCGGGAGGGTTCGCATGTGAATCCATGCCAGACCCATGCTGGAGAACAACAGTTACAGGTAAGTAACTTATTCCTTCTCCAGCATGGGGTCTGGCATGGATTCACATGCTCATGAATAAAGAATACATAGCAGTACACACATGCACAACCACGGGAGGTGGCAAAGGCTCAACATTAAGCATTACATTAAACTCAACATTAAGCATCTTACCTCCTCACCAGGCTCACCTCAGGCGAACAGGTTGCGCAGCACTGCTTGGCCGACCCTGGACTCCTCCCTGGAATCCCGATCGACGCAGTAGAATTTTGTGAAGGTGTGCGTCGACCTCCACGTAGCAGCCCTACATATGTCCAGCAGGGGCACACCAGAAAGGAACGCCGTGGTAGCTGCGATCGCTCTGGTGGAATGGGCTCTCGGACGGCCAGGCAGCGGTCGGTTTGCCAACCGATGACAGTACATGATACAGCCGGAGAGCCATCTGGAAATGGAAGCCTTCGAGAGAGCCTTCCCCTGATTGACAGGTCCAAAGTTCACAAAGAGTTGTGACGTCTTCCGAAAACACTTCGTGCGGTCCACGTAGAACTTCAGCGTTCTAGCCATATCCAGCGAGTGCAAAGTCCTCTCAGCCGGCGACGAAGGCGACGGGAAGAACACAGGCAACACCAAGGGTTCGTTGAGATGGAAGTCCGACGGTACCTTGGGCATGAAGGAGGGGTGCGTCCTGAGCACTACCCTCGTGTCGTGAAAAGTCAAATACGGGGCCTTGCAGGAAAGGGCCTGGATCTCTCCCACCCGTCGTGCGGAGGTGATGGCCACAAGAAACGCTGTTTTCCACGACAGAAACTTCAACGGGTCGAATGCAGAGGCTCGAACGGAGGTCCCATGAGCTTGGTCAGCACCACGTTGAGCTCCCACGCCGGGGCCGGAGCCTTCACCGGCGGGAACAATCTGAACAGTCCCTTCATGAACTCTTTCACCAGACGATGAGACCACAAGGACATACGCCCCGTGGTTCTGGTGTATCGGGAGATCGCAGCAAGATGAATCTTGATGGACGCGTGTGCCAGTCCAGCTTTGGCCAGCGTCAGCAGGTACGGCAGTACCTGGGGAGCCGTAATCCGTAGAGGGTTAATCTTCTGTGCGTGGCACCAGACAGAGAACCTCTTCCATTTGTGTCCGTAGCATTTAAGAGTCGAGGACGCCCTGGCCTTTGCAAGAACCTCTCTGCAGTCGGCCGGTATGTCGTATCCTCCAAACTCTAGCGCTGCAGGAGCTAGGCCTGCAAGTTCAGCGATTTCGGGTCGTGGTGGAGGATGGCGCCTCCTTCCCTGGAGAGTAGATCCGCGTCCACCGGCAACTTGATTGGCGGGGACGTTGACAAGTCCAGAAGGTCCGGGAACCATATCTGCCTCGGCCACGCAGGTGCGACGAGGATCATCCTGCACCGTGACCTCTTGAGCTGGTTGACGAGCCGGATTAGCAGTGGCAAAGGAGGGAACGCGTAGAGGAACAGGCCCTCCCAGGGGAACGAGAAAGCATCGCCCATGCTCCTCGCCTGGGGAAACCTGCTGGCGAACCTCCGGCACTTGGAGTTCGTCGCCGTCGCGAACAGGTCGATCTGGGGTGTGCCCCACCATCGGAAGAGGCGATCCACTAGATCCTGCCATAGTTCCCACTCGTGGCACGAGCGCAGCTCCCTGCTGAGTGAGTCGGCGATGGTGTTTTTTATCCCTGCCAGATGAAACGGCACCAGAAACATCCTTTGGGCGACGGCCCAATGCCACAGGTCCTGCGCCTCCTTGGACAGTGCTGGGGACCTGGTTCCGCCCTGTTTCCTGATGTAAAACATGGTGGTGGTGTTGTCGGTGAAGATCCTCACCACCTTGCCCTTGAGGGACGGAAGGAAGGACCTGAGGGCCCAGAACACTGCACGGAGCTCCAGGATGTTGATATGGAGGGACTTCTCCGTCGGGAGCCAAAGGCCTCTCGCGTGTAGATTTTCGGTGTGCGCTCCCCACCCTTCCAGGGAGGCATCCGTGGTCACTGTCCCCTGGTGGTCTGGGGTCTGGAAGTCCATGCCCGCCGTCAGATGAGCGCGGGTGCCCCACCACCGGACCGCGCGGCGGAAACTCTCGTCGAGTGTGATCCTCTCCTCGAAGCCGCCCGTCGTTTGGATCCAGCGCGCATCCAGGAACTCCTGCAACGGGCGCATCCGAAGCCTGCACATGGGAATGAGGTAGATGCAAGAAGACATCATTCCGAGGAGGGACTTGATGGACCTCACCTTGGCCGCGTCGGAAGCCAACATCCGCTGTACCTTGCCCAGGATGGACCTGGTCCTTTCCTGCGACGGGGAGGCCAGAAGGGACACTGTGTCGAGCTTTGCTCCCAGAAACAGTGCGTTTTGCGCGGGTACCAGGTGGGACTTGGCGTAGTTCACGGAGAATCCCAGGTCCGTGAGAAGTTGGACGGTCCTTGCCGTGTGCTCCACGGCGAGCTCCCTCGTCTTGGTCCGGATGAGCCAATCGTCCAGGTAGGGGTAGACGTGGATCCCCTTGCGGCGCAGCTGCGCCGCCACCGGTGCAAGGCACTTGGTGAATACCCTGGGTGCCGACCGTAGTCCGAAGGGGAGGGCTTTGAACTGGTAGTGACGCCCTTGGACCACAAACCTGAGGAATTTTCGGTGCCCCTTTAGGATGGGAATATAGAAGTAGGCATCCTCCAAATCCAACGACGACAGGAAGTCTCCTTCCTCCAGCTGACCCAGGACGTGCTGGAGGGTGACCATCCGGAACTTCTGCGCCTTGATGAATTTGTTCAGACGTCACAGGTCTAGGATGGGGCGCCAT
The DNA here is from genome assembly GCF_040938575.1 of Ambystoma mexicanum. Taxonomy (NCBI): domain Eukaryota; kingdom Metazoa; phylum Chordata; class Amphibia; order Caudata; family Ambystomatidae; genus Ambystoma; species Ambystoma mexicanum. The sequence goes on from NC_090929.1 coordinate 142,632,171, forward strand.
CCTCCCGTCTTCTTCTTCACGAGGAAGTATCTCGAGTAAACTCCGGAGCCCTGAAGCCTCTTTGGGACGAGTTCGATGGCGCCCTTCCTGAGCATCGCCCTTACCTCCAGGAGAAGCTTAGGGACGTGAAGCTCTTTTCTGGCCACGGGGGGGACGCGCGGGCACCTTCTTTGAAACTCGAGCGCGTGGCCCCGGGCTAAGGCATCCAGCACCCAACGGTCGGTGGAGATGGACTCCCACACGCTGACGAAGCTCGCCAGCCGGCCTCCCACCGGGGTGCATCGGTGGGGGCCCGACCCCACGGTCGGTTCAATCCTGTTTCGACGAGGCTTTGCCGCCTTGACCTCCTTGGCGACGACGGCGGGGTCCGCCAGACTTGCCTCGTCCTCTGTAGGCCTCCTGAGACGACGAGCGGGCCGCTTGACGGTAGGTGGAGAATCCGCCGCCGGAACCTTTGGAGGCGCCCTTGCCTCCGCTGCTCCGAAAGGGCGTCCGTCGTTGCTGCAGAACCCCAAGGGCCCGGACCGTCTCAGTGTCCGCTTTAATGGCCTGAAGGGAATCGTCCACTGTTTTCCCAAACAGGTTGTTCCCATCGAACGGCATGTCCAGGACTCTGGTCTGTACGTCTTGACGGAAGTCCGTAGCCTTGAGCCATCCACGCCGCCTAAGGCACACGCCGTTGCCCAACTGGCGAAACCCAGTGTCGGCGATGTCCGTCGCAATAGTGATGGCGTGGTCCGACGCCCCCTCACCTTCCTGTAGGATCTTGTCGTCCGGTAGGAAGTCCAGCAGGGCAGCCAGTTTGTACCATAGCTCCCTGTCGTAGCGGGCCACGATAGCCAAGGCGTTGGCCGCTTTAATCGTCGTCGCTGCAGACGAGATGACCCTGCGTCCCATAGTGTCCAATTTCTTTCCCTCGCCGTCCGGTGGGGAAGTCGATGTGGAGGCCGCACCCCCCCCCCCGCTTTCTTCCTGGCCGCCGCGGAGACGACGGAGTCCGGGGTAGGCTGCGCCCGCAGGCACAGGGGGGCCGCGTCCGGGACCCGGTACTTCTTCTCGTAACGGTCTCTTCTAGCTGGCGTAGTGGAAGGGTTCTTGAGGAGGGCGAGGCCCTCATCCCAAATGTCGTCCAGTAGAGGCACCGCGAGGACCGTCTTCCTCTTGGCCTCGCGCCGTTGATAAAGGAATCCTTCCTTTTTCTTCTCCTCAGGGCAGAGTTGGAAAAGCTCGGATGCCCTGGCGATCATGGAGTGGAACGAACCAATCTCGTCGGGCGGAGAAGCCCTGGTGGGAGGTGACGACGGTAGATCCTCGTCGTATACCTCGTCGTCCGTACCCGTCGCTGCCGTGTCAGTCCCCGTATCATCCCCTCGGGTGGATGGGGAGGAGGGCTGGATGGTGCGCGTCGGCTGAAAAGGAGGTGGAGGGTGAATCCTTCTTTTCTTGGGCGGGGGAACGCCAGAAGGTCCCGGTTCAGGATCCCCCGACGGGAGAGGTTCCTCCGTCGGCAACGGTAGTCTCGTCCTTATCTCTGAGCATAAGGACTGTATAGCTAACAAAATGGCCGCCGAGTTGTCTTGCGGCGCTGGCAGAGGGGAATCCGACGGGCGATCAGGGGCCCCGTCGGCACCCTCGACGATGTCGTCGTCACCCGTGTCGGGATCCATCCCGACGGGCCGGTCTTCTTCCACGCCAAGGCCGTGGCTTAAGACCTCGATCAGCTCTTCCTCTGAGGTTGAAGCCGAATCTACGACAACGCCCTGCCCCCCCTTTTTCTTCCCCGCCGGGGATTTCACGGGTGTCCTATCGATGGGCACAAAAGAGGACTCCCTCCGAGGTGGCAGGGAGACTCTGAGCCCCGAGGTCGCCACCACTGGTGTAGCCTCCACAGGCTGAGCCAGGGTCGCCGCGACAGTATCGATAGAGGGCTTGGCCGGATGGATTAAGGCCTTCACCACCTTAGGTGCGCTCACCGCCTTATCCTTGGGGGGGGGACACTGCCTCGCTCCCCATCCGATGGGGCCTTCGAGCTCGACCGGGGCCTCTCCAGGAGCTTCGCCGGGTGCTCGCCCTTCCTCTTACCCGACCCAGAGCGTTGGCTCGTAGTTGAAGGTGCCGGGGAGGGTGCGCCCTGCCTGGCGCCCGTAGAGCCCGACCGTTCGGCGCTCCCGGTGCCAGCGGACTCGCGGTGCTTGGCCTTGTGTTGGACCCCCGTCGCCGGGGCGTCCTCAAAGGTCTTAGAAGACCGCTCGGATTTCTTCCTCTTCTTCTCGCCTGACGGGCTCTTCCCTTCCAGCCAGTTGGCGAGACGTTGATGGCGGTCCTTCATGGTCCGCTCCGACATATTGCCGCAAAACGCAAAGTCCTTCTCCACGTGCGTCTTGTCCTCATGTAAGCAGTAGAGACAAAAGGAGTGTTCGTCCTCCTTAAAGACGTTCTGCAGCTGGCATCCAGGGCGGACCCTGAACAGCTTTCCGGGCGTCGAGCTTCCCTTCTCCTGGGCCATGTCCGGCCCTGAGAAGCTTCTGGAGTCCTCCAACGCGTAGCTCGACGAAATCTTCACCCTTGAGGGGCGCAGACGAATCCGACACGGGTCCCCGTTGATCGGATGGAGAGTCGGTGGAGCTTGAGGCTCTTTTGACCGAAAAAACGAAGTTTTTGAGCAAAAAACGTGAAAAAAATAGCACTAACGCTCGAGAGCAATAGCACGAGGATCCCAACACATGAACGTGCGGTAAAAATCTGAAGATGGCTGCCAGAGGCGGTGCTTAGGTAGAGGGCAGTCATTGGCTGTGGTCAGTATGACGCAGAGACCAGTGATTGGTTACTACTACGAAAGACAGATCAGAAACGAAACTGATACTGGTTTTTTCTTTACCGAGGATTCCCAGCCTGACGACGGGGAATATTCATGAGCATGTGAATCCATGCCAGACCCCATGCTGGAGAACCAAAATGCTACATGTACCAGCATCATTCTCTACACTCATGACCATGAGCGATGGATCCTACGAATACCTCACTCAGCCCTCCCTCAATCGCCAGTCCAAATCCATGAAAGCAAACCCCTGCCTGAAATGCACTGCAATCTCATAACCCTTTGCGTGATGTGCTGGAACCTCATCTGCGTTGCTTCCAACATAGGCACCATGGAAGGGAAGGGACATCTTTCATCTTTCTTGGAATAAAAGATGAAATCGCAGTATATGTACAATAAGTGGCGCATGGCATTATCTTGTTACTCACTTCCACATCTTTTTAAGATTTGAAGAATCCCGAATTCATTTCAATTAACAAAAGCAGAGACCCAACAAGAGAACATCAAACCAATGTCTACCAATGGTTTTCAAACTTTCAAAAATATGTATTCTGAAAAATTCCATTGCCTTACTTAGTTCCCCACTTAGGCAGGGAACAGTCACATTACCAGCACAAATATCCCTGCCCCTTTAAGGGAACAGAGCAACAAAGGTCTCACAGAACCGGCAACACCTACATGGTCAGCTCACCTTGAGCAGGTGCAGGAAACCCAATGGAGACGGATGGATTAGGATTCATCCACCATTAAGAACAGGTAGGCTTGGAGAGCGCCGCCCAGGGGCAGTATCACGGAGTTACAACCAGAGACAGGACCAACCAACAGCAAGGACTAGCCAACCCAAGTCCCACATCATAGCTGCAAGTCATTTTCAGGCAGAGGGCTGGCCAGTTAATCTTACACCCACTGCCTTGCACACACCAGAGTTCCCTTACCCCAGAGAGTCTGGAACACAGTTCCAGGGTGCGGCATGTGGAGAGGACCACCCAAGTGGAGGGATGGTCCAATCAGATTTCCTACATCAGAGCTGGAAGCCAGGGGTAAAAATGTCAAGTTGCAAGCTTCTAGCCAGGCATAAAATGTCACTTCCCCCCCTCAAGGATCCACAAAATCACATCACCCCATTTCTTATTTGCCGAGAGTCAATTGTCAGTAGCAAATGCCTAGTGGCAAGTGCACATTTAAGCCTGTTGTAGGTCATCCCCAAGGGCAGAGACCGACAGCCAATCCCCATCCAGCTAAAAATTCCGAGTATCAATTTAATAGATGCTGAAAGGCGGGTCAAAGGTCTATAAAAGCCCAGAAGCTCTGCCTGGCAGTGGGCAGGAGCAGGATTCTGGTGAGTTGATACAGGAGTTTATTTGAAGACGTTTGGGGGAGAAAGTAAGAGATTGAGCAAGACACAGGAACACGTAGAAGGGGTCCAGAAGGTTGGAAAATACTGGACTCTGGAAGCTGGATGAGAGACCACCAGGACCAGGCCAAGCATTTAAGAGAGCTGGAGCAAAGGCAGAGAGTGGCAGAGCGGTGGCCAACAAAGGTGACATCATTGGGAGAGTCTTATAAATCCTTGAATGTGAAAACAGAGTGCAGGAGGATGATGCCCAAACGGGCGATGGGGAGAATGGTAGCAGCCAGGAGACGATCAATGCCCAAAGGGGTGACGAAATGGAGAGTGACAGTAGGAGGATGGCAATGAGAGGTGCGAAGAAAGTACCCAAAGGAGTAAAGGTGTAATTCGGAGAACAGTGACCGTAGTGCAGAAAGGGGTCTAAGTGAAAGAAAGAGGTGAGATCTGTAAGGTCTTGAGAACAGTGCTGTGACGGAGTCAGGGCCAACGTCTTGACCCTGTCAGGAGGTCAGAGGGACCCTTCCCAGCTTGGGGTAGGCTCACCAAGGACGAATGCCAGTGGCAGCCCTACCCCAGATGTGGGGTGAATGAGTTTGGGGGAGCCTTAATCCATGAACTCCACCAGCCGATCATCCAGAACAAAATGATCAACACTATATTCCAACACCCAATGCCAAGTGTCCTCCATTCTGGCTAGAATTCTCGGTTTGTTTTTCGAACTACCTCAACCAGAATGCATTGACATATTGAAGAGAGGGTGAGGAGAGCAGGAGGAGTAAAGGATCGGAGAAGGAGTAGAAGAGTAGAGAATAGGGAGGTACAATATCAGGGAGAAGAGTGAAAGGTGTGAGAAAGAGTGCCTGAAGGAAAACCTCTGGGATTTCTTTGTGAAGACCAACATTGAAGTAGGGTTACAGTAGGGTACCACTTAGAAAGACCAGACGGCAAATAATGATAATGATGTGTAATTAATAGAGCACCTTAACCCAAAGCGCTTTACAGAGCACATATTTACATACAATGGCCCTCATTACAAGTCAGGCATTAAGGGGTTAACGGCGCCGTAAAGAGCGTCGGCGCCGTTAAACCCTTAACGCCCGATTCACACTTTAACGCCTGCTTTTTGCAGGCGTTAAAGTCCAAGGCGCTAAGCGACCTTGGTGCTAATTACGGCACCGTAATTTACGGTGCCGTAATTAGCGCCTTCCCCATCCCCATTATGCCCTATGGGGCAAAAATGAGAATGGGGAAGGGCAAATGGTGAATGGGGAATTACCGCCCCACTCACCTTGGAGTGGGGCAGTAATTCCGCCATCCACCATGGCGGAATCCGGCATGGACCATGGTGCTAATAGCACCATGGTCCACCCCCTGCCTTGTAATGAGGGCCAATATCACCCAACTGAAATTGGTACTCATTTATGGACCTTGGAAGGATGAAAGGCTGAGTTGGCCTTATCGGGATTCGAACCTGCGACCTGCAGATCACACTCAGATCACAACAGCGAGTGCTCAACCCGCTGAGCTATGTTGCCGGCTAGGTAAGATAGGTAGAAAAGGCCTCAGCCTTCAGGCCCTCCCAAGGTAAAGAAGATATTCTGGATAGTATTGGTTACCAGTATTGGTTACCATCATTAGAGTTCATTTGACCTTGTGTGTCCGGGAAGCCTGGGCTAGAGTGGAGGGGCCCTAATAGATACTTTGGGACCAGCTAAAAGACCCCTTCAGTCATATCACCCAGCAGCTAACACCAAAGCCTTGCAACCACCCAGGAAATCTACAATTGAAAACCCTTGAACGATCTATCAGATATTTTACTTTAAGCCGATCTGCAACCACTGCCCAAAAGGGTTGAGGAATGGAAAGAACAGAATACGGATAAGAGATGGCTACTAAAGGATCTCTCTGGTCTAGAAGAGAAATTATAGAGTTTTTAGGAAAATTGAGGAAACTGACTCCTTGAACAGAGAAATAAGAGCAGATGAAGCAGAATTCATAGATGGCAAATGGGAGTGTATACGTAATCCGGAGCCCAGAAGAAAGGAGAGGAGCTCTAAGTAGAGTAGTTGGCCACCCACTAATCCTGGCAAGCTACCCTGGACTTTGGATGGTGCCACGCTCACAACAAAGCCCCTTATTCCTTTGTTACGGGAGACAGACAATTCCACTGAGAGAAATCCTCAAGGAGCTGACCGTGTGAATACTGGGGAAAGGCAACCGACAGCAGACCAGTAAGAGCGGGACACAGAAGAAATAAAGTAGACTTTCCTGTGACACCTGTACTCATCAAGAACCACAGAAGAACACAGAAAATGGCAAGTCCTGAACCCAGAGACTTGGTCTTAAGACTTTCTCTTGTTACAAAAAACCTGGGAACCACCAAAGGTTGGAGAAAAGTCAAAGTCACCAAAGCAATCCAATCTTGCTTCATAGTTACCACATTTAATAGTTTGCCTACACAGCGTAAAGGCTCCCTAATAAAAGACTTTGAACTTAAGTTTGAGTTTGTCTGGTCATTTGATTCCAGGTTGTTTTTCTTTCGTGTTTGCATGTGCTTCACAGGCCACCGAGACACCAAGTCTCCAAGTCTCCAGATAGAAAAATGTCACCTCGTAGGCTGAATTTACTAGAGGAGTCAGTCTGCATGATGGGATTTGCAACGGTGCCATAATGACAAGCGTATAAGAGCATTGCTCGAATAATAGGATTACTTCAAACACACTTACAACTATGATAATGTGGCAGACAACTGTAAGGCGATTGCCATCTGCGGATTTGCTGCTTATCCAGTAAGGCGAGGTCACACCAGGGTATTGCTCTCCTGGAAACCTGCACCCATGGTCGATCGGCCATCACACTGCCCACTTGCACCTGGATGCCAAAATACCCCATAACATTCGGCAGATGGTAGTCCAGTCTCCGTATTTACCTTGCATTCTCGAAATTGTAGACCTGAATTGCCTCATTATAAATCCAGAACTGCAAGTTCCTGAATGCAAAGACCAAAAATGGTTGGTCGAGAATGATGCAAGGGCAATTTGGACCAGGTTTCCATACCAAGAGAAATGACATAGGGCCGTTACCATAGAGCCTGCTTCCTGGCGGGCTGTTATATTCTGGCATATTTTCCTGGTGTTTGACTTGAAATAGACTCCTGTCCCATTAATCGAGTAGTGTTTGGTGCTTCGGTAGGCATAGTCGAACAATTCAAGGTTTGATAGCACGCCATCGATTCGCCCCAATACATCTGCGTGCCTCCACCTCTGGTGCACAAAGCTCACAAAACCACAGAGGCATTGCTAGGGAGGGAGGGCTGGGGGGGGAGCTGGGTCTTTTGGTGGTGGCCCCAGATAGAAGCTCAGGGCCTACAACCAAAGGGCTAGCTAGCCCAGAGTCCTGACACTCCCGACATTAGCGTAGCCCCGGATCTTTCCCAGACCTAGCAACACCCCTGCACAATCACTTCCTCTTAAGCCTTCTACTCAATGAGGGGACGAAAACACCTCAAGTTGTTCTCACTCACAGTGTTTCTTCACCTGCTACTCTTCTCCACAACCAACAGATGACCCTGTTTTTTGCTGCAGTTGTATCCTGCTCTGAATACTATCAAAACTGAGGAGTTGTGTGGAAGGTTTTGAATTAATCAAGGCTCTGGGCAACCCTCCAGACTATCATTTGTCATCCTGCCACCCCAGTACATAAGGGGAAAGACCATACACAAATCCGGTTTAGCGCCCCCAAACTGCTAGGACACACCCCGTTTACACGAGGCCACAAGTGACGCCATACATGTTTCAGGATCATTATCAGCGAGGTGCAGGGCCAAGACTGCTTTGCATGTGGCTGGACCTCTTCTGCAATGGGCAGACAATAAGAAAAAGGAAGCTGGCCAGAGCGATGCCAGTGATTACTATTAATTACTAGCTTCCCATTCATTGCTTTTTTGGTTCGTATTATGAATAGTATCGAGCCATTTACTCCAGAGTCCACATAAAGTTACTCACTAAACTTCAAAGAGCCCAACGCGAGTCTGCATGCGTTATCATTGGACTGGGATAATAAGTGTTCTTATTACAGCGCTTAGAAGTGGGAGAAATCTGGCACAAAGCACCAAATAAGAGGTGGCAGAAAATCTCATAGTAAAATGAAAGTACTGCCATCATTTCTATTCCTAGTTCAGGTTCTGTGTTGTTACATCGCCAGTTATGCAAAAAAACTCAAATTATTTTTGGGCTGCTAATAAAAATGATATGTATGTATATTTTGCCCCCCAACCCCCAGCCTCACTTCCCTATCATTTACTACCTATTCCCCACCATCCCTGCACCTTATATTAACCCCCTCGCCCTCTATATTTTTCGATTACTTTTTCCTTGAAAATGTTTTGCCAAAAAACGAATCGAAATATATACTGGCGATTTAACAATATTCCTGAAAACGTAAAGTTGTGAGCGTGTAGTTTTTTAGGGCCCGGAAATGGCCCTGCTACACTGCCAGGGGAGCCACACTGCTGTGCATTTACACAGAGTGGGTTCAGTGCATGGTGAACTGAGCTAGCATCTGCAATCTACGCGCGACTACACGCTTGTGCAATAGCAGCACCACGCGTTTTGCAAAGCCTAGAACATGGTCAGCAAATCGCACTCAATTCGCTAGACGTGGCATCACAAAGTACAAAGGTAGGCTAAAGTCAGCACTTAAAAAGTGGAGCGAGGGGGCGGGCAAGGGGAAAGTCACCTATCACCTTCCGGCGTAGGTTTGTGAATGGTTAATTAATCCTACCTGAAGCTCTCCTGGTGAGAGTAAGACCTCTGCTGGGCCAGAAATGTACGTATTCCAGAATTAACCTCAGGTGTTCTGCCAAACCCCAGATGTTCCTGGTGTATCTCCACTTCCGTCCAACCCCCCCCCCCCATTTGCATCTCACTTTCAATATACCTCCTCTTTGGTGACATGCAGGAGGCTTATCTGACTGCTATATGAGGAGCCTATGTCCTTGGTCCAAGTGCAGAGGGGGCAACAGAGCGAAGCCTATTTCCTTGGTCAAAGCGCAGAGGAGCCAACAGAACGAAGACCATTTCCTTGGTCCAAGTGCAGAGGAGCCAACAGAGTGAAGCCTATTTCCTTGGTCGAAGCGCAGAGGAGCCAACAGAAGGAAGCCTATTTCCTTGGTCGAAGCGCAGAGGAGCCAACAGAAGGAAGCCTATTTCCTTGGTCCAAGTGCAGAGGGGGCAATAGGACGAAGTCTTTTTCCTTGGTCCAAGTGGAGAGGGGCAACAGGGTGAAGCCTATTTCCTTGGTCGAAGCGCAGAGGAGCCAACAGAAGGAAGCCTATTTCCTTGGTCCAAGTGCAGAGGGGGCAACAGAGCGAAGCCTATTTCCTTGGTCCAAGTGCAGAGGGGGCAACAGAGCGAAGCCTATTTCCTTGGTCAAAGCGAAGAGGGGGCAACAGAGTGGAGCCTATTTCCTTGGTCAAAGTGCAGAGGAGCCAACAGAGCGAAGTCTATTTCCTTGGTCGAAGCGCAGAGGGGGCAACAGAACAAAGCCTATTTCCTTGGTCCAAGTGCAGAGGGGCAACAGGGCGCCAGATAACAATCTGAAGTGCGAGTATTTTACTCCCAATTTTTGGAAGTTGGAAGTCAAGTGGTTTTTAGGGAGCCAAAACGCGGTTCTCAATGGGGAATTTTAAAGCAAATAAAAATATATAAGTGTATTCTAAAACCTCCTATCTTTCTGTAATAAAAGATGCATATTTACTTTGGATCATGCAGTCGTACTCGGAGAGATCTTTCCCATGGCACGGATATGCTGGTATTACGGATCCGAACCTATGCAAAGGGCAGTATGGGTAGAAGCCACGGTTCCTGTCCTTTGTTCTTATTTTTTATTGGGAGTATTTTCCATTGTTTGTTGGGAATATTTGCCCTAATGTAGGAAAGTCACTTATCTGTGGTGGTGGGGAATTGAATGCCGAAATAGTAGGTTCTGCAGTGGACCAACACCTCTTCGCTCACCAACATGGTCAGTATCACGATACGTTCATTCAAGGCAGATTCCTGATTAGTTTCTACTCATCCCCTGTTGAGATCTTGGGCGGTTGCCACAAATGTGACACTGATAATGCCAGCCCCCTACACGTAGTATGGCAGTGCCTTAGCAGCGCAGCTTTCTGGAAGGACGGTGAGGCATTATCGAAGATTACTGGTCAGAAAGTTAACCTGCAAAATGATGCTTTCTGAAAATAGTCAAAATTCAGACGGCGCTATGGGGCACGCGTTTCCTCACATTGTTGTTGAATTGTTTGACATAGTTCAATTTTTTGCTCGCTGGATTTGTCTCCTTAGCATCCAAGGTTAATGTTGGCCCCTGTTAGGAATTTTTTACCCTAACACTAGCAGACTTCTTCTCACGCAAACCCCCTATACGCAGACCAACTCAGCCACTCCCACAAAGTAACTTAAAATCCCTCCCTACAGACAGCAAAGAACCAACCTCTACGACCTATTTGCATACCACGGGCAATGCAATCTAGCCCCCTGGACGCACGAGGCTCTTATCTGGACACAAACACCTCTATGCCCTCGACACAGACCACCTAGAAACAAAGTAGCACCGTACCCCTGGGTACTGAAGAACTGCATGCATCACCGGCAGCAAAGCAATCTTCTATTTCCCCTCGCTTCCGGATCGGCCGGAGAACGCATAGACCGTGCAAATGGCAGCGGTAACATTTATGGAGAACAATAAGCTCATTAAGGTGGGGTCTTTTACTCTTCAGTTTAAAAAATGTATATACTTTGTGGATGTCTGAATCAGAAAGGGTTGCACATAAACAAATCGGCCTGTAGGGGATAATGATCCATCTGCTTCGGTGCCCCTCCCCCAATAAACAGGTTTTCACAAGCCGGTACTTCTTGGCACAATGTTTCCACCTCCGCACACAAGTCCCTCTGACAGGTAGGTTTCACATGACGGTTGAGAACACTGCCCGGGTATTCAAGCTTTTTGTGAGTGAATGTCCCCAAAGCATTGCCTGCAGCAAGCGTTCCTGCACAATAGGGCTCGAATATCTTAACAGCAAGTCTACAAAATGGAAAATTAGAAACAGATCAGTATGTAAAATGCAAGTAATGCTTCTTCTTTGAATGCATCAAGATCATTTTCCCAGTACAGGAACATTGATACCGATGGAGCTGAACCAGTTTTTACAATGCTGATAGAACACAATGTTCATTGTTAAACTGTGAGTGAGGTTTCCATAAACCATGCAGCACCCCCCTCTCCACCATCGTTTCTCCACTCCACTATCATACCCCCAGCTATTTCGCCACATAGCCCATGCAGCACCCTCATCTCCGCCATGCTTTTTCAACTCCACTCCCCCACCACACATTATTCCAAGCATATAGGGCCTCATTACTAGTTTGGTGGTAGGCTGCCGCCAAACTTGGAATTCTTTCTGGCCCCGGGAATGGGCAATTATCGGGTCATTACTGCCCTGCCCGATAGGGCTCAATGGGAAAGGGGAGGTCGGATGCACCGGCACCATTCAGAATGGTGCCGGTGCATCTGTCATGCTCTGCTCGCGGGTGCCGGTACGGCCTCCAGGTCAGACCTGGCGGCTGTAATGGCACCGGCGAGCAGCACTCGTAGTTTTCCGGTCTGGGAACTACAGTACTGGCAAGCTTACTGGTACCGTAATTCCGGGACCGGCAAACTTGTAATGACCCCATAGTCTTTCACTGTCCCCACTCCCCTTACACAAAGCCAGTGATAAAGGGGACTGTATGGCAAAAGTAACTGTCCATAATGCCTTCATGGATCCCTTAAAGTACAACCTTGCATTTTAACCAAGGACTGTCTCCAACCTCATCGCCACGTTTATGCTCACCGTGGACTCCTCTCACACTGTTGCGTTGCCTTTTGAAAACCACAAGCTTTAAAAAAGAAATGTGATCGAATCGCGAAAGTTAAAATGTCGATACCCCCAGGCTTCTCTACTTCTTCCAGGGCCTTCCAGTTCCACTTCCCCACATCGTCTTTAAAGAACTGACAAAACGTACAGGAGACTTTGCTTGGAGCGGTAAGAAACCGAGAATGTCACGTTCAGAATTGATGTTACCAAAGAATAAGGGGGGTGGTGGGGCTGACCTTCCCTGAATTTAAGGCATATTACCAGTTAGCACAACAGAGGGTCACAAGAGAATGGTTTTCTCAGCTTCTGGGAAACCATGGTCTAAAATGGACAGGGCAGTAGTGGGGGCTCCACTGGAAGAAGTGTTATAGCTTCCTAAGGAGGAAAGACCACCCAAAATGCAGCACAGACCGATCACAAAACTATTGGGGGATGTCTGAGACGATTTGGTGAGGAGGCACTGCTCATCTGCATTTTCTTCTCCGTTCACACCTGTATTCCGCAATCCACAGTTCACTCCGGGGCTGGAGGAGCGCGCTCTCTTCTTGGGAAGAGGGTGGGTTCAAGAGGATTTGAGACCTTTTCGAAGTCCCTTTCTATACGCTCCTGTGTTGAGAGCAAGGAGATCTTCAAATTATTAGAAACCAAAAGACACAGCTATTACCAACTTCGGCATTGGGTCTTCAATTCTGTACTGAGGCAAGAAGCAACCAGGAGCTTGACCCCATTTTAATCATGTATCCTATCACACACGGGCTCAAAGCATCTTATCTCATTGCTCTACAAAATAATAGTGGACACCACACCAGAGGCTCCCGCGCAGTACAAAACCAAATAGGAAGCCATGCCTGATGAGGGAATAACAAGGGAATAGTGGCAAGGTTTATGGAATGATATCCCCAAGGCAGCCAAGGCCATTCAATTTGGAGGAGCATGGTATAAAATGATGCTACAGTGGCACTACACACGCACTAGTTTACATGCTGTGAATCACGGGGTATCATCCGAGTGTTGGAGGGGATGTGCGGCACAAGGGGTCTGGTACACATATGGTGGAGTTGCCCAAAGATCGGGATTTTCTGGAACGCTGTTCAATCCACGCTTCCAAAGGTGCTGGGTTTCCTGATACCAAACAGCATTACTTTTTTTCTTTTGGCAATCTAGTCCCCTGATCAGGCCCAGATCTCACAGGTAGATAACAAAACTGTGGGGATTCTTCTGGCAGCCGCATGGCTTCTCCTAGCTAAAATCTGGAGGAGTTCAGTGGTTCCCATGTACCATGAGTGGGTGCGGAAGATGTGGGACTTTGTAGCTCTTGGATGACCTACTCGCTGCAGAATGACCTGACAATTTATAGGCACGAATGTTCAATGGTCCAAGACTTTTTGAAGGACGATTACGTACAACAGTGGATACGTCTCTTAGATTTGTAGTGTGTGTGCTTACCTTGCGCAGTACAAGTGGTGATAATCGGAATCATTGGGAAAGGGGGGGGGCAATGTTACTGATTCAAGAGTTTTGCGGTTGTAGATCATTTCGATGTGAAGCCGGTGGTGTCAGTGGAAAATCAATAAAAACACATTTCTTTTAATAAAAAAGGCGTAGAATTAACATTTGCAAACATTGTGACGAAACTCCCAAACACTGTCCTCAAAGGAACTTGCACAACAAGAGATCATCTGGCTTTCACAAAATCCTTAAAAACCTATCTTTTCAACACTTTGAGCTAGCAAGCCAACCTGCGGTACCAGCACAGCCATCAACACCAACGCAACAGACAAAACATTCCAAACCACTAATTGAATCGTCCATCAACAACTTCTCCCTCTGGAAGCCATGCGTATAGCAAGACAGCCACAGGGGCTGCTGGTGGCAAGATCAGAGACTCCTCCCACAGGATTCCAAGCAATAGCAACTACTGCACTTCCCCGGACAACATGCAACCACCCCTGATCGGCACAACAGTACATTTTAGAGGACAGGGCTAACCTCTGCCGGTGAACGCTTCCTAAATCTGGCAAACCTCAGCAAACACAGTGCAGGCCCAAATAATTATGATATATGATATGATAGGTTATTTATAACGCGCTTAATACCCAGAGGTTTCTAAGCACGGACACGGAGATCGATCCTGTGTTGTTTCGTGTCATCTTGTTTCCAAGGCGAGCACCTTGCCCCTGAGCTGTCCTCCCAGGCCCAAATAATGCAACATTTATACGGCTACGCCAATGAAAGTATCTCAAATCCGTGTTTTATGGACATAGGAACTGCCCACCCAAGACTGCTTCACAAACAGCATGAACAATCACACTACCTTATCTGTCACAAATTTACTGGTCCCTCGGTCAGCTGCCTCAGACTTTCTCAACCCTGGTTATCCAAGTCTAACACGCATACAAATGTTATCCCCCTCACACCGCCATGGATTCCTCTATCCTATCGTCATCATCGTGATCATACATCCTCTGACACCATATACTCACCAACTTGCCACACTCAGACATTTTTAAGCCCTCCCCACAGACTTCAAACAGAACCCTACCCTTCTGCCCCAGCCAATGCATCCTAGCACTGTGGACATACGCAGCTTCCTTCTGGACACAATGGCCTTCATGCCCTCAGACTAGACCACCTAGAAAGAAACCTCCAACACAACAGCAAGGCATTCTTCCTCTCCACCCACTAACCTGGCCTCTCCACCTCATTCCTTTCAGACAACCTGAAGACCAGGCCAATGGCAGCAGAGTGTGGGGAGTTACCCAAACTCACGACAAAAGGACTTGTTATAGAACACGAGTCTCCCAATTGCACTCCTGTAGGGGAAACCCCTTCACCAGATTGCAATGAATTAATACCATTCACACTTGGCCGTTCGAAAAATGAGTTCTTTTCATAATGTTTATTTTTAAAATTCAAGCAAAATATTCACCACAATCATTTTTAATGTGATATTCAGTGTAACACATAGGGCCTCATTACAAGTATGGTGGAGCAGGAAAGAATTTGCAGTAACGGAATTACCGCCACTTTTCCTGCTCTGCCATATTACAGGTATGGTCCTGGAGTTGAGGATTTACCTCCAGCATCATGCTTGATCTAAATCCTCCAACTCTTGGCTGAAAAATCAGCAAAATCGGCACAATTACTGCTGGGGAATTACCGCTGCTGTAATTCCACAAAAAAGCCCATAGAGTCCTATTGACTCAAAGAAAAATGGGGATTTACACCGCTACTTGTAATCCAGCGGTAATTCCACCGGACCAAGTGGCGGCAACAGTAATTCAGTTTGGTGGCATCGAGGTGGATTTACCACCCAGATACCACCAAACTCCTAATGAGGTTCATAGTATTTATATATTCACCACATATATATATATATATATATATATATATATTGATTCTCTATTTAAAATGAAACACATAGAACTGTAGGTATGAACAGTTTACTTCACTCTCTCCCTGCACTTATATTTTACTCTGTATGGCTACAGAGTAACCATTAGCATTTTGGATTTTGAATGCCCAATGCGTTTTGGATAGCCATCCATCCTTTATCAAGGGAGCTCCTGCCATATCATTCAGTAACCTAAACAGGCAATATCCTGTGATCCATATATATATAGTATACATAAAAGAACTCGTTTTTCGAATGGCCAAGTGTGAATGGTATTAATTCATTGCAATTTGGTGAAGGGATTTTCTGCTACAGGAGTGCAATTGCGAGACTCATGTTCTATAACGAATACTTTTGTTGTGATTTTGTCCCTTTTCTCCCATTGAGCCATGGGAGACACCCAATTCCGCTTGGAAAAAAAAAATAAAAAAAAAAAAAAAAAAAAAATATATATATATATATATATATATATATATATATATATATATATATATATATATATATATATAAAGGACTATCAGCTGTGCACTCCCACACGGTTGTTGGAGTTACCTGAACTCCCCCATTTTAATGTGTGGCCCAGTCGCCACCTGATGAGACTCCCAGCATTCAGATTATATGCTCCCTGATTCAAGGAATTATTTGCGCGTAAAACGCACATTTGCGCGCCATTCTGCCCGAAAATCCCTGTTTGCTCAATGGGGATTTTCCAGAAGAATGGCGCACAAATCTGCGTTTTACGCGCAGATAATTCCATGAATAAGGGGCATGGATTCATTGTACCAGAAAGCTTGACCTGGAGTCAAAGCGGCTCCATAAATAGAACTGCTAAACTATACCAAAGCGAGGAGGTCTAACAGTCCTCCCACAGATGCTGAAGAACCCTCTGAAGAAGTCTAAATCTTTTACCAGACCGAGGAGAGATACCAGAGAGATCCAAAGAATAGCTCACCTTTGCGCATCCCATTACTTTGCAGCTCAAAGACGAGAACTCGTGGAAACCATGAACCTGCTTCCAGTAAGAGGGCTGAATCCAAGTGTGGGGAGCCGATAAGAGCGAAGGACTGTGGAGAGCGGAGGAGTGGGGCGAACGGAGGAATGTAGAGAGCGGAGGAGTGTGGGGAGCAGATGAGTGTGGAGAGCGGATGAGTGTGGGGAGCGGATGAGCGTGGGGAGCGGATGAGCGTGGGGAGCGGATGAGCGTGGGGAGCGGTCGAGTGCGGAGAGCGGTCGAGTGCGGAGAGCGGTTGAATATGGGGAGCGGAAGAGAGCGGAGGAGTGTGGAGAGTGGAGGAAGGTGGAGAATGGATGAGTGTCGAGAGCGGATGAGTGTGAAGAGCAGATGAGCGTGGAGCGGATGAGTGGGGAGCGGATGAGTGTGGAGAGCAGATGAGTGTGGAGAGCGGATGAGTGTGGAGAGCGGATGAGTGTCGAGAGCGGATGAATGAGGAGAGCGAAAAAGTGAATGTGTAATGTGGATGAGCGTATGGAGCGGATGTGTATATGGAGCGAATGAGTGTTTGAGCAGATGAGCGCGTAAGCAGATAAAAGTACAAGCGGGGGTAGACTGGTGTGCATGCGCAAGAAGGACAGGATTTCATTCGGATGGAACACATGAGAGCATGCGTGAAGCACACTGGAGAATGAAGGTCAGACTTGAGCTCGCAACGGGAACCAGAGCACATGAATAAGACGTAAAAGTGTAGGACAATCGAACACCTGAAATGAACAAAAATGCATAGACGGACCTGCCCACACGTAACAGCGTGACATACTTAATATGCTTTGGAATGAAGGAAACACTTGAAAACATACATCATACCACACCCCACGCTTACTCTCTCCCTTACACCACCACTCATCTAGAACACAGAGATACTATGACACCATTCGGTATAACTGTTCTCATATCTACATCTCCCGCTTACTCCACATCACTCTAAGTAAACATTGCTGGTTTCACACCCCCAGCCAGGCGT
Source organism: Ambystoma mexicanum (assembly GCF_040938575.1). Classification (NCBI taxonomy): domain Eukaryota; kingdom Metazoa; phylum Chordata; class Amphibia; order Caudata; family Ambystomatidae; genus Ambystoma; species Ambystoma mexicanum. Next base: position 142,649,628 of record NC_090929.1, read on the forward strand.
TCTCCTCAGGCCTAACGCAGCCACACTCGTTCTGGATAAAGCCGACCAGAGCGAACACATACTCCTGATCTCTCAACCACCACACCTACAGCTAAGAAGCAGCTACCACTTGAATTCCGCACCAGCTGCACACATACCTGGTGCGCACACGCACTTTTGGACTCTCTCTACTGACTTGAACTTCGGTTCCCAAGGGCGTTCAACCTACCAGCGCCTTCAGACCATACCAATGGTATATAAGGCGCTATATAAATGCAAAATAACATAACATAACATAACACATGGACACCATTCAAGCTTCGCGGTCCTGAGTTCACCAACTGTTCATCCATCAGGTAATTAATTAATGCTTGGCTTCAGCTAATAATCCAGAAAACAAACTTTCAATATGGGGAATTCAAAGAAGCATGGAGAATAAACAATCTGGTGAAGACCCAGGAACCATGCCCAATCAAGAGTGCATATAAAACGGCTGTCAAAAGAAAGGTAGGTGAGAGAATCCAGGTGCAAGGAGACATACTGGCCCCTTGCCACAAAGGACAATGGAGGAAGACTGGCAGAGAAGCCCTGACGGCCCGGGAAAAGTCTGAAGTCTTGAGAGATCTCTAGGCCACCACTGCCTGGAGGGAGCTGCACCATATACAGTAGGTTTGGACAGAGTCTCTGGGAGAAGCCAACATGGAGTCCCCGGGGAGCAGGCCTTTCCAGAAGGTGTTCTAAAGCACTGCCCAGAACACGAGGGGAATTGGCAAGCCATGCCACAAGGCTTTCACCCAGCAACTTTGGGAAATGAGTGAGCCCTGACCCATGGCAGGAGGGTGGCATAATATTGTCTGCCTGACTAGGACCCTGAATGAGAGGTAGCGGGAAGAATACCCTATGAAGTGGTTATGAAAACAGAGCAAGCCAAGGTACAAGAGGGACCTGTTCTGATGCCTTATGAAGCAAAGTGTCAGGAGACATCTGTTATGAAGTCTAAGAAAGTAAAGGTCCAGGAGTGACCTACTGTGGACCCAAGGTCCAGGTAGAATCTGTTGTGAAAATCTGAGAGAGAGTCAAGGTTCAGGGTGAACCGTTTGTTTGAAACGGTTAAGATCAAGGTTCTTTGATTTAACCCAAGGTGGTGCGACAAATCGGAGGTATTTCTCCTGTGATGAATCCCAGGGTATTGTCACTGCTTCCATGGGGAATGCACCTTCCCATGAGGCCAGGGAGGTGAGGCCACTTCCTGATAGGCCCTGGGGTGTGATACTCAGCAGGTTGATCTCTTGGGTAGGTATGGTACCAGTAACGATCGCCTTGGGAGAATGCGGTATTCACCCCCTTCATTTGTGTCCCCTCCTTCCCATCACTCCACTCGGTTCCCTGTGTTCCCCCACACCTCTTTGTATCTCTGCAGAGTAGAGGATTGCATTCATACATATTATACTGGGATGAGGGAGAGTGAGGCTTACCCAGGTGGAGTGAATACGATCACAGACACGAAGGAGATGAAGCAAAAGCCCAACGCAGAACCAACATATGCGGTGCAGTCTGCCAAAGACTGCTCTGGTTATAAAAAACAAAGAAGGACTGTATACCCTGTCAAGCCAGCCCTGGTGGAGCGAGGAACCAGATGCCAGTTCTGTGGCAAGAGACTCAAGGAGAAGGGAACAAGATGCTGTTGAGTAGGGACGAGTGTCTCTACTGGCTCCATGGAGCGGAAGCCTGTCCAGTAACTGGGAAAGAGGAAACCTAACCGGCGAAGCCAATGCAAGGAAAAGACGTGCAGCTGAGTATGCAAAAGAGCGCTTACCACTGAGCAGCCACCGAGGATAGGACACTGAACGCAGAAGTAGTGACGAAGCCCCGCTCTACTCCCACGACAGTCCCGAGACCTCAACAGCATTTCGCAAAGATAGGGAAAGGGTTGGGCCGGCTGGGGGGGACACAGAGGGCACCAAACTAGTTAAAAAAACATATATCAATATCGCAAGAGGCAGAAAGAGATAAACTAACAGCTGAAACAAACTTTACAGAATATCCTATGTGGGACAGTACTTGGCAGGAGAGTACACCAGGTCTGTTTAGTTGGACATTGAATGAAGCAGGTATAGGGAACCTGCAGAAACAGCATACCAGGGACTGGGAATAATATTAAGTTGGGGGAAACCCTCTAAAGCAAAACACACACGTTAAGGACTTATACAAGACCGGACGAGAAATACAGTCAAGGGGCTGGGGCCCAGAGCGTGTTGGGAAGACCCTGAGAGAAGGGAGAAAGAAGTTACAGAGCAAGTCGACGAGAGCCAGAGACAGTCCAAAAGGACCTGGGACTCATGTAAGAAAGAAAGAGATGCAAGAAACTAAAACAAGGGGCAGAGGGCCCATTACCAAGGGAAGAGATATTTTCTGGAGACAACCCAGAGGGATCTGGGACCCATGTAAGAAAGAGGAGCAAGAAGCTAAAATAAGAGGCCAAAGACCTATTGCCAAAGGAACAACATTGTTCTGGAATTCTAAGATCTATAGTCGAGTCCGGCGGGATAGTGCACCAGACTTGACACTACATTGTTTTGCTGGATAAAATAAGCGTGGAAGAGACTTTTCTCGGATACTTGGAAACAGTGTTTTTCTTTCTGTAATCCGAAGATCTACAGTCAAGTCTGGCAAGAAAGTGAACCAGAAGTAATAATACGTTTGTAAACTGAAGAGAAGAACCAGGGGAAGAGCCTCCCCCTTGACACTTGGGAACTGTGTTTTAAGAGTCAATCATTGTATTTGCTCTTCAAGAACTGGACATTTGAAATCTGTATTCAGAAAGAGAGAAGTCTCCTCCTGGATCAAGAAGACACACAGTTTTTCCTTAGTTAGTTTAGCGTGTAAGGGACGGAAATAGGTTTGGACACAGGACAGTGGACATTTTACTTTACAAGACATCCTGAAAGAGTCCTTAGTATTTGTGTTGAGGTAGGGCAACCCCTCATAGTAATAGGGCAAGATTCTTTACTTTTACAAATAGAAGTCTTTGCCAACAAGCATGCCACCACTGTGTCAGACCCGAACAACTGCACCCTTAAGAGTCCCTTCTACTAAAGGGGGAACCTGAATGAGAGGTAACAGTAAAAATAGTGGGACAGCCAAATACAAGAAGAGAAACTTGTCCCAGTACTGATGATGAGTTACTTAATATAAACCTGTGTAAAGCTGATAAAGAGGATATTGAATAACCATGTGTGGGAAATCTATGAAGACTCCGAAAAAATACTAGATAAAGGAGGGAAATTACTATTTGAGCACCAAGATGAAAAGAGATGGAACTGGGGTATAACATCTTGTACTAAAGAAGGACAGACCAGACTATCGAGTACACAAGATATTTTCAAAGAGAACCCAGGATAGGGGAAATACCAAGTGGCAAGAAAGCACAGCCAACCGAGAAAGCCTGGATAAATAGATTATGAGAGTTCAAAAACCGCTAGGAAGAAGTTGAGAAAGTGTCAAGAGGGATGTCGTCACACATACATCACTAAAGAGCACAACACCAAAGACTGTTGTAGAAGAGCCATACGAAGAGCTAATCCAAGGGATAAAGAGAGACTGTTAAAGAATATTGTGCTAGACAAGCAGACCAAGGAACAGAGACATGGATACAAAGACTGTCAGCAGATATTGGCATACCAGGAGAATCCAGCCAATCTCCTGGACCTGTTTAAGTTAGTTATCTTACCTCAGTGGTAGTGTCAGATAGAATTAGACTCAGGCTGAGGACTTTTATTTCTGTGGTACTTCAAAATGACATGGGCACCATTAGTTCCTTTAGATATCTACGTTGGGAAATTGCTCTAGAAATACGGGAAAGATAGGCCTTATTCTTATAATTTGAATTAAACTGAATTAGAATGTCCTTAAAGAGTCCGACCACCACAGTGGGTAAAACCTCACAGATAAAAGGTTTGAATCCCCAGGATGGATCTAGAATGGAAAGGTTGTGAAACAACATTCTTGGGAGAGGTCCCTGAAGTCCTGAGGCAAAGGCAGAGAGACAGAAGAAGTCCAGATTGAGCAGTTCCAGAAGGAGCCTTCCCACGAACAATGAGGTTTTGTTATTTTGGATTAGTTTAGGTATGTAGTTTTAAACCCTATGTTGGCTAAAGATTCAACATTTGTGTTATTAGCATAGGGTAGCCAAAAGGCTAAGGACTTAATCTTAGGTTAAAATCAATCATTCTGTTGGGACATTGATTTGTAGATTAGGGTCTCCCAGGGAGCAAGGACTCGTGTTTAAGTCTTTGAAGTATTATTACTTTTAGAACACTAAGGTGTAGAACACCAGAATAACCTTTCTTTACTTTGTTGAGATATTTGTTGATATGTCGCAATTTTCATGCAAGTGATATTCTTTTTGGATGAATGCATATTTGGCCTAGTGTTCATGTTTCTTCATGGTGAGTGCAAATTTGTTTTGTGCCTATTGCATGTACGTATGCTATTTCACTGTGAGTTTGTTTGTCCTCGCCATCTTTAGTTACATTAGGTCAATTTCCTCCACTACCTGCCTGGGATAAGGACGGTATGGTCGTCTCAATGATTAACATTTCTCACCTGTGCGATATAGGGGATGGGGAGGGCCAGTAGCCATCTTTGAATGACGTGTTCATCTGCCTGTCAACAACAGAGTGCTCCATTGTAAAATGTGAAATAAATTATCTGTAGAATAACCTTTTTTTTTTAATAATAAAAGAATATAAGGAAAATGTTCTCAGCATCATGCCTTGTTTATTTTTAAAATGTTTTGTCAAGTTACCAGGCGTGTTCTTATAGCTTTACTTCTCATGATAAGTGTCACGAAATGGCTGCGTTAAGAACTAAATGAGGCCTGGAGGCAAGTACACTGTGCTGACGGTGAGCAAAGCTTGGCATGCTCCTGCATGCCAAACCCACATGAGCTCTGCACTGGTTTCATAATTGATGTTTCATGAGGATGGGAGAGATTCAGGGCCTGATTCACAGAGCATTTTCCAATGGGATTATAAAATGCTTCTGTGAATCAGGCCCTTAGTATCATCTTTGTCAACCGTCTTTTCTTCATGAGGATTGGAAGACCTCTCCACAGTAGACCCCGTTTTGCAAATATTGTTTCCGCCCCTTCAAAATACTATCAGCATGTACTCAGACATTATCCTGGGTCAAGTGGACACCCCCGGAAAAGACTTGCCACAGAGAAAGCGCTAGGCCCACGTATGACTGCGAACTCAGGAAAATCTGCATTCAGTTGAGCAGGTGACTGGGGGAAGATCCTCATGGCAATCTATGAAGACTACAGGCTCTGGCCCAAAAAGCCTCTTTTGCACCTTTCTCGTGCCCCGATGGGTTCAACCCTCTCCAGACTTAGGAACTGTACAGACCAAGTATGCCAGGGACCTGCCCTCACAGGATTGGAAGCCTACGGACAGCATCAAAACAAAAGATGATACTGGCCATGTATTTCAGTTCCCAGATGTAACGCCATCATTTGCACCCCTAGGCGTCACTGCTTTCAAACCCAGAGTGTTACTGAAGTGAGTGGAATTTTTACATTCCAGGCGAATGCTCTGAAGAATGCACAACCAACCCTTTAGGTGGAGGGAAAGACTAAGCAGAGAAATTCTGGGGGAGAAGTGGTGAAGGAGGTTGGGGGAGGGATGGTTGAACTTTGAGTACCTCTGTAACAAGCGCCACGATGCCTAAGGGCTGCTGCAAACTCCATGGCCCTCATTACGACCCTGGCGGATTTTTTCCGCCAGCGACGGACTTTCCGGCCATGGCGCAAAGTCCCTTTACGCCATGGCGGATGGCGGACTTACCGCCCCATTCCGAGGTCGGCGGGGCGGTAAGTCCCCATTGACCCATTTACCCTTCCCCATTCCCATTTCGGCCCCATAGGGCTCAATGGGAGTGGGGAAGGAGTTAATTACGCCACCGTAAAATACGGTGGCGTAATTAACACCAAGGTCCCAGAGCGCCATGGATTTTTCCGCCCGCAAAAAGCGGGCGGAAAAATGACCATGGCGCTCCAGGAACTCGTAGTTGGCGGTAAGGGGTCCGCGCAGCTAACGCTGGCGCAGACCCCTTAGCGCCAGGGTCGTAATGAGGCCCCATGAATGCTAATAAATAAATAAATAAATAAATAAATCAGTGACGTCTAGACGAAGTGATGCAATTTACAGATGTCCTTCAACTTCATCCCTGCTAAAAACAGTTCTTAATCTATCGTCGCCCTTTGGTACAAATAGGACTTCTCTCCATTACTGAGAGATGCACGGAAAGATGGTACAGTATGTAGTCTACACCTAACTGGGAACATTTCAATATATCACACAGAAGTGTATTGTGTGGCCTCCAACGGGTGGCCTCCAAACTCTAATGCCTCCAATAGAGGCTCATACAGCCTCCAATCACAGCTCCAAACAGAACCGCTTGGCTCATTATGCTCTCACACTGGACCAACAAACCCCAACATTACCAACTAACTCAACAACTCATGTCTCTTTATGATCCATCTTCTCCACTAGTTTCACTATCTCTTCTCTCGCACTACCCTCTCCTATTCTTTTCTCCCACAGTAACATTACTCTAATACAAAGTACAATGCAAGCCTCCCCGTCCAGCAAGTTTCCCTGTCCTTTCTCACCATTTCACTGTGGTGACATTTCCAGTACTATTAGCACTATATAAGCAGCCAGTGGCACCTTTGTTTATTGTGAATATAATTAATAGCACATCACAGTTAAAAAAAATGACACATAGTACACCTTAACCAATTCATCACAAGAAATGCATAGCAATTCCATATACAATGAAAGCTAAAAAAGTTAAAAAAAAATATCATAATGAGGAATGCATTAGTGGTGCATCATAGCAAGTGTTGGCAAATCAGATCTCGGAATCATATCTTTCAACAATCTTGCAGTTCTTGTCCTCATTGTGATGAGGAGAAACCATTCAAGACCCCAACAGACCACAAATCATGAGCCTGCATTGGTTCAATTTAAGAGCTTAAGTAAGTGAATTGGATGCATTGAACGAGGATTCTTGCAAACAGAAAACAATAAATAAGCGTGTGTTCGATTCCCCTGGCCATTTGCCTCAAACACTTGTAGATTCAAAGGAAATAGAAGAAACAACTTGATTAACAGCGAATGGGAACTGATGACATCTTACACGACTAATGAGCTTTCTAACCTATGCATTGGACAAACGGATGCAATTAATTGCAACCTGCAGATGCATAAAAAAGCAAATAAGCACTCACGGTCGATTTGGAAAATTCAGAATCCAACTGTTCGATGAGCTGACATGCATCGAAAGTATTGATTTTGTTATGCTTACAAGAAACCAACATAACCACTCGTATATGGAGTCCTGCATCACCAGCGGTGTGCAAGAAGACCGCCACCAACTCCAGGAGCTGGTGGCTGTTCATTTTCTTAGGCCAATTACACTAAATATATCTGATGCCTTTAGCCAAGTAGGGGGTTAATTCAGTACAGCGGTAAAGGCTTTCCTTGTGCCATCATGATGAAAATGGAAGGGAATGAAATGCAGGAACATTAGTTAATTGGCAGATTAAATAGCATTGTTTCTAAGAGACGGGTCTTAGATGCCTTCTACAGGCTTGCCCTGATGCTAAATGTCTGGGGTAAGACGCGATTAACATTGAAGCTTAGGAGGCTTTGTCGGTCGGTGGGGTCTTACCCCCATTCTCATATGTACGAGGGCCAATTTTGCGGTAGCAATCTGCTATGCCTGTGGCAGACACACAAGCAGCATTTGACAAGACAAAAATAAAAAAAAACTACGATAAGCCCTCCGCCAGTTGTCCAATAGGAGCATATTGGACATAAGAAAATAATTACAAACGCACTGAAAGGAAGGAAGAGAGCCCCAAAGACCAACTAGCACATCATGTATTTCTCATACTCTGTCAGACACCGCTCCCAGTTCGTTATTTTTTTATTTCAGCACGCAAGGAGGTGCTCCCACTCCTATTATATTGTCTGAAGCCTTCATACCCTCCCTTTGATTTTGGAAACTGTGAGCGATCCTGGTGTGGACAGAAGAAGAAGACATTGGTCGATGAGGTCCCACCTACATTTGAATGCATTTCATGTACTTCCCATTGTATGTGCATCGTTTAACGTAAATTTGACATTTTCTCCCGCTCTCTATAAAAAGAGAAACACCTACCTATAAGTGTGCATGAGAAAGTGGTGTCCAACGCACCACGATCCACAAACATGCACTCGACATGGGAAAGTGCGCATGTGTAGAAACAGCATTCACACATGAAGTCAAGTGTCTCATAGCAGCTCAGAGTTTGAGAAGTTGCACCCTGTTCACCATATTAAACGGAAACTACTATGTTCGCATCCATTCCCGGATATGCACCAAATCTGCCCTTATGGTGAACGCCTTGACTGCACAGTTCATACCAGTGACTGGAACAAGTGCCAGGGAAGCCAAACCTATTGACAGGCATACAATGTAGAAACCAACTGGGAAATTACAGAGCTACGCCCCATTCTTCACAAATGGGAGTATGTCATTTATTTCAGCCTACCCTACTCTGGCTTGCAAACTAACCCGAGATGCTGAGCAAAGTGGAAGAACTTTAGCAAATGCGTGCACCGGATAAAACAACCCGCACAAGACTAATCAGTGCAAGGGGTTTCCCATTCACACATCGCCCAAGCTACTCTTGTGCCTTTAGACCAGGGTTTCTTCGACTCCAAGCCTAGAGGGCCGGATCCATGGCGGATTTTCAGGATACCCCTCATTAATATTCATGAGATACATTTGCATACAATGATTCTAAATGCATGCACATTTTTACTCATGATTATTAATGTGGGTTATCCTGAAAACGCATGAGGATTCCGGTCGTTGAGGCCCGGAGTTGGACAACCCTGCTTTAGAAATTTAGACATGCCTTGCATCACGTGTTTGACAAGGTAAAGGCTACAGAATCTCATCAATGGTAAATTTGTTCCAAAAGCAACAGGTTCCCACACAATGGCAAGTAAAGGAATCCAGTCTGTTGCATGAACCCTCTTTTTACGGGTCTCAAGAAAAGTCACAAATGTGCGCCCTGTTATGGTGCGCATTATAAATAAATAAATATAAACAGATTTAGCTAGATCTGCCAAGTACACCCTGAACAGATAATGTTGCTGATGGGGGGCGGGGGGGTGAAGGGCAGTGGTCGAAGTGAGCGGGAGCGGTCGGGAGCGGTGCTCCTATACTTTTTTTAATTACCTTGTACAGCTCCTATACTTTTATTTTAAAAAGAAACCGTTCCGGAATGGTTTTCTTTTAAAATAAAAGTGTAGGAAGAAGATGAAACCTTCACTTTCAGTGCACTGCACTGAACATTCCCTTAAACATCAGGTGCAAGTGTTTGGGGGGGTGTATTGTGTGTGGGTGGGGTTGTGGCAAGGGGGTTTGTGGGGAGCAGGGGCAGGCCAGCAGGGAACATAGCTCCACTACTTCTTTTCATACACTTCGACCACTGGTGAAGGGGATGTGCATAGATATAAACAGCAATGGAAAAAACATCTCGTCCCATTGTCCCCTAACTGGACTTAACTCTTTCAAAGGAATGGATCATGCGAGAATTTAAAAGTTTGTCTTAAGCCAAGGTCAGTGTAGTTTTGTATTGTGCATATTCAAAAGAGATTAGGATTCAGAGCGCGTCGGCAGTCTGGGTGTGCCAAATTGCAATACTCCTTTGCTCCAGTTAGAACATGCCATAAAGACATGTGCATCAGTGACCCATCCTTTTCAGGACATATCGGTTTTGAGAGACTTGAGCTATTTTAGCATTAGTACAATGTAAAACTATTTCGCAGTATAATATTATGCATTGCAAATTGATAGTCGTTGATAACCTCCGTCAGATAGTTGATCAAATTAATTGGTGGTGAATAATGCTACAATAGACTCTGGGTGCTGGTGAATGAAGTCTGACCAATAGCATTATAAAATTTAATGTATAAACCGGGTTAATTTTACATCTTACAAATTGTGTACAATTTACACCATGGAGTATAGCCATTGCTTACTCAAGCGTCACATGCAATATGTCTTTTGCGCCCGATTTGCTACTCTGCAATGAATGAATGAATGGCGTGTAGCAATTACTCAACAACTGCTTTTCCATTCAAATATATAAGGGGCTGTTACGGACAAGTCAAAATTGTTCATGTATATTAAATTGCAGAACCAAGAATATCATATAACGTAAAGTGGATAACATGCAACAAAACATTATTTAATGAATAGAATAAAATATATATATATCATTAAGTGTCGTGACTCAAAAAACGCCCCTCTCCTCTATTCACATGAGGAGATTCTTGGCAGCGTTGGCACCTCACTGCTATGCTTCATTGTGCCATACAACGTGAACTCCAGCCTACATCACCTCCAAGACGTCTAGACCAGGAGAGGCCAGACCTGTTCTGAAATTGCAAAGTGCATTCATTCTCCTAGTTCTTAAAGATCTCCACTACTTCACCACAAAAAAAACACAGCTCACGGTTCAAATCCTAGGCTTCATGTACAAGAGCCCGCCTGTCGCTGCATTAAGTCCCTGCCAACAAAACTCTCGAATAACATTGGTCCCTGTATGTGAGAACACGCCACCATCCGTCAAGTTCCAACTAGTCACAGAGTCTGAACAAACATCCAAACACTTCAGTGCAAGTCCCCAAGCCTCTCAAGAGCTACAATTAGGATCCCTGTGAAAGCAGGGGTGAATTGAAATTGGCTGCAAGCTTCGGGTGGTGGGGGGGCAGTTTATCCAGCAACAAGCTACTTGTATCATCTCGTTTCCTTTCCATGCCGGGTTTCTACTACATTAGCATTTTCATGGACCTCCATCAGTGCTGGTCCTCAGGCCAGCTTTCAGATACAGGGGCTAGAGGCCTTATCACCTCAGTCATTCTAAAACCTTCACGCCTTGCTATATGCTCCGTAACACTGGTCGTTAGCCCCTCCTTCCAATTTCTTCGTTAAAATGGGCAAAATCCTATTGGGGGCGAGGACTGAGTTACAAAAGAAGTCGAACATCACTTCTATCAGACAAGCACCAAAACCCACCTATTACTCGTAGCCAAGGCTCAGCCACACACGCAAGCAGACGGCAACACCCTAGAACCACACAGAGATAGGTACATTTGTAAAATAGACGACATGGAAGTATATACAATTTTGTTGACGGTTCTTGAAGGACGCACCAATTCATTTGCCAGCATATAGAATAAACATGCAGATAAGCATCCACATGCATTTATGGAAATGTATTATGAATATTAATTAAGGTTTTCCGGACAGCCCGACTGAAATAAGATCCCAAGTTACTCATTGAATACTCAGTAACTCTGTATGGATTGTACTTCTGACTCGGTTGGCAGAGGAAGACTTTTATCCTGAGCTATGGTCTGAGAGGCAGCTCGGAGAGCCCCTCTCTCATCAAAGGGGCACAGCCTGGGGCATGCTATTCAAGTATTTCACTGGAGATGGAGAACATGACCTCAATAGGATGTTGCAGCAAAACTAACACAAATTATCCCTGGGCGCGTCCTCAGCAATCCATCAGGTCGCTCAGAGCACAGTCTGAATAAGGTTGCTCATAACGCAGGCTGAATCAGGTTGCTCGGAGCGCAGGCTGAATCAGGTTGCTTGGAGCGCAGGCTGAATAAGGTTGCTCGGAGCGCAGGCTGAATCAGGTTGCTCGAAGCGCAGGCTGAATCAGGTTGCTCGGAGCGCCGGCTGAATCAGGTTGCTCGGAGCGCAGGCTGAATCAGGTTTCTCGGAGCGCAGGCTGAATCTGGTTGCTCGGAGCACAGGCTGAATCAGGTTGCTCGGAGCGCATGCTGAATAAAGTTGCTCGGAGCGCAGGCTGAATCAGGTTGCTCGAAGCGCAGGCTGAATCAGGTTGCTCGAAGCGCAGGCTGAATCAGGTTGCTCAGAGCGCCGGCTGAATCAGGTTGCTCGGAGCGCAGGCTGAATCAGGTTTCTCGGAGCGCAGGCTGAATCAGGTTTCTCGGAGCGCAGGCTGAATCAGGTTGCTCGGAGCACAGGCTGAATCAGGTTGCTCGGATCACAGGCTGAATCAGGTTGCTCGGAGCGCAGGCTGAATCTCCCAGTATAAGCTCGCTCTCAAAGTCACGTTCTCAGCAATCCATCAGGTTGCTCAGAGTACAGGCTGAATCTCGGAGTATAAGCTTGCTCTCGAAGTCGCGTTCTCAGCAATCAATCAGGTTGCTCAGAGAGCAGGCTGAATCTCACAGTATAAACTCGCGCTCAAAGTCGCGTCCTCAGCAATCCATCAGGTTGCTCGGAGCGCAGGCTGAATAATGTTGCTCGGAGGGCAGGCTGAATCAGGTTGTTTGGAGCACAGGCTGAATAAGGTTGCTCGGAGCGCAGGCTGAATCAGGTTGCTCGAAGCGCAGGCTGAATCAGGTTGCTCAGAGCGCAGGCTGAATCAGGTTGCTCAGAGCGCAGGCTGAATCAGGTTTCTCGGAGCGCAGGCTGAATCAGGTTGCTTGGAGCGCAGGCTGAATCAGGTTGCTCGGAGCACAGGCTGAATCAGGTTGCTCGGATCGCAGGCTGAATCAGGTTGCTAGGATCGCAGGCTGAATCTCGCAGTAAAAACTTGCTCTCGAAGTCGCATCCTCAGCAATCCATCAGGTTGCTAGGATCTCAGGCTGAATCTCACAGTATAAGCTCGCTCTCGAAGTCGCATTCTAAGCAATGCATCAAGTTGCTAGGATCGCAAGCTGAATCTCGCAGTATAAGCTCGCTCTCGAAGTCGCGTTCTAAGCAATGCATCAGGATGCTAGGATTGCAGGCTTTATCTCGCAGTATAAGCTCGCTCTCGAAGTTGCGTTCTAAGCAATGCATCAGGATGCTAGGATCGCAGGCTGAATCTCGCAGTATAAGCTCGCTCTCAAAGTCGCGTTCTAAGCAATGTATCAAGTTGCTAGGATCGCAAGCTGAATCTCGCAGTATAAGCTCGCTCTCGAAGTCGCGTTCTAAGCAATGCATCAGGATGCTAGGATCGCAGGCTGTATCTCGCAGTATAAGCTCGCTCTCGAAGTCGCGTTCTAAGCAATGCATCAGGTAGTGTCCGCCACTTAATGAATAATGCCTAAATGACTAACCAGACATCTGCGCTCAGCCTGCAGGACACAGGTCGGGTACGTGCTAGGCAAGCTCAGCATTTCATCCGGTAAATAAAGGCTGCATTATTATGTTAAGTAATGATAATTACCCATTATTACAAAGATTGGGAGCGGGAGGAATTCCAGCATGGATCGCTATACTAAATGGATGGCTATACTAAATGGAGTGCTATACTAAATGGAGTGCTATACTAAATGGAGTGCTATACTAAAAACGTTTGAGGCCCAAATGCCATCTGGTGCTTGTTGTTGTCGAAAGAAAACTTTCACAAAATCGCTTTTGAAATTTTTAAGTAGTATTTTCTGGATGTGGTAGGCTCTACTCCATTGGTTAAAAGAAGTATGTTTACGAGAAACACCCTGAACTTCATTAGATCTTCAAGAAACCTACACCTGTAATGACAACTTGCCAGAGGGCTACACAAACCAAACCTTATGAGCCATTTGTAATGCTGGGTTCACACCATACAATAGGGAGATCGTACTGCTGAGGGGTTGATGAAGATAGGATCAACTGGCCCCATAAGAAGCCAGGTGCAAGTGTGCAAGACTGCTTGTTCTCCATTATAGATTGGAAATCAATGAGTTCTAGATTGGTTAAACCAATCAAGCAGCTTGTGGATTCAACGATTTTAGAGAGAAACATGCAGAGCAGAATTTCTAGGAAAAAAGTGGCACCAACTTATTTTCATAGTAAACCATTGTATTAAAAATACAGAGCTCTCAGGTTTCCCCTTGACATGCATGACAAGACCATGCAGTTTTGTGTACTGTTCTGTTGAATTCTGGAACTTAGAATTACATTTAAAAATTGGAGAAAAAAATACCTAAGGCAACTACAGGTCCCAGAATTCAAAGGAATGGGTGGCCGTCTCCTGCAAAGCAAGAGGAAACCTTAGAGCTATGATCTTAATATTCTAAAAACCTAGATGTAATAATCCCTGTACACCTGCAAAACATTGCAAATGCAATTAAAGGGTGTGCATGCATGGGAATGGTGTCTTCTCCCACGAGGTCAAGGGTCGTTCTCAGTCTTAGTTCTGTTCTCAGCACCTTGACTACTGCACAGCATACCGAAAGAGAAGTGCAAGGGGCATCATAATGGACTACAGGGCAGGAAGGTTGAGATTTGCCTTTCCATGTCGTTGCTGGCACAGAAGGTCTGGTCCTTAAAAGCTTTCGTTTTGTGCTTTTTCGACAAAGTATCACTCCCTGATAACATGAACTATTAAAAGTCGCAAAACCCAGCATAGTAAGAAACCACACGGATGGAAATTGTCATCCTATCCGATGTATCCACTGTAGAGCATACAGTCACCATGACATGATGGGCACGCCTAGGAATGGATCCCAGAACTTGCCGTGCCTAAAATCCAAAGGTACACCTCACTGACCATAACCATGAGACCGAAACAGGTCTGTTATTGCTTGCGGTCTCGTGCAGAAGGGCTGGATACTAGCTGTTCGGGCTGGATAGCCCCCTAGTGCCAAGACCATTTGCAGATGGTCTTTGACCTCCTCTACCGGCATTGCAGGCTGAAAAGCAATGGTCTGGAGGCTTGGCAAGAGCAATGCCAATGGTTCCGATTAAATTCAAAATGTTCCATGTACCAACCATTTTGAAAACACGTGGTGTTATCTTCAATACTGTGAAAACAAAATCCTATGCCTCACTTCTCCTTGGACCCGACAGAGATCAATATTGAAAGAGGTGGGCCTTTGACCAAAGTGGAAAAAAGACATCTGTTTAAAATGTGCATTAGTTAATTGGCACAGCCACACAATCGATATTAGTGTATTCTGTGATAAAGGAACCAAAACTGGCACAAATATAGACACTTATAGCATTAATTGATAGGGTTAGAAAGCCATCACAGGTTTGGCTTCAATCTGCTGTGGCAGCCATTTTTTAAAATGGCTGCCTCAAGTTACTGCAAATTCACATATCTGGTTAACTAGAAAGGATTGCACATTCATATGGGTTTATTTCCTTTAATACTATGGCCATGGAGCGCGGGGGGAATAGATTGTTATTTAGCCCTATATTTGGTACAGGAAAACACTCCTATTATCCAATTAAGACAAACCCTCAATTTAATTTTGATATGGTTCCCACAAATGAACCGACTCTGCTGCACCAGCAACTATAGCACGGTCATTCCATCAATCACCAATGGCGGCCATGATGGAAATGTTGTAATTTAGAAAATGATATAACGCGATATCTTCTGAAAGCATTGGTTGATCATTATCCAGTAGTAGGTGGGGCCAGTGGTTGCAGTCTGTTGCAGTGATGTGGTGGGGCTTTGGTGGTGGTGGTGGTAGTAGGAGTAGAACCAGAACAGGAACTACCAGAAAATTAACATTGATGTTTTCATATTTTTGTATCCGTGTAGGTTCATCTAGATGTTGCTGGTTGTGCATACGGATAAGCAGAAGCGACCTGTGCACTAGACTAGGTTGCTGATGCATTTATACTGTACAGAGTGTTGTCCAATACTGATATCCCAAAACATAGTCATAATGTCCAAGAGCTTCAAGCTAAGCCATAATGTCCAAGAGCTTCAAGCTAGCTATCTCAAGCATCCTGTCTGACAATCTGCTTTGTAAGCCAGGCCAACATCCAAGTTAGAGCTCCTCATCTTCCAGGTTATAGCTTCCAACATTTCTGGCACCCAGGTAAGAGGCCACCACAATGGCGAATGTCAGACCGTAGTAAAAAAAAAGTTACATTTATGTGGTCAGGAATGTATTAATGACCTGAGAGGGAAGCTTCAAACAGCAGGGATTTCATTCCGGAGAAGGTAATTAACTCCCAACAAAGATTGCAGGTTAATCCTTAAATACTATAAGGTTCAAATCAATAGCCTTGTGCATACTTTCTAAATGGTCTACAATCTGAGGTTCTCCTGATGTTTTCGAATAAAACTCCTGGGATCCCTCACAATTGAATTTGCTGGTTAGGGCCGATAGGATTTATAGTGCAAAACACCCAAAGAACAAACGGTTGCAGACCCCCTGTGCCAAGTGGCATTATTTTGGGTCATGGAGGAAGGGAAGCTTGTATTGTACACTGGGGAGAGAAAAAAAAATAGACATTTTATTAACTTTAGGCTTACGCAATAAAGTCACCAAACAAAGACAACCTGCCAGTTTTCCCATTCATTTCAAAATGGTTTCATGATTAAACCAGAGATAAGTGTGGCACTGAAGCTCATGTAGAGGAGGGAATTATGGTACAACCCAACAGGACAAACCACAGCGGGATCCTGCCGGATGATAGTCTTTGGCTCTAGAGTAATGGGAGTCCAGCTGGTGAGGGCAGATCTTGCCTTCCGCCGCTATCACCAGTCATTGTGCGGAACAGAATTTGAAGCAGACATGTAGACAGCGACTGGGGAGCAGCCCTGGTCACAATGCAGAGTGCTGTAGAGGAGTGCGCGTGTCATGGCTGACGGACCTGTGGTAGTCTGCTGTTGCCGATGGGGCTCAGTTGATGCTTGAACGAGCAATGTCCCACTTCTGCTAAATGAATGGCAAATGAAAATGGGGAGGTGTGCAGAGGTGTGGGGTGGACCAGATTGGTTATGGGGTTTACAGAGAGTTAGCACTGCACAGTGGGGGTTGCAAGGCCAGCTGAGAAGTGGTGTTGTACCTACTGGGACACATTTAAGTAGTGTTTTCCCCCTTCCTCTGCCCACGCTATTAACCACGGGTTGTGGTTGGTGGTAATTGAGAGTTCTTCATGCGGCGGTCGATAAAGGGGTACACAGAAAAGCAGAGTGCCCTACGAAGGCGTGCAGAGGGAGATGGGGGACAACGTTAAGGACACAGATTTGTAGTTGCATACTTCTGAAGTTTCTAACATGCCCCACTTGTTTCCTTGTAGCATATCTTCTTCCAAAAACTCATGGTTTTTGGGACATTGAGCTATAGGACAGAAAATCATATAATGCAATAATTGTGAATATGATGTTTCTTCTCACACACTTGCAATCTTCGGAAGAGAGCGGTGCAGCAAAAGGGACTCGTGTGGAAAGAGGTATCTCTTATCAGCTTTACCACTCACAGCCCAGAGCTTCAAGCACTGCACCCTCTCTAAGGAGAGGAAATACCCAGTTAATTTCGAACAACGTTTCAAAATTATGCAAGCGAGAAGCTTCCAAATTGGACAGCATCTACAGAAGCCAGTTATAATGTATGTGTTCATCTTGCATTCAGGATGATCAGAAGAGGAAGGAGGCTAATGGACTTGTGCATGAATAATGGCAGAGCCTGTACTTATTCTAGCTACTTGCGAGTGCTGCCTGCTTTCTAGGGGACCATCAGCACACTTAAAACAGAACTCGGGAGACAGTAATGGATTGCAATGCAGCCTCAGATGATATAAACATTGCATCTTTAGTTTTCATCACACCTCCATGCTGTGCCACCAGGATACAAAAGCACCATGTAACTTAAATCTTCTCCCCGGACATTACAAGATGAGAAAACTACATGACCTTTGACTCAGTAGCATCACAAGAAGCAACCCCATGCAGCCCTTAAGGATTATGGAATATACCCCCTTTGTCACGTGGTGTGACATCAATGGCTTTCTAATCAATTCCTATTGGAAATTTCATGGAATGCACTATTTGGTTCAAATTGTTTAGGGGCAAACCCACAGCCCCTTTAATAGCAGATTTGGGATATCAGGCATCACCCGCCTCTGCCCTCTCCGCAGTTCAGGGCAGATATTTGCATCATAACCCTCTGAAAGATTACCAAGCGCCAGTGCCGTAAACAACTGTGATCAGCAATGCAACAGGTCAGCCTTGCTACACGCCTTCCGCCCCTCTTCTCCCTGCCAGCCGGTACAGCTGTACTCCTCTCCTCTGCGCCCCTCTGTATCCTACCCCCCTACCCCTGCTGTATATCTGTTCTGTGGTTACCTCTGAAAAGCGCTCGGTTACGCATCTGTACTGTTGTACACCTCTGTATAGCGCTCCGTTGCTTCCCGAAGCTAGGTCCATGCTCAATAAATACCATATTCATGATAGAAAGTTGCGTAGCAGACAGAGAATACATTGTTTTATACTCAATATAGGATTTTAAGTTTGCATGTCGAGAGAAAAGTGGTGTATTATGTATGAAATCACGCCCTCGGGGCGGGAGAGGTGGGGAGATGCTCAATCGGTAATTGCATGATAATGGAAGGGCCAACGTCCCTGCTAAGAAAATGGGAGGGCACAAATTAACATGTTGAGCCTTCAATAATTAGCGTGTTATAATGCAGGCAATGGCAGGTTTCAAAGGCTTTTGCTGGTAATCATAGCATATTGGATACTGAGAGAAGGTTCTGCCCTGATCACGCAGGCTCCCCCTTGTTTCTCTCACTAGTAAGTGTCTAGACCTCAGCTTGGAACACAGAAGACAGAAGGCGCCCTGGGACTGCATGAGCTGTTCAGCGACTTCCTGATCAGACTTGTTAAGTTAAATATAATAGGACTAATCTTTCATTTCATTAACAACTTTATTTCAGATTAAAATCAAATCCATAAAGGTACATCAGCAAAAAAGGTTTGAAAAAAGAATATGCAAATTAAATTAACTAATACAAAATAAAAGAATTAAAAAAACTTCTTGCTGAACAATTAGTCGTACATAGCAGCTTGCACACTGCATACAATTGCTTATCCAAACCTTTCACTTTACACATACATCGGCTGTCTAACATACTTCCTTCGTACAAAACAAAACGGATACAAACACTCTGCCAGAGTACAGAACATAACGAATCTTCTTAAGACAGCTTGCCGCCTAGCAAGGGTGTAGAAGCCCCAGCTTTTTTTGTTTCATTAATTAAATTGATGCAGGTAATTTCATCTAAAAAATGGTGATCCACTAACCAAATCTGCCTTTCATAAGGCATAGCGTACATTAGTGCCTTGCTGAATCGGAGCAGCATCAGGTGTCACAGGTGCTCATTTGACAGCTTATGTGACAGACAAGTCACTTCAGCACAGAGCCTGCATTTAAAGTCTGCACCTCTGACCTAAAAACACAAAGTCATGAGGAATTACTATTCTGGTGGCAGTTTAATCTTTAAACATAAAGCCATCCCAGAGTTTAGGGTATGGTGGGTACTAATTCACATATCTTTAAGCAGACACATTAGATTGATATCATACCTAAGTCAGCACTGTCAACCCAGGCCAGCTGGGGAAGGATTGTGTGCATATTGGTCAGACGTCTGGCCCTGCCACTTGCAGGGCAGGAGACTGAATGGCTGCGCCTCTCTTTTTGATCCACTGTGAGGTCTGGTAGCACTCTCCAGCAGGACAGCCTCCCAGCAGTAGCTGTCCAGGGAAACAGGAATCAAAGGCACGCCCTTGCCAAAAGGACTAGTCTCACACCATACCAAAAGGGCCTTGGATCCTATTGACCAAAGAAAGGGCTGGAGTGAGTGTAGGCAGGGAGAGTTCAGATCAGATGGAGGAAGAATCCACCATCTTGTTCTTTCTCTAGAGCTCTCTTCGTTCCTGTCCCCTCCACTTACTTTAACACATAGCACTTTGGGTATGATGCCAGAAGGCAAAGTCTACATGTCTCAAGGATAGGGACTGGACCCCTAAAGCAGGTTTGTTTTAGTCCAATCACCTGCAGACCTTAGCCTTTAAAAGAAGCGGTTTCCCACTCCTTCACAGATTCACTTTTGGACAAAGACTTAAGGAAAGGTTCATTGGACCTCTGTTGGGAGAGTTGACTTTCCAAAGCCATCTGCCAGTGGGGTGAAGACTGAGTGTCCAAGGCAGAGGCAATTACACACAGACAACGTGGTCAGTGGGTTTTATTTGAACATCTAGCGATTATGTCTGTGCACTTTAAATGCAATAAAGAATGTATTGCAAAAGAAATAGGCAAGTGTGTTTCTACGAGAAAGAAAAATGGAGTACTGAGTAAAGTATATGTCTTTCTTTGAGTTCATTTATGCAATGGCATCTTGCCATTTCAAGTGACATTTTACATACTAAAGTTTCAATAAACTGAATTCATGGTTTGCCAGTCAGTTAACCGTATAAGCGTGGTCTATTCTCAGAACTTCACACATGGATACTGGGATGTAAACTATATCTCAGAGGCATGGGACAAGGGACTTCCACACTATAGGTCTTCACTGCATTTCCAGGCAGACTCCTACTACCGGTTTTGGTGAAATCGTGGCATCGATCGCTGAAAGGGGAGTGGGTGATTTTGTGTTGGCAATGAATGCACACATGGTCCATGTTTACTTGTGAAAAGTGCAATTTGTGTTTCCCATTTTTAAACCGGGCCTGAAGAAGAGACCCAAGTGGTCTTGAAAGCTAGCAGAGAAGAGCATGGAGTTTGGTCTAATAAAAAGGTATCATTGCTGAAAGATCCTGTTTAAAAAAAAAAATATATAACAACCTGCATTAGTTCGGCTGGCTGAAATAGTCCTACCACTACCTCGGAAAAGAAACTGTACAGCAATGGAAGAAAACACAATCGAAGCAGGACTGTAGAGAATTAATGAGAACTTGCTTACAATAATCAACACTCTATTGAAACCGCTAACACGGACAAAGCCACGAAAGGGAAAAAAGCCAGAAAAATACAAAACATAAACGTTCAACTTTTATTTACACAGACCAACAAAATGTTGCGCGGCAAGGTTTATATTTTTTGTAAAGCACTTGAAAACTGCAGGATTGCAACTTTGTTTTTAACCAATTTCTGGAATTTTGTCTAATGCTACCCCCCTCCATACTCTTGGAACCGGTATGGCAAACCCTGGGCTCCAGAGAGGATTTTGCGATTTTGGCAGATTAGGGCCCAAGAGGGACACTCCTTTTACTGTCTACTTTTGGAAGCAACAGGATTTTTCCATGGAGAAAAAAACGTATTCTCAGTGTCGATTGATGCATTTAAAAGGCAAATAAATATAACTGCTTTTCAAAACAAGGCATTCTTTCTGTAATGTAACTACAATGAATGAAAAGCCTTGCCTTGTCCCATAAGCCCTCTTAAAATCCGAGAAAAACAGCAGAGTGCCTGTGTGCAGTGGATGCGTACGTTTTCAACACAGCACAGCAGCGCAGGTGGCAACAATGAGCGGACGCCCAGAGTGTGGGGGATTAATGATTTAACTTTAGGGAGTACAACAGACACATAGGCTGCCCTTCTGATGGCCTAGAAAAAACTTCATTTTGCAATAGAATGGCTCATTTGAAAAAGAGCCCCGTATTTATTACCCAATGAATGCAATTAGAGAAATATTCTCCCAAAACATGTGTTTCCCCGCAAGTACAATAAAAGGTAAACTAATGTATATTTCAATGATTTAAGTACTTTAACATTTTTTCTTATTGTTTTATGGCAAAAAAGTCTTTAACAAATTACAGAAACACAAGAAATAAAAACATGACATTGAAAGCAATTACGTTTTTACAAAGTCAATCACATTATTCAGCCATTAAGACACGATTTTGCAGCGGAAATTCAAGGTAGTTGACAAATACATTCCAGTTCTCTGAACTTCGAAGCAAGAAAACACGAACGAAATTATCAAAGCTCGAAGTTTAAAAGAACAAAGCAAAAAAAAAGCTCAATTGCTCAATTCAAGAGAAACCAACCACCGCAATTACAGTCGATGTTGTCCTTCCAGCTAGACAGTCGTTCCACAAATCATCTCCAGTTCTATTCCTTTGGACGTAATCAAACTTTCTAAAGAGCTGTGTGCGTTTCCCCAAATAATGCAGGACAAATTAACAACAGGTGTTTCAAATTCTCAACCGAATCCAGTTTAAAGTGGGCCTCATCACGAGTTTGGCTGTAGCCCTTAAATGCGGTGGTAACGGTATTACAGCCGCATTTAAGGGCTGGCCCTATCACGAATTGGGTGCTAAATCGACTGTTTTACCTCCAGCTTTTTTCTGGAGGTGAAAATCCCTGTTTTCGGCTGTATTACAGCCGGCTGTATTAGCCTGCATAATTAGCGCCGAAAATTCCCCATTGGATCCAATGGACCCAATCAGGAATGGGGATTAACCGTTAAGGCCCAACTCGTGATCCGGTGGTAATACTACCGGACTGGTCGGTGTTAGGGCTATTACAGTCGGCTGTATTACAGCCGGGAATACAGCCCAACTCATGATTAGGCTATCTGCAAATTGAGGACTCAGTCACATACTGTCCATATCTTTCCATAATTTCCCTTGTGTGATACAAGTTCCACCGAAACTTTAAGAAAGATCTCCTCGCTCAACGGCATGGGTAAATGTATAGGTATGGAGCAAGAGTAGCTTGTTTTCTGTAGTCCATGACTAACTGGTCAAGGGATTTGTAGCTGTGAAGTTTATCTAATGTATTAGTCCAATCATTTGAGTACAACAATAGTTTGACCCATACAGCATTCGTAATCAGTTCATCAATAGGTGTGCCGATCTCTCTCACTTTGGTCTCACAGTACTCAATTAGTGCAGGTGGCAACAATGGGCAGACGCCCAGGGTGTGGGGTATTATTGGCTTAATTTTAGGGAGTACAACCTGCTGCTCTGATGCCCTAGAAAAAACCTTCATTTGGAAGGGTTCATTTGAAAAATGACTGACAAGAGCCTGCAGGTTTATTTAAAGGAGTTTACCAATATTTATTACCCAAAGAATGCAATTACAGAAATATTCTCCCAACACCTGCCTTTCCCCAAGAACAATAAAAGGTAAACTAATGTATATTTCAATGAGTTCAGTAAATATCTCTGCCTTGAATTCTCCAGTTGTAGCTCAGGTATCCTAAAAACATGGGCTGACTTTGCAGCTCTACCATGTCAAAGGTTTCAAGATCTATGTGGGCCTGATTCAGATATGCACAAGAGCCAATTGAGGGGTGCCCGCGAGCACCCCCAAATGTGCACCTCATTTATAAAACCAGAGCAAATCTGGAGCTGTTTGCAGCCCCGCCAAGATGCTCACATGCAAATGAGAGTCACACACATTTTCTCCAAGCATCTCCAGATTTCCTAATTTCTGGGCTTTGTGAAAAAGGTTTAACCAGGTTTAAAAAGGTTTAACCAGCAGGTGCAGATCTGAAATTCTCACCGGCACCCCTGGCTTGCTCCAGTGCAAATCTGAAATTCTCACCGGCACCCCTGGCTTGCTCCAGTGCAAATCTGAAATTCTCAACTGCACCCCTGGCTTGCTCCAGTGCAAATCTGAAATTCTCACCGGCACCCCTGGCTTGCTCCAGTGCAAATCTGAAATTCTCAATGGGACCCCTGGTTTGCTCCAGTGCAAATCTTTGTGAACCTGGACCGCTGTCTCCATACAAGCGCATGCACACATCACAAGAACTGCTATGTTTTTCTAAAAAATATTTTTTATTGAGAAAACGTGCCGAGAACCATTAAATATATAATAAATGCAATGGCACCAACAAGGAGATATTGGCATTAAGCGTCAAGCGCGCAAGGCAGTTGCAAACCAAAGCCCATCACAGTCCCAATCTAAGAATGCTGATTTTTTTCAGCCAACTCTACATTTAATTAACAGGGGACTTGTTCAAACTGGATAATGCTGCTGGCTCATTCAACAACAAGGAGAATGTGTCGTTTCCTTGATGAAAACATCATACATTTTTATTTAATATTTTCAAGTTAAAAAAACTTTAAAAAACATTCTCACCCGAATCCTTCTCATAGCAGCCACAATCTCCACACGACTGCTGGGCCGCGGAACATCCAAGCAGCCAATGTACTAAAGAAAGAAAAACACAGTCAAATGGCAGGTGTGACAATATAGCACGTATTTACAGCAGAAAGCATGTCAAAAAAGTTCTTACATTAAGTTCATTAAGTTCTCACTGACATTCTCTTTTTCGTGCCTTCACCTGACCTATGGACCCCTCACATGGTCGCTGTGCTCTCTCCTTTCTCCACCTCTCCCATTAATGGTGGCACCCGTTGGGATGTCCTCTTGGCCCCTTTCCACTCCTCTAAAGCCATCATTAATGTCTATGCTAACGGGACCGTCTTGGTCCAAGGCCCTCAAGCCAACCTTCACCTCTTTGATAGACGCTTCCCATGCCTCATCAACTTCCTCTCCGCTCCCGCTGTCCCCCCTCCTCTGTCCTCGGCTACCTTGCCTCTCCCCTCCCTCCCTGCCCCTTCTCTTGCTCCCTCTTCAACTCCTTCTCTAACACCTCCGCAGGGCGTACCTCTGATCTGTACCCCTCCCCGGAAGTTTTTCAAGGGTGGCAACCTTCTCCACATTGCCACTCTAAATTCTCGCTCTGCCATCAAGCACTCCTCTGATATCTGTCGCCTTCTTGAGGAACTGGACCTCGACGTCCTCGGTCTCACTGAGACTTGGTTCACTGCCAGCTCTGCCCCCAGCTTCGACACACTCCTACCTGACGGCTACAAGATCCTCTCCGTGCCCAGGCCCAACCGTTCAGGGGGTGGTGTTGCCCTTATCTTCCCTGAGTGGATTCCTGCCACTGTCACTCCTACGCAGACCTACTCCTCTTTTGAATGTCTTGTCTGCCGACTCTCTCTCTCTCCTAGCCATTCCCTTACCGTGGCTACTATCTATCGGCCACCTGGTCAAATTTCCTCCTTCCTCTCTGAGTGGGCTGACCTCTCCTCCTCACTCCTGTCCTCAACCACCCAACTCCTCTTTCTCGGTGACTTCAACATCCACCTCGATGCCTCCTGTCCCCCCACTGGTCTCTTTCGCGAACTCTGCAACTCTCTCTCACTCTCTATTCTCCCGTCTGGGCCTACTCACTCTGCAGGGCACACTCTTGATGCTCTGATCTCTTCTGACCTTCCCCTCTCCCTCCCTCTCTCCACTCCTCTCTCCTGGAGTGATCACTTTCTCCTATCCTCCCACCTCTCCCTCCCTACCCCACAGGCAAAGCCACCCTCTTCACTGCCACCCACCTTCTCGGTCATCCGGCCCATGAAGCGCGTGTCAGTTGAGGCTTTCGCTGCTACCTTCTCGCCCCCTCCCCCCCCCCCGGCTGACTCCCACCCTGACACAGCCCTCTCCATGCTCTATTCCTCTATATCTGATACTCTCGATATCCTTGCCCCCGTCATGAGAATCCGCCTGAAGCCCAAAGCCAAATGTAACTCCTGGTATGACTCGGATCTCGTCACCCTAAAACGCAAGTGCAGGGTGGCAGAGAGGAAATGGCGTGCTTCATGTTCATCCTCTGACAAACTGGCCTGCCGCCTGCTCCAAAGGCAATACCGGCTCTCCGTTCTCACCAAGAAGAGAGCCCTTATCCAAGCCCGCATCTCTGAGGCATCTAATAACTCGGCCGAACTCTTTAAAATCTGCAAGGAGCTGGCCAACCCTGCTGCAGTCTCTACCTCTCCTGTCCCCTCCCAGGCCCTCTGCACTGCACTGGCCTCGCACTTCATCTCAAAAACTCAGGACATCCTGTCCTCGCTCTCCTCCGCTCTCCTCCCTCCCTCTCTTCCCGGCTCTTCCTCTTGCTCTCTTGCAGCCGCCCCTCCGCCCTCCTTCTCTGCTTTTCCACCTTTTTCTGCTGATGAGGTTTCCAGACAAGTCCGATCTATGAAAGCCTCGTCTAAACAGGTTCACCCCTGTTCCTCCAAAACCATCAAGGACCACATCGACTCCCTGGCTCCTGCCCTGGCTGACTTTTGCAACCACTCATTCGCCTCTGGAGTCTTCCCATCCCCCCTCAAGCACTCCCTTGTGCACCCCCTCCTCAAGAAACCCTCTTCCGACCCCTCCTGCCCGGCCAACTATCGCCCAATCTCCATTACTCCCTTCCTGGGCAAACTCCTGGAGAAACTGGCCATCTCCCAGCTTAACCTCCATGCTGAATCTGTTGGTAATCTTCATGACCATCAATCCGGCTTCAGAGCGGCCAGAAGCACGGAAACTGCTCTCCTGAACATCCGTGAGGACCTGCTCCTTAACCTCGATTCCAACACTCCCTGTGTTCTCATTCTGCTCGATCTCTCCTCTGCCTTTGACACTGTCAACCATGCCATCCTGCTCAACCGTCTCCGTGATAACCTGGGTATCACTGGTCAGGCTCTGGCTTGGCTGACCTCTTTCCTTTCCGGTCGACCCTCCCAGGTCCAAATGGGCTCCTTCCTCTCTGACATCTTTTTCTCCACCTGTGGTGTCCCCCAGGGATCCAACCTCTCTCCCTGGCTTTTCAACCAGTATCTGGCACTCCTTGCCCACCGCATCGCCGCTCTCTGCCCCCACTTCCAGTGCTATGCGGACGATACCCAGCTCATTTTCAGGCTACCCTCGGCCTCCTCCTCTCCTTCCCTCATCTCCGACTGTCTGTCTGCTATCCAGGAATGGTGTGCTGCCAATGACCTCTGCCTTAACGCCAGTAAGACTGAGATTCTACTCATCGGCACACCCACTCCCTCCTTCCCTGCAGCTCTCTGGCCGGCCTCCCTTGGCCCCCTTCCCGCCCCTACCTGCAAGGCTAAAAACCTCGGGGTCATCTTCGACTCCACACTCTCCTTCTCTCCTCATATATCTGACGTCTCTAAGAAGTCACACTACCAGCTGCACCTCCTCAGAGGTATTCTTCCCTTCCTCTCCTTCCCCCAGAAGCTCACTGTCTCCCGAGCCCTGGTTCTCTCAAGGCTGGACTACTGTAACAGCCTCTATCTTAATCTGCCTGCCTCCACTCTCCGCCCTCTGCAACTTATCCAGAACAGAACTGCGAGACTTGTCCTTGGCCTCAAGCCCAGGGACCGTATCTCTCCAGGACTGAAATCTCTTCACTGGCTCCCAGTGGCTGCGAGGATTAAGTTCAAAACCCTCTGCATTGTCCACAAGGCCTTCTGGGGCCTGGGGCCTAAATACCTTCAACTCTCTCTTCCTAAATATCTTCCTTCACGAGCCCTTCGCTCATCCGTCTCCAACTCCCTCATGGTCAGCCGCTTCTCGAAGCAACGAGCTGGGGGTAGATCTCTCTCCGCAGCAGGGGCCTCCCTCTGGAACAGCCTTCCTGCCTCCCTGAAACTTGAGGAGAACCATCTCCGGTTCCGGAAGTACCTCAAAACCTTCCTCTTCGCTTCTGCCTTCTCTCTCCCTCTCCCCTGCTAAACCTGCTTACTCCCCACTGAGTTCTGCACTAAACCTGCATCTGGGCCACTCTCAGCGACCTCGGTCCAGGGCCCAGCCACTCTCCACTTGCACTGCCTCCCTGGCTCCCCCTGCACTGTGGGACTGTCACTGTATCCCTACAGCCCCCCTTCCCAGCACTTCTCAGCACTTGCTCTGCACTTACCTTGCACTTGCCACCAGCTGGCCCTTTTTATTTATTATTTTATTACGCTACTTACCTTGTACTGCACTTCCCCCCCACCTCCTCCCCCTGCACTTTCTCCTTTTCCCCTTACCTCTGCACTTGCGCGATCTGAATGACACCTGGCCTAGTAGGATCGTTTGTCTGTTCTTCCCCTTGTTTCCCTCCCTCCCTGCCTCGTCGCGCCTTGAAACACTTGTGTATAGGCGCGTTACAAATACCATATCATATCATATCATATCATAAGAGTGTGCTGCAGAGGCCTTGCCAGGATTGTCTAACAATTGGGGCCTGAAGCTAATGTAGTTTGGTCCACCGCGACATTGACACCTGTAAATGCACACACAGCTGCTGAGTGGGCACTTACAGATTTCGGGTGGGCCTTCCCCACTCAGGCCCTAACCTGCCTGTGGCTCTGGCATGCTGCCCATTTCCGTGAAATGTTTTTTCTATATGCCTAGCAACACCACCGGTTACAACCCAAAAGGTTAGCATGAAATGGTCGCGCGATTGGTAGAGCCAAGCAGTAAAATACATCATGGCCTACTGGAAATGGCAGAGAAGAACTTAAAGGGTCTGATTCACAGAAGTGTTTTTTAATGGCAAAACCCCATTGGAAAACGTTCTGTGAATAAGGGCCAAAATCTCTTCTTCGCGTGCCCGTTTTTGGGGGCCGGGAATTGGTTTGCGGACCAGGACCTGAGCAATGGAACGGTTCCCGAGACTCATCTGTAAATGGTTACTCGTTTTTCTCCCCTACAGCGCAACGAAAACCTGTATTTGACATTCACTCACAAAATGTCCCGCCCCCTTTTAATAATCCGCACTAGCCTATCAAATCCGTTGACGATGGAAATGTAACACTTCACTGGCCAATCTCAGCAACGTCAATTTATATACAGTCATATTTGAAAAGTTTGTGCGTGTCGTTTTGCTGTACTTTGGGGCTGATGACGCGTTTGGCAGAATTACCTCTGGAAGTACACTCAGGAAATGCCTGCTATTCCACCCAGTAACTTGAAGTGGGTGCACGCGTCAGAGTTACGCAGGCTCTTTAGTTATTCCCAATGTTGTAGTCCCATTGCACTTCAGAGTTACGCAGGCTCTTTAGTTATTCCCAATGTTGTAGTCCCATTGCACTTCAGGGACAAATAGTATGTGGCATTGCCAAATGTGGTCAAATTGCATGTGGTCATTTTTTCTGTGTAGTAATTAACACAACACATAAGCAGTCAGAAATGTACAGTCTGATAATGTAGCTGGTAGTTTGGTGGCCATGCAGTTTTTCGTAAATTCGTATTCAGGCCGTTTGTCTCTACTGAGCGTGATTGGTCTTTGCAGGATGTCCAGTTAAGAGAATTTTAAAAGGACCCGTGAGAATTTGCTGGAGGTGAAAATCGAGTGTGTTGCACTCATTGGGGAAGCATATTTGGGTGGCAACGGCCTGCTGGCCTGGTGGCTGCTGATAATCGCTCCAAGTGACGTGCCATTTTCCACAAAACCTTTTTCAGGTGTGAAGCGGTGTGCCTGTTAGAACTTCCAGCGGCCATCTTAAATCAGCCCCGTCACCAGTCGAACACAAGAAACGCCTCTGGGAATACCAATCAAGAAGAAATCGCCTAATCCCAGCAGCACCAGGGCCAAAAATCAAAGAGACCAACTACTGATGGACTAGGCGATCAGGTGATGAGTGTGTCATCCCTTCTGAACTCCTTTGGGGCGCCCAGCCAGGGGCATCCCAGTTCAAGACGGCATATTGAAAGGTGAAAAACAGCCGTTGACCGGCGTCTTTACCTCTTAGCCTATGAGCCTTTGCTTTGGTGTTCTGCTACTTGTCTTTAAGTACCCATTATTACTTCTCAGTTTCACCCTCGCCATGCACTTCTCGTGCTATCTCTTCCTTTCCCTTCTACTTCTCCCTTCACTCTCTTTTGCTCAGAAGCATCTCAACTCTCTTCCCATCCCCATCATGTCTTCTCCTTTATACCACCTCCCTACTCGCTCCACTATTCTCTCTATTCACAAAACCTACTGCAACCCTAACTTCCATTACACTTCCTATTCTCACATCTTCACCCAGCACCCCTATTTCTCAGACTCAACATCGCTATGCTTCTACATCTCGCTCTCTTTCTATTGCTCTTTGGAATGCAGTCTGCAATAAGACCTAATTTACCTCTTTTTGCTTTCTCATTCTCCTCCTCTTTACCTTATTACCCTTAATGAAAGCTGACTCTCGGGCTCTGCAACCTTTGGGGTCCTTCACGACCCTACCTACACCATCACTCACCCCCCCCCCACTGGCAGGGGTGGTGGTGTATGACTATTTTCATCTGTCAAACTTCCTATCTCTCCTACAGCAATACCTCCCGCTAATTCTCCCTCATTTGAATACACCAGCTCCACAATCACTGCCCCCTACCACTATAGAATCTCTCTCTTCCAGCCACCTGGTCCAGTAGGTCAATTCTTTAACTACATCTCCCAACTAATGGACTCCCTCCATCCCTATTACCACCTCGTTGTCATTGGCAACTTCAACCTCCCCTCTCCATCTGCTGCTATGTCCATTGACTAACTGTTCTACTAAACCACTCTTCTGTCAACTCTCCACCCACCCACTGAAAAAGAAACTCCCTTGACCTTATTCTCATCTCCTCTTAACTCTCTGCCTTTAATATCTCCACCGCTCCTTCTCTCTCCGATCACTATCGTCTGTGCCTCAATCTCCACTGCTGCTTCTTCCTCACTCTCTCCTTCAACTATAACTATTACTAAGCAAGTATTTTCATCCCTCAAACTCCATGACTACCTTTCTGAACTAGGCAACTCTTCTCCTAGGCTGAACTCCCCTTTCCATCCACTGAAGACGTGTAAACCAACTTGAATACTGCTCTTTATGCTTCCTTCTCTTCTCACTAGCCTCACTACTAAATCCTCCCCTCTTAGGCCCTGGTTTACACCTCTCAGCTGCAACCTGAAATTACACTACAGAAAATGCTACACACTTGGCAAAGGTCAAGACACTCCTCTGATCTCAGACTATCTCACTACCCTTCAAAACGACTCCCCTACCCTTGACTCTGCCAAACGTGACTTCTACCTCTCATTTCATCTCAATCCCCCCAACCTAGGTGCCTCCAAAAGTCTCTCCACTCAATTCTCTCACCTCCTAAACCCACCTCCATCGCCTCTACTCTTTCTGCGAATGATCTTGCTCTCTACTTTACTTCTAAAATGTCTACCATTCACAATACCCTTGCTACTTACCTTGTATTCCCTCCTCCTACTCACTTGTCACCATCACTCCTACTATCCTCTCCCACTACTATGTAGTCTTTTGATACCGCCAACCCTGATGAGATTCTTGCCCTACTCCTCAAGGATAGCCCTTCCTGTGCCTCTCCCGACACATGTCCCCACATGTCCCTGCACATTATGAAGCACATAGCTCCCAGTATTCAACTCCTTTAGGAAATTCCACTTTTCCCTCATCCTGGAAGATTGTTACTATCATCCCTTTACTTAAGAAACCGGGTCTAGATCCTAACTGTCCTGCCAACTTTCACCCCGTCTCTCTAGTACCACACTACTCCAAAATAGTGTGTATTCGAGTAGTATTCAATCGACTCACTGAGTTCCTTGATACTCACAACCTTTGGGACCGTCTTCAAGCTGGCTTTCTACCTCTGCATTCTACTGAGACAGTGCTTGTCAATGTCAGCAACTCCATCTCTTCCGCCTATCAAGCAAACATTTAATCTATTCTTCTTGTCCTCTCTGCCCCCTTTGATACTGCCAGCCATCCTGACCGTCTGTCTACATTCTCTCTACTTGGCATCAGGGATAAGGTACTTGCTCGGGCTGCTTCATACCTTCAGATGTCCTGGAATAGCCATACCTCCCCACTCACCCCCTTACTGTTGGAGTTCCCCAACTGTCTGTCCTTGGTCAAATTCCCTTAACTCTCTATTCTTCTGCTCTTGACACCCTGATCTCCTCGTACAGCTTCTCCTATCACTACACTCAGATCTTGTCCCTAAACTCCTCATCCTATGAGCTGCTGTCAAAAAGTCAAACTGTCTCTCTGACATCAAACATTGGATGGCATCTCACTTGCTCATGCTCAACCTCACTAAGATTGAAGGTCTCTACTTCCCAGCCAAACAGGCAATCACTTCCTCTCTTCTCTTCTGACTACCATCCTTACTCTGCTACCGCTCATAACCTTTGTGTCATCTTCGACCCATCATACTTCTCACACTTTATCTCCAAATCTTCCACTGCAGCCAGACTAGTCCTAGTCCTTTCTTGATCTGACTACTGTGTCAGTCTCCTCTATGGCCTTCCCAACTATACTTTATCACCTCTCAACAAAGTCCTCAACTTCGCTGTCTGCATACTTTTCAACCTTTCTCACTTAACTTCGACCTCCTCTGCAAGTCGCCAGATTGGCTAGATGGCTATGAAACAAAAGGCCAACTAAGTATAAACGTATTCTCATCATCTTCATTATCCATGGACTCGCCCCACCCTACATATCTGCTCATCTCACTCCCTGCTCTCCTCTTCACTTGTTACGACCACCTCAGCTAACCTCCTTGCCCCACCACCTGAGTCCCCTGTGCTCCCTCTCAATTCTGTGATCTCTCTCCTTACTCCCCTACTCTGGAATGCTCTTCCTCTCCCTCTGACTCCAACTCTACCACTATTTAAATCTAACTTCAGAGGTCTCCTTTCTGAAGAACCAGTTTCCTAGCACTCTGAGCTACTGCATCACCACGTTTTCCTCTCTCCCTACCCTTCATGGACAACCCTACATCACTTTTCTGTCACCCCTCCATCCTTAGTTCATCACTTCCTCCACCACCCCGTTTCTATGTCATTTGGTCCTGTCCTCGTCCTTGGTTTATGTTGCCACCTTCCATGCAACATCTGGTCTCCACGTCACATTCTCTCACCCCATTGTAAAGGACCCATGTCCTCCACTCTGTTATCAATGGTAAATTCTATAAGCGTTACAAAAATGTATTGCTTTCCCTGGGAATTCTACAAACAAATAAGTTACATGTGATTACTGTGGGAGTGATACATGCAAATGTTTCCTTAATGAAGATGTGATGGTCAATGTTTTCTCCAAACCTGCTGTGTAGAATGGGCTTGTCTGCCACAGAGGCCACAAATCTAAAAGAATGGGCTGGCTGCATCATGTAGAGAAATCCTACAAACATCACCACCCCAGTGCAGTGTCTCAAAGTGAAGCAATAACGAGAGCCTGTACCCAAGACGCATGCGCTTCTCCCTCCCTGCACCTAAAGTGTAGACTAGTAAATTGCCTCCAGGAAAGTTCTGCCGGCCAATAAGAGAAGCTCTCGTCCCTTCTCTTCATTACTTTTTCTTCTGGTCAAAACACCTAAAAGTATATACATTCATCCGAACATCACTACCACTCACCCCTGTGTTATGTGGTCATGCCTCTATATGTTGTGGATTGTCTGCACGTTTTGTCTCCCTGACTTTTCCCCACTCTTCCCCTTTATTTAATTACAAGTTTTTATAAAGCACGAACCAGTACCAAAAGCATCAGCTCGTACAGTAAACAGAGCGCGTTCAATAAAATATAAAAAAAACTAATATAAAAAAAACAATACAAAGTGGAAATAATAAAGATTAAAACATCAGAAATACAATGTGATTAAAAGGCAGTGTTGCACAACCAACTCTTCTAAGCTTTCCTAAACTTCATACCCTCCCTTTTCTGCTCTCCTTGACCCAGTTTCCTTTTCAAACCAAAGAGCCCAGTCCGACTGCCCCCCTGGGTGGGCCCTCAGTTTGCCACAGCACAGACATTGCTCAGTGTTTTAAGAACCCCATGGCAGAGACGTCTTTATGGGTGGGCATAAAGGGCATGATGTGCCCTAGCACCCCACCATGTGAGGGAACCCCACCTGGCTGCCTGATGCAAACATTGCAGTGCACATGTATCTATTAAAACATAAACATAAAACATACACATTTCATGAAATGGTATAGTGCACTGCTGGGCTGAGAGTCCAATGTCTGGATGTTATCCTATTTGATCAATTAATCCTGTAATTAGTACGTATAGTTCCTGCGTTTAATAAATATCGGACACCGTGTAGCATGTTCACCTGTCTTTGGGCATATAGTGATCACGTGATATATGCGAAGTTGGCGGGCAAACAGATATGCATTTCAACATGGATCAGGTGATAGCTCAGTGTGTTAAGCACTTGTTGCAGAAATCTGTGTTCAAGCAGCACGCCAGCTCTTCATTCCTATACTGGTAAGGCAGACTTTAACTCTGTGGTTGATAAACTTGAGAATGTAAACTTTAGCGTCGGTGCTACTGAACAGCATGCCTACACCAGAAAGCACTGCTTATAAAAACTAACAAAGCATCGGTCCAGCGCAGCTCTAGAACTCGGTCCCCCCACACACAAGGGTTGTAAAAAGTGGACTGCCCCAATGAAGAGCATAATGTGTTAGCCGAGAGCAGTAGTTAGGTAGCCAAATTCGACACTGTGGAACTTGGCACATATCCTTGCTTTGCAACTAGGCAGCACTGCGACCCTGGACAGGTAATCTTATCTAGGTGTATTGTACTAGGATGTCTTTGGTGAAAAGGTTTGCTTTCTCGCATGCTGGAGGAATTGTTTAGCCTACTGCCTGCCCTCTATTTCCTGGAAGGATATTTGAGGGGAAAGAGGCCTAGGCAGAAGTGAGACGATCAGACATCAAAAGCCCCTGGCAGGCTTGTTTTTAGATCTGCTTACTTGACACAGAAACGGTTTGCCTTTGTCTACAAGCTGAAGTGTACTTCACATCATAAACCATCTCCAAGTCTGTGTCAAGCAGTGACTATAAACAGGTGTAACATCCATTGTCTGTGTTGGGTTATTTAATTCTTTAAAAAACAATGACAACAACAGATGGGTTTGTGTTAATGCTAACATCAATTAATGTTCACAATCATGCTCCTTTTGCAAAAGATGTGTTTACAAGGATGCAGTTTTAAATATTGTCATGGTCGTTTATTCTGTGATGTGCTATTTCCAAATCAGGTCCAAAAATTAGGTATTACGTTAGTTCTTGAAGTCAAACATTCAAAATTAATTACATCTTGATGCTCAAGAAGAACTGGTAAAATGTGGTTGAGTTCCAAAACTGCAGACTAGGTTTCACTCCTAGCTTCAACACTTAAAGCACGTGAGATCCTGGGCAATTCATTAATCCCAAGGTGCCCAGCCTGTCAGAATGGTTGCCCCTAAATATATCAAAATTGTCAGGGATTCAGTTCCTAAAATGTGCTCTTCGAATGAGCCTCAATCATGGTTCAACTGGAAGTGTTATTTCATATTTTATAGTGACCGCTGATACATTGCACTTCACAGAGTAATTTGCTTCTTAGCACGCTCATGGCAACACCATTTAAATACCATGCCCCCCCCCATGTGATCAAATTCTGTGTTCAGAAATGTGCACCTTTCTGGTAACTCCTAATCTGCTTCCTCCATCTATACTTTGGTATGTGTACCTTCCTCGTTGTTTCCAATTGGTGCCCTGGATCCATGCTTGATCACTCGTGCATTATATGAGTCTGCTGATCAAAGTGCTGTCTCTATACTGGGGTTAGTGCGCTTTTCATTACTGCAGATCTGTGCCCTCCCTCTGTGCCACAGCCCGTGGACCTCCTTCTAGCTGGTACTGTTAGAACGTGTTCTGCATGTGTGCTGGGACTCAAGCAGCCTCGTGGTGGAACACCATTACCCTTGAAATGCCACTCGTTTGTTTTTCTGATTCCAGCATGGATGAAGTACGTGGATAAGGGGACTTTGTGGGCGTGCCCATGACTACTTTAAATCACTGCCAGGGCAGTATACCAAGCTATAATGACCAGAGTCTCTTGGATCCCTTAATTACTTGGGTTTGGCAGCGGTTTTAATTGGTTTGTGTCCCATGTACCAAAATCCCTTTAGAAGGTCCCACAATGCGGTGATGATATCCCCAATATGAAAGTCAAATAACATAACATTGGAGGTCCACTGAAGCTGCATGTGGCCTGGGATATCCAGGCAGGGCAGTTCTGGGCACATCTTCCCTTTTTACCTGGAAGTAGTCTATGCTCTCCATTGAGCTAACCACCCTCTTAACCATAGAGACCAATCTCTCTAGTTTTCACATATCTTTAGGAAACTTGGGAGGGTGGCGGAGTCTACAAAATTCCAAAGCACATAGGCAACAATTGGGAATTCACATGGCTGAGCATATATGGCAGTAAAACAGGTAAATATATAAGAGTTCCCAACAGTAGTTATAGGGGATACTTTTCATAACGTGTTTGTTGACAGGTGTCCACGCCCCGAAGGGCTAAGCCCTGCCCCTTTTTTAATATCAAAAGATTCCCCCCAATAATTTTGATATGCATTTGATAAGAACCCCAATATTTTTTATAAGCATTTTATATATTGGGATTCTCTGCTGGAAGTAGCAAGTGAAAAGGGTGAACTGATTCGTGCATCAGCAATAATACGGATCTTCAGAGACTTCAGCCCGCAGGAACTAAGGAAAATCTATCATGCAGCCAAAAATATACAGCGTAAAGTCGGAGTGCGATACGCCATGTTATACCCAGCGAAACTGAAAACTACTGAGGATGGAAAATCACTATTCTTCAAGGATCTGTGAGCAGCAGTAAAATACGCAAAGGGGATTACAGCGACGTCCCGCAACATCCAATCCTCACCACGCTGAAGCATGATGAGAGGCACAAGCACAAACTTTAAAAGATGCAAACAGCCCGATTGAGGAAACTCGAACTGACCAAACGTCACATTGACGTTGGGCAGGCTCACATAAGTATCCGGGTCCGGCACGATCGAAAAGATCAGCTGCGCTAACACATAGCCACCCAGCGCAGTAACTGCAGTTTATGGATTGTTGGGGTGGGGAGAGCATAAATCTGGTATGGTATGGTTTCTGGCGTGGGGGGGTTGTTTCAGGGGTTATGTGTTCAAGCACAGTGTCAAGTTCTGGGTACAGGCAGTGAAGACAGTGAAATGGTTCCAATGGATTGTGAAGCTCCCCAAGGGGCAGGAGGTATCAGGGAAAAATATCCTTGTAAACACATAAACACACCAGAGTGGCGATATATAGAATTGCAGTGATGTCATGGAACATAAGGGGGATGAAAAATAAGTGTAGACAAATAACGAGATACGCACTGAGGCACCAGGTTTACGTATTGATGCTGCAGGAGACCCAATTGGGGAAAGATGACAGATTAATGACTGTTTCCCTGAGTGCTGAACTTGCCATATTAGAATCGTATTCAGGGATCTCCACTTTTGCATATGCAGCAGTACGGTGGCTGGTGAACTTCCAGGGTTCGTAAAGAGCTTCCTGACCGCCAGTATTGCAGGTATACCTGCATATCTGAGGGGGTCTGGAGGTGAGCCAACTACCCAAAGGGAGGCACACTGGAGGGGGACAAACCAGGCCACTCCACTGTGGCTCGGACCCTCACAAAACAGTAGATCCTACTCACCACAGTTGCTACCACCAAACATTCCTTGTTAAATTCTCTTTTGTGGCCAAAGTTTTCCCAATCTATGTGGTTTTACTCTTCTCTGTGTTCTGTAACTACCAGGGCCTGGATTTGCTGGGAATTCTAATCCCCAGTCGATAATCGGGATGGGGGTGACAAGCCGAGGGAATCCTGCTCCATCCCCCCTCTGGGAGGCACATCAGGTAGCAGCCGGTCCATCCTAATCCCCTGTGGTTAACGCCCCTCATAACAAGGGATGGAATTCCTCTAACTCACCACACAACCCACATGTGTCTGGCGAGTGCACATTACAGTAGAGTTTTCCACCCAAGGGATCAAAAAAGGAACCGAGACAGATGCTTAGGGTCAACTTAACCATTACACAGAAAACACATGAGGGGAGGAATAAGGCCACTCCACTGAAGAATAAATAGAACGGTGAGCCACCTACCCAAACAGTGATGAGGTGAAAAGTTAATACATTAATGAGATTCTTTTACGTTCATTTGTGGGTCAAGGTGGCCTTCTGTTGGGCAGATCAGAGCCACTAACATTCATTGCATGATTGCATGTTTGTATAACGCTTCTTGCTTGCTTTGGTGCTCAAAGACTTCACACTGCAGTTGGACACCAGACAGCCCCCTAAGGTGTACAGTGGATTGCAGCAACCAGGCATCACCAAGCTAGGAGCTTTAAGGTCTCTGACAGCGGTGTTGGCACCAAACCAGGTTTGCTTCCAACTCCAGGCGATTTAGTTATTGCCCTCCTTTTCTTGCCTTATACTTCACTCCTTCGCTTGGTCTCACCTGCTCAGGGATCTTGGGACAAGTACAGAGCCTACTGGGAAGTGGGTCTTGTCCTCCAACAGCAACAATAATGGACTTCCCTCTTGAGTCTTAGGATTCCTCCCCAACCCCCAAGCCACCTTCTTTCTTTCCTATTAGCTTTCCACTCCATCTCTGTTCCTTTTGTCTGCACACTCTATGTGGTTTGTCAGAGTCTACCGTAGTCTTCTCCTGCCAAACTTCTCATGCTTATTTATATTCCTGCCTTCTCCTGCTCTTCCTTCCCGTCCCTTTGCAACTGATCTGTCCCTCCTAAAACTCATTCCATTCCCTCCTGCTCTATACCACATGCCCATGCCCTCCTTCTTCCTTCATCTACAACTTTACCTCTGCCCACACCATCCTTCCCCTCATCTCGCTTTTCTTGCTCCACTCATGTTCCCTTTCAATCTATATCCAACCCCTAACTCTAAACTCCAACGTCATCCTACAGTGTCCGATCAGACCACAATCTACTTAACAGCACTTCACTCAGGCCCATCACCTTGGGCGTGCAGGCTATTACCAGACAATCCCGTTGGTCATTAAAGATTCAAAATGAAAAACTTAAAGTGAAATCTTTTCCATAAACCCACCAAATTAAACATCTAACAATTACAAGTTGTAAGCTACTAACCACACATAAAAGTCACTTGCCCCCTTAGTTTTCACATACGCAAAGCAAACAATGTCTTGCTCGCAAAAAAACAATTATCGCTACACAAATGGTGAGTACTGCGTCCAAATTATAAAGCATGTAAAAGGGACTTGCCTCCACAACCATTAACCTTAGATAGAACCCAAACTACTAGATTAGCTCTTGGAAGACGACCAATCGTCAATCATTGATTGTACATCAGTTGAACTATGGATGAAATGGTTGGGTCCCCAAAGGATATCCTGGTCAAATCACTGGAATGGAACAATTGTGAGCACCTAGGAGATTTTGTTTAGGAGAAGGAGTTGGCAAACACCTACTTGTCAATGAAACAAAATCGGGCCAGAACAGAATGTGTGATTAGGTAACTGGAGAAACAGTGGTGCAAGGCATACAAACCAAAAAACCTTGTAAACCTCAGGCCCTAATGTCCAACCATTCGACCCTCATCACAGAGACCAGAGCCACCTATTACACCACCACCACTGCAACAGCCATCAACATGAATGAAACCCTCTTTGCAGCGGTCAAGCAATGCTCAAAGCCCATGCCAAAAACTGAGGCACCAGAATCACAAGAAAAAATCCTAGCTGATCAATGAATTCTTCAACAACAAAATAACCACCATCAACACACACACTGAGTCATCTAGGGAAGGAGACCCCCAGAATTCCCCCACGATCATTACAACAGTGGACCGACTTCTCCCTCCTTTCACTCAAGGAACTTTCCAAAACTCTTGCTTCTGTAAAGCCCACTGCCTACTCGTATTACATTATCCTGGTGAAAATCCACAAACAACTTAGCAGTTCCACAAGGACTAACCTTCTCAGGATAGTTACCTCATCTCTTAAGAGAATACACTGGCCCAGACAGACTAAAAACAGGGCTCATACGTCCACCCTTAAAAAGAATACACCCTCGCCCCTGAGGAACTGGAAAACTACTGTCCCATCACTAACCTCACGTTCATATTAAAGTTAATTGAGAAGGTAGCTACCAATCAACTACTTCCTAAAATGTATCAACTTGGCCCGTTTAGGAATTATCAAGCCAGCTTGTACCCCAAAAGCAGCACTCAGACAGACACCAACCAGGTGTTCAATGACACCCTCCAAATTATCCCCCATTAGTCTTCGTCAACCTCTCGGCTACATTAAATGTGGTAGACCACGACAGGCTATGGCCCCTCCTTACGCACAGAATTGGCTTTGCAGGCACTGTCAAAAAATGGTTCTCTTCATGTTTATCTAAGGCACCATCCTATCCAGTTCCATTCTGTGAGGTCAGCATGCCGCTAACTGTCTTCAGTTTCCCCCAGGGTTCGGTCTTATTCAATCTATACATTGAAACCCTTTGCACACTACTAATCAACTCAAACATCTCAAAACACCAATATGTGGACGACACTCAACTATACCCTAAATGTTAGGGGTCCCCAGGATATTAAATGCCTCAAAGCCAGCCATGCTACCAAGTTGGAACACCATGCAGCGGTGTGTCTGATCACCGGGGCATGAAAGGTTGACCACCACCCCCACCCTACAAGAGCTACATTGGTTACCTTTTCCAGCAAGCATCCTACTAATAAATGCCAGTATCACCAGCAAGGGTTTATAGTGAAAGGTTTAAATACAAAAGGATCAAATGCAATAGTTTCGAATGAAAAGGACCAGAAAAAAAAAAATCGAATGCACAGTTTTTTTGTGTTTTTTTGGGGGGAAAACGACTATTTTTTCCTATACGAAGGCAAAAAAAGACATTTAAAAAAAGGCATTCGATTTTTTTTTTGTTGGTCCTTTTGATTCGAAACTATTGCAGTTCGAAACAATGTATTCGACCCTTTGACTGGACACCGCAGCAAGGCTGCCTTGGCAGACACACCACCTTACCTGGTGGCTGAATTAAACCCCTCTGGCGGTTAAGAACATAAGCGCAATAAGTCCATTCATTGCCAGACCCGAGACTATACAACCTGTAAGTATTCAACTAGGAAACTGGCATTCTTTTGCTACACTCCGGTCCCGTGGAATTCCATCCGAGAAGCAATCCGGAACACTCCATCCATCAGTCTGTTCCGGAAGGAGCTGAAACCCTATCTAATTCTGTCACACCTTGACATTCCCACCTTAACACCTATGTCCACATACCCTGCATTCCCCATTCTACCTGAGACTGGGTGATCTGCCCCCACTGTCTCCTCCCGCTTGCTTGTAGATCCCTTGCTGCCAACTGCCCACCCTCTCACTCCCGTTAGCTCCACGCTCCTTTTTTCTCTGCTTCCCTCACTGTGTTTTTCCCCTCATGATTGTAAAGCGCTCCATTGCTTCCCGAAGCTTGGTCCACGTTCAATAAATACCCCAATAATGATAATAATTACCTTGAGTCTGAGGCAGCACATGGCAGAACTGTGCTGAGGAAGGGACGTCTATTGGCAAAAAAGCAAACCCTGGAATCGGGAGAGGCACAATATCTAATCTCATTTCTGAGAGCTGTAAAATGTCTTGAAATTTTGAAGCCAGTAGGGGTGGGTGGAGGGGGGGATGAAATTCCCTCAGACAGAAAAAAACAGACATTTTGTGAAAATGTGATAAATATATAATACTCATTTTTAAGCACTGCATACAGATATAA
The DNA here is from genome assembly GCF_040938575.1 of Ambystoma mexicanum. Classification (NCBI taxonomy): domain Eukaryota; kingdom Metazoa; phylum Chordata; class Amphibia; order Caudata; family Ambystomatidae; genus Ambystoma; species Ambystoma mexicanum. Next base: position 142,690,834 of record NC_090929.1, read on the forward strand.
ATTCACCTTGGCATTTAAGAAGGTAATACGTATTACGTACATGTTTGTGGATAAGACTACAATGCTTGGAAGCGAAAAAAAAGTATATACACACCCCCACCCACACACACTCGCTACACTAAAACATTTGCTGGAAAATCTCTTAGCAAATGAAATGAAAACTCTAGGGATTTCCACTTATTTTGCTAGCTGATATATTTTCAAATGAAAAGCTGACAACTCATTCAGCCATTTTTGCATAGATCAAAAGTCAACAATAGTAGAAGAGTCGTCAATCAAGACCGGCGACGCATCCTGTGTCTTGCGCCACCTGGAGGCAGAAATGATATACTTCTTGCACAGGGGTACAGAAGTTGCAATGACCTCATACTATTGTCCGACATTAAAGTCGATAACGCTTATTTAAAAATGTTTGGGGTGTAGAGAGCTGCAATACCATTGTGTTCATCATTATAAAAGAAAATATTATACATAGCTATAAATCCAAGGGCGCTGGGCACAGTTTCCATCCTGGTGCAGTTTATCATCCGAACCTGCTTTCCCAGCTCTTAGTGAGCAGAAACGTACTGGAAAGAACCCAATAAGTGCTCAAAAAAAGTATCCCAGCTTCACTGGGCTCTCACTTCATATGGTTGATGCCAGAAAAACATGGGGCCTCATTACGACCCTGGCGGAAGACCATGCTGCTATTAGCACCATGGTCCATGCCGGTAAATTACCGACTCCGCCATGGAGAAAGGGGGAATAACCACCCCATTACAAGGTTGGTGGGGCGGTAATTCCCCCTTCCTCAATGGCCCTTCCCCATTCCCATTTTTGCCCCATAGGGCTCAATGGGAATGGGGAAGGCGCTAAGTACGGTGCCGCAAATTGCGGCACCGTAATTAGCACCAAGTTCCCTTTGCGGGTCCCTACTTTCATGGCTGGTCTACACCAGCCGTTAAGGTCGGGTCCCGCAAAGGGACCTCGTAATTAGGTGCTAATAGGTTAACGGCGCTGCAGCCTTTTGCGGCGCCATTAACCCATTAGCGCATGGGTCGTAATGAGGCCCATGGTCTCCATTCCTCTTCTATTCAGAAGAACCACCAATGGTAAACAGTGCAGCACAGACAGTAATACATGGGCAAGGCCAATCATTTGGGATCTTCTTTAGGCAGACCAAAACACAGATTTTTAACATTGCAACTTTTGGTTATTATAATATTCTACAAATTAACCCATTAAAAATGATTAACAAGTTAGTACTGGGCATTACCTTTTCTTTACAAAAGAAAATGTCACTGCTAGTTTACATTTTCCACACAAATGGAAAGAAATGCATTACTTTCCTCTTGTGTCCTGGGAAGCTGGTTTGCATAGCAATCAAGGGCCTTGGGTAAAATGTTTAATTTCACCAGAACCTGTTTGGTAGCTGCAATGAAACTTTAAAGACAGATCTTTTTTGCAGGCAGAAATGACTGTTTTTATTCACCAAAATGTGGCAGAAAATTAGATCATTTGTTTTCCGGTCCAGGTGCTGGTTTATACAAATCCCTTAACGAGTAGCGTAAAAACATGACAGCTGTGATGAATCGCTGGGTGTCGTCACTTCCGCCCGGGACGGCGGCCCTTCCCATGGGGTCACGGAGGTGAGGCGCTACCTGATAGTCCCCCTCGGAGGGGTACTCAGAGGGAGGATCCCATGGGAGGGGATCCCTTCGCGGGAGAAGGGAAGGCCATCAAGGGAGAACGCGGTCTTTCAACCACCATGACGTCATGCATTGCTCACCCAACAACACAGATAGGGCCCAAGCACATAGCACCTCCACCCTCTTATGTCTCCTCTTTCTTCTGTTAGTTATTCAATCCATAGTAGTCCTGTCTATGAGAAAGACAATACTGGGACGAGGAACAGTGAGAAAAGAGTGAGAGTTGATGGCTCCAGAAGTACTGACACCAAGAAGAGCAGGGCAATGAAGAGCCCTATGTGGAACCAAGACAAACATACTAGCTATCTGAGATTTGAAAGACGGCTTACCATAAAAACCGACAAAGGACTCCCCTCAGAGTCACTCCTGCCCCAGAGGAGTATCGAGCTGGGCAGCGAAGACACATAGGAATGGCGTGCTGCAAACCCAGGCGCCAGGAGAAGGAAGTCAACATCCGAGAAGGCTGAGCGGAGCGTGGGCTCACCTGAAGGCTGGGAAACCCAACGTCCGGTGGCAGGAAGGAAGCCTTTTGGCTTACTGCACAAAAACCCAGACTCATTTAAAAGTGGAAAAGATTCTTTAATGTGACAGGCCCAAGCTTACAATTAATGCTCACCTGGCTCCATGGCCTTACAGACTAACGAAATACTTAAACCAACAATTAACTAATTACACATTTTCATTTCCCCCAACAATTAAATAATTAAATAAAGCCATTTCCTTCCTAAATGTCCCTTGGACCCTACCATCTCCTTACCCCTTTCCCAGGCGTCCCGCTTTCTCCATGGGGCCATGCCCCTCCAGGCTCAATACCTGTTCCCCCAGGGTGGCCCGCTTGTGCAAACAGCACCACCCCCTCCTTTGCCTTGTCATTCCCCCATTGTGCTTCCCTCCCCCCACATCAAAAGGGGCCATGCCCCCGGAGCCCAGACCCACTTCAATCCCCTTTGTACTCCCCTCTACACCAATCTCTCCCTTCCTATGACCTGCAGCCAGACTGACCTGCCACATCAGCAACATAAATTTTACATCACCACTTCTCACCTGCCCTGACCTGTCACACAAAACTACCAGCCAGTCGCCCCTTAACCTACCAAAAAACTCCCTCACCAACCACCCTGGGACGTAAAAAAAAAACCACAACCCAACCAACCTCCCATTGACCTCCCCCCACCTTTAATAAACCAAACCCCAAACCTTAACAAAAATGAAGGGGTGGGAGGGCGGGACAATCGCCAAGTCCAACCGTCGCCTGCCTCCCAAACCTTCCCTGCCCTCTTAAATACCACAGAAGGGGCGCTCTGCCCTCACCGCCACTCGCTGGCCGTGTGCAGCGCCAAAAACTTCCCCGGGGGGAAACGCTTCGCGTTCCCCCCAGATCCCCCCATCCGAGTGGTTCAGGTGAGACCCGACATACAGCGAGAAACCAGTGTGTTGAAGATGCTGAGAGCAGACCGCGGGAACCCTAGAGAAGCTTGCCGGTGTTGCAGAGGACTGGGTCCCTCATGGACCAAGAAAGAAGGTATGCGGAGGGGGACCGGGAAGGCACTGAGAAACCCTAGAGACTGTGGTCAGGAGGAAGTGCAGAATCATCTTCCTCATCCCAGTGGGACTAAATCGAGAAATAAAACATACTGGATGAGAGAGAACCCCCAAAGAAACCAGAAGAGAGATAAGGGTCTCTGACCTGAATGTTAAGAGGTTTGAAGAATTGTACATGCAAGACAATGCCTGGCAACATAGTAAACCAGGACTGAGAAAGAGACATTATAAACTTGAGAACGGGGTCTGGCACCCACATAACCAGAAAAGAAGACCAAGGGGGGAGAGAAATATCCTTTGGTAAAGGTCAGAAGAAGACCAAAAGAAAAGAGAAACATTATTTAGTCAAAGCCCAGAAGCACAGAGAAGACCAGGAGAAGAAAGAAATATCCTTTGGCAAAAGAAGACCAGAGGAGAAAAGATCTATGCTCTGGTAAAAATACAGATGTTGTGACTGAAGAGGCTTGGGGAAAGTGGGACATTTTCCCCATCATTGTGGGCTGTAAAGAGTTGCCTAGGAAGGTCTGGCGAAGGGAGACCTCTCCCCTGCCCCCAATCTGGGTGGAACTATATAGAAAGGCCTAGTGACAGCCAGGAGAAGAAGGATATTCCCCCCATCATTCACAAGCTGCCTAAAACCATCCAGAAGGAAGGAGCCAACCTTCTGGAGTCAGGGTTGAACCTGTTCAATAGTTTTTCTTTTGAAGTGTAAGGGACGGAAATAGGTTTGGGGCATAGGACAGTGTAATGTTTACTTTTGATAGACTTTCCGACATTGTTAGTTTTGTTTTAGTTACTATAACATGTGTCCCTATAACTCTTAGTTATAGCCACAGGTAGGGTTCTTCCTTATTTCTTGTTAAATAAAGGTTTATGCCAACACGCATGCCACCTTTCTGTCCCGTGTCTACTTCACCACTCTTACACAGCCCACATGTCTTATACCAATTGTTTTTGCTAAGTCAGGTGGCTACAATTACCTAATTTGTTCTGACTTACCATACGACTACACGTGAGATGGAAGAAGTCACACAGGGAAATTGACATTTTGCAAGAATTGGCCAAAAAGCCAGATATGGACGAACTGTTGTTCTACACAAAAGCTTTCCACACATAAGCTGCATAGCTCTGCAGCTCACCCATATGACTTTCATTTCGGAAACATACGCTTGAAATCTCGGCTTAATAGGCCAGTAATGAAAAATGATTGTTGCGACCAGTGCTGCTCTTTAAATGATCGCCCATTGGAATTTCCATTTCGAAAAACTGCACAGCAAAGGTAATTGCAGAAAATAGTTCATGCTGTGCTTTGTAGCATTTGTAAAACACCCAACTGCCCTTTGCATGTGCATGGCTCATGTCCGTACCCTGCACCACAGAGACAACTGGAAAACGGGGAGGTTGTGCAATTCAGGGCACTTTTATAAGGGTCAACGATATAAAGTCTATTGTAGCTTTGTCGGAGTACAGTAGTAAGCCTAACATAAGTAGCATCTCATTTACAGTCCATCTGCTAGTTATAACATAATTGGATAGTTGTGAACCTCATTATCACAACACTTCAGGGCATATTCTCCTCCTCCAATTGAAGAACTATCGTC